>NC_087456.1:20616923-21233846 GCF_036321535.1 Camelus dromedarius
TACCAACAGTCTGTTTATGATAATTTAGATATTCTCTAGATGATGTGGGCTTTCTCTACTGTGCCCCTCCCTTCCGTCTGAGCCCTGACTGACAATTTTTTTTTTTTTGATGGAGGGCCTGGGGAGTGAACCCAGGACCTTGTGCATGACAAGCACATGCTCTATCACTGAGCTATACTCTCCCAACATGGACAGAGTCCTTAACATCCTTATTTCTACTAACAGTCTGCTCATAACAGTCTAGGCTTTTTCTATCATGCTTCTCAAAATTCTTCCAGACTCTACCCCTTACCCAAATCCAAAGCGACTCCACATTTTCCAGTATTTGTTACAGCACCACCCCTCTTCCAGGTACCAAAATCTGTATTCCTTTTTTGTGGTGGCTGTAACAAATTACCACAAGCTGGGTGGCTCAAAACAACACACACTCTCTTCTGCTCTGGAGGTCAAAAGTCTGACATTAGTTTCAGTGGATGAAAACTGAGGTGTCAGCAGGCTGTGCTCACTCCAGAGGCTCTAAGGGAGAATCTGTTTCCTTGCCTTTTCCAGCTTCTAGAGGGATTTCTCCTGCAGATGCCAGCTTGCCTTCCTTGACTCATGGCTTCTTTATCCATCTTCATGCCAGAAGTTTAGCATCTTCAGATTTCTCTCTGCTTCCTCATTACATCACCTTCTCTTTGGTCTCTGTAATCAGATCTTCCTCTGCCTCCCTCGTAAGTGCACTGTGATCACATTTAGGGCCCACCTGGATAATCCCGGATAATCTCCCCATCTCAGGATTCTTACCTTAATCATATCTGCAGAGGCTCTGTTGCCATATGCGGCGGTTAACTTTATGTGGCAATTTAGCGGGGCCACAGTACCCAGATATTTGGTCACGCATTATCCTAGGTGTTTCTGCAAGGGCTTTGTTTGGGTGAGATTATCATTTACATCAGTACTTTGAGTGGAGCCGATGACCCTCTATAATGTGAATGGGCCTCATCCAGTCAGTTGAAGCCTTAACAGAGAGACTGACCTCCCTGGAAGAAGAGGGAATTCTGCCAGCAAATGGCCTTTGGACTCAAACTGCAACTCTCCTGTGTCTCCAGCCTGCCAGCCTTCCCTGCAGATTTTGGGTTTACCAGCCTCCACGACTGCATGAGCCCAATTCCTTAAAATCTCTCTCTCTCTGTATAAATAGACACACACACGTACACACACATCCTATTAGTTCTGTTTCTCTGGAGAACCTGATGAATACATCATGTAAGGTAATATTCAGTTTCCAGGAATTAGGACCTAGATACCTTTCGGGCTATTGTTCAGTCCATCACAAACACCATCAATTCTTTTCAAGTGCATATGGAATAGTCACCAAAATAGACCATGTGCTGAACCATAAAATAAGTCTTAGCACATTTCAATCTTACATAGTATGTTCTCTTTTTAAATTTTTAAAAATTTTAAAACCATTTATTAGGTTTCTAACTTATAATAGTAATATAGACTCAGTCGAACAAAGTAAAATATGTAAATTTACAAAGTTAAAAAATGGAAGTTTATTTTTTAATTTTATTTTTAAATTTTTTATACAATTTTAAAGGTTATCCTCCATTTACACTAATTACAAAATATTGGCTATATTTCCCATGTTGCACAACACATCCCTGTAGCCTGTCTTACACACAATAGTTTGTACTTGCCACTCCCCCACCCCTATATTGCCCTTCTACATCCTCCCTCCCCATTGGTAACCACTAGTTTGTTCTCTATATGTGTAAGTCTGCTTTTTTGTTATATTCACTAGTTTGCTGTGTTTTTTTAGATTCCACATATAAGTAATATCACACAGTATTTATAATAGTATATTCTCATCTGACAACAAAAATAAATTATAAATCAGTAATAATAAGATACCTAGAAAAGCCCCACATATTTGGAAATTATGCAGCACCCACAGGGCAAGGAAGAAATCACAAGGAGAATTAGGAAATATTTTAAGCTGAATGAAAATACAACATATCAAAATTTGAGAGTTGCAGCTAGGCAGTGCCTAGAGTAAAATTTATAGCATTAAATACTTGCAGTGTTAGAAGAGAAAAAAGATTTATAATAAATGATCTAAGTTTTACCTCAAGAACTAGAAAAGAAGAGCAAATTAAACCCAAAGTAGGTAGCAGAGTTAAAAAAGAACAGAAATTAACAAAATACAAAACAAATGACAGAGTAAGTTAATAAATCCAAAAGTTGGCTCTCTAGAAAGATTAATAAAATTGATAAACCCCAATAAGACTGATTAAGAAGAAAAAAGAGAAAACATAAATGATCAATATGAGCAATGAAAGAGCTATCATCACAGATTCTACAGATGCTAAAAAAGATAATAAATGAATATTATAAATAACTCAGTGACACTAAATCTGACAACTTAGATGAAATGAGAAAATTCCTTGAAAAATCCAAATTATCAAAAGTGACACAAAAATAAATACAGAAATTTAACGGTCCCTTTTTACAAATACTGTCTATTACAGATATTGAATTCCTAATTAAAAAATCTTCCCACAAACAGGACTTCAGGGCCAGATGGTTTCATTGGTAAATTCCATAAAACATGTAAGGAAAAGATAATAATGCCAATCTTACACAAACCCTTTCAGAAAACAAAGGAGGAAGGAATAGTTTCCAATATGGTGACACCAGCAACAATCATGAAGCCAAAATATGACAAAGATGCTACAAGAAAAGAAAATTACAGCTCAATATCCCTCATGAATGTGGGTACATAAATCTTTAACAAAATTTTAGCAAATTGAATCCAGAAATATATAAAAAGAACAATATATCAAGTCCAAATGGGATTTATCCCATGAGTGCAAGTGTTTTCATATTGAAAATCAACCAACATAATTCATTGTACAAACAGAATAAAGAAGAAAAACCACATGATCATCTCAGTAGATGTAGAAAAAGCATTTGAAAAAAATCAACATTCATAATAAAAATCTCAGAAAACTAGGAATACAAAGGAATTTCCTCATTCTGATAAAGGCCACCTATGAAAAACCTATAGCTAATATACTTAATGATGAAATATTGACTATTTTTCCTAAAAGTAGGAAAAAGGCAATAATGTTCTCAATTTTAGTCAGCTTTGTACTAGAGCCCTAATGATTGCAATCAGGCAAATAAAAATTAAATAAAAGACATAAAGATTGGGAAGAAAGAAGAAAAACTTTTTACATCTGTCATAACCATCTATAAGGCACCAATGAAACAACCACTAGAACTAATGAGTTTTGTAAGGTCACAGATTACAAAGTCAGTATACAAAAGTTAAGTGTATTTCTATATACTCACAGCAAACAGTTAAAAATGGAAATTTAAAAAACCCCTTTTAATAGCATTCAGAAACACATCAAAAAATGCTTAGGAGAAATTTTATCAAAATACATGAAAACTACTTGACAATCATGAGGAAATTTAAGAAAACCTAAACCAATGGAGAAATAAATCATATTTATGGACTGGAAGATATCAGTTATCTCCAAATTTATGTATAAATTTAATACCATGCCAATTAAAGTCTCAATTAAATTAAAATATTTTTGGTAGAAAATGACAAGTTGATTAAAAATTTTTAGTGGAAATATGAAGAACCTATAATAGCTAAAATAATCTTGAGATAGAACTGGAGGATCCACAAAACTACAATGGTGACCAAGACAGGACCGTATTGGCATGAAGGCAGATAGATCAGTGGAGCAGAATAGACAGTCCACACATAGATAATCAATTGATTTTTGACAAAGTTGCTAAGGTAATTCAATAGGAAAAGGAAAGTCTTTTCAACAAATGATGCTGGAACTATTGGATAAATGTATAGGAAAAAATGAACCTTGTCCCCTGTCTCATAGACTTAAGTGTAAATGCTAGCACTTTAGAACTTCTAGAATACTAACTACTGTATATAAAAATAGATTAAAAAACAGATTTATTCTGTATAGCACAGGGAACTATATTCAATATCTTGTAATAATCTTTAATGAAAAAGAATATGAAAATGAATATATGTATGTATATATGTATGACTGGGACATTATGCTGTACACCAGAAACTGACACATTGTAACTAACTACACTTCAATTTAAAAAAAAAAACAACTCTGGAAAAAATTGAGGTGATTATGTTCATGATCTTGGGATTGGGAACGATTTCTCAGAGCAGACACCAAAACACTAAACATAAAATTAAAAATTGATTAACTGGACTTTTTTGAAATTAAAATTTTCTGCTTACTAAAAGACACCATTAGTAAAACAAAGGGACAAGTCAGATTGTTGGAAAATAGTTGCAATACACAAGTTGACAAAGGACTTATATCCAGAATATATAAAGAATTCCTATAAATAAATAACAAAGACAAACTATCCAGTTAAAAATGGGCAAAAGACATGAACAGATACCTGACAAAAGACGATAAACAAACCTGACTGAAAAAGGCATGAAAAGATGCTCAGTGTCATTTGTCGCCAGGGAATTGCAACTTCAAACCCCAACGAGACATGATTTCTCCCCATGACAATACCAAATGCGGTAAGAACAGCAAGCAGCTGGAACTCTCACACTGGTGGGAGTGCTAAATGATCCAGCCATCGCGGAAAACTGTTACGCATCCATCCATTCTATGACCCAGCTGTTCCATTCCATTCCTAAGTATTTATCCAAGAGAAATAAAACATAAAACGTCCAGAAAAACTCTTGAATGAGAATATGCAGAGCAGCTGTATTCCTAAGTGTCAAAAACTGACAACAGCTCTAATATTTATTAACAGACTAGATAACAAATTATCACATATTTGTACAATATTGTATACTTATACAATAGAATATTCAGCAATAAAAAATAATGTACTGATGCAACAACATGAATAAATCACAAAAATATTATAGTAAAAGAAGCCAGGCACATGAGAGTACATATGGAATGATTCCATTTGTAAAAAGTTTAAGAATGGGCAAATTAATCTGTAAGCTAGAAATCAGCACAGTGGTTTCCTCTGGTGG
Source organism: Camelus dromedarius (assembly GCF_036321535.1). Taxonomy (NCBI): domain Eukaryota; kingdom Metazoa; phylum Chordata; class Mammalia; order Artiodactyla; family Camelidae; genus Camelus; species Camelus dromedarius. The sequence continues at coordinate 20,621,974 of NC_087456.1, forward strand.
AGGGGGTAAAGATTAACAGGAAAGAGGTATCAGGACCTTTCTGGGTGATAGATTTGTTGCCTATGTTGTCAGAGTAGTGGTTGTGTGGGTGTGTACACATATCCAAACTCACTGAACTACTTGCTTAATATCTGGGTATTTCACTGCATGCAAATCTTAATATAGTATATGTATCATATAAAATATGTATAGTATATATTTATATTTGTTATGGGCATGCCAATATCTGAAAAATAAATGCTACTTAAGGTGAAGATCAAAAGCAAAATAAAATACATTTAACTGGATTTTTTTCCCCTCCTCTTTTCTTGTCCATTGTAAATATACAATACCTTAAATTAAACAATAAAGACTGAGAAATGTTTTTTGTTGTCTTTTTAAAAAATATTTTCTTCTATCCAATCAAAGCCTAAAGAGTCTTTGCTTAGAAAGAAATTTGAAAAAAATATTTATTTTTCTTATATCTTTTTTTCTGTTTTTTTTAATCCATCCAGAATTTGGAGGGAAGAATACATGATTCCAATGGTAGAGAGAAAAAGCCTTTTCTTCACCTCCAAGTTTCTTCCCCTTACCTCCTTGCTTCTAAGTGCCTATTTCTTCTGGCAAAAGATAAGAGCAGAAAAACTCCAGGCAGTTCGTTATTCAGGGTGCAAGCCAAGCGTTACCCTCCCCACAAAGGGACACTTGTCCTTTTCCTGCACATGACTGTCTTTGCCTAAACGGCCTCTTTTTCTGATTTAATACAGCTTGAAATTAAAACAAAAGTACAGTCCTGGAAATGCTCCAAAGAAGACAAAGTCGAAATTGTTACCTAAAAAAAAAATAGGAAAATGCTCTAAATGGGATATTACAACCATCCTGTGATACGCATGAAATGTTGTACGTATGGCAACATTTGTATGTATGTGGGCGTTGGGGGAAATGATTATTCAATGACTGGCTTTGGTCTTTGGGCCTCTGACATGGGTTGCCTGGGGTAGTTGGAAGTACGCTTGGTAAGAGGTGCCTGAGTCTGATTTACAAGGTCATTCCAGCGCCAGGCTCGTGGTACCTACGCTCTATTCTCCAACTAAAGAGCAGCCGGTCTTGGCCCAAGCTGAGGAGAACACTGGTCTCGGAGCCTTCTTCAGAGGCAGGTCTGCATGGCACACGCTGTCGGCAACAGCAGTGTCTGCAAACATGAGCAGCCGCCGGGCAGTTACTGTGGACCGTCCACAGGTCTTCATAGCGTTTACTGGAGGGCGTTTAATGCTGTGAGATCAGGACTGCCTGGGATCTGTGAATGCTGCCAAATGTGATGACAGGATGAGGCTGTTTGAAATTTTGTCTACAGCTCACATAGCTAAGTGCCTATTATCCGCTCTAATCACTGTGGGAAGGGCTGCTCCGTTGTCTGGCTTAGAACTCCTTTTGGGTTTCTTCTGCTCTTTATATGCTGATATAAATCAGCATATGATGCAATGGGAAAGCCAGCTGGTTTTCTTAATCCACACCAGTTGGTTGTGAATAACTTTTAGCTGTTTCCAAAAATTCAATCCATTCCAGAAAGGACAAAAAGATTTGCCACCAGTGAAGATAGGAAACGAAATGTCCGGTCCACTCTTTTGAAATTTTTGCCATCAGACTTCCCGATGGACATTGGGTGGTTGGTGGTATTCCCCACGGAGATGACTGTGAATGGACTCTCAGGGACACGCATACTATTGGCTTGTCATCACGCTTCTGCACGCCATATTCCTTTAGGGCTCAGTGTTACTAAAGGCTGGACCTGAATGGCACGTGCAGATTGCCCTTTGGCTCAAAGTGAAAAGCAAAGGTCAAACCTGCTTCTAATGTTTCTGCATTTTTTTTCTAATATTTTCGTCCTCTCTTGCTCCCACTTGATGTTTTGTGGATGGGAGGTGATGAAAGTTTTTTTAAAGGTGGAAAAAACATAGAGCTTTTCTCATATTTCCCTCCACAATTTCCCACCCTAAAAAATGACCACTTTCCTACCCAGATGACATCAGACCCCTAACAGGGATTCACCTAGATCGCAGGCGAGGGCCAAGTTCCTTCTTTGTTCCACACCTCCCTTCATCTCTACTTCCCTCCAGGCCCCCAGGGATGTTCCCTTCAGAGCAAAGGCCATAAAATGTTTATTCCCTCTGCTTTCTTTCCTCTGTCTACCACATGTTCTTCTTCTCTTTGCCTGATAAGCATCCTGTTCTGTACACTTTTACTTATTGAAATTTTAAATAAAATAGACTTTAAAATACATTTTACACTCTTCGACATAAATCGCAGCAATATTTATTTGGATCCATCTCCTAGAGCAATGGAAACAAAAGCAAAAATAAACAAATGGGACCTAATTAAACTTAAAACCTTTTGCACAGCAAAGGAAACCATAAACAAAACAAAAAGACAAACTACAGAATAATGGAAATATTTGCAAATGATGTGACTGACAAAGGCTTAATTTCCAAAATATACAAACAGCTCATACAAGTCAATAACAAACAAACAAAAAAGCAACCCAATCAAAAAATGGGTAGAAGACCTAAATAGACATTTCTCTGGAGAAGACATACAAATGGCCAACAGGCACATGAAAAGATGCTCAATGTTGCTATTTATCAGAGAAATGCAAATCAGAACTGCAATGAGGTATAACCTCACACCAGTCAGAATGGCCATCATCAAAAAGTCTACAAATAATAAAGGCTAGAGAGGGTGTGGAGAAAAGGGAACCCCGCTACACTGTTGGTAGGAATGTAAATTGGTGCAGGCACTATGGAGAACAGTACGGAAATTCCTTAAAAAACTAAAAATAGAGTTATCATATGATGCAGTAATCCCACTACTGGGCATATATACTGAAAAGACAAAAAACTCTCATTCAAAAAGATAGATGCACCCAAATGTTCATAGCAGCACTATTTACAATACCCAAGATGTGGAAGCAACCTAAATGTCCATCAACAGATGAAATGATAAAGAAGATATGGTTTACACACACATACATATATACACACACACAATGGAATAAATCAGGAGTTTGGGATTAGCAGGTACTAACTACTATATATAAAATAGATAGCCAACAGAATCCTACAGTATAGCACAGGGAACTATATTCAATATCTTGTAATAACCTATAATGGAAAAGAATCTGCAAAAGAATATATATATGTGTGTGTGTGTGTGTGTCTGTGTATAACTCAGTCACTTTGCTGTACACCTGAAATGTGAATCAACTATACTTCAATAAAATATATATATTTAAAAACACTATAACATCACTTATGACGTTTTAAAGTGTACAATTGTCTAAGGTTCCTAAATTAGTCTCTTTTTAGCCCAGTTCTCCCTCTGCCTTTTGTTTTTTACTTCATGTTTATTTTTAATTGTGGTAGAATATAAATAACATAAAGCTTACTGTCTTAGCCATGTGAAAGCATGTAGTTCAGAAATATTAAGTACATTCACATTGTGTTGCAACCATCACCATCATCCATCTCCAGAACTTTTTAAGTTTAAAACTTTACTATTTAGAGCAGTTTTAGGTTCACAGCAAAATTGAGCAGGAAATAACAGAGTTCTCTTATACCCCTTGTTTCCACCCAGCCTTCCCACCATCAACATCCTGCCCCAGAGTGAGACGTTTGTTACAATCCATGAACCTGCATGGACACATTATCACCCAGAGTTCTCCAGAACATTTTCATCTTGTAAAACTGAAACTCTATACCCATTAAACAACAACTCCCCGTTCGTTCCCCGTTTCTCCAGCTCCTGGCAACCACCATCCTCCTTCCTGTCTCTATGAATTTGACTACTCTAGGTACCTCTTATATGTAAGTGGGATCATAGAGTATTTGTCCTTTTGTGTCTGGCTTATTTCACATAGTGTGACATCTTCAAGGTTCAAGCATGTGACAGAAATTCATTCCTTTTTAAAACTGGATGATATTCCATAATACAGATATACTGCATTGCATTTATTCATTCAGTCATTCAGTGAAGGACACTTGAATTGCTTCCATCTCTTGGCTATTGTGAATAAAGCTGCGATGAGTATAAATGTACAAATATCTGTTTGAGACTCTGCTTTAGGTTCTTTGATGTTTATATCTAGAAATGGAATTGCTGGATCATATGATAATTCTATGTTTAATTTTTTGAGGAACTGACTCATTTTTCACAATGTCCACTCCATTTTACATTCCCATTAACAGTGCACAAGAGTTCCAGTTTCTCCATCCTCACAAACACTTTTTATGTTCTCTCTTTTTCTTTCTTTCTTTCCAAGTAGCTATCCTAGTGAGTGTGAAGTGTTGTGCCCTTTTACTTGTTAAGCTTTTATTGAAAGCCTGGTGTCTTCTAGTCACATCTTATTTCTTTTAAACCTGAAGTTAGACACTTTAGGATCTTCTGTATATCAGATGTTCATCTGTATATTTTCTTTCTCAAAATGTGTACAATGGGAATGCATTCTGTTTCCAATTTTAGTGTAACTGAGTTGATATCATCAGATGCAAGGACAGTTTAGCCAGCAGAGACACCTGTCCCCACAGACACTATCTGGAATGATTTGGCCAGGTTTCCTGGTTTGGAAGGGTCCCCATTCCTGGGCATCTGTCCCAAAGCTCTAATCTCCCCCTAAGAGAGTATGACCGTCTGAGGTGCTTCAGTCTATTTACAGATTATACATTACATGTGTGATTTTAGTGGTAGTAGCCTCAGTCTCACTGAGAAATAATGAAGAGTCAAATCTGCTGACAATGGAAGGTAGTCATTATTAAAATAGTATACATTACATCAGTGCATTCTAAAATCACATGCAAGTTAGCAAACACAGGCAGCGCAATTCTTCCTCTTTCTGCCCCCAGATAGGTATCCTAGGTAGTGTTTCCAGGGCCCCGTCACCACTTTGGTTACCACCTGGCTGACTACTGAGCATCCATCCCTGTCTGGCTCTTGACCAGGGGTGGGATGCAGCTTCTCTCCACTAGAGGGCGGGAGGCTCCTTTGTTCAGATCATCCTTTGCAAATCCAGGGAGGCCTCTTGCTCTTTTCTGTTGCGCTGGACCTCCTGCCTTTATTTTTAAGCCCTCTGCATTGGCCTTGGGGATTCAGGCCTGGAGATCCCACTGAGTCAGGAAACAGCATATTCTCTTGGAGACCTTGGTCACGACCCCCTCTGGGAGTCAGGTTCCTGCCGGAAAGCAGGCTGTGAGGGTGGAGTCAGACAGGCCACCTTTCACAGAGCACTCAAGGCCCATGAAGGGGTTGGGGGTGGGGTGGGGAAGAATGCCTTTGTCTCCTCACATTTTGAGTTCTCAAAACAAAAGAGAAATTTTAAAACAAAAGAAAAATTGCAGGGTCCAAAGAAAAACGCATTTATCTACTTGGCCTTCCTCTGTGGTACTTCCTAAAAGTTGAACACTGTGTGGGAGGCACAGGAAGCCATCCCCTCTGCTTCCTCACTTGATTGTGTGACCTCCTGTTAGCGTCTGGACCTTGTAAGCTTTCAGAATCACCACTTAACAAGAGCAGACACCCCGGCCCCACCCGCAGAGGTTCCAGCTCAGTAGGCCCAGGGTGTGGCCCAAGAATCTGCCTTTTTGGCAAACACCTCATTTGATTCTCAGGCAGATGATCCTCAAACCACACTCTGAGAAACTTTCCACTGGACTATGTCCTCTGGGGCCATCCACTTAATCTGAGAGCTCTGATGTAAGTGTTAGATTCCAAGTGAGAACAATCCATGCAGAAATTCCATGCATTTTAATACCTCAGTTGGAGACCAGTTCTCTGGTATAACCCTGAGCCCCCTGGGGGCCTGAACCCCGTCTTAGGTTCAAAACTGTGGTGGGAGGAGCACAGCCCCGCAGCCAGACTGTAGAGAATCTGGGGGCTTTGCATGGTGGGAGGAGGGTGTAGCTCAGTGGTAGAGTGCGCAGGGTCCTGGGTTCAATCCCCAGGACCTCCATATGAATAAATAAAACCTAATTATCTACCCCCCCAAAAAACTAACTAACTAGCTAACTAAATAAATAAATGTTTTGTAAAATATTAAAATAAAAGAACAATGGTGTCTCCCAGCAGCCCGCACCTCAGTTCTAACCCCTGCTCCCCATTCTAATCTCAGCCTCCTAAGGCTGATGCTTTGTGACCCCCCCTGGGCCAGGCAGCCTTCTAAACTGCTTTTGTTTATTTCACTCTTTCATTTATTTCACAGCTCAGGGAAGAAATTTTCCCTCCTGGGATAGAAGCCCCCAAGTGAGGGTCTGGCTGTGCCTATCTCTCCCTGTTGAGGCTTCTCTCAACAGCAGCTCCAAACTCTCTCTCTCTCTCTCTCTCTCAGACACACACACACACACACACACACTCTGCAGTCTAACAACTGCAACTGTTCTTGAAGCACAGCCCAGCAGCCAGACTGTAGCGAATCTGGGGTCTTTGCATGGTGCCTTCTGCTCTGATGGTGCTTGGTAAATGTTGATGTCAACAAATATGAGAATCAGTCATTATCCTACTAATGTCTGGGAGAGCCAAGATTAGGATTGCTGTACAAAAATCCACTTTGGAGAAGTTGAAGCCCAAGCAACAAGTAATTGGGAGAGGAACTCCTGGCACCTCTGAGTCTGACATGAATTGTGTCTTTAAGGCACAACAGCACAAACTGCTGTATCTTCAGGACACACAAGAATGAACATACATACACACACACACACACACCCCTGATTTCCCATTCCCTGCTACTTCTGAGCTCCCAGCTTTCAGCACTTTTTTGCTGAATTTTCATAAGCCTCTGGGTAGCAGCCCTTGGCTATCTGCCCTGGGTCTGGTATTGAGATCTAAGACTAAATCTGTTACCAGTTTGTAATTGCCCAGTGCTGAGCCCCCACATGACTCCAACATCAAAGGCAACCTCTTGGAAGACTACTCCTGGGCCTGTCTTCTGAGAGGCCACTCCACGTGCTCCAGATCAAGCATCCACTCATAGGCACCGATGGAAGTCAACAGAGCTGCCTGGCAGCACAGAGCGGTCCACGGTTGCAAGGAAGGGGGCTCACAGGTTCACCTGGCCTTAAAGAAGATGGGTCACCATGGCGCAGTGGTGCTGGGACTCAGGGAGGCTCACAAGAGACTGATGCGTGAATTCATCACTTACAAGGAGAAAAAAGATCAAATACTTCTGAGCCCAACCAACTCAGCAGGCAGGGGCAGGGAGTGGGAGGCCTTTCCTTGGTGACAGTGGCTCAGAGCAAGTGTGGTGGGAAGTACAAGTCCAGTGTAAATGGCGGGGGTCTCTGCTTGTGTTCAGTCAGAGTGGACATTCAGTGGGAGTACCCCCATGACTACACTAGTTATTAATGGCTGGAGCTTATTCTGATTGGCCCACACCTCTGCCACATCAGCTAAATATTTTGAACATCAGCCTTAACAATAGGCTCATGTACACCTGCTAGAAGAGTCAGAATTTCTAGGAGCCTGACAAGTTGTCTCTCCTGTGGACTGACTCTGTGCTCCTCATTAGACTTGACAAGTTTCTACTCCTTTGGCTAATTTAGTATCTAGCACTTAGTAGGTGTTCAACAGCATATAATAGGTGCTTATGATGTTGAGCTCAGTCACCCTGTGGTGCCTGGCTGGGCTTTCCCACATTTGCCCGTGTGCTTCCCTTTTCTGGGTCTCCATGGTTGACCACTCTCCCAATTGTGACATTCTCTCTTAACACACACCAGGCTGTCTCTACTGGAGTCAAATCTGAAGAACGAGTCAGTCATTAAATACACAGCATGTAGTATGAATGGAGAAGAGACCATGGTTATGGGTACATGTGGCAGAGGAATGGGGCTGCTTCCTGGAGGAAGGGTTGTTTCTGCTGAGATTTGAAGATTTCCTTAGGTGAAGGGGAAGGGGGCAGGAAAGGTAAGCAGATGAATAATTCAGGCAGGGTAAACAGCATTTACAAAGACTCAGATGTGGGAAAGAGTAAGTCATGTCAGAGCAGTAGGAGATGAGCTGAAGAGGTGGGCTGTAGGCACGCTGAGGAGTTGGGTGCAAGGATGAATGCACCTTGAAGCCCCCCTACTCCATGGGGTATAACTGCCCAAGATCTCCGGCTGCCACTCTCTAATATTCACTCACTCCAAGGCGTGGCTTCCCTTGACGGCTCCCAGGCAGTGACTGAGCACCTCAGAGATACTACGCAAGGTAGGCTCATCCCCCAGAGACCTGGGACTCCTGCGATGCTAGCTTCGGCTCAAGGACTGAGAAGTGGCTTTGCTGGATCTTCCTTAGACTGCACCACAATCTAGGGCCCTTCTACCTTCCATCCTCGCCCTCTCTCCTTCCCGGGGGGTTGCTTACATCACAGTCTGATGTCTCAGTCTCCCAGCCTCCTCCAGCTCCCTCTCACCGACATTTCCCCAAAGAAAATCCTTGCACGTTTCATTTTAACTTGGTGTCTGCTTCTGGGAGGATCTGGACCAACTCATGGGACTTTATCCTCATGATAATGGCCAGTGGAGGGCTTTAAATGAGGGAGTGACAGGATCCAAGTTATCTGGAAAAGAACAGCTGGCTGCAGGGTAAAGAATTTGGTAGGAGGGGTTTGGGAATAGGGACAGGAAGGCACATTAGGAGGCTGTTACAGTGGCCCAGGTGAAACAACTTGCACTAGGGAGTGGCAGTAGGGATTCAAAAATGTGGTTGGCTGTGGGAAATACTTAGGAAGAAGGAGTAATGGCACTTGGTGATGGACTGTGAAATGTGAGGGAGGGAGGAGTTGAGGATGACTCTAGGGTCCTGTCTCATTTCACAGAGGAGGAAGCTAGTGGTTTGGTGCTGTGTCGAGCTCTGCTTAGGGAAAAATGCAGCATCTGGCCAATAGAAAGATGACCTCTGCTGTGGGTCTGGCCAGCTCACTGGCCTTTTCACTACCTTGGGGAAATACCCCTGCGGAACATCCAACATTGTTTGTTTAAGTTCATGTTCATCAAACAGCCTTCTGATTGTTAATTAAGCCCCACAGGCATTCAGATGCCAGGCAGATCCCTCTGGAAAGGAATCGTGCCAACTACAAATGATGAAATGAATTGGCTTTCTTGTTAACCCAACAATGTCCCAGGTGTCTGATGTTCCTGAGTCAAGCTCTCCAAGTCTGATCAGTTCTGTGACACTGGCAAGGACGGAGACTGGATGGACCCTGGACTATAGTCAGCTCACCAGAGGGACTCAACTCTGCTCTCAGAGGCTTTGGTGTAGACAGCCAGCTGGCCTGGTAGGATGTGAAGGATGAATAATGGTCCCCAAAGTTGTCCATATCCTAATCCTGGTACCCGTGACTATGTTACCTGATGTAGTGAAAAGGACTTTGCAGATGTGATTACATTAGGGCTTGTTCTGGGGAGATCATCCTGGATTGTTATCTGAGGCGGACTAATGTAATCACATGGTCCTTAAAGGAGGAACAAGGAGACTCAGAACAGCAGGAGATCCGACAACAAAAGCAAGAGGCTGGAATGAGGCAAGGAGGGGGCCGATGTCTAGATGCAGGCAATCTCTAGAAGCTGGAAGAGATAAGGCTTCTAGAGCCTTCAGAAGAATTACCAGCCTGCTGACACCTTGATTTTATCCCAGTGATACTGAGTTCAATATTATTGCCTCCAGAAATATAAGATAATAAATTCATGTTGTTTTAAGCCACTAAGTTAGTGGTATTGTTGGAGCAGTAATAGGAAACTAACACACAAACCAACTGCACTGCCTCACCTTTTCAAGAGACAACAAATAGCAGATTTACACCTTGGTGTAGACCTGAGACTAATACAATATTGTAAATCAACTATATCTCAATTTTTTAAAATAGCAGATTTAAAATAAATGAGTAATATATAATAATATATGAATATATATAATGGCTATTTTCAGACCATAGTAACTAAAATAAGGGGCCATGTAGAGTGGATATGTGCCATATTTATGACTGCTTAACAGCTTTTGAATAAATATATTTTCTATTATTAGAGACTTTAAGGCCAGAACTACATTTCCCAAGATGCCTCGCAGCTATGACACAAGCATGTGACCCAGGCTCCACCAATCAGTGCACCTTTGTGAGGAGGCACCTGGAGGAATGCTTTCCTATGGGGCCCAGGGACGCAGTCACTGAGGCAGAGGTCCTGGTGGTGGTGCCCTATCTCAGTATCTAAAGTGCCAATTGCACCTGCACTCCAGCAGCAATGGGAAGATGATTTGGGTGTTACTCCAGGCCTGATTTTCTGGCCTTCCTGGAAATTCTATAAGCCACACAATATCCTTCAGTAAATCAGTTTGCTACTAAAACTTACAGTATGGGTTTTTTGTTTTTGTTTGGTTTTTTTGCAGTTAAAGTCCCTGAATGATACATCACCTCATGGCATGGTGCTAAGTAGCCTGTCAATTTTAGCAGCTGGAAGGCGAAACCTTTTACTTTTCCAGCCAGGCAGAATTGGGAGGATTAGGAGATGGAGGCCAAAGTGCTCATTAGTTCCCACTTACAGCTGCAGAGTGTCAGGGCAACCACAGAACATCTGGGCCTCTTTAAGCTCCAATGTAGAGAGGCCGCAGTCCAGATAATGAGTGAGGAAAGCTTCCAATGGGTTTTTGTGGCTGCAGAAAGACCCATCGGGGGAGTAGCTTTCTCAGACACAGGTGAGGGAGCTGCTAGAAACATCTTTCGGAGTCTGTTTTCCCCAGGGTGATAGCTGGCCCCCATTTCCGGTTTGGGAAGAAGTGCGGGAAGCGATCCTGACCTTTCTGGGGCTGAGAGCTCTCACGGATGAGGAGCCAGATGCAAGCGGAGCCTGACACACATCCCGGTGCCAGGAGCTCATGCTCAGCCTGGAACACTGTCAGGGAGATGACAGATGTGCCTCCCTCTTTGGGTCGGCTTCAGATGAAGTCATGCTTTCCCTCTGGACTCTGTCAGGATGAGTCCTCGGTATTTCTGAGTCACTTGACAGTTTGTAAGCACTCTGGAAACCAGAGGTACTGTGAGTGTCTCTGTGAATGAGATTTTATACTGCGCCTTTACTCCTGAGGACACTCTGGAAACCCTGAACCAAGAACGTTGACCCCCCCCCCCCCAATTAAATGTTATAGGGAGACGTTTGAGAATTAAGAAGGGGAAACAAACTGTGAATGGACATTCAGGAAGGCATACGAATTTTAGCTGCTGTGAAATCAAATCCAAGTCTCTGGATAATCCCACAACCTCCAGGGGATGCTGTTTGTGTTTTCTGGGATCTTACAAGGGGCAAGTAAGATCGATTGTTTTTCTGTATGGTTTCATTTGAAGAATGCTAATTCCAGGAAGGTTTTTCCTTATGAAATATTGTTGAGGAGAGGTTTTATGATTACCACTGCCTGAAATCTACCCGTAGACATTTTTATTTCTTTGATTTAAGGCTAAAACATCCAAATCCAAAGTCTCTAGAAGGTAAACATTAAGACCTTGTCAATAATTAATAGTTTAATCACAATCAATATAAGTATTTGATCAGATCCCTTCCAACAACATTCCTTCAGGAGAATAGTTTCCCAAGAAATAAGTTTCAAGTTTTGATTGGTGGGGGAGGGGGCAGGGGAAGGTAGGTGAGGGATTAACTTATGAGTTCATTACATTTAGGGAAAAACTGTTCATTCCCATGGAGCCCTCTCTAGGGGAAAGCTGGAAAGATGTCTTGGACACATCCTCTTTTCCATAATGATGTGTGTGTTTTCTTCATTACCCCAGGAAGTTTAGCCCCAGAGGGGGTTTGCTCTGGGCCTGACCCTACTAATTAAACATTCAAGTAGAATTCTGATAGTAACTAGGATTACTACCCAGTGCAGTAGAAAAATCAGTCCTTCGTGTTAATTGTGCTTTGCTGATTTGACTGCAATAAATTGAAATCATTGCGGATGTGGATCCAGTGAGTTCTATCTGAACAATAACAACTATTTAATGCTTTGTTTCCCAACTGTATGTTCATTTAAAGCAGACTTTAAGGAAGGTCTCCAGCTCTGGGTCCAACCAACCACTTGTGATGAACACAGGAGAGCAAGGGTCACCCTTCCCAATCAAGGGCTCCCTGAATGATGTCCCCTTGTCCCCACAGCCACTCAGTTCACCCAAAGGGAGGATCCCTCTCCCTTCCCATACCTGTAGCACGTGCATTGCTTTTCTAAAATGGGCATTCTTGTCCAGCCTTTGTACCACTGAAGAAAATCTAAACACTGTTCCCTCTTCTGTTTACCCAAGAGGTAGATCTCAGAGCTGGGCAGTCCCTGGTGTTGTCACCAGGTGTCCAGGTAGGATGCATTTGGCAGATGGAACTCACTTAACACACCCATCTACCCACCACACCCCCAGGTCCTCCAAGACCACCCTCCAAGACACTCTTAGAACCCAACTTGACCCTCAGAACCCAAATCATGTGCAAGTTCCACACGGATCACCTGCTTTGCAAGACCTTGACCCCTGAAGTTAGGATGTCCCTGGAGTGGGGGGGGGTCACCAGTCAGCTTTCCACAGTGCAGGTACCAGTTTAATTCCAAGATGATCTAACCCATTTTGTTGTTTGTTTCTGCTCTGAGGTGACCCCGGCCCTTCCTGCATCCCAGGAAGCAGGATGTAGTCAGTCTTTAATCATCTATAAAGTACCAAGAATCACCTACTCAACATTCTGAAAATGACAGCAGACGTTTTTAAGTATTTCAGCAGGAGGACATGGTCACGTTAACGTGTATCCTGCTTTGGAACTAACAAAACATCCCCTTTAGCCCTTTGCTTCCTTGCCCTCCCCGAAGGAATTTGCTATTGTTTGTAAATATAATATACCCCTAACACTGGCTTTATTTAACGACATTTCAGACTTAGCCTGTCTGATTATTCTTAGTAAGTCAGCTTTGATTTTTTTTAACCAACTCTATTGAGGTATAATTTACATGCAATAAAATGCACCTGTTTCAAATGCACAGTTGAATGAGTTTTGACAAACTCATCATGTAACCACCACCACACTCAAGATATAGAATATTTTCCATCACCCCCAAAAGTTTCTTCATGCCCTTTTGCGGTCAAGCCCCCTTCCCACTCCTAGTTCCAGGCAACTAGTGATCTGCTTTCTGTCACTATAGATTAGTTTTGAAGGGCTTTGATTTTAATGAGAATATACTGTAGTCAATAAAGTGGAATTCTACATGATTCTGCTTGAAACCCTGCAAGGGGTCAACGTGAGACAATTTTAGCATTGAAGAAAATTTCCATTTGTATGTTGTTTGAGCCACATAAAATCTATCCCTTTGTTGACTTCCTTTCTTTCATTAGTGTGGCAAATTGCTTTCAAAGATGGTGCCAACAATTCTACCCTCCCTGTGACCTCATGCCATTCCTCCGAAGGAGAAGTGGAAGCTGTCTTCCCTTGCTTGAAATGAGACAGTCTTTGTGACTTGCTTTGTTTGTTTTGCTGGTGGTGGGAGGTAATTATGTTTATTTATTTATTTTTTTAATGGAGGTATTGGGAATTGAACCCAGGACTTTGTGCATGCTAAGCATGCACTCTACCACTGAACTGCATTCTCCCTCCGTGACTTGATTTGACCAAAAGAATGTGGAGGAAGTGATGTTTTGCTGGTTCCAGGCCCAGGCCTTATGAGACCTGATAGTGTCTACTTTTGGTCTCTTGGGATTCAGCCACCATATATAAATAAGCTGAGGCCAGAGCACTGCATGACAAGAGTCTGCCTGGGGAGGGAGAGGCCCATTCAGCCCCCTGCTCTTCCAGCTCCAACTGAGGTGCCAGACATGTGAGTGGAGCCATCGTGGACATTCCAGCTTCAGCCAAGCTCCCAGCTAAATGCAGCCATGTAAGTGATCTCAGCCAACTCCGTACAGAGCAGAACTAACTGCCTGGCCAAGCCCAGCCAACCTACAGAATCATGAAAAATAATAAGTCTCTATCCCTTTAAGCCACTAAGTTTTCGGGTGGTTGTACAGAAGCAGAGAGCTAATACAGTCAGAAACATGGATGGAAGGTAACACCCTCATGGAAACGCTTGAAACAACATCAGTGAAGGGAAAGGACACACAGCTTCCATGGTGCTCTGAAGCCCTTTCTGCTCCTCTGTGAATTCCTGGATGTTCAATCAACACAGTCCTACCAAGAGAACCAGAACCCAGGGTGCAAGAGAGGCCGCGTCAGGGGCTCCCGAGAACTCAATATATGGGTTGGTTTAAGGAAAAAGGGGGTCCCAGACCCTCTTTCTTCCCTTTCTCCCTGTGGCTTTTCAAAGGGAGAGTCTCACACAGCAGCAAGGAGTCATAGCTGAAGAATCTGAGTCTCTAAGGAGACTTAGGACCCTATAGGAAGTTAAGAGCTTCTGAGAGCCAAGTTTCCTTAGGAGGACCCAGATGAGAAATAATGCAGGAATTCCCATGGTCAAGGCCTGGCATGCAATAGTCACTCACAAGTGTCTGTTAAATCAATCAATCTCTGCCCGAGTTATCTGGATATTTCACAGGCCCATTATATTCAGGGAATCCAAGACTGGTGCTAAGGTATCCCCCAGGCATGGACAATCCACTCGGACAATTCCTGGGCCATTGTGCACACCCCTCAGACCAGAGGGAGCCATAGGAAGTCTAATTTGGAGATGAATTATTGGCCTGTTGGAGACTTGACCTTCACCTACCATTTAACCATATGGTGGGGTAAGCTTGGGACATCAATACAAGCCCTTGCCCACTGCCTTTCTTTCCTGATGACCCAATCATCTTCAACGAAATCTCCAGGTCATGGAAAAAAGATCTCTAGCAGTTGCTCATTTGAATTGGGGAGGGCTCCTAATGGGACGTATGTAAAGCGTTGCTCTAAATGTTTGAATAACCAGGTGGTAAAAGCAAGGGGACCAGCATTTCCTGATAAATATGTGCCCACAGCTGCCAGCAGAGGCTGTTTTGAATCAGATGTGTGAACAGCAAGAGCAAAATGACTTCGCCTCTATTTCACCTGAAGTAGCCACTGGTTGGTGAGCCCCTGAGAAGAAGGAGGACAGGGGATCAGAGGAACTTCCTGTGCTGGGGCCAGAAGATGCTTCTCCCCACCACCTTAATTTTTCGATTGTTTAAAATGGTCCCAGCACATTTTCTGGATCTTTGTGTTCCCTGAACACATTTTGGAGTGGTCTTCCAAAGTGTCACCTCCAAGAAAACAGAGGAAGGGGGAAGAGATGGGGATGCAGCAACCCCAGGAGTCTTGTAAGAAGGGCCCAGGTGAGTGGCAAAGATGAGGGAGACCAGGGCACAGACCAGCAGTAAACGTGGGAGCGGCACAAAGTGGGTTTCAAAAAGTCAGAGTTTTCACTTTCTAAATTGGCTTGTGTCTTTTGGAACAAATCGAAAGGACGTGTTGCTCAGCTTATGCAAAATCTTGTTGTGTGTGCAAGCATTTTGAAATGCATTAAGTGCTGTACAAACGACAGGTGGATGACTGCTGTTATTAGCTCTGTCTGTAACTGGAAAACAGCCACACCTGCTGGCATCTGACTGAGTAGGAAAAAGGCCCCAGGGTGTCCTGTGCTGGGGACACCCAGTGACCGTACAGAGTCCATGCCAGCCAGGAGATCCCAGCAGGTGCACAGCTGACGGGAAGTGCGCAAGCCTGGACGGTTTTCCTGTCGAGATGGAGTGTCCGGCTGAGTCACTCTTCCCTATGCCTGGGGGAGTGAAGTCACAAGTTCTTTGCTCTGTCTTGCCAGTCCTCCTCTTCCCTTTCCTTGGCCCTCTCGCCTTCTCTATGACAGCAGACTAAACGTAACTAGAATCCCAAACACACTTACTTTAATAGACTTTCCCGCTTATACTTTCTATCTAAGAAAAAGGGTCACATGGCAAACAGACACCCCCCAAAACTACTCAGTGAAACCAAGCTATTATCAAAGATTTTTAAAAGAAAACCAGGGGTGAAGTATAACATAGGGTCAAGGGCAG
This sequence comes from Camelus dromedarius, assembly GCF_036321535.1. NCBI lineage: Eukaryota > Metazoa > Chordata > Mammalia > Artiodactyla > Camelidae > Camelus > Camelus dromedarius. The sequence goes on from NC_087456.1 coordinate 20,637,983, forward strand.
GCAGAGAGCAGTCTCTACTCTTAATACCTTTATAGGCTGAAAAATGATATTGATATTCTTAGTGTAATGACCTTAAAACACAGATCCTCAGACAGATGCAAAAAAATTGTTTGTGATTAAAATTTAATTTGTATGCTGTTCCATGTCCTTTTTGGAATGAAAGAAGGCAATAATACTGATACATTTTAATGGCTTTTTCCAAGTACTTCCACGTACTGTATTCTCTTTGGTCTTTGGTCTTTGGTCTTGCCATTTGACCTGGCAGAATCTTGAATGCATCAAAGACAGCCTGCCTTTTGAAGTTTGTCTGAATGTGTAGCACAATGTCAGGGCACCTACCACCATTAAGGTGGTGGCAGGGTTGGTATGTGTGGCCGGACACGTGGATGTCCTGGAAGCTTCCCTATCTTTTGCTGAGGCTGTTGGCAGGTAACTTTCTGACGATGTGTTAGGGACAGCATTTTAATCTCCGTGACATGTAAGAATACAGCTTCACTGTCTATGATGTTCCTCGGGCCATGATAAAGGTGAAATTTACCTTTGGACTCTTTTAGTCACAAGTTACAGGAACCTGTTTAAATTGGCTCAAGTAAAAAGGAGACATTTGAATCAGGTTATACTGGTGTCTCAAGGAACCCAAGGGCAAGAAGGGCAAGTAAGTAGTCTTGTGAGGGCCTGGAACCAGAACAAACACACGTTCCAAATGGACATCCCATTTCTGAGTCTGCAAGCAGAGAATGTCTGAATCTTCCACGACTCGGCAAGCTGGGATGTCGGACTTGCTCAGTAAAACAGTGTGAAGCAGTGTAGTTCAAGAGGGGCCAGGGAGACAGACTTGACAGCCAGAAGAAATACCCTTTGATATACAAACAACTGAATGTGCGATAAAGAAAGCATAACAAGTGGGGAAGTGACACGTGGTGTCAGTAGCATTTAGAAGTTCATCTGACTTGATACACCAAAGTAAGTTCCAAACTAACTAAAGGGTAAACACTTTTTAAAGTATTTTTTTTAAATATACCATAAAAACTGAAATAAAATACCATTTAATATTAATTAAGGCTTTACTGAAAAGAAGGGAATATCTTCTAAGCCCAGAAACTGCATAGGAAAATCATCAATGTTGACCAGGTTGGACACATACTGAGTGCTTATTATGGTCAGTCTCTGTTTTTAAGCACTTTGCTCACATTATCTAATATATCTTTCAACCTTATGAAAATAGTATCATTACTCTCATTTTTAACATTTGCTGAACCCTGCTCTTTTTTTTGTTTGTTTGTTTTTTGGAGGGGGAGGCAATTAGCCTTGTTTATTTAGTTATTATTTTTTAATGGAGGTACTGGGGATTGAACCCAGGACTTTGTGCATGCTAAGTGTACGCTCTACCACTTAAGCTACACCCTCCCCCCGTTCTCATTTTTAAAGATGAGTGAACTGAGGCAGAGAGATGTTAAGTAACTTGCCCAAGATGTTTACAGTAAGTGGCGGAGCTCGGTTTTGCCTGAAACTGTCTATCCTGAAAGCCAAAGTGCTAATCCTCCAAGTCGTGTGTCTCCTTCCTATAAATGTAAATGGGTTTAAAAGGGCCAAGTTCAATCACTCATTCATTCAGCATGTATTTCTTGAGCTCCCACTCAAGGATGGGTAGGATGGACTCACTAAAGGATGGACATTGCTCTAGGTGCTGCACTGATGAATCAGGCAGGCAAGGTGCCTGACCTCAGGGAGCTTGTGTTCTAGATTCCAGAATCCAGAGAGGGTACAGACTATTTTTTTAAAAAGCAAATGAATAAATAAACGAGAATTTCTGATTGTGGCAAATACTGTAAAGGAGAAAACCTAAGGCTATGTGTTGAAGAATGGCTGGGGTAGATTGGGTGGTTGGGGAGGGTGAGGGGAGGGAGCCTGGCTGCTGGGTGAGACTTGTGGAATCAGGAAACAAGAGGAATCCAGAAGGACTCTTATGTTCTAGGCTTGGGTGGACTGCAGTGCCATTTACTAAGATGGGGAAAACCAGAGAAGGTGCAGCAGGTTTAGGGAGGAAAGTCCAGGGTCCCATCTCAAGATATGTTAAATTTGAAATGGCCCATTAGACATCTAAGCCTGCATTACAACTTATAATACGTGCATAGCAAATATCACAAAACGTTAATATTGTGACAAGAAAAAGACGATGAACTTCCAGCAGATATGTGGGCAAAGGATGGGAAAAGACAATTTAGACAAGGGAAAGTACAATCAATAAACAAACATGGGAAAATATTCGGTCTCACTAGTAATCCAAGAAATGCAACTTGAAACGTCAATGAGGTAGCATATTTTTAATTAAATTAGAAGAAAATTTAAAAATAATAACACCCAGTGGAGCCAGGGTGAAGTTGGTACTCTTCTTTATACCCTGATGGTGACGTGAAGTGGCACAGATATTTTGGAAAGTAATTTACCAACGGTCATACAAATTCTTATGTTCTTTGACCCACTGTTTTCGCTTTGGGGATTCTATCTTTAGGAAAATATGCTGTGTGTCCATGGTATTTACCACAGGATTATTAATAGTGAAAATTCAAAAATGAAAACAAAATCGAAGAGAGGTGGTCACATAAATTATGGTAAATCTGCTCCATTTGAACGTTGTGCAGCCTTGGCTACAGGTTTCCCTGAAGTAATGAGTGGGGACAGTTCCTCTTGGTGGCTAAGTTGACCCAATAGAAGTGGGGGAGGTGAGGACGACATAGCCCACTTCAGGTGTCTTGTGGGGCCCAGGCTTGGTCCCCACTGCCTGGGCACCTGGGAGGATGGAGCCACTGTGGCTTCTGGGACAGGCTGGAGTCTCTGAGATGCCATAAGGTGAGGAGGGAGGAACCCACATCCTGAAAGACCTGTGCCCCAGCTCTGCCTTAGGTTATGGAATTTCTGACAACAACCTATGTGGCCTTTCCCTGAGCTGGAGGTAGAGCCCAATGACCCCTGCTGCTTGGGGAAGGACCCTCACATTCCCGTCTCTCTGTGCTCTGTCTCTGAGCACCCTTGCTTTGCATGGGCTTTGTCTCAAAGCACCTGAAATCACAAGTGAAGTGGCTCAAGGTCATCTCTCTTCAGCCACCCAGCAAGCTATTCAAATGTGTGCAGAACGTCACAGGAGTCACAGGATCAAGCTGCTGCTGCCACCAGTTGGTTCCTAGGCAATTTCCGTGGCAACGGCTAAAGCCGGCCTGGAATGCATTCTCTGGTCTCGGAGGTCAGTCTTCTCAGGGGGATATTTCCTAGGAGTCAAATGACCTCCCAGTTTTTCCGTGCCTGTGAGGAGGAGGGAACCCAGGCCCTGCCTCCGGGAGAGCCTTTGTCAACACAACCTCCTGATCCTCTGAGCAGCTTTGGCCAAGGGCACATCAAAAATGACCTGAGGAAGTAAAGTTGACCAGAGAGTGTGGCCAAGGGAATGGAGGAGACTCAGAGGACCACTCCCATCACACCACAGAAAATCAGGTGTCTGGGTGACTTCACGCTCTTTCCCGTGATCCCTTGGACAGACTACCGTGCCCAAGTCAGACAGCACTCAGGAGCCCCCTGCACCCTGAGCTGGACCTGGTTGCGTTTCAAGGGTGGCAACACCCAACCAAGCCACCAGCCTGCAGCTGGAGCTGCCCCAGGAGGCCGCAGCAGGCAGCGCCATGGGAAGTCCGAGTGGGAGCAGAGAACGGGGCCCCCACAGCACTCACTGCATCCTTTGCTAACCCACTCGGTATCCAACATTTTCTGGAATCATCTGTGTTCACCTGTCCCGAGGTTTCATCTCCCAGGAAGGCAATAGCCCTCCTAGACACGGAGCCCTGTGGCCACAGATCTCACCCTTATTAGCGCCTGATGCAGACCCCCAGGAGCTTGCCCCGAAGTACCTTGTAGCAGGTTCCCTGATATGAATTTTGAAAACCTGGTGTATTGCCCTTCTCAGTCCCCACCTCACTCAAACTCCCAGCACTGTGCAGGCTGCAGAGACCTCTTCAGAGATGCCAATCGTTGCTTGTCACCCCACCGCCCCCTGAAGTCCTGGCTAAATGGATCCAGCTGCCCTCAGAACTTAGCTCCAGGGCCCTGGCTGCAGCAGAGTGGACCAAATGGGGCATCTGAATTCTGGCCAGTGAACCGTGGCTGCAGCTCTGGCCCTAGAGGGGCCGATCAGATTCCTCTCCGGACTCATTCTGAATCGGGAAACTGAGGGCTGTGGCATCGAGTCCGGAACGCCAGGAAGACGGGAGGCTGACAGAAGGAAGAAGGCAGAAAGGACAAAAATACCTCTGAAGAAGCTGAAGGAAGCACCTGGTTCCCCCAAAGCAGTGGTCAGCCAGCAGGGCAAGAGATCTTCCTCCCAAGCCCTTTGGAGTGACTGCTGTCCTAAATCTTCATGACAAGCATGTTCCAAGGCTCCCAATAACAGGCATCCCCAGCAAGGGACCCCATGACCCAGGCACATGCGTTCAGTTCATCTGGGGCTCACGGGGCACAGGTACCAGGAGCATCCCCAGTGGGCGGGTCTGTCTGACTTCCTCAGACACCAGAAGGAGGAAGCCGGTGCTTCCTGTTGTCTCACTGTTGTCCTCGCTCTACGCTGACTGCCCCCTGGGTCTTCTCCAAGGCTGAGAGTCCCACCATCATCCTGACACCCTCACCACAGCCACAGCTGTGTCCTCACCCTCACTTTTTACAAGCCCAAATAATCTTACAGCTTGCCTGGTCTATTTTTATCCAGACTTGTCTGGATTGCGTGCTGCACCAGAATCGCTAGAGGAAAAACGCTGCTTATGAATAATATAGAGTCCCAGGTCTCACCCCAGACTCAGTGAATCAGAATCTCCAGACGCAGAGCTCCCCAGAGGATGCTGATGCAAGCCGGGGGTGGGAACCACTGAGCCATGCCAACCGCATCTACTCCAGATGTGGAAATGCGCCCCAGGAGGGGAGATGTCTGGCCTTGGCCACTCAGCTTCTGGTGGTAGTGGTGGCTGCATGCTTTCCTCTCCAAACAAGATAAATCTTCAGATAAAGCCCTTTTGTGCAGTCTCATGGGTCTGATTCCTCCTGGTGTTCATTGGGAGCGCACGTAGGGGAGAGGAAATGGACAAGTTGACACTGGTTTTTCACTCTGGAGCTGGGCCCTGGACACACCCCCTATGGAGATATATACATTTATATGTATTAATATAAAGCTTCTTAATCATGTAAAAGGAAGGCAGAAGGGGCACCACTTAGACAGACTTTCCATTTCTGGCCAATCAAGCAATTTTCTTGGTATTGGATGTGGTTTCCCTGCTCACCTCCCTAAGGCTTGTAACAATTGAAAGTCAACATACACAAACCTTGGACATTGACAGCACCCCCTGAAAGGGAGTACTGGTTTCTCCTACTCCCCAGCACTGGTAAAGCCCCCAGGACAGAGCCAGACCTCTTTTGTTCATCACTGAGTGTGTCTTCAGGCCTGAGCACACCATCTGATGTACAGTGATACTCACTAAAGATCTGTAAATCAAGCAAACTTTTTACTGCTCCTATTAACCCAGTTCTATTGATCTCTTCTATTTGGATAGTGTCAGTAACACCTCCTCACCGGCCTCTGGAATGAAGGGGTGTCCTAAAAGGCATGAGAAATGCCCACTTCTAGAACATTGCAGAGGATCTGCCCCTTCGTCCAGCCATAACAAATCTCTCCTCCTTCCAAACTGCCATGTTTCCCATCTCCTGAATGGCCCCGCCATCCACTCCGGGCTTTCCAGCCAGGGAGAACCAAAATTCCCCCCAGACACTGAGCTCACCCACTGTACCCAGCTGGTCTGCCTCTTCCATAGGTCTCTCTCATCTTTCCTGTTCCCTCTGTGGGCCTCAAGTGTCTCTTGGCTCCTCTCACTGATGATCCTGCCTCCACTCACTTCTTCCCAAACAGAAAGTGTGTTGGTCTGATGGATTGGTTTCCCAGACATCAGCTGGGCCATGATTCCTGTGGGTGTCATCTTGAGGCTCTCTGAGATCCTTAATAAGGCAAACAAAGTCCACTACTCTTTGCCTTCTGAGGCTGCCCTGAGGCTTTTCCTTGCATTAAAGGCTACCCTTTCAGTCTGAGAATGGGGATTTAGGAGAAATAAGGTGATCTCTAGCCTAGGCCAAAAAAATACTGCATGTGGTTCAACTCAGTTTAGTGAAGGTAGGGATTTGGGGCCAAAGCACAGCTTATATTAAATTTAGAGTCTTAAGGGGGGCAAAAAATGAAAAGCTTGTTTTCCTTATGCAATTTCTGGACTAGTTAGGAAATTAAAAAGTGAGGAACAGGCATATGGATATCCAATTGTCATCTTTGTTGTAGATAAAGCTGATACTGGAGAATGTGGCTTATCCTGAAATCAAGTAGGGTTTCCCACTACAGTCAGTTCTGGACCAGGGCAGCCTCGAGACTGGGAGACTGGCAGATGGCAGCTCCCATGAAACCTGAAGCAGGGACCAGCAGACTGCAGTGCATGCTTTCTCCCCTGGGAGGAGTCAGGGAAGCAGTGGCAAAGGACCATGGTATTGTACTAATTGATACAAGGATAACTGATCCTCCTAAGCTTGGAAGGAAACACGAGGAAGGAGAATTAATACGGCAACGTAACAAAAGTGGTATTTTCTCTTTCTTGCTCAGTTTCTGTTCACTGGATGTTTCCCTGGGAGCTTTGTCGGTAGGCAGCTTTGTGACTGGGGCAGGATTAGACATTCCTGGGTTTTCTCTATTTCGATAACCTTGTAAGAGCACCCAGGCCCACCAGCAGGCCCATCTCTTCAGCCTTCATGCTGCTGCAGGATTTCAGGCCTTTCAGGCTCATCACTTCCCCTCTGGGTTGCTCTAAAGGCTCCTGTCTTAGTCAGTTTGGACGGCTATAATAGAACTTCATAAACTGAGTGCCTTGTAATATAAACAAGAGAAATTTATTTCTGGAGGCTGGAAGTCCAAGATCAAAGTGCCGGCACATGTGATGTCTGGTGAGGGCCCGCTTCCGGATTCATCGATGGCCGTCCTCTCGCTGTGTCCTCACATGGTGGAAAGGGTGAGGGAGCTCTCTGGGGCCTCTTTTTCACGGGTACTAATCCCACTCATGGAAGCTTTGCCCTCATCACCTCATCACCTCCAAAGGCTTCACCTTCCAATATTATGACATTGTTAGGTTTCAACCTGTGAATTTTAGGGGAGACACATTCAGACTATAGCAGCTCCTCACTAGCATCCCTAAGCCAGTTCCCCCCCACCCCTACAAATCACCTCCCACTTGCATCCGGAGAGACCTTTCTAAAAACTCAGATCTGACCATGTGACCCTGCTCCTCAAACCCTCAGTAGGCCCCCTGCTGGGTGAGAGCCCAGACCTTCAGGTGGAGGGTTTCTGTTTGGGGGAGGGAGGGATCCATGTGACGCTGGGTTTCTCCTTGCCAGGACTGAAACTTCCTCAGTCTAGGTAGCCTTAAGATGTAGCCCAAAAACTTGTGGCGAAATTCATCTAAGCTCAAATGAAGAATCAAATTCATATTCCTTAGCTCAGCATCAACCCAGAAACCCAAGGGTGTGACACCTACCTTTCCACAGCTGGAAATCTAACATGGCATAAACAGAGTGTTCAGACATTGAACACTCCCTCCTCACCTTCGGGGTCTACAGCAGGAACCTCAGCCTAGAGTCTCTCATCTGGGCCTTCTCAGATGGAGAGAGGTCAAAATCTGATAACTAACCATTATCAACTCAGGCCCTCCTCTCTTTTGGTTCATGGACTGGAACCCGTAGATCTTAGGATGAAAAACCTCATAGTCCTCTGTGTTCCCACTGCATGTGCTCCCCTACTCCATGCCACAGATGATGTTTGCTCCAACAACAGCAGAACTTTAACTGTGTTTTCACCCAATTGAGTGGCGCGAGAGGCGACACAGGGAGAAGACATCTGTCTCATAACAGCTCACCATCCCGTGTACTGTCCATCCACGTCTGCCTCTGCTGATGCTCAGCTCAGCTCTCTCCTGAGCAACCTTGGAGCTGATGATTTACTCCTGGCCCTCGCCTCTCAGCCCCTTGCAGCAGGGCATCCAGAGGTCATCACTGTCCCCTGTCCAGTCTCCTCTGGATGTGGAAATCAGCCTGAGAGGTGTAAAGTAAACTTATCTGATGACAGATGGTTCTGGGGTGGAAAATAAAAGAAAGAAAAGAATAATGATACTAGTTATTCCAGCTTTTTTTTTCTTTTGGGAAAATATCAAACATAAAACAAAAGGAAGCAAGATTTTGCCATAAAATATATCTTCCCAGAGCATTCCAGCAGTGGTTCTGTTGAGTGGTCAAGGCCTGACCAGGCTGAACTAACACTGATGCAATCAAGGGTGAGAATGAGGACCCAGCCCAGGCCCCTGGAGGCCCCTACAACTTCTGAGGGATGTCCTGGAGTGAGACTCACATCCCCAGACAGAGCAGGTGGCCAGCAGCAGCTCCTTTCAGCAGCAAGTGCCCACTGGAAGGATGAAGCCCATAGCGCTCACCTTTGATGGCTGTGGGACAGTCATTCGATGCTCACCCCAGGATCCCTCCCCATGGCTACCAAAGCCAAGGGCCTGTCTTTGGATCTCTGAGATGAGCAGCTGGGTTCTCTCCTAAGGCCCTGAGCGAGATCCTGGGCCTGACAGATGCTACAGCCCTGACACAAGTGAGAAGGGATGGTGCCAGACAGCTCTGCTGCTGTAGGCAGAGAGATAGACCTTGTTCCAAAACCCCATACCAGCTCGACCCTGCCTCTCAGGATGAGAGAAATTAGTGTCTACCGGAGTCTGTGTTGAAAGGGTAAATGGGAAAAGACACAAAAAAGTGACCAGCACAGTGCCTGCAACATGACAGTCATATAACCGAGCAAGTGGGTTTGTTGCCCTCTGAGCAACAGAAAGACCTGATACCGAGGCAAACCATCTTTTACCGAAAGAAAAAGGCGTTAATTGCAGGGCAGCCAAGCAAGAAGACAGGAGGTAGTGCTCAGATCTGTCTCCGCCCCACGTCGGCTTAGAGTCGGTGTGTTTATCATGGAAGTTGGGAGTAGGAGGGGGAGGAGGCTTGGAAATGATTGGTGGAAGCAGCTTGTAAGTTTCAGGAGTTCTCTGCGCTGCCTCCACTGCTCTTCCAGCAGCTTCGTGGGTCCTGTATCTCTGGGCCAGCTGGAGACTGAGGCCTTTGGGTGTCTTGGGCCCCCAGTTCCGGGGTGGGGAGCAGGCCAAGGCTGGGAGGCCAGGGGGTTTCATAGCCCATCTTGGAGAAAGATGCAGGGCAGGAGAGGTTGGCTGGGGGCTGAGCCCTTAAGGTGATTTCATGGGGCCCAGCTACTTGCAGGACTTAGAAGATTCTTAAAGTCAAAGAAGGCCTGCAGGCCAGCAGACCCCGCCCTTATCTGTCTTCAAAGGGCAAGCACAGCTGCTTCAGGGTAGACCTTCCTTCTCAGCTAACAGATGCCAGTAGCTTTTATTTTGTCGTTGTTCTTGTTGTAGTGTTCAAAGTCCTCCTACTGGGTGAGACAACCTGGGTGGGCGTCCTAAGGGCCATGCAGCTTTCTTCCCTCCCCACTCAGCTCCCCACTGTCCAGGATCTTGTCTGTCTGTCTTTTGGATACTGCTAGATCTGTTGAAGGTAGGAGTCAGGGGAGGCACAGGGAACCAGCTTTTAGTCTGCAGTAGCTATAGAACAAAAGGATGAAGTCTGATAGAACTATTTGTAAATTAAGTGTCAGTGTGACTGGAGTGAGAGTCGAAGGGGCTCTCCTGTGAGTGAAATTTGGGATATTTACGGTGGAAATGTTGTGGCATTTATGCTGCCTCAAATTCCTTTCTCACTCATTCAGTCACTCAGCAAGTAGCTCTTGAACACCTACCAACTGCCTGGCCTTTCCTTGGCACCCGGGCTACGGCAGTGAACAGGAGAGCCAGCGCCCTGCCCTCCCACACCCAGCTTGCTTGCTAGCAGTTGGCTGTGGTCTAAAAGGTGAAATTGCTGAGTAACTAAGTTCCAGGTGGAAAAAATGTGGCTGTGTGTGCCTTTTGTATGTGGTTCAGAGACATGTATTTAGTTCAGAGATGTGTTAGGACATGCACATACTTCTCAGACACTGCACTCCCAAGTCCCTCTAAATGCACCCCATTTCCTCCTGCCATAGGTGCCAAAGACACAGCTGAGAGTGAAGGAGCTCAACCATTTACAGAAATTAGAATCCTGATTTTAACTGCTGTCTGTGGACAAGTATTGGGCAGATAATTATGGGATGAAATTTCAAAAAGAAAATGTCATTGTTCCCAGAGTGTCCTTCCTCCTTCCTTCCCTTCCCTTCTCTTCTTCCTCCTTTCCTCACTTTTTTTTTTTAAATTTAAGTATTGTTAGTTTATAATGTTGTGTTAATTTCTGGTGTACAGCAGAGTGATTCAGTTAAACATGTATATATTCATTTTCATATTCTTTTTCATTAGAGGCTATTATAAGGTATTGAATATAGTTCCCTGTGCTATACAGTAGGACCTTATTGTTTATCTATTATATATATAGTAGTTGGTGCAAATCCTGAACTCCCAATTTATCTGTCCTCCCCACTGCCCCCACCCTGCTCTTCCCTTCCTTTTATTCATTTAACAACATTTATTGAGCATCTACTCCATGCCAGGCCCTTGGCTAAGCACTGGGAATATGAAGTTAAAGAAAATTTACCTCTCATCCCTGAGGACCTGACAGTGTAGTGAGAAGTGATTGTCATCATCTGGGATGATGAATACCAGGATGAGATGCACTGAAGCACAGGGAGAGCTGGGGACACACAGGGGCAAGATTTAACCCAGAGTGAGAAAAGCAACGGGAGGAGACAGAGCATCAAAGAGGGCTTCCTGGAGGAGGAGGCAGCAAAACTCAATTTTGAAAAACGAATGAAAATGGGTCTGCCTCTTGCCTTTGACATCTAACCACTGAGTCAGATCCCCTAGGCTGGAAATCCCACTTAGGTAAGATGGACAAGAATGGAGCCATCTGGGCTTAAGAAAGGCAGAAAGGGTTGTTAGAAACCTTTAAGACTCCCAATGTTCATGTTTTTCCTCACGGGCCACCTCCAAGTCCTATTTTTAAGACCATTGTGAGCCAAGTCCTCTTCAGAACTGGTAACCTTGGTGAGGGGCTTTTGGGTCAGCAGATATTGGGTTTGTCTATTTGTGACCTCAATGTCCCCGCAAGCTGTTGGAGCCTGGTGGGTGATCAGGTGGGACTTTTGTCCACTGAGCCCCTTTTGTGCACCTACTATGTGCCAAGCCCTGTTCAAGGCATATGTGAGCAAACAAGATTTCAGCCCTGAGAGGCTGACAGCTTACTATGTGTAATTTGATGAGCTCAAGTAAAACAAAGTCCCCCAAACATGCCCTCACTCACCTAAACCCACTCAAGTTTTCTTAAAAAAAAAAAGCTATTGACTACCCCTTTTTCTTCTTTTGCAAAAAGGTGTCTTCAAGAGCTAAGTGTTTCTGCTTACTTGCTAAGGTATGCAGTGTCTTAATGAACTGTTTATTTCCTGTGTTGCTTTTGTGAAGAAAAATAAGAGCACCCCTTTCCTTTCTCCTAATGACGCAGCAGAGAACATTTTCAGCTCGACACTCCCCCCCTCACTGTTTCCTCTCCCCACCCCTTCCCAAACCAATTTGGCATTTTTCCACTTTCCATCTTCAGCTTCAAAGTGAGTCTGTGTGACGTGAGAAGCAGGTCGTGGCTGGAACCGACCTCTACCCTGTATGCTGTGACCTTCTAGGTTTTGCTTTTTTCAGCAGAAATACTGAGTCTGAATCTAGCAGATCTGAGTTCGAATCCCTTCTCCCACACTTGCCACTCATGTAACCTTGGGCGGGTCACTTAACCTCTCTGACCCTGTTTCCTCCTCTGTAAACTGAACCACCAAGCCCAATTGTTGACTCTCTCAGGTTGGAAGAGAGAGTAACAAAGTGACCACAGGAGAGAGAGGAACATTGTGAAAATATACCAGAAGTAAAGAATCACAGGAAATCAGTCTGGCATCAGAACAATTGGACTGCTAGTGGGATCACTTGTCAAACTGCCCACCACAGTCCTGGTCCCCCTGGGGCTCAGTCTTCCATCTCATCCCCTCTTTCCTTGGGCACCCTCCAGTCCGGCAGGCAGGGTCTTTTCTGCAGGGGCCTCCCTGAGGGCCTTTGCCCACTTGTACAGGGCTGTCTTGGAGGTTCCCAGGTCCGATCACCAGTGGGGTCACTTGTGCAGAACATGGTCACTTGTGCTCAAGAAACTTCTGGAGGCTGAGAGCCACACCGGACAGCCTCTCAGCACCATAGCCTGGTCAGGTATTGGCCCTTTTTATAGATGAGGAAATGGACTGGGTGGAAGATTCAGTATTAGTGAGTGGCAGAGCAAGGACCAGCCTTAGCTCTGGTATCTCCAAACCCCATCACACTCCTCTCCTTCCTGTTTCTGACCACCCACGCAGAATCAGAGGGAACAGGGGCTTCTCCTGGCTTCTACTTGCTTTCAGGGCCTGTCCTGATGTGATCTGAGTGCTCCCCATGAAAAGACCCATCAACCCCAAAACATTCCCCCCCACCTCCCAACAGCTGGCCAAGACTTGAAAGTCCCCCTGCTAGAGTCCCTGTTGACTCAGACAGCAGGGCCCTGGTCTCCCCGAGGTACCAGTGAGCCCACCACTGGCATGATGGCCAGATGAGTCCTGGGATGGTGTGAGGGAAAACCCAGGCTAATGGCATGGAGGCTGAGCTAAGGAAATGGGGGACCAGCAGGACATGTGGCCTTACGTGGCTGCAGGTCAGAGAGGACAGCCTGGACTGCTGGTGGGTGATGACGGACGTGCAAGGCCTCCACTTTAACCTTCCACCTAGAGACCCCTCAATCCATAGCTGATCAGATTTCTGGGCCTCAAACAAACATGTGGCCCAAGATACCAGGTTTAGACAGTGAGACAGAAGATTCAAAATCGGGACTTCCTTGGAAAATCCAGTCCCTCTTGTGGTGTTCAGGTGGGTGTGCGGTTGGGTTAAACTTCATGTGCGAACTTCAGGCAACCACAGGTGGCTGGGGCCCAGGAAGGAGGTGGCTCTGGCAAAGAGATAAGGACCGCCCTTGTGAGAGGCACCCTCCCCGAGCAGCCAAGCAGCTGGCCCCAGCTGCTTCTCAGTTCCTGTGGTGAGCTCAGGAGATCAAGGGAGAAGGAACCTGCCCCCTCCTCCTGCTTCTCTGCCCTTGCTCTCCATCCTGTGTCCTCCCAGCCCTGATTTGTTCTCACTTCCCAGCTCACTGCAGGCTTGAAGGCCCAGCGATTCTGCCCACTTTGCAGATGAAGAAATGGAGGTCTCGGGGCCTTAGAGGACACTTTCCAAGATCATAGAGCAAATTAGAGGCCAAACCCAGGTTAGTATGAAAGCTTCTATTATTTAAGACTCAATCTGGCCACCCATCTACCCTGGGGAAAGTATTGTACCACGTGCCCAAGGCTGAGTTTGGCACCATTGGAATTGAAACACAAAAGATTAAAATTCCTACTCGAGAGGTATGTGGTCTATTTTTGGAGATAAAACCAGAGAGCAGAAAAAAAAAAAAAAAAAGAAAATACAATTTGGCCATATCTGCTAAAAACAAAAAACAAAACCCAGAGAGCAGAGTAAAGACTGAAATTCAGCCTGAGCTCTGCTCTCCAGGATGTGTGTCCTGCTAAGGGCTGGAAGAACTGCCTCTTTAAAACTTGCACCAAAGGTACCATGTGGGCTAACAGAGAGCCTGGGAGGTGAGATTCCCCTGAACTGGGCAAGCTAGACAAAGTGAGCTTTAAAGTTGAGACAATGGGTAATTGTCCCGGAGCTACTGAGAACTGAGAACAGGCTTGGGGGAAGCCTAGCAGGAGAGGAGCTGCAGGATGGACTGGTGAAGGAGAGGCTGGGAGGAGGCTCTGTCACAGCCCACAGCCAATGCAGTGATGCTGAGGACAGCCCAGAGCTGGGGCTGATGATGAGGTGACTTTCTCCCCCCGGCCCAGGCATCACACACCTTCGTGGTGCTGCTTGCAGCCTCTCCTCCGTAGCGCTCAGCCCAGTGGTAATTTAACATCCACGTGTGGTCATTTGATTAAGGTCTGTGACCCTCCCCCGACCCCCACCTTAGACCGAATTCTCCGTCAGGACAGGGCTTGTACATTTTCTGTCTTGTACCCTCAGCACTTAGTAGCCACTTTACAAATGATTATTGAACCAAATGAATGAACAAACAAATGAGTGAACAAGTGACCAGTGACCATCCTGGGCACTTTGATAAAAGCATTTTATATTTGCTTTCAGTTTTCTGATGTGCACTTTCTTGGTGGGTGAAATTTCTCTTTCTCTCTGATTCCAAAAGTAGAGTAATAGTGCAGTGAGAAGCCCCATAAAAAAGACCGACAGGACCCCCAGGCTGGGCCACTACTCTCCTGCAAGAACCATCTGGTTCCCTGGCCCAGTGGCTCTATCTCACTTTTTGCCTCTGAAACAGCTTACTTCTAGGAAAGTGGAACTTACCCCTAAAATTCTGTTGGTTCCCTGAGCTAACTCCTGATTGGTCCATTTGTAGTACTTCGTTTGCATGGAGCTCACTCCTGATTGGTTATTTCTTTCCCTCCTGATTGGTCCATTTCTACAAAGCTTGTTTCTAATTAGTCAACTTTTGTTATACTTTATTTGTATATGATGTTGCAAAGTGTAAACTGGCAGCCTATAAAAGCCTGTGTAAACCTGCGGACTGGGTCCAGAGCTTGGAGTGTTAACTCCTCTGGGCTCGCTGGCGTAATAAACCTGAGTTCAGCTCTCCGAGTGCTGCTTGGTCTCTTGCCAGGATCCAGGTTGTTGTCACAACTGAGCTGTAACACCGAGCTGTAACACACTTTTCTGCAACAATAGTAACACTTTTTTTTAAAAAAGATTGATATTCTTCTGGGATCTGTTTTTGTTCCTTTTTTCTCTTTCAGCTTCTGACCATGAAAATAAAACCTGGTGATTACAGGAAAATTTTAACTAGAAAAAATACATAAAGAAGCTGGGGGGGAAAAAATCACTCATGACCCTATCATGAAGATGCTTCAACAGTCAGCTTGTTCGTATATTTCCTTCAGGATCCTGACATCTCTTGGGGGGCAGAATAAGATTTCAAAAGCCTCAGCCTGAGGATGTGTTCTCAGACTTCCTTCCCAGCTGCCTCACTCAGCCATTTCTCCAGCTCAACAGGGGACCACTCCCTACCCTTCTCCTCTGCCCTGTCCTAGGGCTTTCCCAAGGCTTTGAAGAGCTGGGAAGGCTGCCCTCCATTTAACGATGGAAATAAAGAAGCGTCTTTGGACTTGAGCTTTTCACCTGCAGCCGGCAGCCAAGATCTCCTAGTGAATGAGTGTCAGGTGTATGGGTGGCATTAGTTGATCTCTTGCACTAGTATTCTTTTCCAATTTTTCTGAGCCCCCTTCCAGACTAGCTGACATTTTCAAAGAACTGGATCAGACATCAGTATGCCACTAAAATGAGTTGTGAGATTTCTTCCAAATTACTTGCCTAAAATGTTTATATAATTTCTGGGTTTTCAAGATGATGCTGGTTCCTTCTGAGTGTCTCCCGGGAACAACACTAGTTCTTTGGAAGCTACAAAAGAAGTATCAGCAGGGATGGAAAGAGGTTTCATCTGCAAGCCCAATCTATACAATTGACAACTGCAGCCCCAGGTGCTCGAGAAGAAGGATTCTGAGGCCATGTCTAAGCTCGGTGGGAAAAAGTAATGTGGTTGATTAGTTATGTCTGCTGTGGGAATGGAATGGGAGTGGGGAATGGAAGCTCTTTTGTCAGCCTGAATATAATAGGGTCTGGGCCTTCAAGGAGCTTAATGATTCTATGGGGAAGGCAAGTTAAATTCAAAGTCAAGTAATAATGTGCTAAATGAGTGATGCTACTGGAGTTCCACGATGGAGAAATCAAAATGGACAGGGAGGTGCTGAAAGGAAGCCAGACAATGGCTGGGCAGGGGGAAGATGAGGACAGACACTAAGGAGAGAACTCGAGGAAAGTACCATCATGACATGTTTCAGGGGGACGTGAAGAGACCAGCCTCTTCAAAGTTCACAAAACACTGTCGACAGAATGTATTGGGTAAGTTAAATCGTAGCTAGTATGGAGTGAAAATGCATTGAAACTTTTTAAAGTGATGACTACAATTTTTAAACTTGTGAAATGTTTACAAACACAGAGGGGGGGATTAAAAAGAATGATATAACAAAAACAATTCTTAATTGTTTATATTTTGTCATATTTGTCCTGTCTCTTTTTATTTTTAAAGAAATAAAATTTTATATAGAAAACTTCAATCCTTTTAAATATCACCCCATCCAGTTCCCCAGGAGCAACCATAATAATGATTATTCACTTAAAAACATTATTCCGAGAAGGAGTCCGTAGGCTTCACTAGACTGCTAAAGGGGTCCATAGCACCTGCAAAAGAAAAGGCTAAAAATCTCTATACCCCTAACATTTAGTTGGGCATGTTGCCGTGTAGAATAGAGACCACACTTTCCAGCTTGTTCTGACAAATGTAACGTTATAGAAATGGTGTTTGTAGTTTCTTCAAAGAGTCCTTAAAAAGATAAAAGCCCTGGTTCCCTGACAGTGTGGAGGGCTGCTCCAGTCCTAGACTGACCACCTCCAAACTTCTTACATATGAGAACAAAATAAACTTCTTCTTTACTTAAGTTACTGTTAAGTTACTGTTATTCTGAGCTTATGTTACTTGCCACCAGGCCTAAACCAAGCTAATGCAGCAAGCCTTTATGAAAATGAATTGAAAATAATGTTGTTTATCTAAAGAGTTTTCAGAAATCACCTCTCATTCTAAAGAAAGAATCATTTCAAACCTAGACAATGACTCTTTCAGGGCCTAACTTTATATGGAGTATTTTTTTAAGTGAATTGTGTGGGAACATATTTTATTCAGAGTTTTCATTTTTGAGACAATAAACTTGGTGACTTTTTGAAACTCTCATTCTTTATCCACTTCTTTAGTCTGCTTTGTCTCCCCCAAAGAGCATTTATGAATAGCCTAGCTTTGTGTCCACCAACTCTTAATTTATGATAGTGGCTCTTTTAAGAATGCATCTGAAGAATTTAAATAAACAAATAGTAAAGATTCTTCTGGCATGTCCATTATATTATTGATGGATTCAGAATACATGTATGATATCATAACCATCAATAATAACGTACTTTTTTTAAAAGAATGCTGTGGTTACAGAATGGTATAGAATAGCAGTGCCTGTTCTCAAAAAAGATTATGATAGAATTAAGGCAATATATGCGAAAAGATCAGTAACGTCCAATACATGCCATAAAATGATGCAATCAGCAAGTGATAAGGCGATTCAGAAAATGGAGCAATTACAGTCCTTGGAAGAAGGACACAGTTCTGATAAAAAGCAAAGGAGGAATAACAATGAAGTCTAGAGAAATGAAGGAAATGGGTATACCAGTTGGCTGGAAGAGAAGTCTAGCTCAAGCAACATCTCCATAAAGCCCTTCCTGACTCCTCCAGCTGGAATTAATCTATCTTCCCACATAGCTGTGTTCCCATATAGCTTTGTGAATGCTTCTAATATCACAGGAGGGTAATACATCCTCCTTTTTATAAGCCCCACACCTACAAGAGCTTCTAAAGTTATAGTGAATGAATATAATTTTTTATGAGTGTACATACTGCATCTTTAAATGAAACATCCCCACCTAATATTTTCTTTAAAATTATGTAAATAATTATTTAAAAATATCTAGGTAAACACCAAAAAGGAAATTAAACTACATTCAATATTTTGTAATAACCTATAATGAAAAAGAATATGAAAAAGAATATATACATGTATAACTGAATCACAATGCTGTACACCAGAAGCTAACACAACATTGTAAATCAACTAAACGTCAATTCAAAAAAAAGAAATTAAAATTCCCATCCCTAATCCCATAATCCAAAGATAAGACAGAACTACTATTAATGTTTCAGTGTACGTCTTCACACAGTCACACATATAGGATGACTTTTTTGAGTCTGGCCTGGAAATCTGGGTCTAGTTTTTCTGGAATGGCTGTCCCGGTATTTGTAGGATGTATGAAGATATATACATTTCAGTGTTCTGAATGAAGCTGTCTGGAGCATGGACCCAGGCAGCCAGTTGGTGAAGTGAGCCACGTCCTGCAGCAGCCCTTTGTTGCATCAGAGAAATGATAACCACCCGAGTATTTAGTGTATTACAGGTGCCTGAATGGCTTTGAGCAGAGAGAATGGAAGAGACCTCCTCAGAGAGCTTAAAGAATAACTCATCCCCAGGTTCAAGGCAGCCTCTGCTGAGGTTCCATTGTGAAACACTGTCATGTAATTGACTCCCTTAATTAAAAAAAAAATTATTGAAGTGAAATTCATATTATATAAAATTAACCCTTTTAAAGTGAACAATTCAGTGGCATCCAGTAATTCACAGTGCTGGGCAGGCACCACTTCTAACTAGTTCCAAACTTTCCACCACTCCCAAGTAAAACCCCACACCCAGGAAGCAGTTTCTCCTCATCTCCCCTTCCCCCCAGCCCCTGGCAACCACCAATCTGTGTTATGTCTCAGTGGATTTATCTCTTCTGAACATTTTATGTAAAAAGAATCAAATAATATGTGACCTTTTGTGCCTGGCTTCTTTTGCTTAGCATAGTTTTGTTCAAGACTCATCCACAGGGTAGCATGTATTAGTTCTCCTTTTTATGGCTGAAAAATATTCCATCTTATGTATATAACACAATTTGTTTACCCATTCATCTGCTGATGGACCTTTACTTTTGGCAAGGTACCTGTAAAAGGAAATATTTGCAGATCTGGACATTTACAGACAGGGTCTCGTAGAGAAGGGTCACATATCAGCCCATAGCACCTTCAGTTTAGGACTGTCTCGTGCACTCAAGTGCCCCTGGGGCTGTAACTGCTGGGACTCAGAAAAACTCATTATAATTCTACTCCACGGTGGCTTCCCAACTGTACAACTACGTGAGACAGTCAGACAGAAAAGCTTATCCCCATTTTATAAATGATTCTGGGTTCTAGGGACTGGAAGACAGATGAGCTGGCTGGGAATGTTCACCGTCAGGGCACACCCCAGGCCTTGTGACCAAACCTAGGCCCGCCTCCTTTAAACAGTCACCATCAACAGTCACCAGGGTGCAAGACAAAGCCCTGGGTAGGAGGGAGATTTGTGTGTCAGGAATAAATCTAGTGGCAAATGACTGGACGTGAACAGTTGCAAGTCTGTCAGAGCAGGAATGACCCTGGTACCAAGGACGGAGAATGCTTGTCTTGATCCAGCATTCCCTCCTCGTTGTTCTCCGTCTGCCCACACATCAAAGCATCCGACTAGGAATTCGCATTTCATCTCTGTGGCTCCTGCTTCCTGAAGATCCGGGAAGATGGCATCCTGGACACGGTGGACGTGGGGTGGGCAGAGAATGTTCGGAGTGGAGGAAGGTGACATCTTGCTTTCTTACACATAGAGGTCCTTAGGTGATGTCTGTGGGATGAATGAATGAACGAATGAATATGGTTCAAAGCACTTTTGAATCTTTTGCAACTTTTTCTGCTAGGCAGCTTATTCTTACATCAAAAACAAAGCAAAAATTCTACCAAACAATGCCATCAACAGCCCAGAGCCTATGCCTCTCACCCTCTTTGGGGAGAGGAAGGGGAGCAGAGCTCCCTTATGTGCATGAGCCAGGGTGGGCACCAGCCTGTTTTAGCCAAGAGACACCAAGATGTCAGTGGCACAAAGAACAGATATGTTTAAATCCCTCTCCAGGTGAGCATGCCAGGCTGGTGGGCAGCTTTGCTCTGCCTGGTCATTCAGAGACACCAGCTCCTTCCGAGTCATTGCTGTGTCATCACTGTGACGTTGCTGTCATCTGCATGCCAAAGCTTGGACGCTGTAAGTAACAGCTGTCCAGCTGGTGGAAAGGGAGTAAAAGCATGAAGGAGGAACACCTACTCTCTTTCTGCCTAGTGGGAGTTGCAAGCGTTACTTCTGTTCAAATTCGATCAGCAAGAACTTCATCTGATGAGCATACTAACTGCAAGGGAGGCAGGGAAATACAGTTTAGCTGGGAGAAAGGGGGAATAGATTTGTATATGGATGTTTGCAGTTTGCTTCTAGAAAGTAGCATAGAAGGCTCACCTCCACGCCCAGACAGAAGGGCCTCTCTTCTTGGCTAGAAGCATTTTCCTGGGCTTTCCACTCTCACAAGGAAGGGAGTCGACTTGGAATGATGCTGATGTGCACAGGCCTGCCCTCTAGAAGAAGGACCCCTCAGTCTGGAAAGGTGAGGGAAGAAGGAGAAGACTGTTGAGGGTGAGGAGGTCAAACACAGCCTAGATACAATCAATAACCAATCCACACACGGCGGTTTCTTCTGGCACCTGAAAAAAAAAATTTAGACAAGACACTTAGCTTCAACACAGTGGGCAATAAATGCATGGAGTTTTGAGAAAAGTTTCTGACAACACAGGGGATCATATAAACTTTCAACTTGACTTCTGGAAAGATACCATGCCCCTCAAAACATATACACACTCACTCACCAGTCACCTAAACGCTCACGCTCAATCCCCAGCATTTCCCTCATGACCCCTCTCCAAACTGCCACGTTCCACTGGCTGTCCACCTTCTGCGATGTTCTTGGTCTGATATTGCAGGTGAAGAAACCAAGGCTCAGAGAAGTTAAGTGACTTAAACCCAATAGGTGAGGAGCCAAGAGTTGAACCCCAACGTGTCTGACCACACAAAGCTCCTGCCTCTTCTAACTTCAGCAACATCTTTAAGAGGACAAACTCTGAGGCTTTAAAGACCCTTCTCATGAAAGAGATCTGTCATCTGTGTTCACATGCGTGGCTGTCCTGGATAACACAAAGACAGGGGTAAGGACACATGTGTCCATCCCATGCCTTTGCTTTATTGGATCTTTTGTTCCCTCATTCATAGCCTCCTCTTTGTGCTGGGACAACAGAAGTGCTATGAATCAGCAGGAAAGCATTCTCTTCCAAAGGCCAAATAAGGGGCTGGGCCCTAAAAACAGCGACAAAACCCACCAGGTTTTGTGGATTTAAACAGACTAATTCACGGCAGGGAGACTTTGAGGGCCACAGACAGCCCGTAGGACTCCCAGAGGAAAAGAAAGGGCAAGCCAGGCTTCCCACCTCTGTTTCTTGGGAAGAGTGTCCTTCCAGCCCAAACCACATCTCCATAATAGGGAAGAGGAGAGCGGCCCTTCCAGGGAGTTAAGACTCTTTGGGCCGGAAAACAGCAAACGCTGTGTCTTTGGTCTGCAAAATGTCAGCCTCAGACTTTCCATTTGTCCCTCCTCTCCCTCAGCGATCCCCCCACTCCACCCCCAGCCCTGGGGTTTTTGGCCTTTTGCTTGCATGAAAATTTATTTCCCTTCTTGACACTGTTGAGATAATCCACAGCACCTTCTTAGGGATGAGATGAACAGGAAGCTGCAGGAAATAGAGTCAAAATTTCCACTGTCTGGGCAGCTGAGCTTCTGGAGAATAAAAGGGAGAAATCTGAACCTCATCTTGTGGGAACACAAAGTCCGAGGGGCTCTGCCGTCCCGGGGGGGCCGGTCCTGAGAGTCCTGGATCCCTTATGGCAACCGTGGGGGAGGCTGTCTCGGCTGCTGGGTGTGGGGAATGAGCCTGCTCTGCGATCCCTCTGCCAGATGCAGGGAGATGGGAGATGACTTTGCATCCTGAAAGCCTCCAAATTATGAAGATGGCCAGGGACAGGTTTCATTCCACACCTGCCAGTTTTTTCTTCCCTAAAAGCTTCCTGGTGTTGTTACAAGTACCCAGGAGAGAGCCCGTGTTTTTTTAAGAAACTGAGAGAACGCTTCATGACACCACTTGTTCTGACTTAGGGACAAAGACAGCTGGACAGTTGATTGCAGGTGGCTGTGACACAGATGGATCTGATGAAGACCAGAGCATATCAGTCCAGCTTGCCCCTTGTGGCCAGGGCTCATTCAAGGCCCTCACAGAC
The DNA here is from genome assembly GCF_036321535.1 of Camelus dromedarius. Lineage (NCBI taxonomy): Eukaryota > Metazoa > Chordata > Mammalia > Artiodactyla > Camelidae > Camelus > Camelus dromedarius. The sequence goes on from NC_087456.1 coordinate 20,660,145, forward strand.
ACCTAGACACAGGCTGGGTGGGTCAGCCTCCTCTTCCTCCCTTATTTGTTAACAGGCTCCCCACCTACAGGGATGTGATGGGTAGTGTGTGTGCGTGCGTGTGTGTGTGTGTGTGCGTGCGCGTGTGTGAGGAAGAGTCAGTGTGTGTGAATGTGCATGTGAATGTACAGCAGGAGGCCTCCTTGGGTCACAGTGAACTTGGCAAATTCACCACAGGTCAGGTTAAGTCATTCAGGCTCAGGAATCTAACATCACTCACTATGGGGTTACCTGTTTTTTTCAGGGGCCAATCAACACTAACTGGCTGACAGAGATCGATGTATAGACCAGAGTGCCCTGATTCAAAGTGAAAAGCACGGTCACTGGGAGGACCAGTCAGAGCATTCCCAGTCGATGGCTGAGTGATGTGGGAAGTGAAAGTGTCACTGGGACTTTACTTGGTGAACGTGGCTGAGGAACAAGGGAAACTGATTACATTAATTGAATTAAATGGTCTATTGTCTGCTCACTCGTATAGTTCAGCTCCACAGCTCTCCTGTTCCCTACCCACTGTCATTCCAAACAACTTGCGTGTCGATGAATGTGCCGCATTCCCTGTTGTGCACATTTGTTTGTTCTCCATCCAGCATCCTTTCCCCTCCTAACAATGCTTCCTAACAAGACTAAAATTTTTATCTAGGAATCAGCCACATACACACCCCCTGGGCTTCAGGGAAACTGATTCCATCCACAGCTCCCAATCCAGACTGAAGCCATGATTGGCCTCCAAAAAATCAATTAAAGATTCCACACTCTATGTATGGAGTACAGCATCAATCGGGGCAGAAAAGTGACTTCATCTGACCCATTCAAGGTGGATCTCAGGAATCTTGTAGGAAATATAGGAGTAGAATGCTCTCACTTCTTTTGGCCTCTGTAGCATGTGGGTATGTTCCCAAAACAGCTGCAGCAAACTTGCCTTCACAAGGAAAGGCAGGCTGAGGATTAAGCTGGCACACAGAGAAGGGCAGAGCTGAGAAAATAATGGAAAACACTTTTAGAGTCCCGATCAAGCCATGCCTGAAGCCCACTTCCTTTAGATAAATGGTTCTCAATTTGTGGGGGTAAGTGGGTAATACCGCCTCTTGGCATTTTGGAAATGTATAAGGCCCTTTTCATTGTCATAGTGCTCAGGATGTTAGTTGTTACTGCCATTTCATTTGTAGGTGCCAGGAATATTAGCTATTCTGCAATGTGTAGACTGTTCCACACAGCAAAGAATATCTATAGTCCTAAAAGATTGTGAATGTCTTATTCAACATCGATGTCAGTAGAAGTCCTATTTTTTCAATTTGGATTGCCCCAAAAGCATACCTTGAAGTATAGGCTCATGTGTGGTTTATTTAGGAAGTTATTTCAGGAAGCAGAGAGAATGTGGTGGCTAATTTTATGTGTCAGTTTGACTGGGCCATGGAGTGCCCAGATATTTAGTTGAACATTATTCTGGGTGTGTCTGTGAGGGTGCTTCTGGATGAGATTAACAGTTGAATCAGCAGACTGAGTAAAGCAGATTATTCTCTCCAATGTGGGTGGGCCTTGCCTAATCTGTTGACAGCCTGAATAGAATAAAAGGTTGAGATCCTTGGATCTGACTCCGTCTTCCTGACTGTCTTTGAGTTGGACATTGGTCTTCTACTCCTTTTGGACTTGGATTCAAACTGAAACCCCTTCAGCTCTCCTGCATTTCAGCCTTCAGTCTTGGCTGGATCTACACCGTTGGCTTTCCTGGGTCTCTGCTTACTGACTGCAGCCCTCAGAACTCAGCCTCCATAATGACATTGAGCCAATTCCTTATAATAATCTCTCTCTCCCCACTGTATATATGTATTCTATTATATAATATTATAGAATAATATAGTATGTAATTATATAAAAATAATACATTATATAGTCTAGTGTATCATATTACACAATAATGTATTATATAATTAGATAATATATATTCTTCTATTTTTCTGTTTCTTTAGAGAGTGAGACCAATATAGAGAGTGAAGCAAGGAAAGAGAAAAAACTAATAGTAGCAATCAGACAAGAAAAAGAAGTAAAAGGGATCCAAATTGGAAGAGAAGAGTTAAAATTGTCACTATATGTGGATGATATGATACTATATGTAGAAAACCCTAAAGATTCCACACAAAAACTACTAGAGCTGATAAACGAATTCAGCAAGGTAGCAGAATAGATGATTAAGATACAGAAATCTGTTATATTTCTTTATGCTAACAATGAGATATCAGAAAAGGAAAGTAAAAAAGCAATTCCTTTTAAAATTCTGTCCAAAAAAAAAAAAAAAACTTAGGAATAAACCTGATCAAGGATCTGAAAGACTTACATGCAGAGAACTATAAAATATTGATTAAGGAAATTAAAGATGATTTAAAGAAATGGAAAGATATTCCATGCTTTTGGATTATAAGAATTAATATTGTTAAAATGGCCATACTATCCAAAGCAATCTACAGATTTAATGCAATCCTTATCAAATTGCCCAGAATATTTTTCACAGAATTAAAACAAATAATCCTGAAATTTATATGGAATCATGAAAGACCCAGAATTGGCAAAGCAATACTGAAGAAAATGAGTGAAACTGGAGGAATAACCCTTCCAGACTTCAGACAATACTCCAGAGCCACAGTAATCAAAATAGTGTGGTACTGGCAGAAAATAACATTGGTATGGACATATGGATCAAAGGAACAAAACAGAGAGTCCAGAAATAAACCCTTCGTCAATAAATCTTCGACAAAGGAGGCAAGAATATACAAGAGAGAAAAGACAGTCTCTTTGGCAAGTGGTGTTGGGAAAGCTGGACAGCAGCATGTAAATCAATGAAGTTAGAACACTTCCTCACACCATTTACAAAAATAAACTAAAAATGGCTTAAAGACGTAAACATAAGATAAGACATCATAAACCTCTTAGAAGAGAACATAGGCGAAACATCCTGCAACATAAATCTCAGCAATGTTCTCCTAGGGCACCTACCCAGACAATAGAAATAAAAGCAAAAATAAACAAAACTTATAAGTTCTTGCACAGCAAAGGAAACCATCAGTAAAACGAAAAGACAACATACAGAATGGGAGAAAATATTTGCAAAAGGTGGAACTGATGGGGGCTTAATTTCCAGAATATACAAACAGCTCATATAATTCAATAACAAAAAAACAAACAACCCAATCAAAAAATGGGCAGAAGACCTAACAAGCAATTCTCCAATGAAGACATACAAAAATGCTCAATATCACTAATTATCAGAGAAATTCAATTCAACACTATAATGAGGTATCACCTCATACTGGTCAGAATGGCCATCATTAAAAAGTCGACAGACAATAAAGGCTGGAGAGGGTATGGAGAAAAGGGAATCCTCCTACACTGTTGGTGGGAATGTAGTTTATTGCAGCCATTATGGAGAACAGTATGGAGATTCTTTAAAAAACTGAAAATAGACTTACCCTATGAACCAGCAGTCCACTCCTAGGCATATATCCAGAGGAAACTCTAATTCAAAAAGATACATGCACCCCAATGTTCATAGCAGCACTATTTACAATAGCCAAGATATGGAAGCAACCTAAAAGCAATCACATAAAGAAGATGTGATATATACATATGACAGAATACTACTCAATCATAACAAATAGTAAAATAATGCCACTTACAGCAACATGAATGGACCTGGAGATCGTCATACTAAGTGAAGTAAGCCAGAAAGAGAAAGAAAAATACCATATATCACTTATATGTGGAATCTTAAAAAAAAAAAAGACACAAGTGAATTTATTTATAAAACAGAGACAGACTCACAGACAGAAAACAAACTTGTGGTTACCAAAGGGCAAAGGAGGTGGTGAGAGATAAATTGGGAGTTCAGGATTTGTAGATACTAACTACTACATATAAAATAGATAAACAACAAGGTCCTACTGTATAGCACAGGGAACTATATTCAATACTTTGTAATGGCCTATAATGAAAAAGAATACAAAAAAGAATATATATATATATGTATAAATGAATCACTATGCTATACACCAGAAATTAATACAACATTGTAAATCGACTGTATTTCAATAAAATACTTGGGGAAAAAAACTAATAGTAACTGGGGCTCAATCCCACCTGAAGAATGAGAGACATCTACCCATAGTTCCTTGTTGGCCGAGAGTAGCCAGAGGCTATAGTCACCTCCACCTCCCAGCCGTGCAGGTGCTGGTAAGTGAGCCCCACAGGTATGCGGGGTGGGAGAAGCCCACGGTAGGAAGCTAACATGTTTGGGGTGCACTTGAAGCAAGCCTCTCTTTACCGGAGGTCACAGTTTGCACGGGATCGCACACTGCAGCATCCCCCACGTATGTCCACATCCTAATCCCCAGAGCTTGTGAATGCTACCACGCAGCAAAAGGGGCTTTGAAGATGTGATTAAGGATCTTGAGGTGGAAAGATTATCCTGGATTATCGGTTGGTCCTGATGTAACCGCAACACTCCTTACGAGAGGGACACAGGGGAAGCAGAGAAGGCCACGTGATGATGAAGCAGAGGCTGGAGTGATGTGCTCTGCAGATGGAGGAAGGGGCCAAAAGCAGGTAGCCACGAGAGGCTGAGAAAGGTAAGGACATGGGCTGTCCTCTCAGAACTTCAAGAAGAAACCAGTCTTGGTAACATCTTGATTTTAGCACAGAAATTGGTTTTGGACTGCTGGCTTCTAGAATTCTAAGAGAATAAATTTGTGTTGTTTTAAACCACTAGGTTTGTGGGAACTTGTTCCAGCAACCATAGAAAACCAATGCACAAATGTGTGTCGGAGGGACCTGAAGCAGGCCAATATATCTGATTCTCATTAATTGAGTCTGGAAGCTGTTTTATGTACAAACCAAGAGCACTCTCTTTTCACAGATGTAGAATACACCAGATTTTCCAGGGAGGGCTGGGCTTCAGTTTACTCAGAATTTCACCAAGAGCTGTTCCTCATTTCAGGCAAAGCTACCTGTGATGTTTGACTTACCAGATCAACAGACCTGTATCAGCCTGCATTTGTCCCTGTCATGTTTACAGAGATTCTAAGCACATGTGCTCACCCCTCAGCATGTCTTCTAAGTACCTGTGCCCCAAAGCTCATATATTGAAATACATATTATTTTATTATAAGTGTGTTCCTTTTTCCTTCCTGGATGTGACTTCTGTGACCTAGTTAAGGCCTGATATTGATTTTTTTTCTTTGAAAATACGTGTGCACGTAGATTATATTACACATTTACTCCCTTCCAGGAGGTATAAACAACTCAACTGGAAAAAGCACTTGGGGTCAGAGAGAGCTGATGACGACGGCTCTCAAATTTTGTTGCTGACATGAATCTACTGTCTAAGTAATTACATATTGCTTGATAACAACTCCTTGCCCCTAAGACTGGTCTGATTATTATGTGCATTGTGTCCTGCTGGTCCCCACTCCCTCACCTAGAGCAGACATATTAGTTCAGTACAGCATTCTTTTCCATTGAGAGTGATTTAGTCTAAAAATTCTGCTCGACTGAGCCCTTAAGTAGCACACTGGCTGGGGTCAGTACACAGACAGTTGTCCTCTCATCCAGAACGAGAGGGAACAGGCAGGTGCCTTGGCCTGCAGCGCCCTTCTCCCCGCCCGAAGGCCACTGCTGGTTGGTTTAGCCACCTCGTCCTCGGGAGGCCCCCACCCCCAGGGGTGGGACAGGAGCCTCCCCTCGGCTTTCCCACGGCTCCTGTCCTGTCCCCTGTCATCAGAGCCATCTCCCAGTTTGCAAAGGGCCTGACTATTTCTCCCCTCTAAATGCTGTCACACATCCCTTGCGCTTTAACATAGCACCTGGTGGAGAGTAGGAGCTTGATAAATCTCACTTAAAAACAACACGCAAATGGATACAGCCAGCACTTGCCTTCCAATTTTCTATTTCCTGTTCTGAGACGTACCAATTCCCTTCTGATTGCACATCTTTAACTTAGAGGTGCTAATAGATTCAGTCAGTTTGCAGTAAAGCTGAGGACCTATGAGGAACACGTGTCGTTCTGGTCACCCAGCTGCCAAACACCCCTGGGTTGGGAGAATCCCAGCACTGGTGGGAGGGAAGTGCGGGCACCAGGCCTAGACGGGAACAGGTGGATGCTCTTACTCAGGACTTAAAATCTGGAGAGAGGGCTCATAAGACACAGAGTCAGGCAGAGGCATCAGCATAGCGGTGGTGAACCCTACAGCCCAGAGCAGAAAGGTGAGGGGCACATCCAGGGCTACAGCATCTGTAGGATGTCGGTGAGTGTCTGGGGACCAAAGGAGCAATCCTAAATGTGCCTGGTAATGATGGCAGTAGGAGCATCAGTTAGATGGTTCCCTGGGGTTCCTGACTAGACCATGTCTTTTTTGGATCTGTCTGAGACTGATCCTCCAGGTCTCTGTCGATTATGTGAGTTCCCAGATGCCTTTCCTTAAACCCCAGTCCTCCTGGTTCCCGCTTGTCTCAGATTCCTGCTCCTTTCCCCACAGCTTCCTTCTTGTGAATCACCAAATCTTCAGCCTCACCCCGCCATGCCCCTGGGTGGAATCCATCTGGTACTTCCCCACCCTGCCCCCAGTGCACCTCAGATCTCAGTCCCCCGTCCCCCCACAAGCTCTGGAGCCGCACAGGAACACCGCCCTCCTTGAGGACAGGAGCAAGGCCAGCTGCCCAGCTCAGGGTGAGCATGGACGCAGGTGCTCTAGCTGAAGCTCGCCGGACGTGAGGGGTAGATCCAAAGTCTGAAGAAGCTCTTAGATGGAAACTCATGTTCATTTTTTTCATCTGTTTCTGTTTCACTTTTACTGTCCAACACCATATTTAGTTTGCTTTTGCATCTTTTTTGAGGGGGGTTTATTTATGTATGTATGTATGTATTTATTCTAACAGAGGTACTGGGGAATTGAACCCAGGACCTCGTGCATACTAAGCACACACTCTACCACTTGAGCTACACCCTCCCCTTTCAACATCGCATTTAGGAGGAATATTTTCTTAGTTCAGAAGAAGCCCGACCTGCCCTGGTTGTCAATGAAACCACATCTTAGGGAGGAGCAGCTTCGATTCTTCTCACTCTGCCCAGGGCCTACCTAGATCATAAAAGAGCAACATTAATCTTTAATGACTCCTTACTGGGTTATCCCGGGAAGGGCTCCAATTTCAAGGAAATTCTTCTGATGGAGGGGTGTGGAGGAATTAGTCAAATCCTCCTGCCACAATAACAAGAATGATGACTGTGAATGGGTCCCAACCAAATATTCCACTCAACTCAGCCCTCAACACGTGGCAGAGAGGATGTCACTCAGTGTCACAGCCATTCCAGGCTTGTGGCTTTCCCACTTTGCAAATTCAGAAATGGGAGCACAAAGGGACTTTCCAAAGCTCACACCACTAGCGACAGGCAGTCTTGGATGCTAAGCTCTGAAGGACAGAAAAGGAAAGCCTGAAGGACATAGAAAAGAAAAAAGAGAATTAGAAAAGAATGAGGGAAATGTTATAGAGTGGCAGAACAACACCTCCTCGAAATCCTGATCTTCTAGGCTCTGGGGCAAAGAGCTAGTGCAAGGAACCTAGCAAGGCACGTTTTACAAAAACAAACAAACAAACAAAAAAACAAACTCTGGATTTTTAAATACACTGACTGGGTGATCAAAGAAAACTATCTGTTGTCTCTTCTCCAAAACAATAAATACACTTCCTCTTATGAAAAGTGGACTGTGATAGCAATTGAACAGAAACACATTATTTGGGAAAACTCACATACAATGTTTCACTATTCTCCTGGAACTTGAGAGCTTATGGAGTTAGGTTGCGATAAGACTGGATGAAGAGCCACATCAATGCAGTGTTTGGTTTGGACGCCTCCTGGGCAGACCTCAGATTGTCCCTACCGCCCTTCTACAGTGCTGTGTGCAGCCCTGGCCAGGGCTCTCCCGGGCTCTGCATAGCACACACGTGCACCAGAAGTGAATGGGTCAAATCACACGTAGCCTTGTCACTGCGATCTGATGCTAAATGCTGGTACAGCGAGGTTTGTAACCTTAAACATCCATTCTATTAACAAACACCATTCAGGCCCCAAGAAAATGCTTCTCTACCTCTCTTGCCCCATATTTTCAAAAAAAAAAAGTGACTACATCTGAATGCCGTGAAGCTTGTGGGTTATATCACTGCCAATATTGGAGATGGACTCTGTTTTTGGAGTGTGGAAAGATTTGAGCAGTAGAATTTAGATTAGAGACAAATTAACTTGGTAAGTCCCCTTCTCAGTATGAGTAAAATGGATTCTTCTACAATGAAGTATCATTTCCCAGTGACGTCAAATACACATTTTAAAAAATTGAAGTATAATTGATTTACAATGTTTGTATTAGTTTCTAGAGTACGGCATAATGATTCAGTTATACATATATATTCTCTTTCATATACTTTTTCATTATAGGTTATTACAAGATATTGAATATAGGTCCCTGTGCTATATATATAGTACGGCCTTGTTGTTTACCTATTTTATATATAGTAGTTTATATCTGCTAATCCCAAACTCCTAATTTATCCCTCTCCCTCCCTTTCCCCTTTGACAACCATAAGTTTGTTTTCTATGTCTGTGAGTCTGTTTCTGTTTTGTAAATAAGTTCATTTAGGGCATTTTTTTTAAGATTCCACATATAAGCAATATCATATGGTATTTGTCTTTCTCTGTCTGACTTACTTCAATTAATATGATAATCTCTAGGTCCATCCATGTTGCTACAAATAACATTATTTCACTTTATGCCTGAGTAGTATTCCATCATATACATATACTATGTCTTCTTTATCCAGTCATCTGTTGATGGACATTTAGGTGGCTTCCATGTCTTGGCTATTGTAAAAAGTGCTGTTATGAACATTGGGGTGCATGTATTTTTTTGAATTTGAGTTTCCTCTGGATATGTGCCTAGGAGTGGGATTTCAAGATCTTAATGGTAAGTCTATTTTTAGTTTTTTAAGGAATCTCCATACTATTTTCCATAGTGGCTGCAACAAACTATTCCTACCAACAGTGTAGGAGGGCTCCCTTTTCTCCACACCCTATCCAGCATTTATTGTCTGTGGACTTTTTAATGATGACCATTCTGACTAGTGTGAGGTGATACCTCATTGTAATGTTGAATTGAATCTCTCTGATAATTAGTGATATTGAGCACCTTTTCATGAAGCACACATTTTTTACTTACTCTTATATTCCCACATGTGGTTCTGAAGGCCCTCACTAGCACAGTATCTGCCACAGTTGCACATGTCAGCCCTGGAATACTTTGCAATATTACAGTCACTCTTAGATTTGGATATACTGTCACTTCTCATTATTTGCAGTAGTTATGTTCTATAAAATCAGCATAAACACTGAATTAGTGAATCCTGCACCACTGCTCATATGAGAAATACAGGATTGGGTTCCTGTGAGCCTCTGGTCACAAGATTTTTGTCAGATGATCTCTATATAGCCTTGTTTTATATGTGTTTCTGTTTGAAGGCACCTTATGTAATGTATATTGCTGATTCACTCACGTTGAACTCATGGCTGCCAGCGCTCTCACTTATGATTAAGCGAAGCTTTTCTAACACGTATTTCCTTCCCAGGCACATCACAGCTTCTTGTGCTTAGGACACTAGACAGCACTGCAGCACTGTGCAGGGGGCTACTGAACAGCAAAGTCACCCAAAAAGGCACAAAAATTTGAAAAGTCTGGCACTAAATAGACTGTACAAAGGATCACTTGTTTACAGTATGAAACAAGAAGGCAGAGTTCCCTTGTTCCCCCTGAGCTGGGAGCACATTGTCATGTGGCTCAAATTTTTCACCATAGTCCCCAAATGACCTAAAAAGCCCTGCAAATATTGATTTGAAGGTTACAAATAAATTTTAGTAAGTAGGCGAATTGATAAATACAGAATCGATGCATAAAGAGAGACAACTGTATGTGATCTATGTGAAGCAAGATACTAATTTTTTTATACTGTATTAATTAGTTGGGGATGGAATGCCACAATGCAAAAAAAATTTTTTTTTGAGTAAAGGTAGATTTATTCAGAGAGGTACACATTCCATAGACAGAGTGCAGGTTGTTTCAAAAGACAAGAGAAAGGCCAGGAGGTATGGGGGCCTCACTCAAAAAGGGGAGTGGCCAAAATGCAAACACTTTTTTCTTTATAAAAAAGATGTAATAAGATTTAATTAAACTTTTCAATTAAGTTAAAAATTTCATCTGTGTTTAAATAATTTTGGTCAAAATGTTTATCTTCATTAATTATAATTAGGCTTTACATTTTAATAGAATATTAAAAATTTTATTATATTAATATTATTAAAGAAAAATAGGTTTCAAAAGACATGTATAATTTTAATTTATTACATTTTCTTTATATTTTTGTGAAAATATTTGGCAGTGTTTACTTTGAATATAATTGCTCTTATTATTCAATTTTTTAGACCAATATTGTTAATGGAAAACAAGTTATGCAAACTCTTTATTACAATATTATAATTAATAATATTGCTAAAATAAAGAAAAAAATTAATTTTATGGAATAAATAATATGATGATGTGTGAGTTGTGTATGTCTTTGTTTTATTACTCAACTAGATGTTGTCAGTCCATTAGCTGAAGACCAGGCATGTCCTATAATAATAAAATTTAAAGATATTTTGTTGACTTACAATCATATAAAAGTCATAGTTTCACACATATTTTAGAAGTTGTTGTTGGAAAGATAAATTTATCAAGGTAGGAGGGTGGAACATGTTTCATTTAACAGTTTATCAGTCTGCTTCATTGTTTCTTACTATTTAAACAGTGTATGTGGAGCTCCATTTGTACTCTTGCCCTGGGGCCCACACACATTGGGGTGGGCCTGTTACTATGAAGATTGATGGTATTAGGGGTGTTTTGGAGTGTGCATCCAAAAGCAGCCCAGCCTAGTACACATTGTGATACTTTGATCAGGCCTAGCCTCAAATCTCAGAACAAGCTAAGCGAACAGCAGCATCAAATCAAGCTAGAAACCCCAATGATAGTGCTAAACATCATCCCAGGGTTGGAAAAGTTCACCTGGGCAGTCTGAGAGCCAGAAGTGGAGGGGTTCAGAAAAGGCAGGGTCATGACGGCCATAGGAGAGAGAGGGTCCTCACAGGGACTTTTGTTCTGCGATCAGAGCAAGAAATCAATGCTCTTCTCCGTCCAGTTCTGGAGGGCCTCTCTGATGGGACTGCACCCTGTTCCTGGGCACAATGCTTTACCACTCTGAGCATGGAAGGTTCCAGGCAACAGAACTGTGTCCTGGGGCTCCCACCTCAGATTAGCCCCAAACCACGGCTCCTCCAGAGCATGTTTACAAGAAGCTACAGACAAAATGCCATCTGGTCAGGTTAACGATATTGTCTTCAAGTTATAAAGTTAGGCTGCAAATCATCTGAGGAAAGATTCAGCATATGTGAAACTTCAGGAAACACAGAAAGTGACCTGAGTTCTACTTCTAGTTTCTAGTTTCGATACTGACTAGCTGTGTGACCTTGGACAACTTAACCTCTGCAAACCTCTACTTCCTCATCTTGAAAACAAAAGCATAGTCTTAGATGGTTTTTAAGGTCTTTCTTGCTTTGCAGCTCCATGATTTATCTGCCAGAGGGATTCCTCCTGTGTGTCTTGGATGACGTCCAGTATCAGGATTACTTATTCCAAAAGATGGTTGTTCTTTTGTTTGCTCTCCTCAGGGGGAACCCAGATACTTTATGGTGTTTATAGGGGGATGGGGGGTGGCAGGGAGTGACTGGCAGGGTGCCCTCTGCCTCTGAGCTCACGTCATCGGCACCCACCCAGCCTCTTTGGTGGAGGTCATCCCACCCTTGTTATGTGGTCAGATTGGCTATTTTCAGGGAGGTACCCACAAGACAATAGTTCCCTTTGACAGCACCATGTCTTTGCAACTATGATAGACAGCTTGTGAGCTCTCTAATGCAGTTCTTTAACTTCTTTAACCCATAATATATCTTTATTAACTTATTTAATAAATGTTTAAATGGAGGATAATAATAACTACTTCATAGTATTTCTGTGAAGAGTAAATAAGTCCTAACATATAATAGATTCCAATAAACGTTAGCTGTTGAGTATCTATTAACTACATGCCAGGCACAAGCTAGGTGCTGGAAAGCCAAGAGGAGAAAGACCAGCATCTTGAAAAGTGCACAGCAGGGGATGAACATGCATACAATAAGGGCACACTGTGAGAAGTAAGGCAACAAAGGAAAAAATAAAATTATGGGAGTACAGACAGAGAGGTATTGATTCTTTCCCCAGCAGAAGAAGAGAATGGAAGGTGAGGTGGAGCTCCACGGCTTCTGTGAACCCAGCATCGCATCCTCCCTCCCTCAGATAGGAGAAACCATCTTTCTTGTGGGGAATGCATTCCATATCATCAGGTAGGATGCTGAGGGCAGGTGACCCAAGTCTGGCCAATCAGAATAGCTATCTCCCTGATGACAGTCGCTGCTCAAGGATGAGTGTGTGGTACACACAGGGACAATCAGCTACTGAAGACATATCAACCTATTAGAAAAGCATTCACTCTTTGTCTGAGGTCTTTGAGCTTTAAGGATGATGTATGCCTGGGGCTCCTAGCGATCATCTTTAACTTTAGGTGGAGAGAAACTGAGCCTAAGTCAGAGGAAAGGCTTGGAGGGACAGAGAGACAGAGAGAGAGAGCAATCATGGCATTCTAAACCTCTGGATCCAGTTGTACCTGAAGCCACAACCACTCTGTTACATGAGCCAGTAAATTACCTCTTTGTCTAAGCTAGATTGTATTGGATTTCTGACATTTGCAACTATCAGCCTTGGCTAGTACAGAAAGGTTTTTTTTTTCTCAAATACAGAAAGTTTTAAAGAAGAGGGGATATGTGAGCTAAAGTTTGAAGAATATATAGGAGTTCATCAGGCAAAAATGTTAATCTTTATGATCCAGGAACAAATCACAAATCCCAGAAATTCTTGAGATTTCCCCCAAAATTATAAATTACTTTATATTTTTATAACACTTTACTTAGTTGTTTTTAAATAATAATGAGTGACCATAATAATAAATAATGAATCATGTTTCTGTGTTTGGGTTATAATAAATGTTTCAGAGGTGTTTCATTTTTAAAAAGACATAATAATAAATGTATAATGTATTATTGTTATGAGGAAATACATAGTGCTTGTAGATTATATGTTTCAGTAACACAGGTAATCTTGGCCTGGTATAGACATTTGGTAATAGAAAAGATTAAAGGTTAGGAAGATTAACCCAAAATAAAAGCCAAATAAAAGTCATTAAAATTGAAAGGTATTATCACAAATACTGAAAGTTATTATTCTGCAAGTGAAATGTTTAAACACAGAAAGCATTAATTGCCCTTAACAATAGTCTTGATCTTTGTTTCATGACAAATAGTCCAGAGGTAGAAAAAGACCTCATTTTGTGTTGAAGTGTTGACAATGTGTCTAAAATCACCTTCAAGTTGGGCTGGAGGGTACATGTTGCATGTGGCTTCCTGTAAGTTCATTTCCTATGTAATGAAGAAAATATTTTGTTTCCTTGCCCTGATTTTGATTTCGCCTTTGGACTCAGTATTGCTTTTACTAGTGCAGACTTTAGACTGTGCCTGACTTCATGTTGGAGGGCTCCACAGCCCCATAATCTTCTCATGGGGTTTCCTCCTCTCCAGGGGCCGGCTGGGTGTCCCCACTGTTCAGCAGGGCCTGTCCAGTCTGGCTCTTGGGAAAGGCAGCTGCTCGCAGTGCTGCTTGGCTTCTGGGGTCTCCAGGCAGCTTGCAGCCCCGCAGTAGCTGATTCTTTCAGTATCTTCCTCTAGGGTCCACCCTCCGTCCAGCTACACTCAGACTCCTGGGCTCCCTCTTCCCACTTTCCTGTCCCACGAATGCCAGGGGCTTCAGCTCTTCCTCCTAGGCTCACCTCTCTCTGCATCTCCTTGCTGTGTTTCGGAGAGCGCCCCCCCCCCCCCCCCGCCCGGAGCAGGCAGCTGGGGTGGATGTGGGGCCACCTGTGTGTGTTCCAGCTCTCAAGGATCACAGCCCTTTGTTGTCATGGTCCAGTTCCTGGAAATAGTTGTCTCATCTGTTTTGCCCAGTTTTACAGTTGTTTAGGCAGGAGAGTATATCCAGTACCAATTACTCCAACGTGGCTAGATATGAAAGCCCATCCCTGATTTCCTGCAGAAAATTGCTATTGTGATTATTACATTGTCCAAGTTTATAACATGTATGTTATATGTTAGCAGCCATAATTCCATCCCTTTCTTCTCTTTTCTTTTTAGTAATAATACTGTATTTAAATGGATTCAATATTCTCCCTAATTTCCAACTGTAATTTTTACAAAGATCTCTCCGTTCCTGAGTTCTTTATTTGATTCATTCCCCTGCAGGTTGAATTTTATAATAAGCAGGGTTTTCCCTAAGTAATACATTATTTAATTGCTTTTTAACATGAGATATACAGTATGTTTCTAAGAGTCGATCCCATTAGTGTGTGTAGCTGTAGTTCATTTATTACCACTGCAGTAAAGTATTCAGTTTTATGAACAGACTGCAGCATATTCATTCCCTTGCCAATTGACAGGTTGTTTCTAGCTTTTCTCTATCATGAACAATGCTGTTATGAACATTCCTGTGCTGTCTCCTAGTATATATGCAATAATTTTTGTAGGATATATATCCAAGGGAGGAATTGATGTGATTATAGGGGATGTGCATTTTCAGCTTTACAATCTAATGCCAAATAGAGTGGTTAAACAAACGTACACTCCCACCAGGGGGATGGCCTTGCCCTCGCTGGGTTTGTCTCCATTGTCTCCTGTGAAGAGGGCTGAGTCCTGCTGGGTTTTGCTCCCCTGGAATGATTTACTTTTTCTGTCAAGTTGCTTAAAGAATTTTTTCTTTATCACAGAAGTTCGCTAATTTCATCAGCTTCTCTATCGGTATTTAACATTTTGCATCAAGTTTTCGTAAACATAGTTTATTTCACTTACATGCATATTTAGCCCTTTCTTTCTTGGAAACTCATTTGATTATGCATATAAATACATCTTTTGTCCCATGTGTTGGGCCCTCTACTTAAGGGCCATCAGTTATCTTTGTATTTAATCACGTTTTTCTCTCTTCCACATCTATTTCCTTCTCAACTACATTCACTGTGATTATCTTAAGCTTTTCATTGGCCTCATAATTCAAATTTCAACAGTATTCTGTTTCTTCTTTTTCTGCTTTTCTTATTTCTAATTTATATTTTCATTCTATAATAATATTGCCCTCTTTTTGTTTCCTTAAATCTGAAGTCTCCCTTTTCACCTCATTTCTGTTGTTCTACCATCTCATTTTTGAATTCTTGTTTTACTGGATTTATGCACTAATTAAGCTGCAGAGCACGAAGAGATTGCGAGGGATTTCCTCCTGTTGCCTGAGTTCCAATTTCGTCTCATTTGGGTTCCTGGGCTTTGGCAGGCTTTCTCCCCATCTCGCCTCATTTTATAGTTGTCATGCTTATTCTTTTGTTTTGCTCACGCACAGGGAACCTCGTCCATCTGGCTTATTTGTTCTGATACAGTGTGGGTGACCTGACTCTCTCCTGGTTGTATTTGAGATCAGTTTGTTTTTCTCTCTCAGTTTTATTGTGAGGGTCGAGGGAACTGGGCGTGGAGACGCAGGCAGGGAAGCCCAGTGGGCAGAGTGTTGGTGGTTGGAATGCCTGGGCTCTGCTCTTTCTGCTGCAGTTTTGGAGATGCGTCAGGGTTGAATCCTCGGGGCTGGATGGTACACTCCATTCCTGTTCCCTGGGGGATAGAACCTCAGGCTTTCACTGTAGCCCAAATTCCATGTGTTGCCCCCAAAGTCTTCACTTTGGTCAGAATCAGCCCCGTTCTTCACCTCCCCCCACATTTTTACCCGTTTGTCCCCAATAGCTATTTCTACTACTTTTCAGTCAATGGAGGAAATGAATGGGGATTCCTACACGCTTGGCTTTGGGGTATTAGTGAGAATTCCCAGGACTTTGCAGATTCTCCACTGTGGGATAGCAGCAAAGACTAGGTTAGGAGCCAAACCCTGCTAGGCTTCTCTCCTCTACCCCAGAGTCTTATTTCTTTTCTTGGTTGACAGTTTCTGAAGTTTATTGAACTGGGTGTGACTCTTTCCTTATTCGCTTGCTGTTGGTGAATTTCTTCTGCTTATTTTTACTTCTTTATTCTTTTGGCTATTTTTGAGGTATTGGCAGAACTTTTGTTGAAACTCTATGAGAAAGTTTCAATCTGCCATCTTAGTCCAGAAGTCCTTTATTTGTTGTATGTTATCTGGTGCTCGCACTAGAATGGAAATTCCATAAGGACAGGGATATTGTTTAGTTTATCCCTGTGTTCCCAGGTCAGAAAACAGTGTTTGGCTTATAGTGTGTGCACAATGAACATGTGTAGAATGGACAGACTGGCGGATGGATAGAGGGATGGAGAAACAAAGAGATCAATTAGAAGGCTATCACCTTAGCTTCATGCAGGAATGATGTGCACCTGGGTAGTGGAGGCAGAAATGGAGAGGAAGGGGTGGGGGTGAGATACACTGGAAACTGGAGAAGAACTGAGTTGGATAACTCAGGTTCGGAGAGGGGAAGTGAGTGAGAAGCCAATTTAATCCCTTAAGGTAAACTGAAGACTCCAGGGTTTCTAGTGTGAATAAATGAGTGGTGTCATTAGATCCTTAACTGAGAGAAGGACCACCACGGGAGCAGAAGATACTGGTTTAATTTGGGCTCACAGTTCGATTTAATTGGGCTGCCTTAGATATGAGGCTAACATTCAGGAGAGAACAGGGCTGGGCTGTCTGAGGAGTCATCAGTAAAGATGGAGTTTGAGGCAACGAGTTTAGATAAGAGAAAAGGACAAAGGAGTGAACCACTTATCTGCCTTTAAGGTGGGGAAGGGATCAGAGACAAAGAAATCCAATTCCATTAAGCTACAGGTCCTAGAAAATGTCCCTAGAAATAGAAAAAACAATTATACAAATGTAAATCGCATTTGTGCCCAATTTGTGTCCACCTTCTCCCTCAGTCTTCCCTACTACCCTTCAGCATCCATCAAAGCCTCCAAGGTACAAAAAGAAAACGTAGATCTGCATAATCTCAAATAATTGAAACCACTGCTAATGGAACAGGAATGGTTTGCTTCTTTTTGCATTCACTGAAGTGCATAGGATGAGTTATGTGAGGTTCTGAAAATTCAGAGGAATTGGGCATTCTGATAATCAGCGGAGCAAAAGGTGGTGGGAGTAGACAAGCACCAGGCCGGAAATGCTGTGTCAGACAAGGGAAGATCCCAAGAAGGTTTACCTTCAGTGATGGCTCAGGGTCTGGAAACAATGACATCAGCACACGTAGCAACACTGCAATCCACCTGGCTCTGCTCTTGCTTGGGTCACTTCCCATCATCTCCCAGCCTACCTCCTCTCCCCTGCCTGCATCCTCTCGCTCCTATAGCATATTGTAGAGCTGGACTGATGAGTCCAATCTCTGTGAGTTACACCCAAGGTCGTGCTGACCAGCGCCATCCCTAGGCATCTTCACAGGAATTGAAAGTGGGGGAATTCAGGTGGAAGTGGAGTTGCCTTAGACTCCGAAGTTTAGTTACTGCATTGCCACGTGCGGACCTCAGCTAGAGGTGTTGCTCCATCAGGCAGGACGGGGTGCCTGTTTTATGAATTTTCATCCTTCTCCAGTTAACTAGCTGAGACTTCAGAGTAAGGTTTATTGCCAATTGTCACAAAATAAAATTATGATCACTAATAACATAATTGGCTAATAATTGCTAAATTGATACTAATTTTTACTGTGGCTAATAATTATTCTTATTTATTAGGCACTTACAACGCTAGACGAATTAACTTATACATGAGCTCATTTATGCTTCCTAATGGCCCCTGAAGTACACATTACCATTTCTGCTTTATTACTGAGGAAACACATTCACTCATGTATCCACTCCACCAGTGGTGAGGGACGCAATATGAATGAAATGGATGCTGTTGGTGGCTCGCCCAGACCCCTTCCCTGGGCCTGTGGGCCCGTCTCCAGTGGCTGTGACCACTGGCTGCTCATGACTTACAGCTGCCCCTCTTCTCCACAGAACTGACCTTGACCCAAGGGGAGCTGCCTCACATGGGCGGGTCCTCTCCCCTCTCCCTGCAGCCCATAGCCAGTGATTCACTGGCACATAGAGGGCTCCCTTCTTACCTTGTGATGGACAAACTCTGTGGTGTAATTCATGCTCTGGAGCTCTCTGTGGGATTAGGCTGAAGAAAGTACAGAGTCTCCAGCTAAGACTGTATCCTTCCTTTGCCATCCTTCCCCGCCCTGGCCCCTTTCTCTTGTGAGTGTTTCATGTATAAATGACGTGCTCTCGTGTCTCAGGCTCTATCTCTGGTGAGCCCCACCCACAACAGTGGGGCAGTAGAATGAACATGGGCTTTCATGTCAGACAGACTTGCATTCAAACACATCTGTGTGGCTGTGTGTTCTCGGGCAAGTCAGTTAACCTCTCTGAGTCCTGTTGTCCTCATTAGTTTTTAAGAGTTGAAATACTACTACTCATTTAATCTTCATTCCTTCCTTCTTTCAATAAACTTTAACACTCACCTCTACACTGGGGATTCAGAGACTAACCAGGCGCTTTGTGAGAGAGAGCAGGTTCTGCAACTCTTCCATCCCTTCCTCCTGCTCCCAGCCCCACCCAGCTCTGGGATTCTTCCACCTGACTTCCTCTGCTGTGGGGAGCTTGCCTGAAGGGGCCTCGGGCTACACCCCTGATGATGTGTAGTAGTGGCAGGTTGGGGGCCCTGCAGGAGTGTGTGGGGACCACAGCACACCCTAGGATGCTGGCCCTCGGGGTTCAGAGAATTCAAAGGCTCAAAATGCTCTCCAAGAGAGGTGATCCCAGGGGACACCATTTACCGAGTGTTTACTCCAAGCCAAGCACCGGGCTATGTAGTCTTTAAAAATGCAGCGTCACATCCTTACAATAATGCGTAAAGGCAGAGATCGTTATCTCCATTGTACAGATGAGGAATCTGAGGCTCAGAGAAGTTTATTGCTTTGCCCAAAGTTATACAGTAATTGCTGAGCCAGTATTTGAAACCAGGCATACCTGACTCCAAAATCCAGACTCTTTTACACTATCCAACAGGGAGTATGTTGCTGTTTTGTAACGTCTTAAGTTGCAATGAACAATTCAGCATATAAAAGGATCTCCATAAACACTTTTTGTATGCGTGAACAGATGGACGGATGGAAGGGATGATTTGGGGTGCCACAAGCAGCTAGCTGTCCCTTGAACTATAACACTCTGTTGACTTTTCACTTGTGTTGGAGAGTATTTGGCTCTGTATATGTGAAAGGCACAATTTTTCTAAATAAAGACACACAACTCATCAAACTAATGACAATTATTTAAGCAATAACATAAATACTTCATGAATCAAATTATTCTTTAGAATACTCTTCAGATGTTCATTGTAGGCTTTAAGAAAATATGAATTGCTTATTTAATGTTTGTAATGCAAAGGAAGCAAAGGGGACAATATTTTCTTTGTTAACAATGAAGGATTCATGGATAGTCACAGCTAAAGGACTTCATCAATTCTCCCTCCCAATACCCTCATTTTGCAGATGAGTAATTGAGTCCCAGTGAGGAATGTATGTGTTTACATGGTTATTTAATAATTATTCCATCTTTCATTGCAAGCAAAACTTCATTTTCTCTGTAAGTGGTCCCTAGCTAATTTATTGAATCTTTGTGTTACCCAGTTTCATTGCTTTAAAGTGGGAACAATAAATTACCTACCTTATAGCACAGCTGTGATAATTAATGATTAATACATGTAAATGACATCTCTAAGGTGCTTAGTACAGCGCCTGGAACCCAGTCAGCATACAAACAATTTAAATATCCTTATGATTATTATTACCCAGTTGCAAGAAATTAGAAGTTTGTGCTAATCAATTCTTAGCTTAAAAACTGAACTGATCTCTCTTTCCTTTCTTATCTTTATTTACCTTACTATGTTAACTTTTGAACAGAACTCTGATTAGAATTAGAGTTTTCTTGTTTTGCCTAAACACACACGTATATGTGCATATGCATATGTGTATATATGGAAGTATATGTGTATACATATGAAAGAGAAAGTATGAAACATCCAATCCGTCAAATCCTGATGACTCTACCTTGGAACTGCAACCAGAATCTGCCTCCTTCTCATCACCAGCACCCTCCCACTGGGCCCCATTTCTGCCCTCCTGCCTGTGTTTCTGCAGGAGCTGCTAAATCTCTCCCTGCCTGCACTCTTGCTTACAGTCTGTTCTCCACCAGCAGCCAGAGGGCTCCTTCTAAAACCTAAGTCCCATAAACTTCACTTCTCTGCTCAAAACCTTCCAACAGCTCCCCTCCTCATGCTGAGAGCCATCTCCCTGCTCTAATTTCCTCAACTCTCCCTTCACTCCCTTTGCCCCGGCCACAATGGCTGTATTGGTCCTTGAACACCCAGGCATACTCCTGCCTCAGGCCCTCTGCCGGAGCTGTCTCCTCTGTGGAGATGCTCTCCCCCAGGGAGCCCCATGACTCCCTCCCTCCCTTCCTTCAGCTCTCTGCTCAAAAGTCATCTTAGCAGAGAATTCTTCCCTGATCAGCTCTAGAAGGTAATTCCCCTGCACCTCTTACCCTGATTGCTCTCCACTGCATTTATCAACACACCACACACACACACACACACACACACTTGTTTGTTACTCCTTGTCTCCCACAAAAGGGAAATCTTCCCAAGGTCAGGAATTGTGTCTGTTTTGCTCACTGACTAGAAAACTGCCTGCTCAATAACATGTTTAGGAATGAATTTGTCTTCTTCCTTTTTCACATAGAATTACTTTTTAATTATTTAAAGAGAGAAGGTTTTGTGAGATCTGGAAATAAACCCTCAGGCTCCAGTGGTCACTGATCATTCCTAGCTGCCCAGCTTCTGAGCTCACGTCTTCATTTCCTAGTCTCCCTGCAGTGGGTGCAGACTCATGACTTGGCTCAGCCAGTCAGACATACCCACCAGACTTCGACGCAGAGAGGCAGGGGTGTGGTGAGGCCACCTTGCTGGTGATGGGGGCAGCAGGGGCGGCCACACCCAGGCTCAGGAGTAACCTGCTGCAGCACTGGCTGTGCTGACATTGCCATGCGTGGTATTGGACTAGCTCTTGTGCTCAGAGTCTCCCTCTTTCCTGCCCCACTTCTCAAGCCTAATTTTCTAGCATTCTTGGTGATTTTATAAGCTCCCCAATATCCTTTATTATAAATTTGTCTTCTGTTTATAGAGGCAGAATCCAAGTTTCTGTTGCTTGCCATTAAGAACCCTGACTACTACAAGGGTCTGCTCTGGGACGTTCACCAGCACCAGTAGAGGGTAGGGTGTACAGTGAATTCTGAGACGGGGGTGGGGGCACTGGAAAAGCAGTAGGTGCATATAAGCCTTCCTAACCTCTCACAATCTACCTCCCAATTTAATATTGTTTGCATCTCACAATTTGAAGTCATTTATCATTCATCTTTGTGCTTTTCATAGTGCCTGTGGTCTTTGGAAAAGATGTCTGTATTTGAAGTTATGCATCTGGGCATTGGGGAGTCTTCTTCAGGATTTCCTACATGTTATGTGAGCAATCCAAATTGGTGGCAATTTCACCACTTGGAGACAGAATTTGGATGGGAAGCTTTCAGCCTGAGCATTCATGCCCCAGGGCTCCTCTAGGCGGTATTCTTCTAGAGCTGCATTTCCAGGATATTTGAATTGAATTCTGGAATCACAACCACTGAAGCTGTGTTCAGGAGACCTGACTGAGGAAGAGGCTCCCAGCCTATCCCCAGCTCCAGCTTCTGAGATCTGCCTTGGCAGGGAGCTCCCCCACCCCACACCCCTCACCCCACCCGTTTACCCTAGATTTCTATCTTGAATAATGCATTTTAATTTAGTACAGAGTTAGGCACAAAATAAATACTTTAAATAGCAATCCAAGGCCTTTTCCTCTGCTAGGCTGTGGACTGCTGATAAGAGTAAATGGAAAGTTGTAAGTAGGTAATAGATAAGTAAGACTGAGGGACATAGAAGTCAAGTCCACTGTTGGAAGCTGTGGACTCTGGAGGCTAGGATGGGGCAATAGGAGGCCATCTGTCATTTTAGTTACAATTGTTCAAGGAGAGAAAGGTGTAATGGCCTTGAGGAATTTCTGCTATCTCTAAGTCCACCGTGCCGTACTTGGCTTCATATCCTCTCCCCTTGCTCTCCCCCTACCCTGGGCCCAGCAGTGCCACACCATCAGATGAATGCTGGACCTTACAGGTGGAGGGGATCTTCCCATGTGGGGGCCCTGGCAGAGCTTCTGGAGAGGAGGACGTGGCCCTGGAGCCCAAGTCCTAGAGGGCAGTTGGCACGTACTTATCAGGTAGTCACCAAATGGATGGAGTGTCCACACCACGAGATGCAGGGCCTCCTGTTTTACCACTTAGGTGGCCTTGACATTGGGCATGTCCATGACAGTCTTGGTCACAGCCCTTTCAGGAGAAGTCTGAAACCCAGGCTCTGTCACAGCCAAGGATGGCTTTGCCTGTGAACAAAGCCTAATGCCCATCTGGGTTTGTACTATTGGCTTTATTTATGATGTGGCCTTAGTTGCTGGCTAAGCTTGTAAGTGGCAGGGCCCGTGCTAAGTTCTTTCATATATGTCATCCCATTTAACCCCTCAAGAGCCCTGCGGGATAAGTAGCGGTATCCCCATTTTGCAGATGAGGAGACTGATGCTGGAAAGGCTACCTAATTTCCAAATGCACGTAGCTTTAAATGACAGAGCAGGGATCCAACCCTGTGTCCATCACAGATTTTTAAACCAAAGGACCCTGTTGATAATAACAAAATAATAGGAGAAGTTCAGATATTCAGTATCTCATAGGATACTGAATACAGTAATGCCTTCCTAACTGAGCTCCTCAAGGAAGCATCCCCACAGTTGCCAGATATGTCCAGATAAACTCTCTTTGGACTCATTGCCCCCGCCCCCCTTGACCCCAGAGTACTCCTACTTTATTTTCCCCTGATTGTTCTGAGATAGTTTAAGATTACCCCTGTGTAATCCCCTCCCCTTGAGTGTGGGTGGTATCTGGGACTTGCTTCTAAGCAATAGAAAATGGCAAAGGTGATGAGCTAGCACCTCTGTGATTGTTATATAAGATCACACCTTCTGCCTTGTTAGTAGACTCTATTATTGCCTTCTCAGCTCACATGCTTTGATGAAGTCAGTGGCCATGCAGAGGAGGTCCACATGACAAAGAACTGGGGGCCCCTTCTGGCCAAAGTCAGCAAGCAGCTGAATACCACCATCAACAACATGAGCTTGGAAACAGATCTTTCCCCAGTGGAGCCTCAGATGAAATCCCAGCCCTAAAGCAGAGGACCCAGCTAAGCCACGTCGCATCTCATAAAAACTCTGGAATAATGAATATGTGCTGTTTTAAGTCACTAAGTTACTAGTAACGTACATGACAATAGATAAATGGTATACTCTCTTGGTTGCTTCTGAAAGGCAGGATGGCCTTCTGTCCGCCTTTGAAGTCCCAGCACATGGCACAGGTCCTCTAGGAATGTGGCCCCACTGAACTGGTCTCTGTCTCCCCTCTAATGTATCCTCCATGTTGCCTTGGGGAGATTGTTCTAAGATGCTGATGTGATTGTGTCTCTCTCTGCTTCAAACTCCTCAGAGACCCCCTACTATTTTGAATAAAACTCCAAACTATTTAGCACAGCAGTCAAAGAACTTCACTGCATGTCCCCAAACTGCTACTCCAGGCTCCTCTCCCTGACTATGACTATTGACTCTCTCCCACCCTATGCTCCAGCCACACCCACTCACCACTCTCCCACCTGCTCCTCCACGGCTCAGAGCCCTTGAACATGCTGGGCCCCTGCCTGGAAGACTCCTTCTTCTTTGCCTGGTGAGTTTCTACTTAGCTTTTATGCTCCAACTCAAATAGCACCCTTTCCTGAAGCCTTCCCACCTCCTCCCCTGGCCCAAGGGTGGCCCACCACTGGGCCTTCCTGGTACTTTGAATGCTGTTATAGCACATATCACACTGACTTATCATTGTTTTTAAGCTTAACTCCCCTTTTAGTCTGTGAGTTGTCTGAAGAACTTCATTGACGTCTAGTCTTCTTCACATACCTCCTCCTGTCCTCCTCCTCCCCTTCTCCCTGTCTGGAAAACTCAGGAGTGGTTTGATGAGTGAATGAATGGCATCAGTCCTAATACCCAAGGCTGAAATAAGGTGCTCGTGGGTCAAACAAAAGCTAAATAGGCTGCATTACTGGGTAGACAGGGGAAGCTCTGCAGACACCTACAGTGTTGGCGGAGGGTGGTTTGCAAGCACTAGAGATATGATCTCATGTTGCTAATACTGTTCCTTCATCATGAGGGACAGGAGAAATGGGAGGTCTAAGAAACTTCCTCTTTCTGCTGGAGATAGCTGTCTATTTTGTATTAGAACATCACACGGTGACCTTTTTTGAGACTTTGTCCTTAAAGATTTAATATGTAAACTTTACACTTCCTTCCTGTTTTTAAAATATTAAGTGATGGGACAGGTCTGACTCAAAGGCCTTCTCTGGCCCTCTTGGACCTGCTAACTGAGACCACTCAAACCCAAGGTAGATTATATCAAAACCTCAGAGAAAACATCTTGCAGATTTCATGTAACTTACATGTCCTCCTTGCTCTTTCTTACCACTTCTTTTTGTCGCAGGGGGTCCACAGATGTCACACAAATCCAGTTATCCAGGGAAGGAGGGCAAGCGGTATGGATACTGAGGCTGCTTCTCACCCCTTCACCAATTTAGGCTTTACAGCAAGAGTGGCCTTTTCAGTCACAAACAAGCCCAGCACGTGTGAGGGGATCCCTGGAAAAGGGGTATAGGTGGTGCAACACCACAGAGTCAATATCTTAAACTGATAGCAAATGATTTGGTTTAAATTTACATGAAGTCTTGACACTACATTTCAACTTGAGTGTTTAAGTTGGCTAAGTTCACACTTAGATGTGAAAAGCTGGAGCGCATCTTTTCAAATCATCTCTTATCAGTTCATGGTTGTTTGCAGGCAATGAAGAAAAAAATTATATATGTATATATACACAAACCACTGGTTTAGGTAATGGCTGATCCATGGCTTTTGCATGTCCATGCTTGAGTCAGAGCCAGGCCAAATGTGCAGAAATCTGTCATTCAAGTGGTTGAAAAGTCCAGTTGAAACTAGATCATTGTTCCGCATGTAAATGGGGTCCAGCTCTAAGTATCTTATGCTTTGCTGCAGGAATATTTCCTGATTGCTTAATTTTCCCTTTTCAGCACCACCTCAGAATAGAAGGTAGAAAATCCCTCTGCTTCTTGCCCCACCTGAGGTGGAGACATTGATCGTTCAACAAGCATTTATTAGTACCTTCTCTACATCAGGCCCTGCAGATGCAAAATGGGAATGAGGCATTATTCTTCCTTAGGAAAAGGAGTCAGAGAGCAGGCAACAACTGGTAGGTAGTGAGGGCTGTTTAGTAAATATTTGATGAATAAATAGAAGAAATAAAAAATAGATTGTCATAATACAGGGAAGCCCCAACGCTACAGGCTGTGCTCAGAAAGACACCTAACTAGGACTGGGGCAAGGGGTCAAGATAAACTTTCTCTTCTTTGTATCAATCTAGAATCACAATGTGGGTTATTTGTGTTTTGCTCTTTCAGACTCTGTCACCTATGAGTAGCGGCAGAAGGTAGATACTTATGTGTGCATGTCTTTTTTTTAAGAAGTATTTTTTGAAGATTAAGGAATTAATCATGAGAAAATATTTCTGTGTAAGGCAAGGTATTAGGTGGCTGGGGCGAGTGGGGTTGTTCACAGAAATGCTACAGCTGTTCACACATCTAAGGGCAGGCACAAGAACCTGCCAGCCTCGTGGGAATGGGGTCTAGGAAGCCACCAGCCAGTGAGGGGACTCCCTGCCTTTCTCTCTCCGTGGCGTTCATCAGGTGCCGTGGTTTCTCTTGTCTCCACACACCTGTTCTGCAATCCCCACTCGGCTTATCCAGAGATCCTTTGCTCCTTCCTGGTTCCTTCCGTGTAGCTGTCACACATGCTTCACTAGCCCCAAGTTTACCACGGGATCTTTCTGCTCAGTTCCTGTAATAAGGATTCCCAAGTCCCATGAGAGGAATTCAATTGACTGCCTCATATTTTCATGCCAGGTCATTAGCCAGCCTGTGGATTAGCTGTCTTTGGGATCCTTGTTCGTCTTGGTCTAATTAGCCGCTGACCCAGACTGACCTTTGATAAGCCAGCATTTCTAATAAGGAACAGGCAGGCAGATTCACTTAGAAGGTCATGAGGGCTGAGAACAGGCATCTCTCATGTAGTTTTACATGCCTGAACGTGTGGGCATAGCCATCTAGATGTCATTCGACTGAATTCAGAGTTTCTGAAGATAGAGCAAAGAGAAACTTCTTAGCGGGACCCCCAGACCCCTCCACCCTTGGTACTGTCACCAGGAGATAGTGTCAGCATAGGAAGGAGGGGGTCTCTGGGGACTAAAGAATCTTATTCTAGAAGCAACTATTTATTGAGTGCCTGCTATGTGTAAGGCAGATTCTTATATTTACTAAGTCTTGGACCTTTTTTGGTGTGAGACGCTAAGGAGCTGAGAGCTACTTTTTAAGAAAGCATGCCTTTTGGAATGCTTAGCTCCGCCTTACCTAACAGATCCTCCTAAGAACACATTGGAGGAGGGTTATATAACGCTTGCCATTTTACAGAGCTGAAAACTGAGGCTTAGAGAGTTTAATCACTTACCTAAGGACACAACTATGGCACATGGAAGAGCCTATAAGAATCTCAGATCTAACTCAGCTGTGTCTCCCTCTCATCCTCCTTGGCAGCAGCTGAAAGAGGGGCACAGCCTGTTCTTGAGGCACTGGCTGGTCTCCCCCTAGACTGGGGGGCAGGGATTCTCTGTACCACTTTGTCCTAGTAGTGGCTGCAGGCCTGACACACAGCTCCCTCAGCAGTCCAATACCTAAAGGAATGAGTGAATAAGCTACTGTTACCCAGATCTGAGGGAAGGTGAGGGACACAACTGAAGAAGGGGCCAGAGGGTCCAGGGCAGAGGTGAAAGGCAGTAGGAAGCTGCTTCTTTGTTTGTGGACTTGATCTGTGCTGGACAGGAGAGGGTGTGGTGACTTCCGTTAGGACCTGCCTTGCCCTCAGCCATGCCTTGGGCTAATGATGTTTTGGGAACTTTAGGACTAACACTTCAAATAAGGAGTGTAAGATAAGGGGAAGCCTGACGGAGCCTTCTGTCATCAGCCCCCTCCACTGCCTCCACTGCCAGCTCGCAGGAGCCGAGCATGGCAATGAGAAGTACCTCCTTCTGTTTGAGAAATAGGAGGAGACAGTTCTCCTGATGGAACTGATGCCTTGATCCTTTTGCATAGTGATTTGATTGATTGCTTGATTCATCTGTCTACTTTTTTAATTTAATAAACATCTGGGGGGCTAAAACCTAAGGCTTGAAAAATAAATAAATCAGGGTCCTTCCCTTGAAGAGCTCACTATCTAGCAGGGAAGAAAGAAAGATTGAAGATTTTTACAGTGCAGCAAATAATTTAACAGAGATGTATAATGGGGAAAGGGGACCCAGAGTTACTTCATGAAGTTCGTGAGTGGAACACTCAGTGAATGATTTCATATTTTACCCAGAAGGGATATGATGTCAGGCACTGTGCTTGGCACTGGGATGGAGGTGCATAACATCCTTATAGATGGTTGCATCTATCCAGAGCTATGTTTTAAATGTATTTATTAAGCTATAATTGATATACAGTACAATAAAGTACATATATTTAACATTTTATAATGATACATTTTCATCAATGTATACATTTCCCTACAATCAAGAGAGTGAACATATCCATCACCTCCAAAACTTTTCTCATGCCCCTTTGTCTTCCCTATCTCCCATCTCTCCCCATAGCTTCCCATTTTTAGGCAGCCACCAATCTGCTTTCTGTTATTATAGATTAATTTGGGTTTTCTAGAATTTTCTATAAAAGAAATTATACAGTAGATATTCTTTTTGGTCTAGCTTCTTTCACTCAGCATAATTATGTTGAGATTCATCCATGTTGTGTATATATCACTAGCTCATTTCTTTTTGTTGATGAATAGTATTCCATTGTACAGATATATCACAATTTGCTTATTCATTCGTGTGTTGATGAACATTTGGGTTGTTTTTGTTTTTTGGCTAATTTAAATAAAGCTGCTATGAACATTTGTGTACACATCTTTGTATAAACATAAGCTTTCATTTCCCTAGAGTAAATACCTAGGAGTGGAATGCTTGGGTCATATGACAGGTATATGTTTAACTTTGTAAGAAACTGTCAAACTGTTTTCCAAAGTAGTTATATCATTTTACATCCCTCATGACAGTGTATGAGAGCTCAGCTCCTCCACTTCTTCACTAAGTGAGTTTTCAAATTTTTAACCATTCTAGTAGGTGTGTAATGGTGTTTAATTGTGGTTTAATTTGCATTTTCCTACTGACTGGTGTTGTTGAGCGTCTTTTCATATGCATATTTGCCACTCCTATACCTCCTTTGATGAAATGTCTGCTCAAATCTTCTGCCCATTTTTTTGTTGAGTTGTTTTAATTTTTGAATTTTAAGAGTTCTTTATGTATTCTAGATACAAGTCCTTAATCAAACATACACTTTGCATACATTTTCTTCTAGTCTGTAGCTTATCTCTTAATTCTTCCCAGAAGAGCAGAAGTTCTTAATTTTAATATAGTCGAATTTGTCAAAATTTTTTGTGGATCATGCTTTCAGTATTGTATCTAATAAATAGTTGCTTAACCAGACATCCTAAAGATTTTCTCTTTCATTTTCTTATAAGAGTTTCCTGGTTTTAGCTTTTACAATTAGATCTATGAGCGATTTTCAGTTAATTTTTGTATATGGTACAAGATATGGATTGAAGCTCTTTTTTTTTTTTCGGCATATGGATATCCAATTGTTACAGCACTATTTGTCAAAAAGGTTCCTTTCTCCACTTTTCTGCACCTATGTCAGAAATCAATTGTCAAAAAAAAAAAAAAAATCAGTGGTCCATATGTATATATATTGGCCTATTTCTGGACTATATTCTATCACATTGATCTATTTGTCTAACTTTATGCCAATACTACATTCTCTTGATTATTGTAGCTTTATAATAAGTCTTGAAATCAGAGTGTTAGTCCTTCCACTTTGTTCTTTTCCAAAACTGTTTTGGCTCTTCTATATCCTTTATATTTTCTAATGAAATTTTGAATCAGTTTGTCAGTTTCTACAGAAATAAAAACTTGCTGGGATATTGATTGTGATTGCATTAAATCTATAGATCAATTTGGGGAGAACTGACATCTTTCCAATATTGAGTCCTCCAATTCATGAACATAGTATATCTCTCTATTTAGGTCTTCTTTAATTTTTCTCAGTAGTGTATTGTAGTTTTTACTCTATGGTCTTGCACATCTTTTGCCATGTTTATCCCTATGCATTTCATAATTTTTGATGCTATTATAAATATTATTTTTAAAATTTTGATTTCTGATTGTTCATTGCTAAAGTGTAGAAACTCAATTTGATTTTGATATATTGGTCTTGTATGCGGCAACCTTGTTGTTATGGGCTGAATAGTGTACCCTCTAAATTGACATGTTGAAGTCCTAATTCCCAGTACCTCAGAATGTGACTGTATCTTGAGATAGGGTCCTTAAGGAGGTAATTTAGTTAAAATTAGGTGGGTCCGAATCCAATATGATTGATGTTCTTTTCTTTCTTTCTTTCTTTCTTTTTTGGTGGGGGGAGGCAATTAGGTTTACTTATTTATTTATTCTTAGAGGAAGTACTGGGGATTGAACCCAGGGCCTCATGAATGCTAAGCATACATTCTACTATTTGAGCTATACCCTCCCCCCTTGACGGATGTTCTTATATGAGGAGGAGACTGTAACACAGACAAGCCAAGGAGAGAGGCCTTATAAGAAACCAAATTTTCCAACACCTTAATCTCAGACTTCATCCATCCAGAATTGTGAGAAAATAAATTTCTGTTGTCTAAGCCACTCAATCTATGGTACTTTTGTTACAACAGCCCTAGCAACTAATGGACTTGCTAGACTCACTTATTAGTTCTAGTAGCTTCTTTGTAGACTCCATAAGAGTCTACATAGACAATCATACTGTCAGTAAACACAATTTTCTTCTTCCTTTCCAACCTGGATGTCTTTATTTCTTTTCCCCATCTAATTGCTCTGACTAGGACTTCTAGTACAACATTGATGTGGCAAATTACTTACTAATTTGTGCTTTAAATTTCTTCATCTATAAAATGGGGATAATAATAGTATGTTTCTCATAGGGTTGGTATAAAGATTGAAATGTGTAAATATTTAATGTGCTTAGAGCAGTGCCTGAATAATAAGTGCTATATAATATTTTTTTCTTTCATTCATTTAAAATCATGGAAGATGACCAGATTCTGCTTCAAGATGCAAGCTAACCATGCTGGCTTCCAGATAAAGGTTTTGCTCCATCTTGTCCCCAGTCCTTACTGTCCTTGGTAGCATAGTTAGAATTTTAGTCCTGTAGAAGTATCATTTAGTTTCAACTCCAGCCCAAGGCAGGAATCCCTTCTGCATGCCACACTGATCAATTGCTGGCTACATTCTGAGCAAGAATTTTTCAGACTGCTTGTACATTCAGGAAGTCTGAATTTCTCAATTCTAGGGAAGGTCAGTGATGTCTGGCTGTGAGGTGATAGTGAGATTCCCCAGAGGCTGGGAAGCTAAGTTTCTGTGTTAACAGTATACATTGCTAGGTCCTCCAGTTGTTTCTGCCATGATACCTGACATGGTGTTTGCATCTCCTACAATAGTCAGAAATAAACTCAATGGAGTTGGTCTCCTGGGAACTGGCAGCTCCTGTTTCTTGCCACTAGGGAACTGAATTAGGGGTGAGGGTAGGGCTGGCTTCTCTGCCTTAGCAACTGCCCTGGTCTTGAGTCAACACCTGAATAAACTCTGAGCTCTTTTTATTTAGCCTCATTGGAGGTGGGAGAGGAATTGAGCTCAATCCTTTCAACATGGCACGTTAAAAAAATTAGACGGTACTTGACTGTCTGATTCCTAGGAATTTTTAGCTAGATCTCTTGGTTTCAGATTTAATATGAGTCGTTTCTTGATTGAGCAGCAGGTTGCTTTGCTCACTTACACCGTATTGTTACATAAACAAGCAAGAAATGGGTCTGCTACAAGCAAAGCCAAAATTTCCATCTAAATTTTAGTTAATGGGAATATAAGGGCTGATTCAGGCTTGAGAGTTTTACATCTCTTGAGCCTAGCAGATGTGTTCTCCTTCTTTCCACTAAATGCTGTAGGATTAGGGATTTAGAGAATTATGCAAAATACACTTGCAGCACCAGAGCTTACATGGGGTAAGATCCCTGCCCAGTAGTATTTGCTTATGGTTGGGGGAAAAGTCTCTTGAAGACGACCCAGCTTCAGGAGACTGAGCAAGGGGTCTCAGGCCTTCTTAGTTTCAGGACTATCCTTTTTCTTAAAATAATTTTGAGAGTTAAGTGCAAAATATGCTTATGTCACTTTTGCTGTGTGCATTTAGTAACAGAAAAATGTGCAACTCCAACGGCGTGTTTATACAACTAGCAATTGCACTGCAAAACCATCAACAGTTCACAGCCCAACCAATCTTCCAAAATACAACGGAGATGCATTTAAAAGTCTGCAACTTTGCAACGAGGTGCCCACAAAGTGCCTTCTTCGAATTTGCATATTTGTGTACAAGAACACAAACCGTTTCTATAAGGCTTTAGACCGTTTTTTATATGCTAAAAAGATACCCATGTTTAAATGCACAGCTCTGTTTAAAATGCACACTCAAACTTTATTAAAAACATTTTTCAAAAAAGTTTCATAAAGCTAGCCATCAACGAGGCTCGATGGAGGGGTGGAAAATGGATCGTATATCTTTAACCCGCAAAAGTTAAAAGGCTTTTTTTTTGTTGTTAGCTAACAATGGAAACTTTTTTTTTAAAGTGTTTCCCTCCTTCGGTCTTGCCAAGCAATAGAAAAAAAAAAAAAAAAAAAAAAAAGAAGAAAAGAAAAACTTGTTCCGCTGAGTTCAACCCCAGACGGGCTCACAACTTCCTTCCTGCTTTCCTCCCCCAAGCCCCCGCCTTTCTCTCTCCTCCCTCCTCCCCCGGCCCCCCCCCCCCTTTTAATCGCACATTGAGCAAACAGTGAAGTAGCCAGGAGCAGACACTGACAGGGGTAGTATCTCCACGGCCCAGAAGGGTGTGCAGGGCCGGCCGGCGTCGCCACCGCCGGGATCGCCGGGATCCACTGCCGAGGAGCTCGCCCCCATCTTTCCCACTCCCCTTTTTTGTCTTCCATCGCTTGGTGAGGAAACCCTTTCTGAGCTTTTTTACTTTTAAAGCCATCTTTCTCCTACGAAGTCTGCGTCCCTGGGCCATGTAGTCTGTACAGGACCCGGGAATCTGAGAAACTGCAGGTAAGTTTGGCGGCTTTTTAATGGCTCTCGCCTCCGAACCCTCTCTCCCCTCACTCTGCTCTGTAGCGAATCTGAGGGTTCCGGCTTCTGAAAAAGCGCCGAGAGGTGGGCCGGAGAGACTGGCAAGGGGGATTTGATTTGGGAGGGTGGCGGGGAGTAGGGGTGCGGGGAGAGGAGGGAGAGACGAGTTTTCGGCGTTTCTGCGGCTCGCCTTCCGGGCCGCTGGCTCCCCGACGCCTCCCCCGGCGCGCTGCAGGCGTCCCCCCGCCTGGGTTGGCGCCGGGCGAGGCTACCCAGGATGCGGAGAAGCTTTGCACTCGGCCGCGCCGCCCCGGGGCTTAGAGCGCGGCGCCGGGAGGTTTGCAGAGCCGGGGTTCCCGCTGGCTGCAGTCACGCACGCCCTGGAGTTACTCGGAGTGGGCGCGGATCCCGAAGCCCACAGAGGCAGTGGCGTCCTCGGGCACAGGGTGTGCGGAGGGTGGACTCGCTGTACGCGTGTGTATACACAAACACACACGCAGTTCTCCGCGCGCGCGCACACACACATACACTCCCATACACACACACACACACCCCTCCGCGAGGGGCGACAGCAGGGGGCGGCGAGTATTGGTTCCGGTACAGGGGACGCGCAGCGCCTCGGCCCCGGGCGCGCGCAGGCGCGCCCACACTCACAAAACACACTTGTTTGGGGACCGGCGACAAGGCCAGTGCTGAAAAATGCCTCGGCTGCAGCCCCGCCGCGCTCCCTGGCCATCATAGGCCGAGGGACACAGCCCCACGGCCAGGGTCAAGAAGGTAAACGGCAGGCATGCAGGGGTCCTTCCCAGATCCCGGCGCAGGCAGCGGCCCGGAAAGGCAGGTCCCACTCAGGTTCCTCCGAGTCAGTCCTTGGTGGTCAGAGAGGGTGGAGCGGGGAGATCCTGAGCCCCAAGGGCGGGGGCTGCCCCATCATACCCGATATAACCAGTGTTTGCAAAGCCGAGGGAACCCAGAGTCGGTGGAGCGGGTGTCCTCGCTCTCAGAGAGCTCGGAATCAGCCGCGCCCCGCGCACGGCACGCTTAGGAATCGAGTAGTTGTACATCGTCCCCCGCCCGTCCGCGTGGCTCTGGAGACGAATCTCAGAATTTGGAATTCGAAGGGACTTCCAAGCGCGTCACCATCTGGGGTGAGGGGTGGGAATGCACTCGGAAAACGCATACCCACAGCCGCGCTGGCGACCGACGTCCCCAGGGCTTATGTCCTCGCCGTGCCGCACAGTCCCTGTAGGTGAGACGTCCAGTGCACCCGATCCCCGACAGATTGGGGTCCCGCGGACCGGGGCCGTCCTAGTCCCCTAGCGGTCCCCTGCACTGGCCCTCTGGGGTCCTGACTTTTCTCCTTGTGTCTCCACAGAGGCGCTGTTGTTTATGGAGCTCTGGGCGGGGGCTGAGCCCGTGGTCTTCCCCCCCGCCCCGCGCCCAGGCCATGCCATCCCATCTGCGCGCGGAGCCGCGGCTGCCGGGCCTCCGGGGCTGAGCCGGGAGCCGCGGGAGGAAGAGGCGCCGGCGGCGGAGCCGGAACGGGAGCCGCGGCGGCGGGCAGCGCGGCAGACCCAGTACTATGGCTATGTACTGCTATGCACTTAACAGCCTGGTGATCATGAATAGCGCCAACCAGGTGAAGAGCGGCGGCGGCCCTCGGCCCAGTAGTAGCGAGACGCCCCCGCCGCCGCGGAGGGTCGCGTTGAGCCCTGGCAGCGGCAGCGTTTTCAGCCCCGGGACTGGCACCTCTTTCCTCTTCCCCCCAGCCGAGTCGTTGTCGCCCGAAGAGCCCGGGAGTCCCCCGGGCTGGCGCAGTGGTCGGCGCAGGCTGAATAGTAGCAGCGGCAGCGGCAGCGGCAGCGGCAGCAGCGTGGGCAGCCCGAGTTGGGCGGGTCGCCTGAGAAGAGAAGGGCAGCAGGTGGTGACCACCGGTACCCTTTCCCCTCCCGGGCCAGAGGAGGCCAAGAGGAAGCTTCGAATCCTGCAGCGCGAGTTGCAGAACGTACAGGTGAACCAGAAAGTGGGCATGTTTGAGGCGCACATCCAGGCGCAGAGCTCCGCGGCTCAAGCGCCCCGCAGCCCGCGTCTGGGCAGAGCTCGTTCGCCCTCGCCGTGTCCCTTCCGCAGCATCAGTCAGCCCCCAGGACGGGTCCTGGCCCAGAGCGAGGAGCGGAGGACAAAGTCCTGGGGGGAACAATGTCCAGAGACTTCAGGGGCCGACTCGGGGAGGAGAGGAGGGGCGCCCAGCCTGTGCCTCTCGAAGGACAAGGAGGGAGTGACACCCATGCCCTGCCCGGCCGCCCGGTCAGGATCAGGTGCTCAGGGTCCAGCCGCTTCGGTGAGAATGGAGAAGGGGGTACCTGCCAGACCCCACTGTGGCTCACCCATTGCTGTGGAAGTTGACAAGAGTTTCTCTCCTCCTTTGGGAACTCAGAGCTGCCAGGCTCCCTTGTTAGGGTTGGACCGAGTGAACTTAGCAATGGCCACAGAAGTGGCAGTGAGAGCCACATCCGCTGGGCCACACCATCCTCACGACCCTGCCCTCCTTGAGCAGTCTGAGAGGGCCCAGGAGCTCGGGGGTGTGCACCCCCGGAAGGCCCTGGCTGAGAGTCAGGGGCAGTTTCCGGGCGGTGAGACAAGCCCAGCCCCAGAGAGAGGCGGGCCCCACAGTGGAGACCCCCCAGGGAAGGTGGGGAAAGGAAATCTGCCCTGTGGCCTGCTGGGTTCTGGGGCGCTGGAAACGGACAAAAGGCCAGAGAGGACTGTGGACGTGCAAAGTCTGGAGGAGCCCTCCGAGGCCCGGAGCTGGTTCAGGCAGTCTGGACACCTGGGCTCCATAGGCCCCAAGGGGACCCAGAGTGGGGACGTAGTGGTCAGGGAGTCTCTGCTGCCCTCCAGCAGAGTGGATGAAGGGTCTCAGATGCTGGATTTGCTTGGAGGCAGTGGCTCAGCACAGCCAGGGACTCGGGAGGTGGAGGCGGGGATTGCTTCTGGTGAAATGCTGGAACCTTTGCCCTGTTGGGAAGCAGCAAAAGATCTGAAAGAACCTCAGTGCCTTCCTGGGGACAAGGTGGGTGTGCAGCCTGGGAGCTCCAGGGTTTGGCTGGGCCCCATGGAAGAAGCCAGGCTGGCCTGGACGTGTGGCACAAGGGTGCAATCAGAGGGGACTTGGGGAAGTCTGCCACAGGACAGAGATGTCCACCCCAGCCCAGAGCGGCTTTCGCCAGATCAGAAGGACAAGACTTCCCTGAGAGAGGCCTGCAGCCGAAGCAATATACCTGCCGTCATAATTACAGACATGGGTGCCCAGGAGGATGGGGCCTTGGAGGAGGCGCAGGGAAGCCCTCAGGGCAGCTTGCCACTGAGGAAACTGTCCTCTTCCTCTGCCTCCTCCACTGGCTTCTCCTCCTCCTATGAAGATTCAGAGGAGGACATCTCCAGTGACCCTGAGCGCTGCCTGGACCCCAACTCTGCCTTCCTACATACTCTAGACCAGCAGAAGCCCAGAGTGGTAAGTCTTGCCCTGAGATTTTTCTAGAACTTGTGGTGCTTTCATACCCCATGTGTCCCCCTCTTTTTTTTTTTTTACTTTCTGATTCATGAAGACTCTGATCAGGACCCTGGGGCAGTCACAACCCATAATTCTCTCCAGGTGTGTTTGCTAGGGTTGAGGGGATGTGCCTAGGCACTGGCACTGTATTTTGTAGCTTGGACAGTGAATTCGAGTCACTTCTGTTGCTATTTCCATGTACATTTTTAAAAAAGCATTTTTTTAAAGGTACCTCTGGTAAGTCATCACTCATTTCTTGGGAAGATAATATTTACGAGTATTACCCAAAACTTCCTGATTAATCTCCAAAGATAGTGAACAGAGCTGCTGAGTGTGGCTTTGTCTGCTCAGGTGAAACACTTAATTCTGTGATTCATTTAGGCAGAGGAAAACTGACAACGATGTCATCGAATCAACTCAGCCTCTACTCATAGGCCAGGAAAATGAGTGATGTGATTCTGTGACAGGGCCCTGAAACCTGTAGATGTGGTTGTGGCCGGTCTGTAGGGTAAAGAACCACCTAGCCTCAGTAAATTTTCAGGACGTTGCAATATTTCTGGGGCCAGTTTAACGTATGAATTACAGTGAAAACCATGCTTTGAGCTAATCAGATGTTTCTTTAATAACAGAATGTTATATTAGGTTGAATTACCTGAGATAAGCATCTGGGTGATATCTCTAGGGTAGATACCTCCTAATGAATATGCTTGTTGGCTAGTACAGGTACATTTCAGGTATGTTTTCAAGTGCATCTCTTGTGATTCAGCATCCTGACATCTTGTTCTGGCTATGGCAGTCGATAGGGGTTTACTTCTGTACATGGTTAGTCTCAGTCCTAGGCTGTTTTCACTCTTACGAGGATCAGAGTAGCTTACGGAAGACGTAAGCATTGAAGCTCGTACTTCTGAAAAGGTCTGGACTTTCTCTTAGCTTTTCCAGAGTATGGGGAATTTCCTAGTTCAGTGTATGAGGGGTTCCTGTGCTACCTTGGGGGAAAGTCTGCATTTTATTGTAGTAGGTAGTCTTCTGATTTAATCTTGAATATCAAGTACTGTTCACAGTACCTCAATAACTTATACCACTGAGAACTTTGTATTTCTACTCTACATTCTTCTATGAGGTATTTTGGACTCCAAAGCATGTTTCTGTCAGACGCCCACTTCAGAAATCACATTCTGAATTTTTGAAGACCAGGCATTTCTTTTCACTAGACTGTCCTTTCTGCCGATGATTGGGAGGCAAATGTGTATGCAAAATCTGGCCCCGATCAGCTTGGTATCTTGTGGCCAGCACAGGGCATCTGGCTTGGGCACACCACCTTGAGAGGAGGGATGATCGACCTGGAAGGGGACAATGGTAAAGGGCAGGTGGAACATGCTTCTCACTGAAGGCATAGCCCAGATTTCTCTGCCTTCTGGCTGGCTGTGAAAGGCCTGGTGAACGAGATGGTCCTCTGTTCCACTCCTCCCATTGGCTTTTTAAACCCTGAAGCAAGCTGCTGCAGCCAAGTTGCTTTAACTTGTTCTCCAACTTTCCATTTGCCCTTTCTAGTGGTGGATTAGCAACTCCTATTAGCTGGTTCTCAAAGCAGTTTGTGTGTCCCACTGTTTGAAAAGGGCTCTTGTCTGGAAGTGAGTTAAAGGGGAGATGAAAAATGACAGGTGATAATATTTTTTTTTTTCCATCGGCCAGAGGGATGCCAGCTGAGAAACCAGAGGGTTGAGTGGTGTTCTCAAGTCAGCAGACAGGTCCAGCGGTGGGAACGAGGCCTGTCGGTTGTCCAGCCAACCTCCCTCCTCTAAACAGGGTTTCAGACACCCACAGAGCTGGGCCAGGGAAAAGTCCCCTGCCAGCCTCACTCTGCATCACGTGACACTGATTGGGAGTTTGTATGTGGGGGAAGGGTGGGTAACCAACTGGAAATTATGGGATCCTAGGGACTTTTGAGCTTATGGTTGAGTGCTTGCATGATCAGCCAAATTTTCTTTTTCTTGCACAGATTGTTGCAGTGGAGTCTTGTCTGTGACACCGAAACATCTGCCCATTGGGTCAAAAGTCACTTGATTACCTGAGATTGATATTTTGTCTACAGAAGGCCAGACGTCTTGATCGACTGGGCCTTTTGGCTAGGCTTTTCGGTGTTTTATAGATAAAACTTGAGCTAGTGCTGTCTGAGACTCTAGGACTGGTGCTCTGTTCTCTTCTCTGGATTGTACTGCTCTGTCTACCCGGCTGCACTGCACTAAGGTGCACACGACCTCACACACACTCACCCTCACCGCCCCACGTGCCAATGCACACTCCTAACACAGGTTTGAAATTGCACGTTCAGCCTCGCAGTCACACAACTAACCCCTGACCCCCAGACCCACATGGAGGAATGTTTCTGTGCTGCTCTGTCTTTCCGCAGGGTTAAACCCTTCATGCCTGGAGTGATAGTTCTTTGCTCCTGTGGAGCAGCGACCCTGTGTGTGATGTGTGCACAGGTGGAGGTGACGGCCTGCAGCCTGGCTGCTCTGTTGGCTCTCCTGATGTCTGGCCTCCCTGCCTGCTTAGTAAGTCCCAGAGCCAGTATAGGGGATGTGAAAACTTCCTTCTAGTTAAAAACTAAGTGAGAAGCAAGTTGTTTGGAAATGCATTCTGAAACTTATTTAGCCACTTAGATTATAGAAAGTAGCAAAGGCCTTTTTTTTACTGAAGGGGTGTGAGAAGGCTGGCCTGCTCTTTTGCTCATTTGTTTCTGTGGGGAGGAGCTGTAAAGACATCCTCAGAAACAGGCAAAGTGCTTCAGGCCTTTCCTACCGCTTCAGGCTTCAGATGAGCTGGACAGATATGCCTGTCCCTGAAATTGAAGGTTGCAAGTTTTTGCACTTGCCTGTCTGTTTATAAAGGATCAGATGCTTGAAGTTTGCTCAGAAGTAGTTGTAGTACACGCCTTGTGTTCAAGGGCTGAAATTCAGGCACGTTCACACTTACTGTTTTCTGAAATTGAACAGAAGTGAATTGCGCTGAGCAAAGATGATGTTCTGTCATTTGTGTTTTGAGACAACTTGAAATTCATCAGCTGTTCTTTACCTCCCCCTGTTATTCCATTTAAGAGTAACTGGGCTTTGAAACACCAGGTTTAGAGTATTAAATTAAAATAAGCATGGACCTTACTTTAAAGAGGAGATTTTATTGAGTGATTCCAAAATTGTAGTATCAATTATGTGTGTAAAAACCAAAACAAAATGCTGGCCTAATTACCTCGGGGACATAAAAAGAAATATAACACAGAATCTTCTTGATTCTACTTTTTAAGGGCCATTAGAGTTTCGTTTCTTTTAATTTTTCTTTTTGTATTGACTAGTTTTGTTGTCTTTTTTTTAAAGTAAAAAACTAATTCTTACGCACGGTAAAAAAAAGAAATTCAAACAGTTTAAAGTGGCTTTCTGTGATTTTTTTTTAAGTGTGAAATTTTTATTTGGTGGTAAACCTAATTAAAATTTAAAAGCCTTAGGATACTTAAAAGAAATGTATCTGGTGGTAAGTACTTAGAAGTGGAAAATTCTTTTCTGGAAGAGAATATTGAAGGCCCAGATTTATGGGGTTATGAGTTTAGGTATGCTGTTTTTTTAAGATGGCACACCTTCCCCCTCAGGTATGTGGAGAGGATCTTTCTG
Organism: Camelus dromedarius; assembly: GCF_036321535.1. NCBI lineage: Eukaryota > Metazoa > Chordata > Mammalia > Artiodactyla > Camelidae > Camelus > Camelus dromedarius. The sequence goes on from NC_087456.1 coordinate 20,700,230, forward strand.
GCAAGGCCTCAGTACCTTTCAGATCTGGGAGGACACCTCGTCATTTATGTGAGGTTCTGGGTGTTACCCTGATCTGTTCAGGGAGGAGGAAACTGAGACTCAGGCAAAGGGCTCCAAAGGCTGTGGCTCTGGCTCAAGATTCCTCCTTTTAGAATGTCCATTCTGCATGAGGATGATCTCATAGGGGCCTGTCAAGTTCTAACTCTCGGCGACTATATAATTCCAGACATTTGATTGAAGACCTGGTGTATGTGAAGTGTGTATCAGGGTGTCCAGTAATGTGACAAGATTTCTTTGGGGTGGACCTTGGGCAGTTGAGGCCAAAACTGGTTACATTTAATTGTGTCCTTTTACGTAAGACCCATTAACCAATCTGCCTCTGTTCTCTTTACTGGAAGAACGGTTCTTTGCGATTTCCCATTGAAAAAGCATCATCAAAATAAATCAGGACAAGACCCAAGATTTTCATGAGTAATTAGACTGATATTAGAGGCTGTGCTGGCAGGATGCTGGAACATTAACCTGAAAAATGAAAAATGCATTTTGTTATCTGAGGGCTTTGGCTCCCTCAGCTAGTTCAGTTTGGAAACCAATGCAGAGCCAAAACATCACTTCAAAGACCTTGTTTTATCAAAGATAAAAACAATTCATCCAGCTTAAAATCCTTTCAAATAAAAGGTGGCCTATAGAGAAAAAAGAATGTTTAGGCATTACAAAAACACGGCTCAAGATTTACCTAGCTTTTAGGTTTAGCAAGAAAAAAACGTGTTAAACTGGTGGGCTGCTGCTTTTAGAGAAATGTATTTCTGGTGTTACATAAATCATTTTCAGAACTTTTGCTTTTAGCGAGAGTCACTTTTCTGATTTTGTTGGCACATACCTGTTAAATGTAGCTACAGATTAGATTAGTTCTCTGTAGTTTATTTGTATTCCTGGGAAGGTTGATAACATTGTTTAGGCTTATTTTATTTTGTCAGGTTTCAACTTAGTTATCTAAAGGTAGAATTTTAAAATATTTAATGGAAAGAATTTTATATCCTGGTTGAAAAAACTTTGTAGTTTGCAAGTGATCAGTGATTCTGAATTAACTCAGGAACTCTTCTAAGTTGTGTTGTGGACATACCCTCAGTGTGGAAGGTTCTCTGGGTTTTGATAAGAGATGAGATCTTGGCATTGTAGGTTATGCACGTGGTGCCCTCCAATCCGTGATGAGGGTGCCTTGCAATGATTTTTTTTCTGACTAGGTGGAATTGGCATTGTGAATAATATATTTTTCATGAATTGAGGAAGCTCATGTTTACAAAATCACAGCAAACCCAGGCGTGAACTCTTTGGTAACATGAAAAGCCATGTAGAGTGCCAACTGCCATTTTCTCATTGGGATATTTGGGATTTTGTGATTCCCCACCAGACTCCTGGTCATTCATTTTTCCAAGGGTGAAAGACACTATAAATATAAACATGATCTCATTAGGAAGTTAGGCCTCTGTTCTTAGAATTTAAAAAACAAAATCTTTTCTATAGTTTACATAATTATCATAATGCAAATCTCGGTCTGGGAGAGGATTTAGAGCTCATTTCCTCCAAAATCCACCTTTTACAGGTGAGGAAAGTGAGGCCAGAGGGTATTCGATAGAATCACAGGACCTGTGTTTATATTTTTCTTTTAACTTAAAAAACATTAGTGGATAAACTTCTTACTCACCTGGGGAGATCCACCTTGGCTTTAAACATAGGACATGTTTTTAAAACGTTTGTTATAGGAATGGGTGAATGAATGAATGAGACAATATCTCTGCTGCATTGTCTGCACATAAAAAAACTGTTGCGTCATCTGGAAAAGAAGGAACAAAGAAAGGGAAAAAAGAAACAGTCAAGATAAGCTCATTGCTTATTCCTGGCCTTTCTGCCATAGGGTAGGGGTGCCAGACCTGGGTTTAGGAGACCTGGGTAGAATCCCAGTCTGTATGTGGCCTGCAAGCCCTCTGAAAAATGGGGAGAGGAGGCACGACCTTACGGGGTGGGGGATTAAAGTTCAGGGATGCAGTGTTTATAAAAGTGCTTCGACAGGCTCCTAGCACATAGTAGAGGCTCAGTTAACAGTGGAGGTGGAGTTAGGAGACATCTCAAGTACTGGTGAGGCATGTCTTTAGATAATTCATTGGGCCCCTTGGAAGAAATGCTCTGTAGCAACTCTAGGCTTTTGTTTGCATGCCACTTTCATCTCAGTATAATCCCAGAAAACGATGCTGCAACAGCCAAGATGGCTGGAGTGAAATTAATTTATCCAAGACTGATATTCATAGGCTACCTGTGAATTCACCTGCTATTGTGGGACCACAACAGTTTCCTGAGGTGTAGTTCATGGAATATTGAGAAAAAGGCCGGCCTTGCCTTCTGTCTCTGTTTTCTAGTATGGTTTCCTTTGGTTCAGTTGTGGGGCTGGAGATCAGAGACACAGAGGGGACTAGCTTGGTGGCAGAAATACACACCGTTACAGGCCCAAGGAACAAGGTTGTGATGACACCTTCTTGCTGAGTGTTTGTGCTGGGAAGGCCACTCATATTTTCACTTGAAGGTGAGGCCCTTCGGGCTGTCTCTGATGGGGAATGATTCCTGGTCATCATTTCACTGGGAAGCAACACGCAGGCTTTTAGCCACCTTGTCTGGCATGTTTCTCAACAGTTCCACTAAGAATTCACTATTACAGATCCGATCTTTCCCCTCTGTAGAGCTTCACTTGGGCATTTTTTTTATTGACTTGTTGGAAACCCATTCAGCAAAAGGTATCTCTTCTGGCCACTAGTCAATACTGCATTTTTTATTTCCTGAATTTTTTACTTCTTTTTGGCTCCAAACCAGCTGATAAGTTGAATAAGTAACCGAAAAGCAGGAGCTTCAGACAGTAAGTGAGCAGAGTGGACCTCTGCAGTTCATAGTTGTGTATGATTTAATGGGGGGGAGTGGAAAGTGTGGAAGGGGAGGATATGTTTTTATTTTTCCATCTCAGGAGAAGTAGAAAAAACTTCTCACTCAACCTGGGGTGGAGGGGTTGGGGCTGGTGAATATTCAGTGGAAGAGAATCCTCCCTCTTGAAGGTCACTGTTATCCTGTTAATCTAGCATTTTACCTTTGCAGTAAGATCCTGGGTGGAAAGGGAAAAATAAAATGAGACAGCATCTCAGACAAAGGCCTTGAGATTATTTCCATTGACCCTGGTGACTAAGATTAGGGTTTATCTGACCCAGAGACATGATTGATACGTGAATGACGCAGGGTCAGGCCCTGGCCTTGGCCAAGCAGAACTCGCTGAAAGGGGAGTCGGGTCCATTTGCTCAGGTTTATAAAGTTGGTCTTAATGCATCCGGAGGGCAGGCATGAGGTACTTTTTGCCTTGGGCTTTTGGGGCTTTGACAGCAGTTTTCTTTCTTTACCCCTCTTAATGAGTCCTCGACATCCTGCCCGCCCCCACCAAATCCATTTAATCAGAATGAATAAACTGTACTGTTTCCCAAGAAGCTGTGATATGTTTTATATTAGCAGTGCTTAGTACTTTCATACCCTACAGGGAGTATTCAGCCTGCGGCAGGACAAGGGATTTGGTGCTCCCGTGACCGGCCATCCCCCAGCTCAGTCCGCAATCGCTCTTGGTATGCTGCGAGTTGGTGGGACCCCAGCAGTTACGGGCTGTTGGGGGAGGTCACTGCACCCCCAGGCAGTTCCCAGCAAGTGTTTTTCCAGTTTCGCTGACATTCTTTCCAGGCTCAGCTCAATTTGTTTTCTTCTTCTCTATGGCAATTGATGACTGAGTCGTAAAATGTGTAATTCAGCCAGATCTCGTGTTAAGTGCGTCTTCCACAGTCGTGTAGGAGCTGGTGTTTGGCTAATCCTCTGCTATGCATGGGCGTGTAGGATTTTCTTTTTGCAAGTTAGCTATCTGAGGAGTAGGTTTAGTAAAATATACCTCATAAAGATGGGAAGGAATGGGGAGGGACTCAGGAGTATCACTTCTGTAATCCTTATCTAACCTGAACCTATTAGCAGGAAACTGAAAAGGCCTGTGGATGACAATGAGATAAACAGTTTAATCTCTTAACAATGCCAAGTGGAAAATCCAGCTGCAGCCAGGAGTTTAAGACATGGCCAGGTTTTTGTTAGGACAGCAAATCCTGAGACTCAGGTTGCTAAGCCAAGGGTAGGAAATTTGGTTGCTGTGTGTTAAAGCTGGAAGGTTGGGAAGACACTGGTTTGAGAAACTACTGAAAAATCCTTGCAGATATAAAATGTGCTAACGTCAGGGACATTTGAAATGCGTTATAATTGATATTTTAGTCTGTATGAGACCATTGAAACCTTTCCCTCCCTTTCTCCATCATCACCATAGTCAGAGCATTAAGCGCTCATTGGTATCCAGCATCTCACTAATTCCAAGTAAGTTAGGAGACTCAGGGCCTTCTCTGAGAACTTTACTGGGCACGCTCTGGGAGTGCAGTGTGCTGGAAAGACTAGGACTCTCAGATTTGGCACTTGGCCTCTTTGGGTTTTGGTATCCTTATCTGTAAAATGGGTATACTGATAGTCTCCCTACATCATGTGGTCTTTGTGAGTCTCAAATGAGATAGTGTTTGTAGAGTCATTTTGAGAGTATATTCTTTCCTGTCTAAATTTATTATAAGTACTGTGATTTTGCTCCCTCCCATTTTCTCTTTATTTCTTTAGTACCCATTTATTTGTTTCTGTCATGCACACTCTAAGTGTATACGTTGTGTTTTTTATAAACAATAATCTATTTTTTTATTGACTACAGTTGCCTTAGAGCATTATATTTCAAGTGTACAGCTATGACATTGTTTTTAAAGCTTTTCAAAAAGAGGATGGATGGACAAAGGCAGGCACTGCAGCAGTGTGAGATATTCCCACATCAGTGTTGCTGAAAGCAAAATTACTAAGGATTATGTCAAAAACAACCTTTATGTCCACAGAAGAGTCAGTTCTGACGCAGACATTGCAGCATAGGTCGGGGAGCAGGGATGAGTAGACAGTCTGGATTACATTCCTAGTTCAGCTGCTCAGAGAGTCTTCTCCTGCCTGAGTGACCTGTGCGGGCAGGGTGGACTGTGCATGAAACTTCATGCTCTTGTGGTTTGCTCACTCCCATGTGGGGATGCGAAGGTGATGGACATAAGGAAAGGCTGTCAGCTCCTGAATAATCAAGAGGAGACTACACTCCATCTAGAGTCCAAGGATGCTTAATGGGCACATTGATTTTCTCTAGTACCATGTCGTGGTTTTCTCTACTATGTCCTGGAAAGTGGAAGAGGGGAACTCAGCAAAGTCTTGAGTTTTTAAAGCAGACATCACGTTCAGCGGATATATACCAGGCACTTCCTAAGCATGGCCGGGCCCTGGGCTAAATCCTGAAATCTGTGCACAGAGCTGGCCTTCCCTTCTGGTGGCCACCCATGTTGAGAGGTGGACGTTGTGCCCCAGTGGCTGCCCAGACAGCAGGCATTCATCTGTCTGCAGGTGCCTGTGCTGAGGAGAATGGCTTAGTTGATGCTGTCCCCGTCCTTGGGGATGTGCCCTCTAAGGCAAAGCTGATGCCAACAGACATACTTGAGATTTGTGAAACTCAAGAACAAGTTGTATAGCCATTAAACAAGCACATTCATTAAATATGAGTTAATAAATAATGAATTGGTGTTGGCGTGGGAAAGGCAGGAAGCTTCAGTGTGTGTTGTGCAACATGTGAATTTGGGCAGCGGCCACTGAAGACAGTAAAGGCCTTGAGGGGTTTGCTATCTGTCTTGGAAGTGGTTAAGCGAAGGGGTTATTCTGGATCCGAAGGCTCTGGGAGATTGGGAAGGAAGATGGCACCCCCCCCACCCCTGTAAGCCTTAACACTGTGCATTGAACGCTACACAGATTGGCGCTTAGTGGGTTAAAGATGTGCTTGGACAGCTACACTGTAAATGTGCTCTTTTGAGGGTAAAATGGGGCCTTAGGAGAACCACCCCCCCCCCATTCCCACCTCAACTGATCACTGGGACATGGTCAGGAAAACTTGGGAGGGACTTCTGCTCAGTGAGTGTCTACTGAGACTGCAGCTTTGGAAGAGCCCTGGGAGAGGCTGGGCTAGGGGGTGTATAGAACCCTCCAGGGAGAGAGCCCTGGTGTGGAGTCAGGACAGTCCTGGGTTTGAGACTAAGCTCTGCCATTTCTTGACCGTGTGACCCTAGAGAAATGTCCTACCTTTCCGTTCCTCAGTTTCAACAGCTGTGAAATGGGGCTGACAATGCCACCCTTAAGGTTATGAGTCTGAAACAAGGTCCTGCGTGAAGTGCCTGGAATAGTGCCTGGACACACTAAACGCTCAACACACAGCAACCGCGTGGACTTCGAGGCAGCCGCGGTCTCCTTCCTGAGTTGAGCCCGCGCTGTCCTTCCTTTTCTTCAGGTGAAAGTGAGGCGGGTACCTGAGGGAGTGTTGCTTGCTGGTGCCCTTCTTACTCTAGAAGCAGAAATGGGGCCTGGGGGCTCTTTGATGCTGAGGTTAGTAGGAGGTATGTGCTGGAGGAGGAAAGAAGTAAGAAGGTCTGCTGGAGACGGGGTCTCGGGTAGCTACACCTGGAGTCACACCTTCACTCCGTCCCAGACCTTGGTGGGGACCTCACTTCTCTGAGCCTCAGTTCCTTCATGTCCGGTGTGGGGATAATATAATGACCCTCTCTCGCGGGCTGTTGTGAAGATGAACTGAGATCATGGGGCTCAAGGACCTGGCATAGAACAGGCGGGGATAGAGGTGGCCCCTCTTCTGGCCCCTCCTCCCCCAGTTGTTAGGCTGACTTGCCTTCACCAAGTGGCCGGAGTCACCTCGTCCCAAAGTGCAGTGAGTTGTCGAGGATGATGGCAAAACAGGCAGCAGGATTTATTTTTCCAAGAAGGTTTCTCAGTTGCAGGAAAGGCTTCACTTTGTTACCAGGGTTCACAACTTGAAGTTTAAAAAACAATCCACTATATTCAGCTGCTGGCAAGAGGTGTCAGGTTACTCACCTGGGACCAGCCTCTTTTTATTCTGTTTTGGAGGTGGAAACTGGCTGAGGTCAAGCAGGGACAGGAGGCCTAGCATTTGGGGGTGTGGAAGGCTCCATGTCTTCTCTCCCTTCCCCTGGCTCCTCTCCTTTCTTAATGTGTCTTTTAGAGTCACCATCTCTCATAAGGGAGAGAATGAAATTTGCATATGCATATGTAAGAAACACCACCACTTTGTACAGCTGTGGCTCTTCTGGCCAGGGAGGTCTCTGAACACGTGTCTGATTTGATTGGCCGTCATCCCTTCCCTGTGATGTGTCTGGTGGTGGGCTGGGCACCTGCTTATTAAAACAGGATCTGTCTTGGATTAAAGAGATGCTTTCTTCCACTGAAAGACCCTCCCTGAGGCCTTGAGGACCAGGCCAGTGGTCTTTGTAGCCCGCTTTGCCACAGAGAGTAAGCCACGGAGGGCCTGCCCGGCACTTCCCAGCCACACGGCTGCTTCTGCTGTTGCCCTGAGCAGACCTCGCTTGTCGGACAGTTCTAGGGCTGGGAGAGTGGATGGTGGTGTGGAGGGAGAACCCAGTCAGGTGGCCAGGCTGAGCTGGATTGACCCGGGCATACCCAGTCACTTTGGAGTTCCAGAAAGGCCTGTGGGAGCCTGTGCAGCTCCGGCAGGAGCTGGGCTCTGTGGCAACAAGTCCCACCAGAGCAGCACAGACTGTTCCTGGGCCAGACATCAGCACAGTCTTGGGCACCTAACCTGCCAAACACGGGCTTCTACTTTGCTGCACAGTTGGTGTGTGGTATGGAAATCCCTCTTGGTTGTAATGCAGGGCAGCTGCCTGCAGTGTGAACCCTTGGGGTTTGCATCTTTCCTGACTGCCACTGGTCCACACATCCCAAGATGGCCGTTAGGAGTCTGGGCAGAGTTTCTAGGCCCTGAACTGTTGGCTCCTTCCTGTGATGTTTCTGGGCCACAAAGTTTTCTGAAAAGACGGGTCTCAGGCCTGGCCGGCACTAACATCTCCCCAACCCCAGGCTCCATTTGCACTTTGCAAGCACAGAGGGGCTGACGTCTGGGAGGAGTAAAACCACGAAAAGAACTTGTTAGTATGTGGCAGCCTTTACCTCAGAGGCGGTCTGGATGGTGAGTGCGTTGGACAGTGACTCCTTTATTGCCCCAACCTGGAAATATACCCAGGACGGTAATCAGTTTCGATCTCAGGCTAAGGCCATATGGAGCAGCGTCTGGAATGCTGTTTACATTGTGGTATCACACTGTACATTCAAATCAGCCTGCTCTCTCCGGAGAGCCGCCTCCCGCCTCACTTCAGGCCGCTGGTTCACACTGAGAAGCTGAACAAAGTCTTGCAGGTCACAGGTTCTTCCTGGCATCCTTTCTCTGGCATTAAAGACTGGCCTAGATTTTTTTGGTCTGTCACTATTGGCCTCAAATACCACATTCCCAGGGAAAGGCAGGAGCATCTCTCCCAGAGATATAGCGGCAAAGAGCAGGCCCTAAGGGTCGATGTGGGTTACCCTGGAAGGAAGTGCCCTGAATGTCCCAGGTGGCTCGTTGCTGCAGACCATTTGCCTGGTCTCCGACTATGGTTTGCAGACATGTGACACTGACTTTGGAAAGAAGATTTCAAGAACTTCGGAAAATAGTTTTGTATGACCCCATGACCAGCTATTGTAAAAGAGAAAGTAAGTCCTGAATAGAGGTTTTAAAAAGTCAGTTGCATGAGGAATGGGATGGAGGGGACCTGGCTCAGCAATATTTCTTATGAAATTCACTGGGAGTTAAAATGTTAACAAAATTTCAGCATGAATTAAGTGGTGGTGCAGCTGTTACAAATGCCGAGCAATCTTAGGCTTCACGATAAAAATAAAGTAACAGTGGCTATGATTTCTGAAGTATCTATTATATGCCTGGCACATTCTATAAATTATTTAATTTTTGCAAGGCATATGTATTATTTTCCCCTTTTTACAGTGAGCAGACTGAGGACCAGGCAGATGAGGTTGCCAGTCCCAGGTGCACAGCTAGTCAGTGGCAGAGCTGGGATTTGAACTCATCCATGTCTCCCAAGTCCTTGCCCCTTCCATCATCTGTCACCTGGAGAAGAGTGGAGCCCTGTGCAGAGGGGTGCTGAGTTTAGTTCTGGGCCCTGTGCTTTAGGAAGATGGGACTGTTTGTACTGAGTGTAGAGGAAGATGCTTGGCTGATGAGGGGCCTTGGAGATGGTTGAGGGAACCAGGACTGCTTGTTGCCTCGGACGTATTACATCTGGGAGGCAAGAGAGTTGTCTTCGAATGGTTGCTCTGGAGTAGCATTTAGTCTGGTGGAAGATCAGATTTCTGTTCACAGAGGTGGAACTAAGAGAGGATTCTTTTCCTTCTAAATGAATGGACCTTTGTACAAAAACACAGACTCAGGAGATGGAATTGCAGCAGAAGTGAGCTTCTGGAGCTGCCTCGCAGCTCCCCAGCCTGGTGGAGAGCAAAGTGGAGAACTCCTAACCCAAAAGGGTAATAAAAAGTGAGGGCTCCTCACTGCTGCGGATGGAGCTGGGCAGGGAGCCCCTGACAGTGGGGGAAGGAGCAGGCATCGGGCATTCGTTCTGAAGCCCGGGCCCTGGGGACTTGCCTGCCTCCTCCTGTAGGAGACAGGGCAGTGCTGCCTGCAGGACATGGGTCTCCGCAGGTACAGAGCAGAGATCTGTATGTGTCCTGTTTCCTCAGTCCACCCAGAGGGAGTGTCACGGGCTCCTGGATTCAGTTATACTGTGCAGCCCCAGGCATTCTGGCCCCTTTTAAATGGCACAGGGAGGAACCTGTACTGGGTTTGTATTTCAAACACAACATTAGCACCTAAATTGAAATTGGGTGCATCAGGTTGCATTACTTGCCTACAGACTTGAGTTCAGTTAGGAGACACCAGACAAGAAAAGGGAGGAAGCTTATTCCAAAGGGGCAGGTGGACGGGAGGCCCAGGCTTTCCAGAGATGATTGCCTTGGGGTTTCTGACCTAAAGGAAGCGACTTTCTCTGTGTGGCCTCAGTGGGCAGAGCTGAGGCTGGAGGGTGTAAGCCCCGAAGATGCCATATGCCTCCTTAGAGAGGAGCACAGCAGTGGCACCACATGAAAGTGCCCTCTGATGAGCACTGTGGAAGTGCCTGGGGAGGGCGGTGAGTCAGGGCTGGAGGGATCCCCCCGGGCTCTCAGGGGTCCCTTAGCCTGGAAGTCGGAGGACTCAGCCTCAGCTTTGCCTTTGGAGACTCTGATTAAACTATTTTAGGAGGGGACATCTGGGTAGTTGCCAGTATTTGGCTATTTAGATAGAGCTGCTGTGAACATTCGTGTACAGGTTTTGGTGTGACCATAAGCTTTCATTTCTCTGGGCTGAACGTCCAGATGTCCAGTTGCTGGGTCATAGGCTTTTGTATATTTATTTAGTGTTTTTTGCTTTTTATTAATTAATTTTTTATTGAGGTATAGTCAGTTTACAATGCTGTGTCAATTTCTGGTGTACAGAATAATGTTTTAGTCATACATATATATACATATATTTCTTTTCATACTCTTTTTCATTATAGGTTATTACAAGATATTGAATAGGGTCCCTGTGCTGTATAGTAGAAACTTGTTGTTTATTGATTTTATATATAGTAGTTAATATCTGCAAATCTCGAACTCCCAGTTTATCCCTCCATACCCACACTTCCCCCCTGGTAACCATGTTTGTTTGTGTTCTATGTTTGTGAGTCTGTTTCTGTTTTGTAAATAAGTTCATTTATGTCTTTTATTTAGATTCCACATGTAAGTGTATTTAGTATTTTAAGAAACTGCCAAACTGTTTCCAGAGTGTCTGCACCATTGTACATTCCCTCCAGCGATGTATGAGTGGTCCACTTTCTCTGCATTCTTACCAGCAAGTGATGGTGTTACTATTTTTTATTTTAGCCACTCTGATAGCAATGCAGGACTGTTTCGCTGTGGTTTTATTTGTTTTTCCGAATGGTGTTGAACATCTTTCCATGTGCTTATTTGCTATCTGTATATCTTCTCCCGTGAAATGATCTGGCTTAGGAAAAAAAATTCCACAGGGGTACTGTGAAAACATGGACAGGGTCAAAATCCTTGGGCGTCGATTCCCCCTCCCTTGTGTGAGATTCCCCTTGCAGGGCTTCAGGTGAGGTTGCTTGGTCATCTCTGAGGTCCCTTCCTGCCCCCAAATTGTGTGGTGACCCAGAGCAGCCACCTTCCCGGTGGGACCGTGGTGTGCAGGAGGCCCGGGGCGCCCCCACCCACACTCATCCCTCTCCCAGCTCTGTCTCGTCAGGATCCCACCGAGGCTGACTCATGGGTGCTGTATTTAAGGAAAGGTGTTGTTGGGCCTGGAAGTAAAAGGAAAAACAAAGGAAGAGATGTTGGGTGTCTCCATGCCCCCTCCTCCCCTGGTCTCCCTCTGGGCCTCCTGGAAGGCCCATGGCCCAGCAGGGCCTGTGCTGTGTGGTTTAGTTTTGCAATATGGTCATACTGAAGGTCCCAGAAATGCTTCCCTTTTTATGTTAATTCAACAACAGAAAAAGAAAAGTGTGTGTATAATTTAAAACTGCTAAAAACAGTGGCGACGGGAAGTAATTTTTCTCCTTAAAACCAGCCGGCACCGCACCCTTTCACCCTAGGCTGCTTGGCAGTGTTGTTGATTTGTTTGCTTTTTGCCTCCTGTGTCAGGCAGGAAGTGGTCCTGACTGTTGATGGGACTGCCACCCATTTGAGGACCTGCTGGAAAGTTTGGCGTCCACTGGGAAGCAGGGTAGATGACATCTGCTTGAGAATGTATTTATTTTTGTTTTTCTGCCTAATGATGTATGTGGGAATTCACAGCGCATAAGATAAGCATCCTTTGGCCTTCAATTTCAATTTCAAGGCCTGGTTGTTTTCTCCCTTGGTATAATGAAGTATATACTATTTGCAGAATCTCCTTTGGTGCGTTTGTACAATCTGTCACAAAGAAGGAATTGTTTTCCATGTGGGCTTAGAGGACTTTGGGAAAATGAACAGAGGAGTTTTACATGGGTCCTTTGAGCCCGGGCAGTAGAGACAGTCTCCTGAAGGTAGATGGTCACAGGCTTTCCACATGATTCCATGGCCCACTAGAATATTCCAGCACATTTTCGTGGTCATTTGATTGGGCCCAAGACCAAAGATAGAGCTGAATCACATAATGGTTTGGTTCAGAATACTTTTCTGCTTCGGTACTTTTTGAAAACCTAGATTTATTTCTGGTTTGAACTTGTTCAATAGAGTTGAAAGAAAGAAACCTCTTGTTACATTCCTGGTTCAAATTAAAATTTGATATTTGCACTTGGTTTCACGTTGAATAAATAAAATGTATTATGGCTATTGGTGAGTAGTTCATTTTGATTCAGTCACTTCTCCAGATAGCATCACTGTTATAAAATTTATTTCCCATGAACTTGCATTCTTCCAGGATGGTGTGTGTGTTGATCTCATTTCCTAAATATTCTGGTCAATGAGTGATATTATATTTGCATTAATACATTGCAGTGAACTAGAAGTAATAAAATAGTTGACACTAAAACCAGTAGAGGTTTTGCTAAGTGCACAGACTTTGTCTTCTTGGGACCAGGCAGAAGGTTTTGGCTACTATTTGCGACTAGCTAACTTTCAAGGAAGGGTGAACTAACTTTTCTCATACAATCTGGAAACATTTTTTGTGTGCTGACTGTATCAAAGTTATGCTGGCAGGCAGGGATCTGTATATTAGTAAAGCTTAGTCCCCACCCTCTAGAAATTTTCAGTTCAATTGAGGAGGCAAATTGCAATAACCTGACATCTATTATACGTTATGTGTTAGGCACTGAATGAAGAGTTAAGTGATGTGCCTCAAACCATAGTAATATAGGAGTCAGAGTATGAGTCCAGACATTATTACTCTAGAATAGATTTTCTCAACTTTGGCACTATTGACATTTTAGGCCAGATATTTTTTTTGTTTGTTTGGGGGACTGTTATGTGCACTGCAGGGTGTTTAACAGCATTCGTGACCAGTAGCACCTCCCCCAGGTTGTGACAACCAAAAATGTCTTCAAACATTGCCAATGTCCCCTGAGGGTCAGATTACCTCTGGTTGAAGACCACTGCTGTAAAGCTTGTCCTGGTGACCACAACTCTATACTGCCTTCCCAGGTAATAGGTGCTGAGCACAGTATCCATGTGTTTAGAGGATAAGTCCATTCAGAGTCCTGTTGGAAGCAGAGGACAAATGCCACTCTACCTGGGGTTGTTGGGAAGAGAAATCTTCCAGGTGATGCTGTTTTGAGTTCAATTTTGGAGGGATTCACTTAGGCAGAGAAAGTGAAAGGATGTTCAGAGTAGAAGGACCCACATGCACAAAAGCATGAGAAAACAGTGCAGGTTTAAGGATGACAGACAGTTCACTCTGGACCCTTCACTTCCCTCTCTATTGCCATTTTCTTGTTTCCTTAGCAGCAAAGTGGGTTCACAGCAGTTATGTAATACTTACTTTCAATCAAAGATGTTGTATTAGGATAAGCTAGGTTTTGTTGCAGTAACAAACAGCCCCACAGTCAGCAGCTTAAAACAACGAAGGTTTGTTTCTTGCTCCTGCTACATACCTGAGATTGGTCAGCTGTGGGCTCTGCTATGTGTTGTCCTTCCTCTGTGACCCAGGCTGATGGTGCAGTCACCATCTGGAGCACTGCTGGTCACCAGGGCAGAGGGACTGAGAAAGTGGTGCATCATGTACTGGCTCATAAAGCTTCAGCCCAGAGCTGCATGTATCACTTCTGCTCATTTTTAATTGGCCAAGCAAGTCTTGTCCTCACTTAATTTTAAGGGGGCAGGGGATTCGAGTCCTACCATGTGCCCTAGAGAAGAACTGGAGATGTTTGGGAGAAAGCACTGATGTCTGCCACAGATGTCAAAGGCCCACACCTGGGATGTGTGGTCTATGGGCCTAGAGTCTGGACCGTGATGGACCAGGATGGAGAACTCATCGTCTCTTTGAGGGTCTCCTAGCTTGGCTTTAAAAAAATGGCTTATTGTCAAACCTTGTGTGAAATTGCTGAGCAAAAAGAGAAAATTAGATTATCAAGATTCCAAAAGATTTTAATTCTCTGAATAAGTCAGAGAGGTCCTTGTAGGTTAGGACCAGGTCAAAGGCCCTCATTTTAGAGTTAGGATGTTGTGGGTGGGAGTGGGAGAAAGGATTCAAGTGAATATGGCCTGGATGCAGTGGGTTGTGTGATGGAGGTGGGAGTAGTTGTTCAGGACCCTGGTAGTTACCTTGACACCTGGAATGCCCTCTCTGGCTGTTCCTGTAGTAAAGAGAACGGCTTTTAAGCCCAAGCCAAGTAGCAAGATGGCAGCCCTCGTGAACTATAAACTTACGGGGCTTTTCTGAGAGGGAAGGAAGCACTGGACGTGAGCAGGAGCCACTGAGAGCATTTGGGATGCTTTTAGAAAGCAAGCTCCTTATAAATAACCCAGGAGCATTTTCCTTGTTGGAAACTCACTCAGACCGCCGCCCCGTTCCAGGCCCTGGGGCGAGGAGATAGAGACAGAGGCCGACTGCCATGGATCTAAAATGGGATAAAACCGGAAACCTGTGGGGAGGATGCAGTCCTTGTCACCCCTCAGCAGAGGGGGCACAGAGGTCTTAGAAAAATAGAAATAAAAATAGCAGTTGTTGGCCACTTCCCTCCCCAGTGAATCGCTCTCTCCAAACTTGGTTTCTACTCTGTTTCTGAACTGTTCTCACCATGTAGTGTGGGAGCCAGGGCAAGTGAGGTGGGCAGAAATTGGGGGGTGGGAGTGTGGGGGACACAGGCATCGACTCACAGGGAGACTGATTTAGTCACAGTCTGGGAACTTGGGAGTAGGGGCTCCAGCAGCCAGAAGAGCTGAGAACAACCAGCCAGGCCCAGAGTCTCCTCATCTCTGGGGTCTTGCTGGAGTACCTGTGTGTACGAGTGTATACATGTGTACAGGTGGCCATAGGTGGGCGTGGGCATGCTGTGCCTGAAGGAGGGCTGCAGTGGAGGGTGTGCGGTGAGGGGGTGTAGTGGGCCACCCTGTGGTCTGCTGACAGCTGCCTAACCTGGGTTGTGTGGGTTTCCTCCCTCGGCAGTCAGATAGCCCAGGGCGCTCTGTGATGCACCGTGACATTGCCTCCCTGACATTGTCACCCCCCTCAGCTGGCACTGTTCTTTCTTACTTTGAAGGTATCAGGGCCAGCAGTGTCCTTCAAGCAGGCTATGCAGGACCAGACAGTGTAAGCCCAGAAGGAGCCCTACAGCTCCTGGGCCTGGCAGGCAGGTGGGCCTGCTGAGTGCGGGGCCAGGGCCAGGCCAGCTCCCCCTCTTCCCAGGCTAGTACTCCCTCCACTGTCCCTTCAGCACCTTTTTCTCAGCTGTAAAATGGGTGTGTTGCGGGCTGCTGAGCAGGACCTGTTTACAAATGCACAGGCTCAGGGACTCTGTTTGGGCAGAGGGCTCAGCTGCCTTCACCTTCTTCCTCAGTTGCCCATGTGGTTTTGGAGGCTGTGAACACCTGCTCACCCTTCATTCATCCTGGGACTGGCACTGTGCCCACGGTGACCAGCAGGGCTGGGGACCCAGACTGCTGTAGGCCTCACAAGGGCCCCACAAGGGCTCCACAGTTCCCAGCAGGGCTCTGAGAAAGGCTGCTTCCCATTGAGCTCTGCCCACCCCTAGGGTGGTGGAAGGTGGTGAAACCTGCTCTTACCCGCTCTGAGGTCTCCGGAAGACACAGGTGCTATATATAAAACCCGGCGATTATCTCACTCTTGCTAAGTTTCCACCCTGGAGGCTCACGGTAGCCACCGCAGGGAGATTTCCTGAAGCCCTCCTCCCAGCCCCTGGTGGCCACGGGACCTACTCCCAGGGCGGCCTGTTGTGGGGCTTGCTGGGGAGGGAGGAGGGGAATGAAGGACGTCTAGAAGAATGACCAGCCTCACACTCCAGCGCTCCCTCACTGAGGTGGGGACCAACATGGCCCCAGCCTGCAGTGAAACCCCTGTTTCTTTTTCTTGCCTTTAACGTGGGGCCTCAGGGCCAGGGATGGGACTGGTAGGTGAGGGATGCTAAGTACTGGCAGACACTCCAGTAGGTTCAGCTCAGACCTGAGACAACGGGCAGGACTCTTGAGGGATTTCTGTTGTTGCCTCCGTGACAAAGGAGAGGAGGACCGGATGGGCAGGTTTCCACTGAAGCTGCGGTGACTCGAAATTTCCTTGCGTGGTTTTTCTAAATGGGGCATGACTGGCTTGCTGGGTAGGATTGGTCTCATCGTTTGGAGCTGCCCAGCACACTGTGGGTCACCTAGTATCTTTGGCCCGTGGGCACTATTTGCCAGTAGTTGCCCCTCCCGCCCACGGTGCACCCCTCCCCCCTTGCAGACACCCCCCCCCCCCCAGGGCCGGGGCAGGTGCCGTTTCTGGTTAGGAACCACTGCACAGAGTTATTTACTTTGGCAGAATCTCAAGAGGACAGCAAGTGGAGCCAAAGGATTTTGGAGGAGGGAGAAGATGGGTGGGTGGGGTGTTAGGCTGAGAAATCTCTTACTAGCTTGGGCAGGGTGTGAGCCTAATTTCTTGTGAAGTGATAAAGTTTAATTTTTCATCCTATTTGTGAGCATTGGGCACCCTCAGCTAGTTGGAGACTCTTTTGTGTCTGTTTTCCTTTGTTTCATTCCTTCTCTTAATCAGCACTATTACCTCAGAGCTGGCTTCAGGGGTGTGTGACCAGTGCAGTTACACAGGGACTCCCACGCTCCCTCCATGGGCCCCACCCTTGGGTTTAATGCTCTGCAGTCACTGTCTTGAACTTCTTAATAATTCTATCTCTGAGTCGTGATTTGTAAATGAAATTCAGTGAGATAATGGAGCGTGAGTCCCCCACCCCCACCTCTTCTCCCCACCCCCGGCAATTGCTGACGTCCCATCAAGGGCCTAGGGGAGGGCTCAGGGAGGGCCAGGATCTGTGCTAGTGGTGTTGCAAGGTGGGGCATGGTGGCCATCCCCACCCCGGGCTATCAGGGCCACAAAGCAGGCAGCTCAGTGGGCCCAGCCTTGCACTCACTCCCCATCCGGGCATCAAGCATGTCCCACATGGAGGTTGTCATCCCTTGGGGTGTTCCCATCCCGGGGCAGACGGGCCTGTGGGAAGAGGAGAATCCCTGCCCATGACCTGGTGACTGGTGGGAGGGGACCTGGCAGCCCCCTCGGATGGCCAGAGTCCCAGGACAAGGCCCCTGGGCCCCTTGAGGGTCTGGATCAGCCCAGAGATGTTAAACAGCAAAGAATCAACACTACATCAGGTAGAGATTGTGGAAAAAAGAAAAAAAAGTTTATATTTTACTACCTTTCGTGGCCCCTCCCACTTGTTGAACAAGAAGTGCTGCCCTTTTCACTTTGCACTGGGTCCTGAAAATTATATAGTATTTTTACTTGTAATTTCTGTTTAGTTTTCCTTCCTGTTTCTGGAAAGGAAAAAGATAAGTAATTAAGAGAGATCACAGTGAATGTAGAAGATTCCATGTGTTTTCTCCCTTCTGTCCTTCTGAAGGTCATAGTCACTAGCCCCAGACTTCTCCAATGATACCTGTTGGCACAGCACCTTCTACAGGAGAGAGCAAACCAGGGAAAAGGGGAGATGGGGGGTGGGGAAGGGAAATCTTATCTGTCGCTGGAACGTGGCTGGAGTTTTTAGCTAGATGGTTGCATCTTCCTTAGTCAGTGAGCTGTTACTTAGTACGTACTAGTTCTGGGCCAGTGCTGGCCCTGGGCAGGACCCTGTAGGGATACAAGGCAGGCACCATAAAGCCTGGTTCCAGGAAACGAGGCTCCGCTGCCATCGGCAAACTTTATTAAGGGACTGTTGTGAGCAGCTGTAGCTAGTGCCACACCAAGCAAATTAAACAGACCTTGTCCTTGGCCCTGGAGGACTGTGCTGTAAGACATGGCCTCCTGGAGAAAGACTGCAGCCGACGTGACCACAGATAAGGGAAGTCTATAGACCGTGGACGGGCCAGAGTCAGGGGGGTCATACTTGGACAGGGTAGGCTCAGAGAGATACCATCTTTTTTCCTTCATTGAAGAAGTGCTTCTTGGGGGAAGTTGGACGTCAGGAGTCACTGTGCCCCCTCAGCTGCTCCCACAGTCTGCTGCATAGTTTCCAAACCTCCCAGGACCACAGTGATGCCTGCCCCACCCATACGTTTTAAGTGTCAGCCACGTTTTGTCTGTTACTATGAAGAGCACATCAGACTTTCCTAGACTCATCGGAGACTTCGTGAGGCCAGACACTGGCCATCCTCCTACCTTGGAGGCCAGTGGGCTGGGGGTGGCTACATGGGGCCAGCTGCCAGCTACCTAACCACCCAGCCACCAGCTTTCCACCAAACTGCTTCCTGAGAGTTCAAAAAGGGATTTTCAAAAAAATCTCAGTCTTTACGGGATGAGGCAAAGTTCAGTCCTCTAAAGACCCATCTCAAGGGTTGGCTGCATAATAAAAATTATTAAATACCATTGCCCTCAAGTACCAGGTGGTCCTATTTCCAGGCCAGGACAATTAAGAACAGTTTCACAAGGGGGAAGAAAAGGATCTATTAGACTAAGTCAGAATGAAACGCTGTTGCAAAATAAAGCATGATTTTAAGAGAAAACCACAGCAGTCCAGACAATGGGCAGGGGGTGGGGAGGTCAGTTCCACTTCCAGCGTGCAAACCTTTGTTTCTAGTCTGGTGCCTGGCAGAGACGTGAGAGACCTGGAGCAGAGGCACGGAGGCCTCACATACGGGACGTGCTTATACTAGAAAGGTACTTAGTCTTGATCTGACTTAAACTTAATGGGGCATCCTGTAATTTTTCTGGCAGCCCTACTCCAGAGGACAGTTTTGTCCAGAGGGCAGTTTTGCCTTTGTGACATGTGTGAATCCAGAAATGTGAGCTGGAGCAGGAAGCCTCTAGAGGTCCCCTCTAAAGGGGCCAGACATGGGGGGCTCTGCTGCCCAGGGCTGTCACTTGCTTGCTGTGCCATCTGGAGTTGTCCTTAAGCCTCTTTTGTACGATGGGGATGGAAAAGCAGGGCCTGTTCTTCTTCCACCTCCCTAGGGCTCGCTCCCCAGATGGGCTACGGTGAGGCGTCCTGGCAGAATCCACGGGGCCCAGGGCTTTGAGGGGCCTGCCAGGCTCTGTCAAAAGGCTGCTCAGGCTCCCAGCCACATTGGTTAGGATGTACTTGCTGCCTGTAACATCAAACTGCAGCTCTGCTGGCTTGAACAATAAGGAAAATATCTTATTTCACCTTAATTAATAAGTCCCAGCAGAGCTGCAGCGTTGGGTAATTCATTACAGCATTAGAGTCACTCAAGTCCTTTGCATCTCTCCGCCCCGTCCTCACAGCAGGTTCTTGCCTCTCTCCTCCGGTGGCAGGACAGCTGCTGCAAGTCCAGGTGTCCCACATGGACACGATAACATCCTGTGGAGGGAAGAGGGGGATGACTCTTCCTTATGTCTCAGCATCTTGCTCAGAAGACAGCCAGCAGATATCCCCTGCGTTTCATTGATCAGAATGTCTCACAAGTCTGTACCCCAGTCAGCCTCTGGAGGGGGAGTGACTTAAAGCAATGAGTAAGATGTTTACTCCTGGAATACACACATTTTCCTGGGTTCCTTCGGGGCAAACAATATTAGGTCCCTCGCTGTGTTCCTTAGCTCATCCTATGAAGCGTTTGAGGCAGTGTTCTTTGTTCTTTTTAAAAGTTACTCATTTATTTTGGGTGGGAGGTTATTTATTTTTAGAGGAGGCACTGGGGATCGAAGGCCTTTGTGCTTGCTAAGCTTGAGCTCTACCACTTGAGCTCTACCTTCCCCCTCTCTTTGTTCTTCTTGATTTTTAACATAAACATTCCAGGGGAAGAATCTAATGATAACTATGACCAAATGAATGATTTATAACTCTTTCCAAGTGTACTTTGATAAACTGCATAACTTTGTTTTACGTAATTGTAATCTGATTATATTCATTTTATCTATTGATTTTATCATTTTAACATCATCTCACATTTTCATTTTCATGAATTGACATGGGGTCATCTGCTTGTCATTTTAAGTGAATATATAATAATAATAGCACCTACCTTTTATCTAGTACGTACTATATGCCAGGCAGTGTTTTAAGTGTTTTCCATGGATGACTTTACTTAATAGCAACCCATTTTCAGGTGAGGAAACTGAGGCACAGATTATCTGGAAATATTCTGCAGCCTGACTCCTGAGCCTGAGCTGTCAACCACTGCGTCATTTACATGGTTAATGCCTTTTCTGTAGCTGTTGCTATATGTAGCAATGAGCATTTTCGTAAAAATTACCCTTTCTCTACTCCCTTTGGTTACTAACTTGGGAAATGTTTGTCTCAGTGGTATTGTCGGTCAGAGCCCAAGAAGAACGAATGGCCGTGTCATCTTCCCACCTTACCTTCTGGAAAGACTGACCCAGTCGCATGGTCATCTGCAAGATCTGGGCACTCCGGCTTCTCTCCCACCATTGGGGTTTCCTTCTAGTTTGGTATTGTTTCATTGCCTCATAAAGTTCTAATTTGTGATCTTTAGTTTTAAAGTGAGACTCTACGTGTTTCCCTGTGATGATGGCCTTTAATCACTCGTGTGCAAACTGCCTGCTTATCCCCATTGAGCAACGGGTAACTGAATTGCAGTATCAATGGCCCATGTTGATAGCATTTTTATATAGTAAGCACTCAGTGATGTTACTTACAAATATTTTTCTATTCTGTGGTTTTCTCTTAAAATCATGCTTTATTTTGCAACAGCGTTTCATTCTGACTTAGTCTAATAGATCCTTTTCTTCCCCCTTGTGAAACTGTTCTTAATTGTCCTGGCCTGGAAATAGGACCACCTGGTACTTGAGGGCAATGGTATTTAATAATTTTTATTATGCAGCCAACCCTTGAGATGGGTCTTTAGAGGACTGAACTTTGCCTCATCCCGTAAAGACTGAGATTTTTTTGAAAATCCCTTTTTGAACTCTCAGGAAGCAGTTTGGTGGAAAGCTGGTGGCTGGGTGGTTAGGTAGCTGGCAGCTGGCCCCATGTAGCCACCCCCAGCCCACTGGCCATCTGTACACCTTGGCAACAGAGTAGTGACCGACACACGCAGGCCCAGAAAGCCAGACAGAGTGGCGGCGGGAGACTTCATGGAATCCTTGTAATTAGAAAGGGGAAAGAGCCTGTTAGCACATGCGGTGTCCTCCTCCCCTCCCACGGGCCCAGCCAGCTTTAGAAGGTGGCATGTAATTTGCTCTGTCACCCAGAACACTCAGTTGAGTTTCTGGGCCTCATCTCTGAAATCCAAGAGTTGGACCAGATCAGTGGTTTTAACCCCTTTTGAGTCTTAGTGCCTTTTGGAAGGTGGCTGAAAGCAGTCCACTCTCTCCCTGAAGAAGTGCACATTTCACAAACCATTTTGCATGCTCTTTCAGAACATTTATAGCTAGAAAGCCGTCTCACCTTCAGTGCACAGTCTACAGGTTTAGAACCCAAAGATTTATTGATCTCTAAGGTCCCTTTTTAGCTCAGAAAGCCCAAGTTTTAGAAAGTTTCCAATCAAGAACTTGGGATTGGAAATGGGCAAAAGGGAGCCTCTTGTAGTTACTGGGAGGAAGCGACTGTCCAGCCCAAAAGATTTCACTATCAGGTTTTTTCTGGTTTTGTTTTGTGTTGTGTTGTTATTTTCCAGGGTTGAGTTCGTGATACCGTTTCTTTTCCTGTATCTTATTTTTTAAAAATGTTATGCTGTCTCTGAAACTACTGAAATTTTTCAGGTTTGTGGGGTGGAGGTGGGTTCCGAATGCTGTTTGATATTTACATTACAGGAACAGGGAGAGTGGAACATCTGCCCAGATGTTCCTGGCAACCCCCAGCAGCTGTTAGACTTTGCCTGTTGACCGTTAGCCTTTAGCAGCTTGCAACATGAGAGAATCGGCCGGTTGCGTTTATGTTTTTGTGCGCAGATGGGTCCTTGGGAGTTGGAAGAGAGGGAGAAAAATTTCTTCTGGTTGGTCAGAGAGTGCTTTCCCAGCACCTCTGGGCTTGCTTGGTTAAGAGGCTTTGCTTCAGTTCCCAGGGACTTTTCTAATTCCTCAAATGACCTGCCTGAAAGGAAGCTCAGGCCTCAAAGATCTGTTCTCAGGGGTCAAGCGAAAACTCCCAGGGTAATTTGTTATTAGCTGGAGGGGAGATGCCCACAGCCTCCAGCTGTCCCGGCCAGCCCAGCCTTCTGCAGTGGGATGGGGGCATTCACAGATCCAAGTCTTTCTGGTTGGAGGTTGGAGGCCTTTGCGCTCATATGTGCACACAGCTGCTTCTTAGTGTTTGGATTCAGTCCAGGAAGTTGACAGGGCTTGGGGCAAGAGGGAGCGAATCAGAATCTTTAACCCTGATTTTATGTCTCTAGAATCTCTTCCCTCCCTCTGGCCACCAGAACCTTTCTGTAAAATGTGGGGCAAATGATAAAAGAATTAGGCCATAAATATTTCACAACATTTTAGGGTGATTTTGCTGTGTGGGAGAGTGGCCTGAGTGTGGGGTACCTATGGATCTGGTTCTCCCATAGTTACTGGTGCTCTTCTAGTTTCCTGCCGATTCTGGAACTCACCTCTGAACGTGTAGCATCGCTAACCAAGCAGAAGCAATGCTGTGTTTCTTCTTAAAAGCAAACAAACAATTTTGCCAGTAGTTCTCCCTTCCAGTTCTAAGTTTCATGAGTTCTTTTCACAGTGCAAAGGAGCCTACAACTTTAAGAAAGTTCATTCCAGCTCAAGATTTCAAATAAAGTTGACGTTATGTGAAGTCACAGGTTTTCCCGTATCAGCTGCAGGGTGCAAGCCTCTTACTCCTAGATTGGGCACTGCATTTGTTGAATGTCCATCACTTACTGTTTAAGTAGCCAGTGATCCCTGAAAAAAGCCTGGCTGTAAAGTTGCCAGAACGATGCACTGCTTTGTTTCAAGCCGCTGTAAACTCTCTTTCTCCATGTCATTTTTATCTCCAGTGCTTTTGTCAAGGTCTTTCGTTTGTTTCTCCAGAGTGAGAAAATGTTACATTCCCCAGAAAATCCCCCAAAGACAATTTTCACTGTTGCCTGTTCAGTTCAATTCTTCATAATGACCCAGGAAAGAAACTAGCTGGGTCTTCTTCAGTCTCATACATTTTCATCATCACACACAAATTTAATACAGGAAATTCTCAAAACTTTGACCAGTTGCGGGGTGTGGTGGGAGGTGCCTAGTCTAGGTAATGATTTTTAAAAAGATAAGTCATTTTATTACTTTCTTGGTCATGTGCAATTACACTGAGGATCTAACTTAATAATAGTTAATAATTTGTAACTGATATTTTATGGCATGCTAAATAGATTTTTCTTAAGAGCTTGTACTGTTAATGTTTATTCCACTCTAAACTTAGCTAAGTAGCCTCTGTTTTTTATACTCCAAAGTCTACTGAATTCAGCCTAAGATTGAACTATCAAAAGTTTTGAGGTCTGAGCAAATAGTGTTAGAGTCTGACCCCCCTCAGTGTTTGAGGTCTAGGGAAATAAAGCTCAGGTCTGATGGTTTGGGATACAAACCCTTCACAAACTGTCCGTGGAGTTGGGCACAGTGTTTTCTGAAGAAATTAAGGTTTTTGTTTGTTTTTCGGGTATCAGTCCCTGCACAAAGTTAACTAATAGTGAGACCGAAAGCTGTTGCTCCTGAGGGGTGAGAGGGATGGGGGAAGACATTAGAGCAGGTTAAGTTTGATTAATTCAGCCTAGGCTGAACTCAACATACTTGGCGGTGTGAAAAACCAGGGCTGTTTGACTAATGAGTAGTATAAATACAAACACTTCAGAAATATCTGGCATGCCATAAAATACCAATTACAAGTTATTGCTAACTCTTAATAAATTAGGTCAGCAGACCTAGCTAGTCCTTTTCGGTTCTCACAAAATCCCTACAAAAGAGCTATTCTACCGGTTTTACAAATGCAGAAACCGAGACTTCGATAAATTCTCCCAAGACCACGGAGCTGGCAAATGGGTGCGCTGGGATTCCTTCCGAAACAAGGTGCCGCGGGGGCCCCCGGTCTTCCCCACCAAACAAGCCCGCGGGGAGAGGGTCTCCGACCACCTTCCCCGCGGCGGCTGCGGGGAGAAGCGCGGGCCGGCCCTCCCGTCACGTGACCGCCGCGGGCGCGCGCCCCGCCGCCGAGCATGCCGGGAGGCGGCGCCCCCTTCCCGGCCGCGAGCTTCCGCGCGTGGGCGGCGGGAGGGGCGCGCGGGAGGCGCCCGAGCTGTGGGGGTCCGGGTCCGGGGCCGCGGCGCGGGGGGGGGGGGGGGAACCGCGGGCAGGCCAGGCCCCTCAGAGAGCCGGCTCTCCTGCGACCTCCCTGACAGGGCCGATAGTGCCGGAGCGGAGGGCGGAAGGCCCGCCGCTCTGTCGGTTAATTGTGAACAGGTCGAGTGAGAAATGAAGTCAGGCGGGTCCCCCGAGTCCCCTGGGTACCCCTTGCAGGCTTCGCTGTTTCTGGGGAGGCTCAGCCCTTCACACCCAGGGTGCTAGCCCTCGCTTTTTCTCATGCTTAGGCCATAGGACTTTGTGTGCAATCTCATTTTCCTAGCAGTATCTGCACCTCTTTCCCCTTCACCTACTCAGACACTCTCATTTTTCTTAATGATCACGTTCTCCTACTTAAACATACACACTTAGCCCTTGGCAAGCGAAGTGGAATCTCGGGTCCTTGTCAGACCTCAGTGTTTAAGCTGCTGAAACACAGGGCATATTTGGTTTAGATATTTTACTGTTGTGAAAATAAACCACCTCCTGCAGTTACACCAGCTCAGATTTTCCCTTGATAGGGTCAATGTAGATTATCTACTGGAGAAAAAATGTTTAATTAGGAATAAAATTATTCTAAGTCCTGTTTTCTTGAGATTGGGGGAAGCTGGGGCAAGGAACAGTTATATAAATAAGTACAAAAAAATACCCAGGGCTAAAGAAACCCCTTTGAAATACAATATTTGTTGGCCCCTGGTGACAGATTTTCCTTGAATTTACTTTCTTGCCCTTAACGCTGGGCTCCAGGTTTCCCTGGCTCTGGATTTCCCTGTTCTTACCCCACTCTAGTCTTAGAGAGTTCTAGACTGATGAGCTGGAAAGGCGCCCTGTTAATGGATCCACATTACCAGCTGCCCAGTAAAGAGACTGTTGTATGGGCTTCTTAGAGCCAAATGATTGAATTAAATCCATGGTCTTAACTGGGCAAGTGTAGTCACCTCAGCTCACCTCTCTCCAGGCACAGTGCCATTGTTTCCTGCCTTTTTAGCTGAGGTACAGTGAGGCCCTAGGAAGAGCACGGGCAGCCCAGCAGAAGGTAATTCTTTCTCAGGACCTAGCTGTAATGAGACAGGGGAGAGGGGGAGCCTCAAGCCGATCTTTCTGTTGGGGAAAAAGTTGCCCCGCTCAAAAAATACCTGATGCAGTTTTCTTGTCTCTGTTCTTTGGTATTTTCTCTGGTCTTAGGCAAGCATTTCCTGCCTTTTCTGATCCTCTCTGTGTGCATGGGTGTTAGAGGAAGGAGGAGGAAGATTTCTGATAAGGGAGCAATTGGTGAGCAGGAAATGGCTATTTGGTACTGGTTGTTCTGCAGAATTAAAGGTTGTTCATGACGCTGATGCATGGTCAGTGAGAAGGATTCAGTTCCTGACAGGGAGTCCTATCATCGTAACCAGGTGGGCTAGTGAGTTCCCCTGAAGTGTGCTCACTTCGGGCCCAGGCAGCAGTGGGAAAACCCCCTCTCCTCTCCCTGCCATGCTGTCAGCTTACTGAGCAGGTCTCCACCTGTCTGTGTCGCTTAAGAGATGAGGTCCTTGGAGAAAACAGGGAGCATCAATTTTTTTAGGACTGTTGTTAAAAGAAATTAGAGCCCTCAGAGCCTAACAGGAATTCTCCTGTTGGGATTGCACTTTATGTTCTGTAGAAATGGTCCTTCCAAAAGCAGGAGTTCCAGCTGATTGAGCAGGGAGCCTCCTCACCTGCAGCTCACAGACCCTGCGTGGCTGGCTTCTGATTAGCGCACCAAGAGCATCTGAAGTTCTTGGAAGTGTGTTCATATGAAGAACTGATGCCGCTGTGTCCGGCCCTGTGTAATCTAACATCCAGAGTCAAAGGGAAAGCTGCAAATGATGACAAACCTAGGCCCAGAAAAAGACACAGGCCTTTACAAGATAGTGAGTTTCTTCTGAGGTCCCCAGCGTCTCTTTTTGTATTCTCTACCTCTCTCTTGCTTGACTTCTGTTTGGGCTTCTGCTCCCTGCTGTCTGGCTCTGTACAGAGAAGGTGGTGTTCAGCAGTCAGGCAGTGTAGCTTGTGGGAAGAACAGGCAGGCTCTGGAGTCAGAGGCTGAGTTTCAATCCCAGCCTGGCCAGTTACTGGTATCATGTTAGGCAAGATACTTATCTTCTGTGAAAATCCTTTCTGGATTGGGTTTATGAGGGGACTGAGCGATGTGAGTCCCTGTGATGCCTACCTGGTAAATGGTACTAATTGTTTTTGGTTTTGTTGTAAATGGACGAGGCTGTGCTGTCCTGGAAGCGAATGGGGAACATCTGAGTAAGGACCGCTCTCAGAAAGCTGATGCTAAGGATGATAATGACTACCTATTGAGGGCTTAATATGTGCCAGGCATTGTTCTAGATGCTTAAAATAGCTTGGCTTATTTAATCCTCATAATGGCCCTGTGTGGTCAGGCTGTTAATATATCTATTTTGCAGATGACGAAACCGAGACACAGGTTAAGTAACTCCTCAGGTGTCAGAGAAAATTCTAGTATATGAACACAGGCAGAGCCTGACTCCTCGAGTCTGGGCTCTTAACCGCTCTGCTCCACCCTGCCTCTCAGTACGGGCTGTTAGACCAGGGAGTCGGTGTTGTCAGCAGAGGTCATCCTCCAAGAGTCCCGTCCGTGTACTTTCCGTACTTTGTCACAGAGCCACTGTGACCAAGAGGCCACTTATTCAGCTTTCCTACTGAAGAAACAGCTCACTGAACACTTTCCTTTTGGCTGAGACCTTTCCCTCTCTCTTGGTCTTATTATCTATGTGTTAGATAGGTCCTTATTATATCAATGTGTTAGAAAGCCAAGGCTGTTCTTTATGGGAGATGGTGGGAGTGAGAGGAGGCCAGAGGGCCACGGAGAGTTCAAGGAACCCGAGGAAAACATAAGGCATTGTCCTTGCCCATCAGCTCCTCCCTGAACCCTCCCCAGCAGTTTTTTTAGAGTTTCCAGATGACCCTGGTTTGATACTGGTTTTCCAGCTCTTTCTTGAGCTGCCAGGTTCAACCATCTTAATTTGAGGCAAATAAGTGCACCAGGCTGGAGAGGGCACCAGCCTGAGAATGACCAGAATAGCAGAGCTGGTGCTGCCCAGGGTTCTTCCTGGAGACCATCAGCAGACCTGCGAGTTCTGAGTCAGCAGGAGGAAAAGCGAGGTGCAGGGCTGAACTCTAGCTCAGTGGCCTGGCAGGGAGAGGGATGCCCCACGGGGATGCAGCCTTCCATTACCTGCTGCAGATGCTGCCTCTCCTCTTCCTACATGCTTAGGATTGGCCTCCTGCAGGAGGAGTCTTTCTTTTCTGTTCTTCTCCAGCTGCTGGAGATAGGGAGTTACGACCCATTCAAATGTCAGTGAACAGTACCTGTTCCCTGGCCTCTGTCCTGCCCGGCGTGGTTTCACTGGGCCCTGATCAGGGTCTGGGGAGAGGCAAAATGAAATGAAAAGGCATACACTTTCCAGCCTTATAAGTCTGAAAGGCGCTCATCCTCTGATTGGCTCAGAGCATCCACACTCTGGGTTGAGAGAGGCTTCTCATCACCCATGCATTCAGTGTCCCTCATCCTGCTCCTCTGCCTTAAGGTCAGCCCTGTTCGGTCCAGAAATGAGCTGTATCTGCTGCTTTAGAGGCCTTAGCAAGTCAGTGACCTTTCTCATCTTTGACATCAACAGAGATTTCCAGAACATCCGCCCTATGCCAGGCACTGTGCTAGGTTCTGTGGAAACAGAGAGAAATCCAACAGAGCTGCTGCTGCCCTTAGGAAACTGTCCAATGTGGGTAATTCCCCTTGGCCCCTTGACAGTCACACCTGTGACATTTAGGGGACAGAAAACGAAATTTGAACCAGTTGGACAGACAAACCCAAAGCTGCCTTGCAGCCTGCGGTGCTGTCCTGTCATGGGGCCGTGCTTCATCATCTGTCTGGAGAGCACAGTGCGACAGACCTGCCTGTGGGTCTGGTGGCTGTGACTAGTGCTGCCCTGAGAGGGTGTTCACTCCTCTCTGGGGCCCTTACATCTGGAAGTAAAGGCACCTGTGTTGCTGGCTTCTCTTGGCCCCCCTGCCTGGACCCTTTCCTGGAATGATCTCTGAGCAGACGCTTCAGCCTTTGTGCATGTGGAAAGCCACCTCAGGGGATAATGTGCAGCAGAGGACTGGCTACATCACCTAATTCTGCCTTCCCTTTGTGACTGAGTTTTGGCAGTTATTTTTCCCCTTGAGTGCTTGGCTTGGAGAAGGGAGGCTTGGGAGCCTATGGCCCCTGGGTCCTAATCCCTCCGACCTACACCCATCTCTGTGAGGTCTCCCAGGAGATACCAGCTAACCCTAGCTGAGGGCCCTGGCCTGGGGCACGAGTAGGGAAGCTGTCTCTGGGAGAGTCCAGGGTTCTGTGCGGAGGAACCGAGATCTCTGTATCTTTCACTCATGCCATCTGGGCTGGGCTGCCTGTGTCTTCCCCCGTAATCACCCCCATCTCTAGCCCCACAAGTTGACTGAGTGCTGGTCAGAAGCCCATTCTCTTGTGGGATGTATTCGATTTCAGCTTCTCCCTCGGCATGGAAATGGTCAGCTCTTTGTAGAGTTTGCTGTTTGCAGAGTTGGAGAATCCGGCACAAAGTGATCTCCCACCTGACGTCCGGGCAGCGGGGGTGCCGAGAAGAGGAGCCAGGGCCCTTCCTGGCTGGTGCCAGAGCTCTGTTTGCTGTGCTGAGCTCGCTCGTCTCCAAGGGGGAGATTCCATTTCTCATGTTTTCTGCACTGTGTGTTTGTGATATTTTCAGATTTACTTATTGGTGGAGAAAGGGGAAAGAAACTTAACCTTTGTTGAATATTTGCCAAACACCGCACCGTGCCCTTACATGCGTCACGCCTCCATCAAGCCTCACAACAATTATTTCCGCCATCTCTCAGACAAGGAAACAGATGCCGAAAGGTTAACCAAGTTGCGACAGGCACGTAGCCTGAATCAGTGGATTTCCTCATGGACCTACCAACTTGTAGTCGACGCTTGCCTGTGTTTTCTGGTCTGGTGAACCACATGGTATTATTCTCAGATAGTAACAGCTCTGCATTAAAGTGAACTAGTTTGTTTCATGGTTGCTGGTATGATTTGTTCCCAAGACGGCTGGATGAATGAACACCAGGGCATGTCCTCTTTTTCATTAGGGCCACCGTATCTGTTCTTCTGGTAGGAAGCTGGCATCCCTGAGTGTGACCCGTGCTGGGGACGTCTCCTGAGAGTGGGAATGGGTTGCATGGAGCCCCCTGCCATCCCTGCAAGGGGGACCACATCCTCTCTGCAGTGTCTCAGTTCTGAGATTCTGTGGCCTTATTAAATGTGATGAAGCACTTAGAAAATATGCAGAGCCCTTGCTGGATGTTAAGGTATTGCGTTGTTTTTCTCATTGCTCATGCCAGCAGTGACTTCTCTGCAGAAAGTCAGTCATCTTAGTGGCCATTTTGTCTCTGAAGGGACCAGGAGAAACAGGAGCAGTTCATACTTCAACTGGAAGATGGTGTCCTCAGGAAACAGATGAGGAAGTCCAGGGCCTGGCCTGCCACCGTTTCCTCTCCTAGCTGTGGCCTCGTCAGAGATAGGAGCTGGCATTCAGGGCAGTAGAATAAGGTTACTAGTTATCCTCCAGGGTTGTCAGTTACATGTAATTCTAGCTACCGAGAGCTCTTTCTGTGTGCCAGTTTAATTCTCATTTAATCCTATAGCAGAATTGTGAGCAAAACTATTACCCCATTTCACAGATATGGAGACTGAGGCTTAGAGGGATTAAATAAATGGCCCAAATCACAAAGCTAGAAATTGGTAAACCAGGATTTTAACCAAGTGTATTGAATTCCAAAGACTCCCAAGTAGGGGCTTTAGTGAGTGAGTAATGGTCAAAGCTGGGCATCCTGGGTGAGGGGCAGGCAGGAGCTGGAGGGACGAGGAAGAATGAAAGTGGGAATGACAGAAGGAGGGCTGAGGAGGAGCCTGGGGGACATCAGTCTTTCCCTCGCTCTGCTTTTTTCTCTTCCCTTCTCCCTGTTCCTGGGCCTCTGTCCCTTTCTCCCTCTCCCCCCTCCCTCTCTTCTGCCTCATCCTCCTGTGATGCTCCCATATCACAGCAGGGGTTCACAGGGGTGGTGAGGGCCTTGCTGTGGTTTCTCCGTTCTCTTCCTCCTCTTCTCCTTCCCATCCTCTCACTTTCTTTCCTTCTTGCCATCTTGACTGCACACTGGGCTCCTCAGAAGAGCTGGGAAAGGTTGGGGTGGAGGCGGGTTCTCCAGGGAAGTTTGGGGCTCTGCAGTGTCTCAGGGTTCACTATGGTGGGTGAGGAGGGGAGAGAGGATGGCAGGGCTTGGTGGAGAGTGGGAGACGCATGCACTGCTGCTCACAAGCTTCTGAGCCTGGTCCCCAGTCTGCCAGATATACCTGCTCTTAAACCAGCACCAGCCTCACTGCACAGTGGATGTCTTTTACCCCAAAATATGGACCTTCGTTCTCTTTTATGATTGATTTTGGCCTAGCATTTCATTCAAGATAATTCTGACACTTGATTTCTGTGATTGATCATATTCACTGTCCCTCCCAGCTTTTTGAGAGGGTAGGAAGAATGAGGAGACTTCAATTCAAATACAGACCTGGCAACATTTTAACTCTGGAGCTAGAGACATTTTTGTCTGTCACAGCTCTAAGGGGGGACAATAGTTGTGTTTTGTGGGCAGAGGTCAGCAATCGGCTCAACATCCTACAGTGCACAGCAGAGCAAAGAATTACTCCATCCAGAATGTCAGCATGGCAGCAGTTGAGAAACCCCAATGACTGAGTCTGAGTTTCTTCAACTACAAAATGAGTGTCGTGATGCCAGGCTCCCTGACTTGGAAGACTCAAACGAGGCGAGGTGTGTAAAAGTACTTGATGAAGCTATGATGTGCACGGTGAGTATCCAGCTCATCCATTTCTCAGTTATGTTTGAGGGCACTCCAGACCAATCAGTCCTGGTGTAGTCACCAACTAAAGAAGTCGTTGTCTAGGATTAGCCTCAGGAAGAAACCCTTTGGGCTCCTAATAGAAGCCTCCCTCAGGGTTCCTAAAGATCTGTGGTCAATAACCTCCAGGATGTAGTTCAGACAGCTTCAAAACTATTCAGCCGCACTCTGGTGCAGATTTGATATCCCTGGCTTTTCATGCAGCTTGATGAGATCCCAACACATTCTCTGTGGCATTCTTCCACGAGAATCAGCATCAAAAGAAGAAATGAGAGTGACTGGTTGAAATTTTTTTCCTCCTGAACCCATTAGACTGTTAGCAGTTTCTACTTTTCTCTGTAAATGTTCACAAATCACTTGTTCTATAATCCAGCCCTATGTTTGCCAGTCGGAAGCTTCCAGAATCCAAGTTGGCAAAACATTAGGCAAATATTGACCTGTCTTTAGTCCTCTGAACCTTCTCATATTCTCTGTGCTGTCTTAAAGGTTACGAGCAACGGTTCTGTGAACACATAGTTGAGTTCTTTTAGGCCTGTCCCTGAAGACAGGGATAGTAAGCAGAATGTGCTTGGAGAACCCTCTGTGGTGGGGGCTCTTGAATAACTTGAATTCTCTTAAAAGCACCAGCGTGAGGCTCTATGGGGAAATTTGAGCTACCCAGGAAAGGAGAATAAGATACAAATCAACCCCCTGAAGTATACTTTCTGTGTGATCCATGGTGTCAGCCTGTGATGTTCACGTAGAAGGGTAGGACTGCCTCCTACAAACTACAGTGGTTTTAAAACTACAGATTGTCATCCTGAAGGAGGTCAGTATAGATGGTCACACCCAACATGTTTTAATGAAATAGAATATAATAGACTAGAATAGAAACACCAGAGTGCATCATACAAAGCCATAGTAAGTACTGTTTTGTGAAACTTCTGTTTTCAGTTGTGTGTGTATGTGTGTGTGTGTGATATATATATATATACTGGGACATGCTGTAAATTCAGTTGCTCACAAAGGGTCACAATTTAAAAGGTTGGGTGAGCAGCAGGCAGTGGTCTCTAGACCCATATAGGAAGTGGTTCTAAAATCTAGAAATTAAGTTCAAAACCATGACTCTTAGACAAGGGTTTCCCAAATCTCTGTGTGTAAAGAGGTTCTCAGCATTGCTTGATGGGGTTCGGTTTAGACTAGCCAGGAAAAGGAAGGGGGTGATGGAGGTGCGCAACTGCTTCCAGAAGCCCGAGGCAATCTTAGCTCAGTGTCTTCCATGCTCTGCTTTTGGGCTTCTGGTCCTCCCTATTTTCAGCGGTAACTTTCGTGCAGCTTCTGGGAAAGCAGGGTTCTGCATTGTCTGCTCACAGCGGTTAATCAGAGGGTCTGTTGTGACAGTGCTGCCTTGAAGGGCCCCTTGGTCCCTGGACAAAAGCAGTAAATTGGATTGAAGTGCCTGCTTTGTTCCCTGACCAGTGAGCTCTGTGACAGTTGGGACTGAAGCAGCTCCCAGGGCCGAGGGTCTAAAGCCATGGTCTTAGGGCCAGATGTTGAGATTTTATTGCCTGCTGGTTGTTGGTGCATGTTAGGAATAGAAGAAAAGGAGAGATGAGAAACAGCGTTCACATTGGCAGAAATAACTTCCACAAAGTAGTATTGTTGCATGAGAGTTGGCCTTTCTCCTCTTTCTTTCTTTTTTTTAATGGAGGTACTGGGGATTGAACCCAGGACCTCGTGCATGCTAAGAATGCTCTCTACCACTGAGCTATACCCTCCTCACTTTCTTTTTCTTAAAGAAGCTGGCATGCTCCTAGAAGTATTTATCTTCTGGGCATTAACAGTTCTGCATGTGGAGGCTAAGATTCTGAAACGCCATGCACCCTCCAGCTCTTTCTTCGGTGTAAGCCGGGTGGTGGTTTGATGTGACTTTCCCTTACAGTGGTGGCTCAGAAACAGCCCACACGCATATGGCCCAGACCCCCAGGCTCTCTGGAGGAGGGCGTGGGCCTTGAAGGCCATGGTCAGCCTCAGCTCCTCTGTGGCAGGGTTGGGTGAGGGTCAGCCCTGCTTTCTGGTGAGATTCCAGGATTGTGGGATGGGGGTGCTTTCTTTAGAAGCTTACCCCTTTAAAATGATTTCCACTTTCCTATTTATTTAAAGAGGCTTTTGGACTTGTGTTTATGAACTCTCTTCCTGCCATTTCATGTGACTTGGGACATAGCAGCTGGGATGATGTTCTTTTTACTCAAATGGAAAGTTGGGCTGGACTGGGGCCTACAGAAAATGGGAAAGTTTAGAAGCCAAGCAAGTGAGATTAAAAAAAGAAGAAGGAGGAGGAGGAGAAGGAGAAGAAAAAGTCATTCTGAGAGGCAGCCTAGTGTGATGGAAAGAGAGTAAACTTGGAGTCAGATGACTTAGAGTTGAATTCTAGCTCTGCTCCTGAGTGTTGAATTTCTTCTTTATTAAACTGGACAATTGTAGTGTTGTGAAGGCTCATGAAAAATGAGTCAGTACCTTGCACACAGTAGGCCCTTGATAATTACTGATTCCCTCCCAGGCTTTTATTCATGTTTTCCTCGAGCTGTTATGTTTCATTACTGGCCCTTCATAGGTCACCCATTTGGGCTTCAGCTGGTACCTGGGAGCTGAGAATAGAGAGTTCTTGCTATGGACTCAGGGAGGGGGGTCTAGGGGGCCTCTGAGAACCCACTGAAACCTTCGGGATTAAGGCTGATACAATCTGGTGCTGCTCCCAGAGCTCTTTTGTGTTTTTAGCTTCGAGTCATTTACAATTGAACCCATCACGTACAATGACTCGATGGGGAGAGGTGGAGGCCACACAGAAGGAACAATTGGAAGCATCGTGCACAGCTGTTGCAGTGACAGGACAGACTCTTGGGCACTGCAGCAGTATTATTTATAGGAAAAGTTGAAATTGGTCAGAGAACAAAGTTTTCCTTAAGGTATCAATTTTATTACCAGAAGTGTCTCTTCATCGTTCCTGCATTAAAATTATTTGCTCTGCTCTATTTTGGGCAAATGCATGAGCCAAAACACTGTTTTGCAAATTGGGGGGGAGTGTGTGTCTGCTAATTCTGTGTCTTCCCTTTCCTCCCGTTTATTCAGGCTCGGGCTAAGGCATTTATATGTATTTGGGGGAATTTGCTAAGGCTGATTTTAGAGTGTCTTCTTACTGTATTTGGCCACCGCCTGCCTCCTGCCACGGTCATTGGAAGACGTATGGCCTCAGGTTGGGAAGAGAATAGAAGAAACTGATCTTATGAACGCATCTATGGTTAGTTTGAGGAAAAGAATATGTATCCTTACCCCCAAAGAGAATAAACTGGTTTTTAAAAAAATTGCAGTATGTAATAACCTATAATGAAAAAGAATATGAAAAAAAATATATATATGTGTGTGTATGTGTATATATATATATATGTGTGTGTGTATTTGTGTATATATATATATATAAAACTGAGTCACTTTACTGTATACCTAAAACTAGCACAACACTGTAAATCAACTAACTTCAATAAAAGTTTTTTAAATTGTAAAATATACATAACATAAAATTTACGATTTTAACCATTTTTAAGTGTGTTTTTCTGTGGCCTTAAGTACATTCACATTGTTGTGTAACCAACACCACCATCCACCTCCAAAAGTTACTCATCTTCCCAAACTGAAACTCTGTACCATTAAATACTAACTCCCCATTTCTCCCTCCCAGCCCCCAGCCACCTCCATTCTACTGTCTGTCTACATGAATTGGACCACCCTAGGTCCCTCACATCAGTGGAATCATGTAGCATTTGTCTTTTTGTGACTGACTTATTTCACTTAGCAGCATGTCTTCAAAGTTCATCCACGTGTCAGATTTCCTTCCTTTTTAAAGCTGAATAATATTCCATTGTCTGTGTATAGCACATCTTGTTCATGCATTCATCCATCGATGGACACTTGGGTTGTTTCCACCTTTTGGCTGTTGTAAGAAACTAGTTTTGACATGTTGAGATGAAGGCTTGTGTTCTCTGCCGCCTTGTGAGGTAGACAAGTAGCATGGTTCTCTGTATGAGCAAGCGAAGCATGTCTGAGTGTGAGTGTCCGTCTGTCTGTCTACACTTATGTAAACAGTTAGGGTATAAAGGTCCTGTTTTATATCTGGAGAAACTCTCCCTGCCCACCTGGCTTGTCAAAAACTCCTGATGAAAGGATAAACAGTAGGCGCGTGCGAGGCCAGTTCTTGACGCAAGAGGAGACACACGTGGCAGGCTCCTCCCCTGGGTCCTGGGCACCCAGATCGGGTTTCACTGCTCTGAGCAGCTGCTCCAACCAGCCCCACCTCACCTCCTGTCCGAGGATGACCTGTTTACTGCTGCAGTGGTGAGGGGTCCATCCCGGGATCCCTGGAGCCAGGCAGCCCCGGGGCCAGCACCAGTCCTGTAATTCCTGGGTCGTGTGACTTTGGCTCAATCATTGAACCTCTCTGAGTCTCAGTCTTTGCATTTAAGATGATTAATTTCTTGGTGGGGGTGGGGTGAGGGTGCGTATTAAAGGCAACACATCAAAAAACTGTTAGCCCAGTCCCTGGTTTATGGTATGCATCCCCCTAAAAATCTTTGTTCCCCTTCTCCTCCCTTCTCCACCAGATAGTGAGCACTTGGCTGGGAGAGGCCTTGTTTTATTTACCCGTATGGCCCTCAGGGCCTAAACAGTGCCTGGCTCAGAGCAGCGGAGGGAGGCTAGTTCAGTGCTCCTTAACATTATACTGGGCCGTATGCGAAACAAAGGCTGTTCTACAACAGGACTTTCCGAAAGTGTTCTGAACAAACACAGCACCAGTGGAATGAAGGCAGGGCCTCCTAAAGAGACCACTTCAAAGAAAATAGTTTTTATTTGGATGAGGAGATTCTGGCTTGACGGAAAGACCGAGAGTCTAATCATGGTCTCATTGCTTTTTTGGTCGCCTCCTCGTCTGTGTGTAGAGTGCGTTTCAAAGATTATTGGTTGGGACTTTAAAAATAGGCCAGTTGTCAGGTGTCTTGGCAAGAAAACATATCCCAATGGCTTTAGGTATTTTCCTAAAGCTAAACATCTCTCCTTGGAGAGAGCTGTTTGGATCAAGAGTCACTAAATACCCTGAAGAGGCTGGAGAACAAACTCAGTCCGTCCCCAGCTGGTGGCATGGAAGCCGGATGTCAGTACAGTGGGTAGGCTTGTGTGTTGGGGGCAGGGACTGAAGGGTTGGTGACAGAAGCAAAGAGGGTTCAAGTCATTCTTTTCAGACCCCCACCCAAGGGTGTCTGTCTTTAGTTTGACCAGTGAATCATAGCAGCCTCTGTGCGTAGTTTGTGGCTCGGGCAGGGAGGAGGGTGCAAGGATTGTTAGTGGGGTTCCCAACGCTGGATGGAAGGCAGAAGAGAAAGTTCTAGCAGAAAAGCTCTGTCCTGGCCTGGACAGGCTGCTCCCACACCTGGGAATGTTTGCCCCAGCCCTGAGGTCAGGTGGCCCCAAGCAGCCTGCAAATTGTGATGGGCTCTGTTGGCACTGGGCCAAGTGGCATGGCTTTGCCATCAGGGTTGCTTTGATGATGGAGACCTCCTTTGCTCTTTTCTCCTCATGGCCTTGCTGTTACCTGATGCCAAATACAGCAGGATGGGGGTGGCTCTTCTTTTTGTCTTATAGGAGACCCGAAACAGATGGCACTGCCCTGGCAGAGTCGGGGGTTTACATTCTGGGTCTCCAGGAGTAACTCTGCTCAGCACACCACCTGTCACCTCGGGGGCTTTGGTAACAAGATGCGAGCTACACTTTTTCTCTGGGACCCTCAGAGCAGCAGGGATCTTCTTTACGGTAATACCCCCAGCCCGTTTTGTCATTTCAGAGTGACTCAGAATTGGTGCTCAGCCTATCAGAAGGGTTAAGCCCAGTTTTGTTTTGTTTTGTTTTTTCTCCTTGCCTTGGACTTGGCATGCTTCCAATTTTGATCTATTTATCCTAAGGAAAACTTGGGGAGATTGGGTGCTTGCTCCTATTTCTTGTTGGAAAAAAACAAAAACAAAAACGGGGGAAAGGCTGTGGCAGATACCCTTGTCTGGTCCTGGTTCACAGGAGCAGCTCTCCCCGCTCCCCAGATGCCTGTGGGAGCCAGTCAGCTCCTTGAGGACCTGTGGGATGATGTCTTTTGACCTGAGCCTCCATTGCCTCGAGCAGAGGGCTGCATATAAGGGGCCCTTCAAAGTGAGGAGCAATCATGGTGCCCAAGCCTGGTTGGTGTCTGCTGGGCCATCTCTGCTCCAGGTGGGGCTGCAGGAGGGTGAGAGGCACTGTGTCTCCAGGTGAGCAGAGCTACTGGGACCAGGATTTCAGGGAACTCCTCAGTGTCACTGCCTTTAAGTTGGCAAGGCCAGCAGCGGGCTTTGTCTCAAAGCTCGCTCACGTTCCTTTACAATGAAGGAAGCTGTTCCCGGGGACAGATGGCAGAGTCTGTTTCCCAGGCTGGCCCCTGAACTGGAGAATAGAAACCAGGGAGCTGGGGGGACATGGGCCATGGCCAATGGCAGCTAACACCCTCAGTGGCCCTTTTTGAGGCCTACTTTTGGCAGCTCAATGTGGGCAGTGGGTGAGGTTTTTGTTTCCATCCAAGGATAGGACCTGTAGACTCATGACTCTGAAAGAGTTCTCTTCACAATAATTTATGGTTCTGTATGTCATGGGCTAAATATTTGGCAGCATTCCTATTTCCTATTCCTATGCCCCTATTTCTGCCTTCCCGTCTTGACCAGTGTTTACTCTGCTCCACCCTGCACTTACTTCAGCCCACGTGTAAATGACGCTATAGTAAGATGCCTTTTTTAGGTATTCCTTTTTGCTCACCTACTACAAAACTGGAAACCCAAGGCAGCAGATGACCAGTGAGGCGAGAGTCGGTCCAAGGTTTCAGCACTCCCTGGAGGTCCAGGCCACAACCAGCCAGGCTGGCCCTCCAGGGGGATTTTGTTGTCACGCGGCCAGAGCCTCCTGAGCAGCACCTTTTCTTTCCCCACGAGCACTTCTGCACATCGAGCTCTGCTCCAGCCCCTCCCATTGCCATAAACCAGCCACAAGTAGCCCCTGGGCATGGCGGCCAGTCCATATTTCCCACACAGAACAATCCTTAGGAAGACTGGAATACACCCTTTGGGTGCCCTTTTCCAACATCGTTCATCGCTAATACTACCTTTCAGAAAGAAACCCTGTGGGGGCAGGAGGCACGTGGCCGGGAGTGCCCTTTTAGTGCTGGGTTGGTCTGTGCTGGGTGCAGGGCGTTCACAGCACAGGCTGGAGGAGGCTGGGCCCCTCGGGCTGGGGAGGGCCAGTTCTGGAGCTTTGTGTTTTCCCACTGGGCTCAAGGAGGCTTGAATGATCTGATCCTTTTTGAATTTCCCCCATTTTCCCAAAGCCCAAGGTGGACCCCCAGCTCTGGGCTGCAGAATGCTGGAGGGGACCCAAGTCCAAGAAGGGTATCTCTGTGAACCCGAGGGACTCTTTCCCCATCCGTTGGTAACTAACCATGACCTCCTCATCAGTCAATACTAGGAATGCCCAGCAGTGAAATTAGGCCCACTGGGTGGCTAAGGAATTGGAGACATTCTCCAACCAGCCAGAGCCTTGCTGCTGATCCAACGGCAGGTGCATCTGTGGCCTACCCCTTGCTCACCCACCACCAGCTGCCTCATTACAGCAGACAAAACCTGTTGGGAAGCCTTCTGGCCCACATGGCTTTCCCTTGGGTTCTCCTGAAGTTCCCTGGGAGTCCTGCACTTGGGCCTTATTTGCCATGCTGGACGAGCTATTCTCTTCCCTGTGCCTGCTTGCCCTGTTAATCTGGGATGGGTATCTTTATCCTCCCCTGACTCTTTGCCCAGCTGCCCGCACCCATCATCAGCTCCCACGTTGCTCCACATTTATTTGCAGGGGAGAGCCTCTTCCTGAATACTGCCCATCAGTCCACTGCCCTCCTTGCACTTAGAAGCAAGCCACTTCACTTCCCCAGATCTAGAGCTTTATAATCAAGTAGGGGCATTTTTTCCCCTCTGCGGTGTGTTTGGACTTTTCATTAGTTCATTTTATAAACACTGAACTGAACACCTGTTACATACTAAACATTCCAGCTGAGCGAGAGCCAGTGCCTGCTCCAGATGAGCCAGAGGTGTAGCTGGTCACAGAAGTGCAATCAAATCAGATCACGGTGCCTGGGAGGGGCAGGGGCAGGGCCATGGGGCACGCTGGGAAGCCTCCAGCACAGAGCAATCTGTGAAGGCTTCCCGGGCACGGGGACAGTGGAGCCACATCTTCACTGGTGATCTGGACATCAGTGGCTGGACAGGGAAGGAAGGAAGATTCCATGGCGAAAGATCCAACAGCCAAGAGACTTGAGAGAACGTGGCGGGACCAGGAAATGGTGAGTTGGGCGAGTGACACCAGGACTGAGGGGCAGGGGTGGGGACAAGCTCGAGTGTGTGTACCACTGAATCCTGAGCTCAGCGGGAGCTGAATTTTGACGTGCCACACTCTCAGGAAATTAAAATATCCTGTAGATGATAAGCAGACACATCGAGTTTTGAAAACAGCATCAACACATCCAGGTGTAGAGAGGCAGCTCTGGGCAGGGACTTGTGGATGCCTCTCTGTATTGTTCCCGTTGAAGGACTGTTCCCTCCTGATGCATGGAAGGTCCCCTCCTTCATTCCCCACCTCGGTTTCAATGGACCTGTGAATCTATATTCTGCTGCCCCAAGAATGCTGACCCGTGGTGCCAGCAGTAGAGGGCCAGCGGCAGGGTACCATGATGGAAAGGACAGCACAGTGGCCTCTAACCCACCTGTGTCCCTCTGGGCAAGTGGTTTAGGCCCCGTGCCTGGGTTTTCTTATCTGTAGATGTGACTGACTGCACATACCGTCTGGATTCTCCCTGAAGAGCAGGTGATACCCCTGAATGCATTCATTTGTAGCCTGTAACTGACCACTCCCTACCCCCGGGCTTTCACTGGCTTCCTCCACTGTGGAAGGAGTTTCTGCCCAAGGACAAGGGCTCTTAGAGATCCCAGGTGGGGGACAAGTACGATTTTGGGTTTGTATGAACCATACCTGTGACTGTCCCTTTTTAGTTTAAAAAAAAAAGTGCTATCTTTTCTCCACCTCTCCCTGCTCACTGACAGAGGGCTGTGCTGTGAATGCAAATGTAGGCATTCCACATAGGCTTTTGAGAGAGGTTGGTAGGATCTGGCTGCTCATCTCCTTCTGGAAGCCTTGGGCCAGGCAGGCGGGCTGGAGAGGGCTTGGTGGCAGATGGGCGAGAGTTTCTCCGGCTCTGAGTTCTTTGGGGGCGAATCTGCGCCTCTCCCACTTTCCCTTCTGGTAATACTTGTGCTGGTCCCGTTTCATCCCCCTGGGTTTTGTTCCTATAGCCTCAACATCAGTTCTTCATGCTAAGGGAGAAAAAATTCTGTCGGTGAGAACTGGGTGCTGTAAAGGGGCTGTTTTTCTACTAATTCAAGTGCATTTACTCTTTGTGTTGGACATTTCCCTGAGACGCAGAGGGCCAGATGTTTTGTCAATACGGAGCACACCTTGAGGAATCAGTAGGATATCTGTGCTTTCTTTGGTGGGAACTTAACATTTCCTGCTTTGAACCAGCAACTAATAAACTCTCTGCAAAATACCTTGCGCTATCCTCATTTCCTTAGTTTTTTAAAACGAGGTTTGGTAAGATGACAGCTCTGCTGTGGGGCATAGACCTTGTAAGGGGCTTGGTGGTTGGTTTTTCTGTCCTCCTTTAATCTGGCCTTGGGTAGGTGGCTTTGCCATTCCTCACACGAGGACAGGAGAGAGGCATAGAAAAGAGGGAATGACATGTTGCCCAAACTCACAGTTTTAGAATTGAAAATGAAACCAATCACCTCTCCTCACCCACTCTGCTTCACAGTTGGGTTATACTGCAGAGCACGTAGGAGGGATTTTGAAATAGGTAGGGACAAGGGGCATAACATGGTGGAAAGAAATGGGTTCTTGGTACACAGACTCAGATTCAAGTCCTGGGATCTGCTGAGCTTCTGCTTTCTTATTGGTGAATCCGGGTAATTTAGTCCCTGCCATCACTTGCCTCACAGGGCTGTTTTGAGCATCATATGACATAATGTAAGCAAAAGTGTTCCATCAGCTGTATGGATGTGGAGGGAGGAGAGAAGGAAAGGGGAAATAATTGTGTCGGCAGCAGGGTCTTTTATGCTCGGGTACTCAGAGCATGAATAGGGAACTGTTGTTCCAGAGTTGGGATTCCCCCATCCTCTCGGCCTTGAGACACCTGCCACAGATTCCCAAGGTCTGTCTCTTCCACCTAGGTCTGCACACGTTTGTACCGAGCAGGTGACAGGTTGCAGTGCTGTGGCTGCCTGCCCTGGGCCTGGCTTCCCTGAGAGTGTCCTGGTGTCAGGTGGGAGGGGGGAGGGAGAGGGGAGACGTGGGTCCTTGGGTGGATAGACCTGTCTTGGGCAGAGCTGCTTTGGGTGACACAATTCAGGGTGACACAATCCAGGCTGATGGCCAAATGCATTTGGACTCTCCCCCTAAATATACACCTCTTCCTGAGGCTGAACTTGGAAGTGAAAAGGGGACTGGAGGTGGGGAACCAAAGCGGGAGGTGTCCTGGAGGCCTGGAGCACTGCCCTGCCTGATTCCCACGCCACTCCTAGCTTCATAAAGCTCCTCCCCAAAGAGTTATGAATACTAAGTGTGAGTTAATCCCAGGTGCAGTTTGTTTGTTAACAGTCATAGGCATCATCTGCTGAGGACCAGCATGTGCCAGGCAGTGTCCTGGTACAGCTAGTTCTTACAACAGCCCTGTGAGGGAAGTAGTAGTATCACCCCCATTTTATAGATGAAGAAACTAAGGCTCAGAACCATTAAGTGGTTTACCTAGGACACACAGTAGGCAGAGTACTGCAGCCAGGATTCAGGTTTCTGCTGGCTCAGCTCCAAAACCTTTACTTTGCCACCTTGCCTTTCACTGTCAGTCAACAGAAGTCCTTAAGAACCCTGAATGGCTTGTTGAATGTTACTTCCATTTTCACAGCTCTTTGGCACCACTATGATCAAACACTAGCCCACCGATTCTTCTCCAGGCTGCCCATTGGACACATGTGGGAGCTTTAACCAATCCCTATGCCAGACTGCAAGTCCAAACCAAGTAAATCAGACTCTGAGAGTAGGACCCAGGCAACAGTGGTTGTAAAGCTCTCAGGTGACGCTGTTCAGCCAAGGATAAGGACCACTGCACTATCCCACCAAGCATCCAGCTGGCGATACTCCTTTGGGTAATGGAGATGAGATGGTGGCAGCTGCCTGACATCCTTCAGGTTGCCGAGAAGTTCTTCAGCCAGCCCTTTAGGTGGCCCACATCCATGGCTGCTATACTCTTTCCAGATAGGCTGACTTTTTATTTGATGGAGTCAGTCAGCCTGTAAGCAGCATCTGAATTCCTGGCCTGGGCTTTTCAGAGACAGATGCTGGAATGTGGGTGTTTTGTTTTCAAGGTGGGCAGTGAGAAAAAGTTGTGTTCTGCAGAGATGCCAAAAAGATGGCCAGCTAGGAGACCTGCATTTGCTCCCTTTTTCAGTGCTCAGGCTGAGGCATGTAAATGTTGTTGCAGGTGGGAAAAGATAAGCACAGATCCAGATCTGTACAATGCAAAAATATGCAAATTGGGTTTTAAAATAAAAGACTATATTTAATTTTTAAATCAAATCTTCTACCTTGATGTAGGTGCCCCAGGCAATTGCAGGAAGGCAGCCCGACAGCTGCCAAGCCTGGGTTAGATCTGGCTCTGGATTTATCACAATTTCTTTCTATTTTCTATCACAACTTACCAACCCTGTGCCCCTTCCAGGGTGGCTGTGAGGACTGAGAGGTTGGACACAGTCTCTGTCGCATGGGGCCAGGCACAGAGTGCACACGCAATGCATATGAATTCTTTCCCTTTCTTCCTCTGCCCCATTTTAAAGATGGGGGTGTCTGCTGCTCTGCAGTAATAAACTTGCTGGTCAACCCAATGGTGAGTGAAGTAAAACCTCTCAAGAGCATAAGGGGGTTGGTCTAGGCAGGAGTGTTGTCCACAGGCCGGGAAGAAAGAAGCCATCTGGCTTTTCCCTGGGAACTGGCAGCAGCCCACTACCCGGTGTTAGAGCTTTTCACTGGATGGTGGGTCTGACGTGGTATGGAGCCGATGGTTAATATTCTGACCAAAGTGCAGAGCTGAAAGGCCAGCAGAGATAGCACTAATAATTTTGCCATCCCTGGTGAATTTTGGTTTCGGAGGACAGTGCCTCTCAAGGGACTGTCAGGGGCAGTGACTTCACCTCACATGCTGAGCATCTCCTATTTGGGGACTTTTACTCAACATATGAAGAAACACACCACCTAGCTTATTCATAAGATAAATGCGTGCTGGTTCGCGGTTTGCTCTTGCATTCACCCAGCATGAGGTAGAACATTTCCCCGTTTATCCCAGGGACAGGCTAGCTCTCTTGTGCCCAAAGAGCTTCAAGGCAAGAGGAGAGCATACATCCCTCTGGTAAGAGAAGGTATTGTGAGTGTCTCTTGGACAACAGTTCCTGGCTTAGGTCCCTTGATCTGACTTTTCTTCCGCGTGAGTTGCAGTCCTACTAAGCTGAAAAGCCTGGGCCCCCTTTTTGCTTCCTCCCCAAATTGTGAGATTTTGTTTTCCCTTTTAATAAAAGTGGTGGATAACTGAATACAATTAATCACGGTAAAGTTACCCGTCAACTAACTCGTCCACCGGCTGTTCTTAGACAAGGACCCTGAAACATTTCAGCCTTTATCTCTTTAGGGGAAGAGTTTCTGTTCCTGCGGCCG
The DNA here is from genome assembly GCF_036321535.1 of Camelus dromedarius. Taxonomy (NCBI): domain Eukaryota; kingdom Metazoa; phylum Chordata; class Mammalia; order Artiodactyla; family Camelidae; genus Camelus; species Camelus dromedarius. The sequence continues at coordinate 20,744,610 of NC_087456.1, forward strand.
GTGTTCAACTGCCCTCGGGCTTTCCTGCCTTCCACTTCGCTGTCAAAAGGGATTAAGAACCTCTGATGCTGCCTTTCAAATCTCAAGGAATGCGAGTTAAATTTCTAGAAGCGTGGCGCTCTTTCGGGGTCGCGCAGACTTGGGCGGCTCCGAGCGCCCACTGCGGGGGTCGATGCGCTCCGCCTCCGTTCTCCCGCGCCCCGCCCTCCAGCGCTGCGGCTCGGCGAGACGGGGGCGGGGCGCGTCACGTGGTCGCCGTGAGGCTGGGTGGCTAGGCCCTTCGACTTATGGACTAACTTTCAACCCCCTGCAGTGTCTGGGGCTGGTTCTTGAGGTGATTACCTGCTCAGAGATCTGTGTTAGGTTTGGAGGTGGTCTCCGCAAGCAGGTCAGAGGCGCAGATGCGGGGCTGACGTGTCAATATCAACAGAAAAGCAGTAAGGTTTTGGGGGCTTTTCGCATTTCCCTTTCTCCCACGCGTGGCATCGCTTTAACACTCTGGTTTCTGCTTGGTTGGGTGTGAGGGCAGTTGACACTGGGGAAGAGGGGGATTTCTGAAGTCAGATTCTTCTTAACCCTCTCTCCAGAAAAACCTAATTTAGAGCAATAACTTTTACGTTTATTTAAAATGTTATACGTCCATTGTAGACAATTGGATAAACCCAGGAAACTATAAAGAAATGAAAATCACCTATACTCACCTTGTTAGACATTTTTAAGCATTTAAGAAAGTTGATTTCGTATTGTGAAAATGCAATTTTAAGTATACTCTTTTGGGTTACTCTGATAAGAAAGAAAATTTCCATTCTCTTATTTGCTTTTTCGCTTAAAAACCACTTCAAAAGGGAAAGCAGAATATTAACGCAGGTCAGTAAACCACAGTTCAGCCTTTTTTTAGATTATCCCAAGATCACGGAATTTCAGAGCCAGCTATTATTTTTGAGTTTATGTGGTTTAATCCTTCCGTTTTGTGGACTGAAACTCAGAACTGACTGGCTTGGGGTTGCTAAATTCTATGCAAATCTGGGACCAGAAGAATCCAGCGTTCTCATTCTGCCTTCCAGTTTAGGCCCCTCCCCAAACTCCAAAGAGCATGGAGTATGAGAACTCATTTTCAGAGAAGGGTAGAGGGGAAATAGGCAGTCACATTAGAAAGGGACAATTTTCTTTGGAATTTTCATACATTCTAATTTCTTTTTTCAAATGGAAATAAAGTGACATTTTCTAAAATTCTAAATAGATGCTGTCCCTATTGGAAGAAAACACCAGCCAGGAGATAGCTAGATAGACAGAGGACTCTGTCTTAGAGAGGCACTCATTTTTTGGGACACATGGACCAGTCTATGGAGAAGTAGGCCCCAAACTCATCTAGCCTGAGTCCTGATAGCTGTATGCCTTCTGCTGGTCGGTCTCCTGGCTGCCACTGTTCTCCCTTCCCCCATTCCTAGCACCCATTCTGGGTCCTGCCCCTTGGGGATGCTCTTCTTCCTGCTGTGCCTGCCCTGTTTCTCTTGCTGGGAGAATTAACTGACACCTGCTGTCACTTCCTGGGAGGCCTTGCTCATCACATAGGAAACCTCCTTCCTGCAAGCAACCTAGAGTATGCCTGTTGCGGACAGTGTTGTCAAGACCATGTAAAAATCTGACCAACGCCTTACTCTAGCTTGGCTCTTTTGGAAATAGATAATTCACCCTGTATCTCTCTGACTGAGAGATTATTATTAATGATAATAAAAATGAACACCTAGAGAGCATTTAATGCTATCTCACAGTGTCCCAAGCCCATTTTACAGATGAGGAAATGGATGAGGCACAGACAAGATTGCCTGAAGCCATACAGCTAGTGAGTGGCAGAGCCAGAATTCATACGTAGCCTGGCTCCAGAGATCATGTTTCTAACCACTAGACTAGACTCATTGGTTTCCTACGGGGGCTCAGCCCTTTTCTTTGTGTGGCAGTGTCCTATAAGAGGTCTGCAACCAGCAGGGATTTCATTTGTTTCTCTCCTAAGGTCTTGCAACACTAGGAAGAAGCCTTGGTTCCTAGTGGTTCCTTGGTTCCCTGTCTTCAGTTTGTATGGCAGCCAGTTTTCATTTCGTGTCATTTTATTTTCTTTTCCATGGGTCATTTTGGTTATGTTTAATTACAAATTGTCATTTAGTATCTGGCTCTTTCATAAAAATTTTCATATAAACAGTGTTAGAAAAATAATCTTTGTCAGCCTCCATGTCCTGGTTTGGGTTTGGACAAGTGTAGATGTTGTTAGAGAGCATATCCTGGACGTGGAAAAATCTGTTAAAATACAGACCCCAGCACTGACTGGCAACATACCTTTTAAAAAAATTCCTTCATTTGATGCTTTTCAGACTATTCAAGTAATGCCCATACAAGTGAAATACCTGTACGAGTAGAATAATACATTATTAGAAGATGTAGAAAAGTAAAGTTAATCGTTTCCCCCTTCACTCCCTCCCTCTTGATCAGCGTTAGTCACTTTATTCTCCTGGGCAGGTATTCAGCCCCTCCAAGGTTGTCTTCTTGTCTGTGATGCCAGCATGACGCCCCACTTTGTGAAGGACTGAGCATGATGTATATAGAAGATGCTCTTTATAGATGTGTTGTGTGATGGGAACTTACGTACCCGAGGGCTGCAGTGAGTTGCATTTTTGCCGTGGAATGAGGGGCCTGCCAGCTTCACCGTGCACTTTGTTTCTCCAAGCTCCTCAGTCTTGCAACCTCTGGCACAGCCCAGAGCTCAGTGGAGTAGGCAGTGGCTGCTGGTGACTCCCAGCCAGGCTCGCCTCCCCCACCTTGAGCCACAGCCAGGGTGAGTCTGGGTCTGAGTTCCAGGCCTTCAGATCCTGAGGCCTGGCTTGTCTGAGAGTCAGATGAGGCTAGAGAACTGAGGAGAAAGGAGACTGCTTTAAACTACTACCCTCTCCCCCAACCTCAAACAGCTTCTCTCGTGCACACACACCTCTTCCTACCTTTTCCACCTTGATGCACAGGTCTCTTCCCAGCCAGGTGGCATCCAGCCTGGGTGCTAATAATAGAGGGGTAAATCTGCCAGGCAGTGCATTCAGGAGGCTGTCCCAGCTCCACTCTTTAACCGGGATCCTGGCAAACTTGCGTGGCTGACTTGGTAAATACCCTTTATGAGCAGAATAAGCCTTTGTGTGTCCTGGAAACTCCTGCTGTCTCTCCCTGAGGGCAACACCCTCCTGGAAAGGGTGATGGGGATGCCTTTGGCCTGGAGATCTTAGAAAAAGCAAACTTTCAAATAGCCGTAGGCTTCCAACCCAGCTGGGGGCTGGGAAGGGAGGTTTTGCAGGTTTGGCCAAGTTGCTGTGCCAGGTGCTGGGGAAGAAGTGGAAACATGGAGGGAGGGGTGCGGGTGGTTAAGTGTGAGGAGGCTACGCTGCATAATTCTACCTAAAAGGCAACATGGTATGCTTTTCATGGCTCTAAAGCAGAAATCAGAATGAAAGAAGAAAAGTAAAAGAACTACAGGTTTCCTAAAAACAAAACAAAACAAAACAAAATCAAAAGCCTGCTACCCAGGTCAGTGAGTGGTTTTTATAACTTGCTTATATAAACTTTTTTAGAAATTGTTTAAGCACCTCTCTGAACAGCTACCTTAAATTCTTTTTAAATCAAGGTAGGATATATGTTTATTAATGGATTAAATAAAACACTTCCAGATATATGGGTTATTCTCAAGGCACTTCTGCTAGATAATACCTTGCACTGGGATGATGTTTTGTGGTTTACAAAGCACTTTCACATCTGTTTTCTCACTTGGTTGTCACAATAACCTTGGGAGCAGGGCAGGGCTTGTCTTGTTATTATCCCTGTTTCACAGATGAGGAAGCCATGGTTTTGGAAGGTTGAGCTGCCTGCTCAAGGTCACATGGAGGCAGAGAGAGAGCTGGAACTCAGGCTTTCCTTAACTGTCCTGCCTCCCACTTGAGATGAAACAGCAGGATGGTTCCTGGGACCCAAGATGGGGGAGGGGGTGATTCTTGGATTAAATTAAGTCACAGTTCTTCTTTATGAGTATATGTAGACCTGCTGCTTGTGGCTTTTCTTTGTTAGAATTTGCATGTGAGACTGAAACCAAGATGGCTGGGTTTCACTGTGCCAGCCCTAGCCTGCTTTTGCAAGGTGCACAGCGGCGTGGATTAGCATGGGGGTGTCCGTGATTCTTCTTTCTGCATTGCTTTACACATCAGAATTACCTTGCAAGTAATTGTAAGTTAAAAGACTGCATGCAAAAGGCATCAGGCAGCAGCCAGATGTTCATTTTAATAAATGGAAAATATGACTCAGAACTAGAGCCACTCTGACCCTCTAAGCAGGCAAATTAGCCATTGAGGGTGACGTCTTTGTCTTTGGATGGGTTGTAGAGAATGTGGGAGCACGAGCCCCATGGCCAGATAGTTTTGTTTATTTCTCCCCACTTCTATCTACTCTTGCTGAGGCCCCTCTGACCAGACTCTGCAGGATATTCTACCGAAATTCTGCAGAACTGTGGGCAGAATAGTAAATAAGGCTCAGGAGGATGAATTGGGGGCAGTACTCAAGTGGAAATGTAGCTGAGGGGATGAATTGGAGGAGCCAGAGGTCAGCGCTCAAGAAGGCTTTGTGAAGATGTCAGCCTTGTTGATGGTAACAGCCTGCATCGGCACAGCACAGTGGGGTGTCCAGAGAATCTTCATCTTTGTGCCTTATTCCGTGTCAGTCTCATGACCACGAAGGATATAAGCAGAGCAGTTCATCACATCCCCGTTTTATAGGGGAAGTAGACACCGAGCTGCAGGGAGGAGGAGTAATTTGCCCAAGGTTCCACAGCTAGTAAATGGCAGAGCTGGGACTAAAGCCCAGGTCTTCTGACCTCTGCTTATTTTAGTGTTCTTTCCAATCCACCATCCAGCCATCTTCCCCTTTGTCCTTCCCTCAGCCCTCCCAGGGGGCTCCTGGCCATCAGTCTGCTTAGAGGGAAGGGAAGTGATCATGATAATTTTTCCAGTGCTGAGATGTTTCTGGAAAAAAAAAAAGGACCTGTCTCTGGGTCCTGATCTGTGCTTTTTTAGGGTTTGAGGTAACAGCACTGAATCTTTGACACTCCGCTCTGGAGAGTGCTTGTGCAAGCATTTCCAAGTGGGGTTGGCTTCTTGCATGCTGCTAGTGGAAAGTAGTAAGAGTTCCATTTTCCTGTTTCAAGCGAGTGTTTCCCCCTTGGGGTTATAGTAACCACTTCCTCCTCAGCACCCAGTGGAACATGGTAAACACCAGTTACAGCAGAGTATTCCCTTTTGAGTGCCTCATTGGGTTCCTTTTTTTCCTCTTGTCTTTACACACACAGGGCTCTGAAGGATAGATCTCCTTCCTCTTGGGTGTAGGGTTTTCAGTGGCCTTGACATAGGTCAGATGCAGGTTGAGGTGTTTGTCATCCTGCTTTATTTTGGAGGGAACTGGGTTGGAGTCAACTTAGTAGGACTGTGGAGCCGTTAATTATGGAGGGCAGGCGCGTGGGGCGGGGGGTGGGGGGGTGTCACTGTATCACGGTTGCAGACTCAGTGGGCAGTCCTTAGGAATGGTAGAGAATAGACCCTGCAGTGGTTCTTTTGAAAGTGGCAAGGGTTGCAGAGCAGGACTGGGTGGTTAGGTAATGACCACAAAAAAGCAAATAGGGATTCTAGAGAAATTAAAAGGGGGTGGGGCATATAAGAAGATCAGTAAAGGAGGAGTAAAATGTTTAAAGAGAGGCTGTTAATTTTAGATATTTAAAAAACGCTTTAATACTTTAAAATATTTGCAGTTGCTGGTGTTGGGTTAAGAACTTTGGAATCCACCCCAGTTTTTCTTAGAGCCTCAAGACCACAGAATTCTATAACCAGAAAATGCTTGTGATGTAGGGCTGATCACCCCTAACTTTGGAGGGTGACAACTGAGATCGAGTGGAAAGTGGAGGAGTTTGAGGTGCACAGGGGCTGTAAAACTTCCTGATTCTGTCCTCCAGTTATGCTGTGACTGAGCCAAAGAAGGGGAGAAAAGTAAAGCCACTCTGTGTGTTCATCTTGATGCATTATTAAATAGAACAATAAAAGAGCAGATCTCTGAGCCTGTCTGGAGGAGATCTCTCCGCAGAATAAGCGGGAGCTTCCTGCAACTCTGGCAGGTTTGCAGGACAGTCCACATAGAGACACTTAAATTGCAAACAGGCTTGTAACATTTCCCACTTTGTGCAGATAGATAATAAAGCTGAAAGGCCAAGAAATAGAAATATATGACCTACATCTGAGATATGTGATGTCTTATGTATCTGTCTATAGCTGTGCTATACTCTGTGCTCCGTATCTATAGGCTCCAGAAGATCTAGCAAAGATTTCCATACATCTAGAGAATTTAGGAGGATCCCCTAATAGGTAAGAGTGGAGACTGGCTACAGGTTGAGAGTTGGCTGAACTGGTTACTGGTACTACCATTGGTTGCTATGATCGTCTTTAGACCGATGTAGGCCTCTGTGTTGGCCTTCCTTAAATTCTTAAATTATCCCCACCCCTAAGCAAGACAGAATCTAATTCCACAATTTCTCAAATGCATCAATGCATCCTTGTTTAAGATGGGAATATCTAGAAGAGCATCCTTGTCAGACACTTGGTACACTTAGTTTAAAGCATGGTCCCCATTTGTCAGAAACAGGATTCTGATTAGGAAGGGCCAGTGTTCTGAGTGTGGCAGGTGTTTTTAAGAACTGGAATTGGGGTGCGGAAACCAAGTGCGTGGGGGCTTTGTACCTGGGACCTTCTTCTTGTTTGTCTGCCCAGGTTCACACCTCACTTAGAGGCTGCAGTCTGAAGAGAGTGGGATTATTGCACCCCCTTATCAAACCTGGAATTCCTTCTAGGCCTCTCCTCCCACCGAGGCACAAGGCTATCTCTGGCACAAGATTCCTTCACATTCCCGAGGGCTGAGGTGCCTTCTGTGAACAGGAATCTGGCCTCCAGGTTAGAGTGGGCGTGTAAGGAGCTGTGCTCTCACACCCAGAGACAGTCATGAGCCAAAGCTTAGAGCTGTTGTTTTTTTTTAATCCATTTTCCTTGCTTACCTGGATGATTACAACAGCCTCAAAACTGATCTCTCTTGTTTTCACCTTTTCTTCCCTGATTTCTGTTCCCCAGATCCACCTTTCCTTCATACAGGTTGAGGGATCCTTTTAAAAACCCAGCCTGATTATGATCCTCCTCCCTCAGAACCCTCACATGCCTTCCCATCTCACCACTAAAATCCAAGACCCTAAATGCAGCTTCAAGAGCTCTGCCTGAGTGGCTCTGGTTTCATTCCATGCCCTGCTCTGCTCACTCCGTTCGGCCACTTTGCTGCTTTTGCCCACCTTTGAACCTACCCAGCGTGTCCTGTCTCGGGCCTTTGTACTTGGCTGTCCCCTTGACCGGGACCTGGACGTGTGTCTGGCTCAGCTGCTCACTTCCTACAGGAAGGCCTTCCCCCAGCCGCCCAGCTGAGATAACACACCCTCCCCTGCCCTCGGCCACACCCTTTCCTCCACCTTGCTTTGTCTTTCTTCAAAACATTTGCTGCCATCCGATGTACTGGGTTTTGATTTATATGATGCACTATATATACATTTATGCCTTTTTCCACTTGGACACATGTGGTAGGAACTCTATAAATATTTGTCCAACAGTGAGGGAAGAAATTCATCCACCAGCAGTGCTCTCGACTGAGCGTCGTGGTTGTAGCAAGAGGTACAAAGATGAATCTCACCGCCCTGTGTGTGCATTTTGGTCTCTTCTCTGTGGGAGGGTTTCACACATAATTCTCTTCACCACGCCTGTTCTTGCCTGTGCTCTTTGAGCATCAGGAAGGCCGTGTGTTCCTAGCTTTTACCCTCCACTGATGTTCCTGGACTTCCGGAGTCCCACAGAGTCCCAGTGAGGGAGCAGTGTTTGGTCCCAACCTTGAGGAGCCTACACCGAGGGGAAGAGGGGCTGTTTCTCCCTCAGATGAAGGGGTGTTTGGAGGTTTCTCAGATCCAGTGCAGGGGGAAGCACTGAAGATGCTGGAGGAGATATGGCAGCAATTTACTCATGTCACCTGTCTTTGTGTGTGTGTGTGTGTGTGTGTGTGATCTGTGCATTTTTAAAAATTGTAAAAGCAAACTAACCACATTAAGAGATTCTGAAAATAAAGCAAAAAGATGTCTATCATCATAACCCTATCATCATAGCTAAATATATTGATTCTGTTGATTATTAATTGGTTAACTTACATATAAAAGGATTTGAGGATGCTTCCAAACTTGTATGCAGTACAATAGAATATAATAGAGAGCTAAGAAATCAGAGCAAAGGGTTAAATAGTTTTATGGAAGTCAGTATAAACTTAATATGCAGAATGCATACCAATACAGCTATTCATATAAATTGGTATATTTCCTCCCAGCCTTTTAAATATGTACCTTCTTTATAGACTGTCCTGCTTTTTTCCCCTCATTTAATGTTGTACCAAAATTTCCATGTTTCCTTCTAACTCTTATTGTTCAGGACTGAATGATCAATCCCAAGGATGTGCCCCCAGTTTATTTAATCATTGCTCTATTGTTGGATCTTGGGTTATTTTCAATGCTATTGTTAACTAAACAATGGCCTAATTAACATCTTTGTGCTTGTAATTTTTTCCATATTTTAGAGTATTTCCTTAAGTAGATTTCCAGAAGTAAAATAGCTACTGAAAGACTCAGACATTTTTTTGTGGCCTTTGAAACCTGTTCCTGGGCTCATTTCCACCAAGGGTTGTGTGCACTTGGGATGCCTTCATTCAGCAGCGCACGAGCACGCTTTCCACCCTGGCCTGCTCCTCACAAGCACTTGTATTGATGATTTTTCTGATTTTTGCGAATTTAGTCGGGAAACCATATAGTGTTAATTTATCTATTGGCATCTTAGAGGCTTTTTTCACCCACTTATTTGAGTTCTTTATGTTCAAAATGTGTTAGCCCTTCTACTATAATGTAGTCTGTAGAATATTTTCTCTAGTTCATGTGACTTTTACTTTGGTTTGGAGGTTTCTTTGCCTTTAATACTTAGACGTGTTACATTTTGGTTAGTCAAACCTCTTGGTAATTTCTTCTGTCATTTCTACCCATTTCTCTAGAGACGCTAGTCCAGGTTCATTAGCCAGGCCGTCAAGGCCTTGGTAATCTTGGCTTGGTTCCCCTTTCCCAAAGCCTCACCTTCTGTTGTCCTCTTGAACCCTCTTGTCAGGAAGCTGAACCAGTGACATATCTGGCATATTTGGCACCTGGCGTGGATTTTTTTAAGAAAACACTCATCTGTATGACAAAATTATTTTCAGTAATAATTAAGAAATAAAACAAATAATGAAAATGGCTGGAAAAGAATTACAGACAGTGTAACTTTTCTGTTATTGGATTTTGTGTATATGATCTTGCCAGTAAGTAAAAAGTGTGTGTGCGTGGCAAGGGGGAGGTGTAGGGAGTGGATTTAATACTTAAATACATCAATGCCTGTTTTAGAAAAAGGGAAAATTTGCACTTACATATTGGTCTTTAGCTGCAATGAATAATAACATTACAGCTTCTACTTTTGAGTCTTGTGTAACTTTGTCAGGCTTCATAAAAACTCACCTTATTTGCATATTTGTGCTCAAATGATTCTGAATTCTGTGAACTTGTTCTTGAAACGTGTAGCTGCGTCTCCGTGTGTGTTGGGGCTGACTTTATAACTGTGAGTTCTCTGAATTAACTTCTGTGTAGAATGCAATAAATTGATTAAAGGTAAGGAATAAGTCTGAATTTGAAGCTTACGTATGCTGCTAAAATTAAACAGCAAGCAACTGTTTAAAATTACACGAGACTTGAAGGAATTAGACAAAATGTTAGGTAGGAATGTCTTCAATCAGAATTGCCAGCTTGTGGTGGTAATAAAAAGCTGATCAATTTTATTGTTGCTGTAAATTCCCTGCAGACAGCCCTCAGTTGCTTGCCTCTGAGGCAAACTGCTCGCCTTGCCCAGCCTTGGTGCTGAGCTGAGCTGTTTGCTGTTCTGTATGTGTATCTGCTTTTGCTCTTGCTTTTCTCAGGGCTGAAATCCTACCCCCACTGCTCAGATACACACACACACACACACACACACACGCGCACACACACACACGCGCACACACACACGAACGCACGCGCGCACACACACACACACACAGGCTACTCATCATGCTCATCTTTTAAGATTTAGCTTAAATGCCTTTTACCTGAAGCTTCTCTAATTTATTTCCCCTGTCTCCCAAAGAAGCGAGCTTCCTGTAGCCCAGAATCTGTGCCTCTATAAAGTCACAGACATTTTCTACCCTCTGTTGTAGTATTTTAGGCCCATGCTTCTCCCCCTCAGTGGACTGTGGGCTTCCCAAGACAGCACTGAAACTAAGACATAGTATAGACGGTTGGTAAGTGTTGCTGAATTTGAGTGGTACAAATTATCCTGCGTGGTAGAGGGCAAAACAAGAGAGAAATAAGCAGCAGGGGCCACCGGATTTCGGATTTCACAGACAGGAGAGATGAGGGGAGGCTGTTTTGGTCAGAAAAGTCGGGGAATGGGGAGCAGGGGGCTGGGGCATGGAGAGAGCGCGGCTGGACTATGCGCTCTCAGTAAGGACAGACCTGTCTGGAGAGAGGAGGGCTGACGAAGGAGGCGACATGTTTGTGGAACCTGCAGTGGCCTCGGTGTGGGGAGACCTGAATTCTCTGCTGAGCGTATGATCTGGGCGAGTCCCTTCCCCTCTGAGTATTCTCTGCAATGATGAATCCGGGCCGAGTGATCTGAACTCCAGCCGCTTCTTGCTCCAATGTTCAGAGCATCACACAAGGTGCTTGGGAGCTCTGCCTTCCTCATGTGTCCAAGCCCGTGGCCAGGCCAGCATCTGACCAGGGAGTCCAGGGAGCCCACCCAGGGTTACCTGCCTGAGTCCTGGTTCTGGGGCTGTCCCTGTCTGCCTCTCTCCCTGAGGGGCTGGCCCTGGTGGCAGAACCTCATGTAGAGCCTCAGAGGCTACTGCCTCTGGTTCCTGACCTCTACGTGTGTGAGAGGCTCCCCTTCCGGGTTCAGGAATCCCAGCCTTAAGCCAGGCTCTACAGGGGTGGCTGAGGATTCTGGGCGAGACTTCCTCCTGCCTTCCCAACCAGGCTCTGAATCTAGGGGACTCCCAGCCATTTAGCGTTTTTTTTTTTCTGATCCTGGGAAAGGAGGATGCTTGGGCCTAGGGATTCAGCTCTTCGCTGCCCTCAAGGAATGCTCACTGCAGTAGGGGTGACACCCGTGGTCCAACCAGATGATTTGAATATGTTGTAAGGGGAGGGAGTGTGAATGTGCAAGGTATGGAGGAACAGTTCTGCAGAGGAGGAAGCGATGAGCTTTTTCATGCATTGGGCAAGGGGAAGTGGGGTCCGGGGAAGGGTGAGGAGGAGGTGATAACTGAGATGGTTTCAGAGAATGGAGAAGAGTTTTCTGGGCAGGTTTTCAGGAGGGCTATCCAGCCAGAGGGAACAACACAGGAGGCCTGGGAGCAAGAAGCAGCATGATGTGTTTTGGCGAAGAGGTCAGGTTTTCTTCAGCAGACAGGTTGAAGGGGCATGGCCTGACAGGAGCCCTTGAGAGTCTGTCTGAAGGAGTTTGGTCTTAGTCCTGAAGGCTTTGGGGAAGCTACTGAAGGTTTAAAGCAAGGGAGGGATCTGCTGGAATTGGCATGATGCGCTTTACCTTTCAGAAAGACCTCTAAGGCGGAGGTGCAGGATGGGACACCTGGAGAAAGGGAAGGCTGTCCTAATCCAGGAGAGAAAGGAGAAGCAAGAGGTGGTGCAGATAAGGGTGGGGGAGTTGTCAGGGTGGTAGAATCGGGGGCTTTGGCGATCTGCTGGATGTCCTGGAAACACCGTGCCAGAGTCTCCCTAGCTCCCCCGAAGGGAGATCCCAGGGTCTCCCACATAGTTTGTGATCCTCATGAGCTCAGCACGATCCTATCAGGCCTGCTGGGCAGGGCCAGAAGTCTGGGTGTCGGTGTTGACTCCGCACTTGCGCGCTCTGCCCAGAGCCCCTCAGGCTCCTGGCCACCAGGAAACCAGTTGAGTGTGATGACAAGCCATGGGGCTCTGGATGCTCTGCTAGGGAGCAAGTAATCCCAAGAGCAGTGAGCACTTAGGCTCTGCCCTGAGTGCCTCTGGCTTTGTGGGAGGCGCCCTGTTGGGCAGCCTGGTCAGTCATCACTGCCTCCCCGAGCCACGGGCCACAGGCACCACGTCCCACGGGATCCCATCTCGTGCTCCCTGTTCTTGTTTCACGGCTGCTCTGTCCCCAGCCCTCCCTGCAGAAAGCCTGTGCCCTCTTGCCTTGCCTTCAGGAAGACTTTAGGGTGGATGTGCGATGGGGGCATTTATCACTTAATTCTCTCCTTGTCTGTGAGGCATTTCTGTCATTTCTTTCTCATTTTTGGCAGATTTTGGGGGGAAGAGAGAAGATGGGCAGGGGCTTTGAGTCTGGTATGGGTGCACCCTTGAAGTGCAATTGGTGACTGCCCTGCGAAGTACTCAGAGGTTCTGGGACCCTCTGGTTTTTCCCTAGCATTTTGAGTGTTAAGTTTCATGGCCAAGATGTGTTAGGCTTCTGGCCCACCTCAGATGCCATGGTGAGTGTCTCCTCTCCAAGACTGGGCCACGACTGGCAATCCCAAAGGCACTCCCAGTTCTAAATCCTGCCAATTTAGAGGCCCGTCAGGGCCTATTCTATTCGGCTGTGACCGAGTGATGTCCCACCTCTCTAGTGAGCAGGCAGGAAGGACCAGCCTGCCCGGTGGGCAGTTCAGAAGTCGTTCTGGGTTCTATTCCAGCTCCCGCAGGCGACCACTGAGCTACCTCTTGCCTCTGCATCCCCAGCTACTAATCTAATCAGAAGCCAACTTTCTTTGGGAATTTTATTTTATCCTTTAGACCCGAATGGCCACGTCTTAACCTTGCATATGGTGTGGGTAGGTGTTCAGAGCACTCTCCTTGTTTCCCCACATCATCCTCCCTATAGTCTTAGAGGCAGGGGTGATGCTGTGCACGTTCTGTCTGCAGGGAAGTAGGTGATTTGACCACGTTACAGGGCAGTGAGTAGCCTGCTTACCAGCAGTCGAGTTCCTAAAGCCGTCCTTGGCCCTCCTTTCTCTAATCCAGGGGCTCGGTTGGGATGCCGTTGGGGGCCAGGTGTATGAACAGGGCCTGGTGATGGGGGAGGGAAGGCCTATCTCAAGGTGTGTGGCTTAGCTCCAGACCACAAACGGATGCCACCAGGAATGTGGGCCCACTATTTCAAAGAAAGTGGGAAATTTGGATTTTTGTGTGAAATGTCCTGATTTAATTTATAACAACAACTAATTTAGAACAACAACAAAAAAATTGTTGCCAAAGAAAATGAGTCTGCTGGCCCCTGGCTGGAACCTCTGCCCTGCATCATCTGGTCACTCAGTGGCTTTCCTCTGGGTCTGATTCCGGGTTGAGGGGGAACTTCATGGACGGACTTCCCTGCAAAGGGCAAGAGAGAAGTAAGTTTGGGAAGTGAGGAAGAGGAGATGGCCTGGGGAGCTGCCGGTTCCTCTGTCCGCGTCATGCTGGCCAAGCGCTGTGTACATAGCTTGGCTGCTTGCATTCCCAGGGCAAATACTTTCCGTTTTCCTCTCTGGCCACCCTGAATTCTGGGGTTCTTTGGCAGTTTATCATCTCACTTCCTTTTCCAAAGATTGAAATGATGACGGCTTGAAAATATTTTTTTCTTCATTTGTGTTTTTCCTTGATGACCTCACTCAGAGACAGATGTGCCCTAATAATAGCATTGAAAGTTGAGGGGAATTAATCAGCCAGCTGGTTCTGTTCCCTAGAAGTGATGTTGCAGTTCCTAAATGGGGGCCGTCCCCAGAGACCTGGGGGTGGAGGCGGAGCCTGCAGCAGGGCTGTGGTCCCCATGAGACTCCGGAGTCCTTGTCTCTCGGACAGAGTCCCTGCTGCTCTGTTCACCCAGGAGAGCAGCTCTCACACCTCATCCAGGCTCCCAGCTCAGCCGCCACTCTCGGACTCCCACTGGGACGCACATATCACCCGGCACATGGCAGGCGGACATCGCAAAGGAGGTTTGCTGTTGTCACAGGTTGGCAGACAAGGCACTCACTCAACTCGTGCCTTTTCCCTGTGCCCGGAGGCCCGGAGCTTGGTGAGACCTAAACCCAGTCTGCCTTGAGCAGCCCAGTCCTCCAAGGGTCTCTAGTTCCCTTGGTTTGGGGCCACTGGCTGGAAGGACTTAAGTCATCAAGCCCATCCTCAGGCCCTGCTATTCCAGAATACATTTTTTAGATAACCCACTTGCATCTCTCAGTGATGTTTCATTTCCCCTGACTCAGTAGGGAGGACATGAAATGCATCTAAGAGAACCAGAAGCATTCCGTAAGCTTTGCAGGCAAGAGGGGGACTGGCGTGGGTCAGGCTTTGAGGCAGGGGGTGGTGTGTACCTTGGATAGAAAACCTATCCGCCGTCCATTCACAGATGCTGGTGCTAGGTTTGTTGGTTACTTCTCTGTAAATCTGAGAGAGAAGATGGGAGGGATTGGAAGCCTTCTTTGCCCCATCTCTAACCTAGGAGATAGATTGCCCACCACAGTGTTATGAAGATCCGGCCCATCTGTAATTATCCCAAGAGCTGCTGTAAAATACCTCAATGTAAAATAAATGTTAATTCGTTGGAGCCTAAAGCCAAAGAAAAGTGAAGGGAGTAGTCGTGGGATGTCTTGCTTCCACTGTATGGGAGACACCCCCCGCCGCTGCAGTTGGGTATGCAGGCTGCCAGGGGTAGGAGTTGGGGCAGTACCCCCAGGTCTGCCCCCTGGTTGGGACACAAGCCTGGCTGGGCCCCTCGGCCCCTTTGTGCTTCTCTGGGAATGAGAGGGGAGTCCATTGCCCGCCTCCTGGGGCCCTGGGAGGCTCCTGCTACATGGGAAAGTGCTAAGTAAGCACTCGGGCCCCAATTGACAGAGATGCCCGGGGAAGGGCGATGAGTCAGTCTGTTTATGAAAATCACACATACCGACACAGACGTCAGGATGACCCGGGGGACAGCTGCATTCTGAGATCTGACAAGTCTTGCTCATGCATGGGGGTTCACTGGTGTGTCTTTCTGGCAACCCCATTTCCTGTGCCTCCAGCAGTCTACACGTGAACAGATGCATGACCGCCTCTCTGAGACAGGCCTCTGCCCTGAACAGCCCTGGTCGGGAGAGGGAAGCTGGGTGACTCAGAGCCCAAGTCAGGGCTGTGCATCAGCCTCTGGTGGGCAGGGCTGTAGCGGCTCAGTTTCTGATCTTCTCTGCAAGTCTGCGTTCCCATTTGCCAAGCGCCTCTGAGCCACAGGCAAATCCGTGTCATCTGTCAGAAATATGAATTGCACCAGTGTATCTTGCTGGGGAGTATTTTCTAAATATAGCTAAATATTTGATACTGCTTGTAAATTCTCATGTACTATTCAAGCTTTTCCTGAAGAATTTCCTTGTTAGAGATTCCTTACGTGGGAGTTCCCCTAAAATCTGACTTTGGAGTTAGTCCAGAGTAGCCCCCTTACCAGATCTTTTACAAGTGCTTTCTGGGTTCTTAGAAACTACTTAAAAGGTAGTATTTGTCTGTGAATGTTCTTGGCCTAGAGAAGTAAACTTTTAACAAGCTGGAGGTTAAGGAAATCTTGTCCCTCAGGTTCTTAAATTTATAACCAGAAAATTTTTAATCTCAGGGCATGTCTGAGAAACGACAAGAGCTGCTGGCACAGGAGAAATTGTTTCCACAAGCAGGGCTGTGCTTGAGAGCTGGAGGCAGAGAAGAGGCCATTTTAGATTCTTCCACGTTTTGCAGAAAACTTCCTTTCAGATTTCTGGCTTTTTAAATGTCATCTTCCAGCAGGGGCTAAAGAAGTCTGTTTCCACATGGGCCACCTGGCGGAGCTGCCCGGATCCTGTTGCCTGGTCAGCCTTCCTGGGAACCAGCAGAATTACTTCTTTCCGACCATAAGTCCCTTGGGGAGGCCTGGGGTGGGAGGGGAGGGTCTGCAGGAAATAGAAGAGCTGCTGGTGGCTTCTATGCGAGGCTGCCTGCTCACAAGCTGCCTTTCTCACCCGTCCTAGAAGTGGCTCCCGGGCATTCTGGACTCCCAGAACGATGCTGTTTAAAGCCAGCCCCAAACTCTTCCAGGGTTGTTTTTATGGTGAGAAATAATCCCATTGTTGGAGACCCACTGCCTGCCAGCTGTGGCCTTTCCTTTCCCTCTTGGAAAAGAGGGATTCAAGGGCAACAGTTGGGACAGAGGAGGAGGTGATCAGACCAGGCTGCTAATTCTGCAGAACCAGTGCAGAGCCCCCTCCCACGTGTTTCATCCCACAGACAGGCTCCTGTCCTCGGGGGGTGACAGATCAGACTGAACACATGAGGGGTATGCAGTACTCACCTCTACTGAGGGCTTCTGTGTGTGTAGCAGGTGCTGCTCAGAGAGACTTTAATCCTGAAACCACCCTGCAGGATAGATGGTATTCCCATTTTACAGATAACGAGGAAACTGAAGAAACTCAGAGAGGTTTGGTAACTTGCCTAATCCCACTAGCCAGGAATAACAGGATCTAAATCTGGGTTTATAAAGTTACATGTTATAAATTCCCAATGAGGTAGCCTAGCAGAGTGATAAAGCGATTGGACCCCGGAGCCAGACTGTCTGGGGTCAAATCTCGGCTTTGCCACTTACTATCTTTAGAACTTTGGGCAAGTTGTTTAATCCCTCTGTGCCTTGGTGTCCCCATCTCTCAGATGGGATAATGAGATGA
Source organism: Camelus dromedarius (assembly GCF_036321535.1). NCBI lineage: Eukaryota > Metazoa > Chordata > Mammalia > Artiodactyla > Camelidae > Camelus > Camelus dromedarius. The sequence continues at coordinate 20,761,524 of NC_087456.1, forward strand.
CCTATGTGATAAGTTGAGATCTTCGTGTCATGCATACTTAGCACTTAGCATTGTATCTGGCTCTGGTAAGCACTCAAGACTCATCACCTGTTTATTACTGTTCCTAGAACAGTTCACATGCTGTGGGCTCCATGCTACTGCCTGCCTGGCCCTCCATCTTGTCTCGGTGCTAAGAAGGAGGGATTGAGCACCCTGAGCCACTCCGGCCAGGGAAACTGGAGGAGGTGTGTTGGGGCTGGGGATGGGCATGGGGCCAGTGTCCTGACTGGCCCCTGTGAGGGAGGGGCCCGTGGTGGGTGGTGCTCTACGGTCCCAGGCCTTCAGTGCCAATTGTCCGCTGACCAGTAAGATCTTCAGTAAATTTCCACCCTCTGTAACTTGGCCTTGTTTTTTTGCATTTTAACCAAAGTAAAAATAAAATCTGTGGGGAGGGGTGGATGAGGCACAGGGAGGGAAGGGACCTGGTGTGTGTCGCAAGGGCGGCCCCACTAGCTGGACAGAGCCCCGGATGCCCTTTCCCAGAGGAAAGGCTGAGCCTTTCTGTCTTGTGAGCTTGGTCCATTAGGAAGTCAGCTGCTAGAGGCTGCCAGCCCCCACCCCCAGGGCTCTTCCCTGGCCCCCTGGCCACTCCCTGTTTCCTCCTATTGTTGGCTCCCCCAGCCTCTGCTCCCGCAGCCCCAGCAGGCCCCTGGCGGCCTGAGAGGTATGCTAGGCCTCTGTGCACCAAAGCATTTCCTACGCTTTCAGCTGCTTCCCATCTCTCGCCTCTTTCCTCTAGTGCTCCATTATTTTTAGTTCTTAAGAGGATGGAATCCAGGAGGGAGAAGGCAGGAGGAGCCAAGTCAGTGACCTTCTACATGAGAGATGGAGCATTCCCCAGGCCCTGCCTGGTAGGGAGTATTAGGAGCATTTCCATTTTGGGTGAAGGATACCTCCATTCTCGGGTAACCCATAAAAAGGCTGGTTTGGCAAGATCGTGAGCCCCTTTGTTGCCAGCTCCTGTAGAGTTAGGAAGAGGGAAGGAGGGTAGATCTGGAACAGTCATTAGTGGTAGTGCTTTCCCTGCTGGGTTGACTAACCGGAGTGAAAGAGCATCTTCCAAGCCCTCACGTGTGCATGTGAAAAGGTCCCTGGGGCCTGGTGGAGTGAGAGAACCCCAGGGAGACTGAACAGAACATCCCCACAAATAGGCCCCCTGGAGATGTCTCTGGAAAACTCCAGACTTGAGCAGGTGAGCATAAAGAGGTATGAGCTGGTTTAGGTGTATTTCAACTTCTAGGAGATGGGATGTAGCAGGGCCTGAGCCTCTGCTGTTTGTGGAGCCTAGGAAATTTTCTTACAGGTCACAGGACTGGTAGCGTTGGCCTTCCACTGTGTGTCCAGTGGGGGGCATACAGCAATGTTAGGACGAATTCCCAGTTCTTGAGAAGCTCACCCTTTGATGGGAAACACAATACAAGACGCAAGAATCACGAAGCTCTCAAACCCTATCCTGCGATGGGGAGGATTCCAGGAATGGCATGTGGCTGGTCTGAGACTCAGCTTTATGGAGAGGGTAGGGCCAGCTCACAAATTCCAGTGCCATCAGCTGGAGGAATAGGTGGGATGTGGGTCCAAGGAAAGGAGGAGGGAGAAGACTGCAGGCAGAGCACCTGCATGAGCAGGGACCTGGGGGTGGGGCAGGCTTGGGACAAGAAGATGGCCAGTCCTGCTGGATCAGGGAGGGCACCTGAGAGAGTGAGCATGGGGAAGGAGGGCGGTAAGGTACCTGGGCCAGCCCTGTGTCCCTGGTGGGGCCTCATTCCCGCCTGTAGGTGGTCAGGGAGCATTGGTTGGCCCCCGCCCTTGCCAGAAGCTCCTCTGGCAGGGATTCTGGATGATGGTGGGGGAGGGAGCGTGGCCATGAGGGAAGACCCCCGTGTGCCAGGCTGGGTGCTCCCCTTTTCCTAGAAACGGGGCTCTAGTCGCAATAGGAAGAAGACAGCTGATTAGGAGAGGGACAGCTGGGCTATCACACAGGTTTTCCTGGCTTGGGCCAGAAGATGCTGCTAGGAGTTGACTGACCAAGGTGGCATCCCTCAGGAAGGGTCAGCCCGAGCTGAATGCTTGCATCAAGAGCTCCCATTTTTGAACAGGAGCTCCAGGTCCTGACCAGGTCCTACCCTCCCAACCCGGAGCAGAGCAGCCCTCTGATCCGATCAGAAGTGGAGAGGACAGAGCTCTCACCCTGAGAATAGAGCCGGTTCCTGCCTCCCACACCTGCAGGAGCCAAGGGTTCCGGACCACAGGGGAAGGTGGGGATCCACCATTCTCCTCCTGCTCTGGACGAGCTGTTGATCCTGGGGGGCGGGTACCTCACCCATCCCTCCACTCCCAGCCGGTAGGTTCTCTACAGGACAGGTGAGGAGATGCCGCGCTCAGCCATAGACTCTGTGGAAGGTATTCTGAACCACCCAACTTGTGGGGACATCACATGGGGGGAGGGGGTAGTGTTTAAATTCAACGTTTACTCTGGTCTTTCTCAAAAAGTGTTTTTGCATTTGGCTTTTAGGAGAGTTTTCTTCTTTGTTAAAGGGAGAAGACGGTTAGTCTTAAAATCCAGATTCTTATTTTTAGCCCAGAGCTACCTGCCCTGCCAAGTCCTTGGGCTTAATTTTTCCGATCCTCGGTGTCTTGGTTTTGAAAGGCCTTCCCCCCTCCCCTCCAGGCTCCCAGCGCACTCTTGGCAGGGGCAGGTTTCGCCTTCGGCCCCAGCCAGGTTTCTGACCTGGGCTCCCGGGCCGAGCTGCTGAGCCAGGGGCCCCTACCTGCCTGGGCTTGCACGCAGCTGCTGTCACAGGCGCGCTCTGCCGGGGCAAGTACAATGAACAAAGCTGGCCGGCTGTGGCTCGGCCTCCTGGGAGAAGCACAGGCCTTCCCCCAGCAAAGGAAAGAATGATTACTAGGGAAACCCTAACTGCTTTTTTAGAAAGACCAAAAGAAGAAAAAGGAAGGAAAAAACACATTTTTCCCAAACATGGACAACTCAATGCCTTTTGCTCAGACTTCTGCAAGAGCAGAACAAAGGCACTGACACAGAACGAACCTTCCCAGGCAGGAGTGTCATCTCCCACTTCCAGTGCTTTGTTAGTGTGCCTCCTTGAACTGTGTGTCAGTGAAGCTGTTGTGGGAACCACTTGGAAGGAAGGCAAGGCAGGTCTTTATTCAGGCCTCCCCATCTGAATGGTTACTCTCTTGACACAGCACTTGCTGTTTGTCTGAGGCTATTTTTTAACTGAGGGAGAGATGATGGGGGCCTAGTTATCCCAATGGCTGAAACAAAACACAATCCTCAGAGCAAAGCAGGAAGCTGTGTGACCTTGGGCAAGTTACTTAACCTCTCTGAACATGTTTCATCATTTGCAGAATGGAGATAACTATATCGGTGTTGTGAGTGAGGATTACATGGAATATTAGCATAGTACCTAGTGCGTGTTAAGTGTTTAATATGTGATTTTTCTGCCTTTTTCCCTGGTTAAGCCAGGTTATTACCACTAACCAACACACATACACACCTGCATACACACATGCACGCGTGTGCAGCAAAGCAAAGGATTCTGGCAATATTGTTTTCGAGAGTCAGAGGGTCCAGAGATAATTTCCCTTTTCTGGTATTTTAGAGATTTCGCCTCATTTCTTTTACTCAGAAAAATAGAGGAGACTCTTTCTGGTTATCTACAAATAAAAGTTAGCCAAGTGATCTATTTAAGTACAAAGGTAAGTACTGGAGGAAAGAACAGAATATTGGGGGAATAGCTCAGGTGGAAAAGGGGTTAAGAAGAGTGTGTAAACCCCCTTTAAAAAAGAAAATGTGTTCAGCAAGCTCGCTTTTTACCCCTGAAGTACTGTTCTTCATTGGTGTCTAGCAGAGTTCCACATATGTGAGATGGGGTGATTTGGTAAGCTCTTCTTTCTCCTTTTGGCAACGTGAGTGAACTTCTGAACCAGAAACTGGTGTGGAGACACCTGGGCGCTGACTGGCTCTGCTCTCCCTGAGTCACAGAGCTTGGGGGCCTCAGGAGCCGCCCCGCGGGTTCCCAGCTGCCGTGAATATCCAAGGGGCAGCTTTGTAAGCATTTAATCACACAATTAGCTCATCTTCTTGCCACTGGCAGTAATTGACCCTCTGGAAATGCGCAGTGGATTTTTGCCAGTCTCCTGTACCTTGGAGGAGAAAACTATTTCAATTAAAAAAGAAAAAAAAAAGAACAGACAGAAGTGAAAACAAAGTGAACATCTGAGGTTCGCCTGTCCCATGAAGTATACAGAGCACCCGTGTACATGTATTGCCACCTCATCCATCCTTTCTGTAACCTGTAGGGGAGGGTAGTGCATGTGTGATGTTGCGGTGCCCAGTTTACAGATGAGAACACTGAGGTGGGGGACAGGTTCAAAGGCTCGCTCACAGATGCAGCTGGGAAGTGGCAGAGAAAGGGATCATTCTAACTCCAGAACCTGAATTGGGCTCCATTTTGTGTGCTGTCTTCTGGAAATGAAATCCAGCACTCAGCTCGGAGGCAGAGGATTTCAGACAGGCTTCAGACAGAGGGGGAAGAGTGTGTCGCTCCAGCCTTGATCGGCAGGGCGGTGAAACAGCGGCAGGCCTGGCAAAGTCAGCGGGAAGGGAAGCTGCAGGAAGGGCCGGCTGCCTTGGGGTAAAGTGGGATTGTGAGTAACTGTCTTCAGGAGGCCAGCTTCTCTGAGACAGTCCAGGCATTGCTGTGGCTGACGGGTGAGGAGCAGAGCCTGCGCAGGCCTGGAAGCTCCAGCTTGCTTCCGGAGGCTCTCCCTCCACCTGAACCATGTGAGGCTCGGCTCGGCCCAGCCTGCAGGCCCAGCTGGCAGAGGTGGCCTCTCAGGGACCCCAGCAAGGGTATGCTGAGTGCCTGGTGGGGCAGGTGCTGGGGGTCTGGCTCTTGGGAGGTGAGAACTGGGACGCAGGGTACCCAGGAGGGACAGCTGAAGCAGAGGAAGGGCTTCCGGGGAAAGGGGCATCTGAGCAGCCTAGGTAGGCTTAGCTGAGTCCTTGTTCTCTGTACACATTATTGTGAAAAATTCCTGATGGCAGAAAGTGTCACCCTTGCAGTGTCTGAGGGTTGGTGGGGAAGGATAGATGGGGCCCGGAGATGCCTGCAGAACCTCACAGGCCTGAGAGAACCTGTGTTCAGTGAGCTGCAAACACCTCCACATGTGGGCAGGAGAGGGGCACTAGCCCCTCTGGACATCCTACAGCCCCCACGTCACTACCCTTTCTTCCTCTACCCATCCCAAATTGTGTGCAGAAGCACAACATTGGTTTGGAGGGAAAGGCAGTGGCTAGACAGGAGACAGGAAGCGGGCCCCAGAGGGCACTGTGGGCTGAGCTGAGGAGAGGACAGGGTTGTCCCTGGGCAGCTCGCCCTCCTGTGGGGAAACTGGGCTGCTACTCAGACACCACCTCGGGGCCCACTCTCCCCTCAGAGGGTGAGAAGGAGGCCGCCAGTGAGGAGAGAGCATGGCCAGACCCTGAAGAACATGCAGAGGGTGGATGAGTGGAGGGCACAGGGCTGGTGACCATCTTTGCTCCTCCTGCAGTTTTCAGGGTGCTGCTGGACACACCCCCAAGGAGAGCCTCAGGCACTTGCCACCTCTGGCCCTCCCCTCCCCCAAGTCAGTGGTCATTGGCAGAGAGGTCGCAGGTCAGGAACCAGAAGGCCCTGCAGGCCCAGGGTCACCTGCCACCACCAAACAGCAGGGCTCTTTTCCACCCCAGGAGTCAGGGCCCGTTTCCTGGGGGTGAGAGCCATGCAGTCACCAAGGCCCTTGAAGGGGCCCACACTTGGTGTGGGCTCCTGCTGTCCCCATCCTGGCATTCTTACCAAGTTTTGGACAAGAGGCCCACATTTTAATTTTGCACTGGGCCCCGTATATTATGCAGCTGATCCTGACAGTAGAGAAAGCGTCCTGTGAGTGGGTCGGCTGGAGGCCCCTCATTCCCCAGCCCAGGCTCTGGGTCCCTGATTCTCCGCCTTCCTCCTTCTTCCCTTCCTCCTCCCCCTCCTTCTTCCCTTCCTCCTCCCCCTCCTTCTCTGCTTTCTCCTCTTCCACCAGTCCTTTTTGCCTGTGTGATGGAAGACAAAGGCCTGGCTTTGAGGTCATCTCAGTTAGCCTTTTTTATTTGTTTAATAAAGGCAGTGTTCCCTGCAGTATGAGTGTGGATGCCTGACTCAGGGAACCAGCCGGAGGGTGGCGTTTACCCAGGAGCCATTAGCATCACGGGGAGACTTGGTGTCTGGTTTAGATAAACACTCAGAATCAGAGATGCTGCCCAGTCTTCCCCTTGGGGCCCAGCCTGGGCCCTGGCAGCCCTCCTGGCGGGTGGATTGTTTCTGAGCTGGGCTCTCAAGGGCTCTGGGTGACTCGAGTCCAGGCCAGAGGCACGTGAAGAGATGCCTTCCTCCCAGGGCTGCCCTGTGTGCTCTGAGGCTCCACATGCCGAGTGGAGGGGTCACCCCACATCAGTACTGGCCTTCAGGGAAGAGATTCATACCTGCTGTGATTCCAGAGGTCTTTGGGCAAAGAGGAGGAGGGAAAAGTGAGGCGGAATGTGTTCCGCCCTGAGCCTCCCAAAGGCACCGGTTCCCACCCACAGGTTGTGCAGGGTGGGTGGAGCCTGAGCCGCTGAGACCCGCTGCCTGTGGCTGGTGTTTTTGCCAGGTTCTGAAACTCCATCTCCCGGGGACTTCTGTCACCTCAAGCATGAAGAGGGTTGGAGTTTTGTTGCTATTAAGTTTTTTTCCCTCCTACTAAAGCCTCTCTCCACATTCTCTGAATATTTTAGCTCCTGTCAAGTCAGGTACAAAGGGAGGGAACTGCCCAGAGCAGCTTCAGAGCACCAGACCCTTCCAGCCACTCTAAGCCTTAAAGGACCAGCTCCCACCTCGCCACTGGGTCTGGCTATTTTCTGATCCTTCTAAACTCTGAATGAACTGGGGTCCTACCCTTCCCTGTGCAGCCAGAATAGAGAACAAGACCCCACCTGTTACAGACAGAGGGCACTGCCCTGCACTCAGGTAGGAAACAGCAAAACCAAAACTAGTGCAGGAGTTCAGTCATCTAGGGATTTGTGTAGCTGGGTCATCCAAGCCCATAAACCCAAGGTGTTACCTGAAAAACCTCACTTCTGGTCTGCAGTTGGCTTAACCCAGAACAAAGATGAAAGCTCTGTGTCTCCAGCCCACCCTGTGGCCCCTTCCCTGCTCAACAGATAATCAGCTTTATGGGGTTTCCTTTCCCTTGAAGTACTCCTAAGACTATCCCAAGTGCAGAGTTCCAGCCACAGTGTAAGAGTGTTTAGCTGATCTGATCTGACTCATGGGAGAGCCTTGTGTCACCAGCTAAGCTGGAAGTGGCACCTGCCCAGCCCCGGGATGGGACCTGTCTGGGGTTTTGGTGGCCAACTATTCAGTATCTTCCCAAAGCTCTGGGCTCCTCCGCTAAGGAGCAGCCAGTGCCCTGGCCGCCCAGGGGAACTGCCTTGAAGAAATCTCTGTGTCCTTCCTGCCCAGTCCTCTGTCTCTGTCACCTCGTCTGGCGTGCTCTGGGCTGGAAGGAGTGCTCATGGACAGGGGCCCTGCTTGTTGATGGGCATAGCATTTGGTGAATCAGTTTGAGGTTCCCAGTGTGAGCTGGCATCTGCTGGCAGGGAGGAGAATGGAATGACTTTGAGGAAGCAACTCAACTTAACAAGATTCTTCATCTTACAGAGACCATACTCCTGTCTACCATCAGGTTGTTCGAAGATGAGAAATGAGGTTGTAAAGCACCTGGTCAGCTCCTGTCACATTTGAGAGCCCATATGTGTTAAGAGTCATGAATACACACTCCAGGCCCAGTGCTGATGCAGGGGGGCTGGGGGTGGTGGGCTGGCCTTCCTGTTGCACATCTAGGGAAATGTGCCCTCCCAGCTCCCAGGGAGATGACAGAATGACACCAGCCTGCAGGGAGATGCTCAGCAGTCTTAGGAAGAACACCCCAGCTTATCTGTTAGGTAGGCCAGTCCCCTGTGTGTCAGTAAGTAACGTGTCAAGAGTAGAGCTTGCTGGAGTCAGCTGCTGACTCTTGTGAGGACCCTGCGGCCCAGAGAGGCCAGGGGTCCTTTCAGGCATGTGGAGCTTTGGGGGCATTCCAGAAAGGGTCAGCTGAGGGTGTCCAGATGGCCCTGGTGATCGGGAGGTGATGAGAGAACCTGGCCAGTGAAATCAGTAGGCAGCCAGCGCTGCCCCGGGGGAGGGAGCAGGTGCCCTTCGCCTCACAGTGTTCAAGGCATCTGAGAGCTGCCTGTTTGACAAAGCTCAGCTCAAGAAGTTAGAGACCCAAGACTGATCAGCTTTCAGAGAAGTGATTGAGGCTCTTGAGAATCTCCCAGGAGGGAAAAGGTGCTAAGTTCCTCTGGATGGAATTCCTCCAGCTTGTCAGGCTGCCCTCCTTTCTTGCCTCGTCACCTGTCTTAGGCAGGGGAAGAGGCCTGGCATCCACTTTGAGGACTGTGGCTTCCTCCAGCGAGGGGCTTGGAGGGAGACTAGTGGCCCAGCCTGCCCTCTGGAATCCACCACCTGGAAAGCAGCTTCCGCCTAGAGTAGGTGGTTCCTGAATGGGTGCTGTGATCTGCCGGGCATTGTGAGGAAATCGATTCTCCATCATCCCCTCTCACCCTCCCTTTCGTTCTTTCTGCTCCTATGGGCTGGGGGTGGGGAGCAGTGGTCACCCTTTCGCCTTTTTTCCTGGGCCTGGACTTGGACCTGGACCTGCTTTTCTGTTTAATGTTCAGCTCCGCCTGGGTGTTGCTATTTAAAAACCACAGGAAAATCCCCTGCGTGCTGCTGCCAGCACAGGCGAGAAATCCCCTGGTGTGCAAACATGCGCCAGTGGAATATTCTACCTTGGAAGGGGAGGACTTTCTGGCCCTGGCCATGTGGGGCCCATTTTTATGTTGAAGAAGTACTTCCTCGTGGAGGAGGTGGGGAAAGGAGAAGCTGCACAAAAAAATGCCCCGTTCGCTCGGAGCTCAGCGATGTTGGGAGGCTCTTGGATCCTGCGAGCCGCCAGAGGACCCCCCCACCCTGGAGTACTCATCTCCATCCTGGACCCCTGATGTGTGGTCTGGGAATGAGAGGTTTCACAGCCCAAGCACCCGTGCTGGGCTCAGGCCTCACTGTTCTCACCCAGTGTCTGTTGCCTCCTGCCTCCTGGGTCCCAGGTCCACTGCCCAGTGTGTCCCCATGGGTCTCCAGAGAGCTACATCCCAACTGGGTGGGTCTGGCCCAGCCCCAGACTGTGGCCTTTATTCTTTAGAAACCACGGAAACACCTCCACTTAACTCCAGACTGACTGTCCCTGGGGGAACTTCAGGGACACCACCCTTGACCACAGCCCACTAAGACTTCCACATACACCCCAGTGACCGTGGTATTCTGATGGCTTTACCTCCTAGGATCAAAGAAATCTTCATGTTATTCCCATTTTACAGGTAAGATAAAGGAGGCCTCAAGGAGGCCTACAGGCCTCAAGGAGGGTCAGGAACTTGTCCCAGGCCTGTCACTGATGAGCGGACACCCAGGACCCAGGCCCAGGTTGGCCTGCCTTCCCCACACCACGATGCCCAGAGCCCAGGTTTCTCTGCCTGGCATCCAGAGCCCGCCTTATCTGCTCACCCTGACCTCCCATTGCTTCCAGCTCCTGTTCCCAGCAGATCTGGCCCCACCTGCTCCAAATCCCAGTCCCAGGCCTCTGTTCCCACAGGCCCTGCTGCCTGCAGTAGGTTTCTCCTTCTTCCTTGAGTCTGCCCCCAAATTGCCCCTGTGGGGTGCAGCCTCTGCTACGGCCTTCCTTCCCAGCAGGCATCAGTCTTTGCATCCCCCTTACCATCCCCTTCCCCCAGCAGCAGGACCTGACCTCCCTGGGTCCTCTGTTGCCACCACATCTGCAGATACCATGTGAAATGACATGCTGCGGCTGGGTGACTGTGGCCTCTCTCATCTTCCTCTGAGGGGCCCTTGCTGTTGGGATGCGAGAGGTCATTTTCCAGGGTCCTGGAGTGTCTACCAGTCCATATAGTGGACTAGCTGTCCATCCCTCCCTAGACAGATGAGGAATCTGAGGCCCTGAGATGGGGTACACAGAAGGGTAGTGTGGGTTTAGCTGTCCCCTGATGGGGAAGTGGCGTGGGATGGGGTCAACCCTGGACTGAGAACACTGCCCTCCCCCTCCTCCCACTCTGCTCTGGACCTGTCAGACCCTCGTCCCCTCTGAGCTCTGTTGCAGGGGCGTGGTCAGCAGGTGGTGATGGGCTGTGCACTTTTCTTCTGGACCCACCTTAATGTCCTCCCCATCAGTCGGACAGCCACCACTTGGTCATGTCATGTAATTAGGTTTTCCCATTGCTGCTTTCACGCATCGTCTGCCCTGCGTATTTATGCAGCCTTCCAGGTGCTTGGATAAGGAATGCTGGCCTTCCGTAGCCTTCTTTGGTGATCTCCATCAGAACGATCTTGGAAAAACTCTGTTGTCGGTGAGGCTGGCCTTGTCACGTGGCCTGGCAGAGCATTGTCCTCGCTTGGGATAGACTAGGTCTTGGCGGTAGAGTGAGGGTTTCTGGGATGGGGTAAATGTTGCCAGGTTCGGTGGGGAAGAATTCTTCTTCTTAAGCAGATTTGAACTTGAAAACCTGATGACAGAAGCAGCTGAGTCTCAGCAGAGAGGAAAAAAACAAGGGAGGCTGATTTAACCTTGGGTTCCAACAGCTGGAGTCCGCCCAGCATCCCCAGGGTGGCTGTGGCGGGCGCTGAGGGACAGGGAATGAGGAGCCGCCTTCCCAGGGGTCCCCTGTCCAGGCAGGGCCACTCCTCACCTCCCTCTTCTGCGGAATTCCCGGCTCCTCCTTCCCAGAGCAGAACCTTGAGGTTTTACTCCCTCAGGTTTCGCTGGTCAGGGATCCGCTTCTCAGGAACTTGAAATGCTTCTCAGTTCAACTTCTCATCACCCTCTTCAGGGGCTTGCGTTTGGGGACATTCGATCTTCATCTCCACAGCCCGTTCTTATTAAAGTTAACTTAGGGATTTTTTTTTTTCTAGAGAAATGCTTATTACTGGGGGTAAAAAGAATTTTTTTAAAGTAGTCATGTAGGTGAGGGTTTAAATGCAGCTTTAGCACTTAAACTTGTCTGAGGCTCTGATTCTGCAAATGGAAGTAACAATAACTGCCTTGCATGCTTGTTGTGAAAATAAAATAAGAAGATGCTCAATAAATAATATCAGTTCTCCTTTCTGCCTAAGGAGCCCCTCCTGTGTGCGCACACACACACAGACACATACATACAGACACATTCAACGCAGACACACACACATATGCAGACACACACATACAGACACACACAGACACAGACACACACACACAGACGCACACACACACACATACACATACAGACACAGACACACAGACACACAGACACAGTTTTTACTTAAGAAACATCCTGAGAAGAAGTACAGTGGAGAGATAGACCTGTGGTTTGCTCACCCCTGGGTACACCAGAGTCTTGGAGGCACTGCTGTCCCCGGGGAACTCCCTGCTACGTCTCCTCAAACCACTCGCAGGCAAGAGGTGCGTCTGTTGCCACCATGCCTGCAGATACCATGTGAAATGACACACTGTGGCTGGGTGACTGTGGCTGCTCTCGTCTTCCTCTGAGGGGCCCTTGCTGTTGGGATGCGAGAGGTCATTTTCCAGGGTCCTGGAGTGGCCACCAGTCTAAAGAGCTTGGGGGACCAGCTGTCTGTCCCTCCCTAGGCAGATGAGGAAACTGAGGCCCCGAGACAGGGCATGCAGAAGGGCAGCGTGGGTTTAGCTGTCCCCTGATGGGGAAGTGGTGTGGGATGGGGTCAACCCTGGACTGAGAACACTGTCCCCTTTCTTGGTTCCCAGAGCCTGTCAGATCCTCGTCCCCTTGATTCTGGGAGTTTTGCTCGGCCTGTCTGTAGAACAGGCAAAGCCCACAGATGTATCCGACATAGGTGATGGCAGTGAGGTCCTCGGAGCACCAAGGATGCCTGCGCTGTGGGCATGACACTCACCTCTCATCCTGTGGCCACAGGCAGCGGGTTACCTTGTTTTGCATTCATCTTAACCGGAAAGTAGTAGTTCTGTTTCTAATGTAGAGCTTTTCATTTGCTTGTTTCTAGAGCAAATCATGGAGGAAAATAAAAAACATGGTGCACTGGTCTCCCTTTGTCATGTCCTTCAAGAAGAAGTACCCCTGGATCCAGCTGGCAGGACATGCAGGTAGCCGCAGCACTCCCGGACTCTCCGACGGGATGTCCGGCTCCTTGGTGGGGGTGTCCAGCATACGTGGCGGGCAGGCCTGGCCCTAGACGCTCGTGGGGATGAAGCGTCTGTACAGGTGCTCTCTGAGAGACTTTGCGGTGTGCAGTCAAGGCTGCACTTGAGGGATGGGGCCTTAACACTGCCTTGAAAATGCACACGGACGACCGTCCTCCGCATAGTCTGTGCCACCTCTGCCCCAAACACACACAAGCCCCCATCTGGTGTCTATCTCTTTCAGTCTCTTTCTTTCTCTCAGTCTCTCTTCCAGTTTAACTCAATAAAACAGATGAAAACACCCATCTTTTTAGCTTGCCCACCCTTTGTCACCCTGGAAGTGAAGAAGTGCTTCACTGGTGCCTGTTGTATGCCTGCATCACTGTGTTCCTCAGGGTGACAGCGCTGATGGAGATGTAGCATCTGCCCCGAAGGAACCCATAGCTGGCGGGGGATGCGGGCGGGTCACTCCATGAGTATAAGGCAGTGTGGAGTGCTGGATGCAGTGGCCAGGCCCTGGGCTAGCCATGAGTCTCCAGGTGGCCCCTCAGTGACAAGAGGAGGGACATCTAGGGCTGTCTAGCCCCCTCTTGGTGGCCCTTTGTTATGCATCATCCTCGGGGGCATTTCAGTGGCCGCCCATGGACTTGGCCTTCATGAGTTTAGGCTAGCACAGGGTCTGACATTTCTTTTATATCCTCAACCACAGTGGCTCAGCCTAAGGCAGGTGGATGGACACCCTTCTCATTACTTACCTGAGGGTGTGGTGCCCAGATGGGCCGAGCCTCGGATCCCCACTTCTCAGCCCATCTCCCTGTTCTGGCACTAAATCTGGTCCTATCAGGACTTCTCCTCTACTGAGACCAGAGACAACTTCGTGGCTAAGAAGCAGGGTTGACAGTGGGGTTGGGGGACAGTAGTCACACAGAGATGGGTGAATCGGTCCTGGCACAGACCTCTCACTTAGCCCTGCCCACTCTCCAACAGTGAGCACTGGAGTGCCTCCATCTTCAGAGGAGGAGCCTGGGGTCTGGGAGGTCAGGGAACCCTGAGTTGCTGTCAGGGACTGAGGGGACTGGGACTTGTACCCACTCCCCTTAAAGGGCTCAGTCCACCAGCAGGGACGTGGGCACCCCTTCAGCCCTGTGGTTGGCAAGCCCCACAGCCTCCCCGAGAGGCCGGGGCACTGAGATGGAGGGCCAAGGGGTGGTCAGAGCAGGGAGGGCCAAGGCTGGGGACCCAGGGCCTCCTTCCACCTTGCTCTGCAGGGAGCTTCAAGGCAGCTGCCAATGGCAGGATTCTGAAGAAGCACTGTGAGTCGGAACAGCGCTGCCTGGACCGGCTGATGGCCGACGTGCTGAAGCCCTTCGTGCCTGCCTACCACGGGGACGTGGTGAAGGACGGGGAGCGCTACAACCAGATGGATGACCTGCTGGCCGACTTCGACTCGCCCTGTGTGATGGACTGCAAGATGGGCATCAGGTGAGTCAGGCTCCTCGGACAGAGCACACTCGCTCCTCAGCACCCAGCCCGGCCAGGCGGCAGGTGCCAGGTACGGCATCCAAGGCTTCCAGGAGGCCAAGCTTTCTGGGCTGTTTCTGAGGCCTCGTGTGTGCAAGGCCAGGCTAGGGGGCTGGTTGGACTCCACCCAGGTCATCTCACATATGTGCAGAGGGGACAGGGATGCTGGCTTTGCCCACGACGGCCCCTTCCCTTCTCTGGTGAGCTGGGGTGGGGCAGGAGCCAGTAGCTGGTGGGGCCAGAATGGGTGGGAGCAGAGCCTCCCCAGGGAGAGGGCAGAGAGACCCACCAGGTCAGGTGGGCTTGCTGGGGGGCAGCAGGGTGGGGGAGACTTCTCATCCCACGCCTCCCACCCCCACATCCCCACCCAGCCAGTGAGTGGGAAGAGGAAGCTGGTTAGTAGATCATGTTGGTTTGCCAAAAAAGGCCTTTGCCTGTCATAAGAGTATAACGGAGGAGGAAATCCAGGCGCACGAGAGGCCCTGACCACAGGTACTGGCTCACCTGCATTCTGGACTGGTGCTGGGGGTGGCCCCAGCTTGACGGCTGCGTGCTCCCAGGCCCAGGGCAGGGCCCAGAGGCTGGAGAGGTCCATGGGCCCGTGTGTGGAATTGGGTCCCCCTAAGGCTCTGTCCTTCATCTCAAGAGTCACGGAGTAGCTCCTTCTTCCCTGTGGGACAGGGGACAGTGAAGTTCTCTAAGGCCTAAGATCGCTGCCTGGCTGCTGGTGCCCAGATGGACGGCCAGATGCTGGCCTTCTCCCTCCCAGCCCGCCGCTTACCGGGGAGACCAGGCTCCGAGAAACAGAGCTCAGAGTTAGAGCCTGCATTTGCTCTGGATGGTTTAAACAGTTTAATTTCTTCTAAGAGGAGATGGAGAAAGAGGAGTATGTGTGAATATATGTGTGTATGTTCAAGAGAGACAGCGGTCAAGAGAGAAGCAGGCCAAGCCAGTCAGTTTTCCTTCCCTCCTCATTCCTCCTGGGAGCTGTGTCATAAAATCACACCCTGCAGGCTGCCCCGCTATGTTTCCTGGCATTGCCTGCAGGGCAAGGACGAAGGGGTGGGGAAGTATAGGTCCTACTCTTAGCTCTGGCACTGTCCCCAGCCTCCCTCTCTCTCTATCCAGGGCTCTCACCATCTCCAACCCACAGAGTGGAGACAGAATGTCCCTCCAGCCACCACCTGGGCACGGCTCTTCCCCAGAGTCTTATTTCTGTCCCTGGAAGGCCCTCGCGGGTGCAGCAGGATGAGCCCTTTCCAGGGGAGACACATAAATGTTCTGATTGGTATTCGCTCAGACCATGGACAAGAAAGCACACCCTGTGGGAAGAACGCATGGCCAGTCAGTCCTGAAACGCTGCTCCCTGTGCCTGTCTGCTCCTGGGAGTCTGCTGGGGATAGGAGCCCCCCCTTACCAAGGCTGTCCTTAATCCCCTGTCACCTGCAGCCTCTGTCCCACTGCACCCCAGGGCTCTCAGGAGAGACCCAGAGTGACCAGCAAAGCTGGGACAGGTTTAACCCAGTCCTGGGCAGGGCCTGGAGGCTGAGGGAATGGGTGGGTGAGGATCCTGGGTGGAGGGAAAGAGGTAGGTCTCACCCCAGCCCCGCCGTCCCTGTCTCACAGGACCTGAGGATGGGCCCTTCTACGCTCTGAGTGCTGGGTGCTCCTTACGGCCACCCTGGCAGATGGGCCATAGTCTAGTCTGAGCTGGAGGACTTTGACACCAGAGGTTAAGGGACTCACCAGGGCACACTGCCAGGCAGCTGCACAGCCCACGTCTGCACCAGGTAGATCGAGCCTGGGCTGCAGTTGGGTGCTTCCTGGGGACTCCGTGCTGGCCAGAGGGAGGACGGCCAGAGGGAGGACATCAGAGCCAAGGGCCCCACAATCACTGAGTTCCCAGCAGGAGGGGTTTAGACTCATCGCAGTGGTGGAAAGGCTGATCAGCAGACCCCGTCTCGGCCATGGTGGGGCTTGAGGAAAAGGTGATGCAGGCACAGTAATGTCATAACTAGGGGTGTCTTGGGAACCCCAGTTCACGGACATATGCTCACCTTGCTCTGGGAGTTTCCTTAGACCTGACCCTGCAAATCCATGTGTTATGTGACCTTCCTTGGAGAATCAGAAGTGTCTTCCTGACATCTG
Organism: Camelus dromedarius; assembly: GCF_036321535.1. Classification (NCBI taxonomy): domain Eukaryota; kingdom Metazoa; phylum Chordata; class Mammalia; order Artiodactyla; family Camelidae; genus Camelus; species Camelus dromedarius. The sequence continues at coordinate 20,777,583 of NC_087456.1, forward strand.
GACCAGGGGCTGGTGGGTGGAGACCAGAATTGTCTGTAGCACCTCTGCCCTTTTGGAAGAGGTTGGAGAAGATGTGGTGGGAAGTGGGTGACTTTGGTGTGCCACATGTTGGTTCCCTGTAGGCTGGCTGGCTGCCTTCCCTAGAGGAACACTCCCTTTTCTTGGTCTTGTGGCTTCACCCAGCAGGCTTCACCCCCCATGTGACAAGGTTTGGCCTTCATGCTGGGGTGGGTGTGGGCTGGGCCAGTGCTGGGGCTTTATGGAGAGACTTTGTGGCTTGTGTCCCAGTGGACCCCTGGCCCCACCATCTGGCTGGTGACCCCATAGGCATCTCTGCCCAACCCCTTTCCTCTCCCAAGGTTGAGCAACTCTGCCCAGATTGAGCTGCGGGGGCCCTTTTTGGAGAATGCCCTGTGTTGGAAGGGATTTGACAGCAAGTCCTGCTTCCTGTTTAAGGAGATACTGAGAGCTCTTTACAGAGGTGCAGCCACCCACCACCCTGCAGTCCCCTGCAGTGCACTTAGGAGCATTTGGGGTGGCAGCCCCTTCCCCAGCCACACAGCACACGAACAAATAACACACATGCAAAAGCCTCCTGCCTCACAGCCTCTACCCTGAAGCTCTCATCCTCTCTGGCCTGGCTCTGCACGCACAGTAGTGTGTGTACATGTATGTGTGGGTGCAACATGCATATAGTAGTGTGTGCATACACATGTGTGTACGTGGGTGTGCGTGCAAGGGTACGACCAAGGGCAGACTACCTCCTTATGGTCTTCATCACCCCTGGAAGGTCCTAAATGACCAGGCTTAAGTTCACACCCAAGGATTTGCTTTTTTCTTGGAAGAGTTGGTCCAGTGGTTTCTGGAAGCTTATCTTTTAAGGGCATCATGGATTTGAAGTTCAGTCTGTTCTGGATCCCAAACCGGCAGGTTGGAGGTGTGGTGGGATGCGATGGAGTCAGGCCCCAGAGACAGATAGGGGAGAGTGGAGGCCAGGCTGGTTGTCACAACTTCCACCCACGCAGGCCCCGGGAGAAAACTTCCCTCTGCTCAACTGACACTGCAGATTTCTGTTTCAGGAAGGATCACAGGCAGCAGCTAAGCCGGTTGTAGGGGGAGAAGGGAAATTTAAAGGAGAAGTAAGGGAGAGGGTGGGCGTTTGTGATGTGCAGCAGTGGGGACTCACCCCTCTTTTGGCGATGGGGGTCAAGGAGGCAGCCTGGGGCCAGGAATTGTCTCAGGCTGCTCAGATCCTGTACTGTCCCCATTCCTGTTTCCTCCGCCAGTTTCTAGGGGACTCTGGTCAGTTCATCCTGCAGGCCGGGCCTGCCTGTGCAGAGGGCAGGGCGGTGAACGGTTTCATTGACTGCATTCTCTTGAATCCTGGTGTCTCAGGAAAGGGGCAGGAAGAGACGGGCACGTCATGGGTTTTGCCCTCCAACACTGGCCCCTTCAGAGGCCCCTGACCTTTGTTCTCAACAAGGTGTCCCCTCTTTGGTGAGAGCCTTCAGGCTGCTGCAACACTGGGGAGATGGGTGGGGTGGGGACAGAACACGCTTCCCGACCCACACAGGTGCTAGCTTCCAAAGCCCTTGCTTTGAGGGAGGGTCCCAGGCAGCCACGGGGGCACAGCTGTCACCCTGAGTGGATGCTGCCCTCAGCCCCCTCTCCCACCCTCACCCCAGCAGGATGAGGGGAGGGACAGAAGGACAAGCCACCAAGCTGCCCTGCCTCCTCCTACCTCTTCTGCTGGCCCCTGAAGGAAGAGCTCCTTGGGCTTTGTCAGTAGTCTTGGAAGGAGGTTGCTCCCATTGGGCCACGCTGCTTTGTTCTCAGTCAAGAGCCAGGCCCGGTCCAACCAAGCATGTGCCCATCCTGGATGAGCCTGACTTGACTACGTTGACAGCAGTCCTCAGGCAAGGCACCAGGGGGCTGAGGTCCAGCCCACAGCCCTCACATGGCCTCCCCTCCCTCTCAGGACCTACCTGGAGGAGGAGCTCACCAAGGCCCGCAAGAAGCCCAGCCTCCGGAAGGATATGTATCAGAAGATGATTGAGGTGGACCCTGAGGCCCCAACCGAGGAGGAGAAAGCCCAGCGGGCCGTGACCAAGCCGCGGTACATGCAGTGGAGGGAGACCATCAGCTCCACGGCCACCCTGGGGTTCAGGATCGAGGGCATTAAGGTGAGGACAGCCAGGTGTGGCCTGAGTGCCCAGCTCCTGGATGGGGAAGTCATTGGGTTTGGGGGGCCCCACCAGCATCCACCCCTGGGGTCCTGGCTGCTCTCAGGACCCTTCAGAGGTGGTAAGATTCCTCTCTGCACAGGCCCAGGGTGTGGGCAGCCAGCCTCAGAGACAGATATTTGGGGAAACTGGCCTACTCCTTGGTCTGGGTCTGGGTGGGATGACCATGTAGGGGCCTGGGGCCCAGAAGCAGGGATGGTTTCTAGCCCTGCCCAGTGATGAGTCCTCTGCCAGGAACCCTACATTTACCCTAGACCATGCCCGGCGCTGAGAACCCACCCAGGAGCCAGCTCACTGGATGCCAGTGCTAGGCGCTGCCTTGTTCTGCCCATGAGCAGAAAATCAGGACTGACAATGAGATGCAGGCAAGGGAGGGAGCATGCTGGCTGCCTTTGACATTCGCGCCATCTTCCCTGGACAGGTGGGACTAGGCACTGCTCCTCCAGGTCGCCAGACACCTCTGCACTGAGGCCACCTCCAACTTCTGGGCCACCTCATTCTCTTTTCTTTCCCCTTCACTCTCCCGAGAAGGGCCTGGGGATGCTCTCCCTGTATCCACGCCTCCTCTGCTGGTAGATTTGAAAGCAGGCTCAGACGTGTGCTTCACCCCAAGGAGCGAGGTTGCAGGCACCGGCCCCGCGGTCTCAGGCAGCCGTCCATCCTGAGCGGAGGGCAGTCCTAGAGCCTTCCTGGGTTTCCATTCTCTGTCCATTCTTGGCCCGCGTTGGCCAGCCCTGGAGTCAGAGTTGGGCAGCGCGGAGCCCTGACTCATAAGCGAGCGAGGCCAGAGCGGCTCCCGCAGCCTCCTCGCAGATGGCATTGGGTGGAAGTTTCTGCAGGCAGTGCCTCGCTGCCAATGGTTTTGAGTGGGGGAAAGTTTTCACCTTCCCCTGGGACTGCTGCTTTGTGAGCTCTGAGCTGAGAAAGTCATCTGCCCCTCCCCTGTCTTCTGAAATCAGGCTTTCGCTCTTTTTTGCGTTTAGTGTGAAAGCAAATTATATGTTCATCCTCCTCCTCCCAGTGCTCCTTTTCCTTTCTGTATCTGTTTGAAACAACCTTCTTTTCCCTTTACCTCTCTTCCCCTCTCAAGCTGGATCTTCTGGTCTCTGTCCGTTGTCTGCCCATCTTCTGGGACTGAGGGCCACCAGCTCTGAGAGGAGCCAGCTGCCCCCAACAGCACTCCACCAGCCTCTCCCTCCCTTGGTCCAGGAAATGCCCCCTCAGAGAACCCCTGTGGGAAAGGTCCAGCCCAAGATGTGCCGTCCACCTACCCCTCTGCTCTCTCCTCCTGCCCAGGATCCCGCCTGTTGGTCGTCTTCACCCTGGTGGTGCACAGACGCAAGTCTGGGGGCTCCTAGTGGACTCATCCTTTCTCACCCTTTGTCCTTAAAGAACAGATGTCCTCATAGAAATGCTAAGCCCCGTGTGCTGCCTGAACAGCCTGGAGCAGGCGTAGTACTGCGCTCAGGAAATGGAGCCTTTTCTTGGGCTGGGTGGGCTGGCAGTGTTATATCTTGGCTCTCGGGGAACCTAAATAAGAGGCCTTAAATTACAAAGGGAATCATACTTGAGGCAAGGAGTGCCTCTTTCCTGTCTGTGGGGAGGGAGGGCGTCCCTGGAAAGCAGGGAACTTGAGGCACCCAGTTTCCAGGGCCCAGGCCCCTAGTGGCAACTGAGGCCCACGCATCTCCCTCAGCCTCTGCTGCTCACATTCAGGACACTCAGGACGGGCTCTGGCAGCCTCGCACCTCCATTCTTGGCCCAAGCTCGCCTCCTGCCTCTAGGCCTTCCGAATGCCTTCCACGCTGCCGGGGACGCTGGTGCCACCCCTCTGTTCTCCTCAGCCAGGGCCAGGGCAGCCTGTCCTCTGCTGTGCCCATGCAATTGACCTCCCTGTGCCTGGACAGATCGGCGCCGGCCTCTTTGTACCACACATGGGCACCTGGCCACCGGGGTGTCAGGCTGGGGCCCATGGCTCTGAGGTTGGCGCGGTGACCCCCGGGGAAGAGCCCAGCACCAGCCTGGGGGCCCTCTGCTGACCCCTCCTGGACGGGATGCCATTCTCCTTAGAAAGAAGACGGCTCTGTGAACCGGGACTTCAAAAAGACTAAAACGAGGGAGCAGGTGACCGAGGCCTTCAGAGAATTCACTAAAGGAAACCGTAACATCCTGGTGAGTCGGGTGCCCCCTGCCAAGGGGCTGGCTGTATGTTCCCCGGGCAGGGGTAGCTGCTGCCTCTCTGGAGGCTCTTGCCCAGCCTGAGGCTGAGCCAGGCTGGCAGCCGTGGTTCCCACGCAGAAAACCCTGGCCCCAAACTTCTGCTTGGAAGGTGAAAGGAAAGTGGCGTGGTTATCAGCCCCGTCGGGGGGTAAACAGGGAAGCTCGGTGAACACTCACACATCTTTCCCTTAACCAGCAGCGTCTGCTCCCGAGAACATTTCCGCCCTCTTCAGAGCAGTCCTTTCCACTGCTGTATGCCTTTAGCACCCGCTGCCTGCCAAGTGTGTGTTCAGTGCTCACCGAATCCTCACAGCAGCCCCCTGCAGCGGGTGGGCAGTCTTGTCCCTATTTTACAGATGGTGAGACTGAGAGGTCAAGGACACGCAGCTAGGAAAGGGCAGAGGTGGAACACACCCAGGTGGGCCGGCCGCCTGCCGGTCCCTGCACTTCTAGGCCCGGCCGGGCCTCTTCCAAGCTGAGACCAAGTGAGGGAACTGTGCTGGGGAAGTTGGGGGTTGCTATTTACATCACCCTCCCCAGAAAGAACTGACTGGCTTTCTGAGACTAGAGGTGTGGGCGGCAGAAGTTTATGACAAAGTGACTTTATTTTCCACTGTGGCAGCAGGCAGGCTGGACAGATTCTCTGACCACTGGGATCAGCTGAGGTAGCGTGTGTTGAGCCTCCACACCCCAAGTGCAGGGGGCCCTGGGACAGCCAGAGCCTTGGGTACAGCAGGGACGTGGGCTTTCTTCTGCCCAGCCTCCCAGGCTGCTGAGTGGGGAGGGCTGGACCCAGGCAGCCTTTCTCCAAGGAGCCTCAGCGCTGGCTGGAACTGGGGACTCTCCTTCCCCTCCTTTTCCGGCTGGGGAAACTTCGCTTGGCCCCTGGCAAGAGCTGAGGCTTTGGTCATGGGACATGCACCCAAACGCTTCCATACCTGAGGCTCTGGTTCCTGGGTCACCTGCCCGAGAGGGTGTCTGCTCCTTGGCAAAGCCTGCCGCAGAATGCAGTCTTCCCGCGCCTAGGCGAGAAGGGCTTGCTCCTGGTGCTGAGCCCCGGGCTGGCGCTGCTGCACACGGGCATGGAGGGACCGTATGTGCCTGGGCCACAGGCTTCCCTCGCGGCCCCTGGGGAGGGTGGGTGCCCCCAGAGCCAGCACAGCTCAAGCTGGGGTCTGGAGGCTCCGTGGAGAGGCCCCTGGCAGAGATGTTTGTGGCTCCAGCTCTTACTTACTGTGTCCTTTCAAAAGTCAGGGCACTGAAGTTTCTATCAGGAAGACACACACCAGGGCATCTAGGCTCTCTGGGTGCTGCCTCTACTGCCAGCATTCCAGAATAGACTTAACTTTCCTGTGAGGAGCTCCTGGAAGCTGCAAGGCTGTTCGGGAACTGTCCCTCCCGGCACCTCTGGTCACAAAGCCATGTGGAGGGGAGGAAGCTTGGGACCAGGGCCCCAGCTGCCCTGCCTTCTCTGGGCCTGTTTCTTTGCTCCTAGATGAGGAGGTTGGAATAATCGGGGTGGAAGCCCCCTCCCACACTGACACTCAGTGACTCCAATGACCCAAATCAGGCTTAAAATCCTCCCCTACCTCCAAGTGTTTAAATCTGATCATCTTTCTTTTCCCACCCAGATCGCCTACCGGGACCGACTGAAGGACATTCGGGCCACCCTAGAAGTCTCTCCCTTCTTCAAGTGCCATGAGGTAGGTGTTAAGCTTTTGTCATTGTGGGCAGAGAGCAGTGCCCCGTGTGGTTGGCCACGACCCTCGGGCATGCCTGCCTGAGCTGTGGGCCGGCCTCCGTGCTGGCAGACCCGCTTGCTCTGAAAACCCTGGGTTTTTAGGGTGCATACAGCCTGCAGGCCGTCAGTTCGGGCACCTTGTGCCACGCAGGAACCATGTCGTAGAACGTCTGGGTCCGGCTCCCCATCCTGCCTGAGACTGTCGCCGTTGCCCTCTTTCTTCTCCCTCTCCCTCCAGGCCACTGAGGCTCATGCGCGCCAAGTGGCAGTGGCAGGACTTGTCCCAAGCACCCAAGGGGCTCAGGGCAGAAGTTCTCTGAGCTGCTGGAGTAGCCCAGCAGCCCCCCACATCACCACCCGGAGATCTTTAGGAGGGGGAGGCAGGTGTTTGGGTACTGCTCTGGGAGTAGTACTGCTGGAACTTTGCCTTCTCCTGCCTTTGTCTGCAGAGGCAGTTGGCAGCAGACAGGGAACGGAGACAGCTGGGAGAGAGGATTTGGGAATTGTCTGTGGTTCTGTGGAGGGGTTTATAAGATCCTGACATCGGGGAACCCAGGGCCCCCAGCCCCATGTGCGGACAGACACACGGACATACCTACAGCCTCTAAAATGGTTATTGCTGCAGCTGGTGCATGTGAAGCAGGTATCCCACCACTTCCTGCCGACTAGCAGCTCTCTCAGGAAGGCAGCCCTTGAGCGATCTTGTATGGAGGCAGCCTCTGCCGAGCCCTGCCCGCAGAGAGGGCTGTGGATCCAGCAGGAGAAATTTGAGACAGCTGGTCCCAGGGCGCCAGGCAGGAGAGCTTCCCCAGAGGCAGTAGGCCAGACCCACAGAGAACCATTGTGCAGATTACATGCCCGCCTTTCTCTGGGCAGACAGCCGGCCTTGCCCTTGGGTTTTATCCCGAACCTATCCCTCGGCCAGGGTGCACATGTCCTACTATATGAGGTGGCCCTGACAGAGGTGCCTGGACAGGGCCACCCATGAGGAAGGTGTAAGGTGTCTGGAGGGGAGGCTCAGTGTGGCTCAGCCCTGAGTAGCTGTGCTGGGTCTAGCCGATCTCGAAATGCCCTTTTTTCCATCCTCACTGAAGCTCAGTGTCCCTGGGGTGTCTTTGGCTCATCCTGGAGTCTCTGTGTTCCCAGCTTTGTGCAGCCTGCGTTGCCTCCTCCAGCCGGCCCGCTTCCTCTGGAGGAAGGACTCAGGCCGTAGGGCCGCCCATGACCCCCTGGTGGACGGAAGGACCCACTGCTGCCCACTCGGCAGCCCCAGGCTGCCTCCTGCAGCTTTGCGCTCCCTCCTTCAGCACTTTGCTGTAATTTCCTGAAAAATTGTTTTGCTGTGCTCTTTCTGGAGGCTCACTCAGAAATCTCAGGTCTAGAAAGAGGCCAGCTAGGAACAGAATGCCCCTTCACTGGGCTCAGCTTTTCCAGAGGGTTTTCCCTGTCCTGCCCGAGGCCCTGGGAGCTATAATGGCACCCCAGCCCCTCCCCATCCCCCCTTGTCTCCTCTGGGACTCACACGGTGATCCAGCAGTGCTGGGATGTGTTTATATTTGGGAAAGCACCTTACCCCATGCAGGTGCTCTGATCTGGCCCAGAGCAGGAAGGGTGCTTGGCGCCTGCTGTCCCCGGCAGAGACCATGAGCGCGAACCCGCCTTAGAGCCCGTCTGCCCAGGACTTACAGGGGGTGTGCTGTGGGGCTAGAGATGACCTGGGAAACTGCCCACCCTCCTCAGGAGCTGTGAGTGTCTTTTGGACAGTGTCCTTTCCCCTGCCCTCTACAGGTAGGAGGGTGGCATCTCCCCTTGGGGTGTTAGGTTTGAGTCAAAATCTCCAAAGGGAGGGGCAAGCCCCATGGTTAGCTGTGGTCTAGAAATAGGGAAAGTGTGCAGGTCAGAGCAGAGTCAGAGAGGAGGGGTCTGCCACCCTGGACTCCTCCCTGCTGCCACCCACACAGAGGGTGGTCAGGGTTCTGGATCCCACGTCCTCTGCCCCTGGCATCGCCACTCTCGGGCTCTGCTTGCTGCCCAGGTGAGAATGGGGGCCAGAGCTGCGGGCAAAGCTCTCACCACTTCACGGAGGCCTCAGGCTTTTCCGAGTCCCCTCAAGTGCCAGGTCGCACAGTGTGGAGGGCAGGGTGGGGGCCCCGGGCTGTCCCGTCTCATCCCCCTGCTCCCCTGCAGGTCATCGGCAGCTCCCTCCTCTTCATCCACGACAAGAAGGAACAGGCCAAGGTGTGGATGATCGACTTTGGAAAAACCACACCCCTGCCTGAGGGCCAGACCCTGCAGCACGATGTTCCGTGGCAGGAAGGGAACCGGGAGGATGGCTACCTCTCGGGCCTGAACAACCTCATCGACATCCTGACGGAAATGTGCCCGGACGCCCCGCTCGCCTGAGGCTGCCCCGCGCCCCACCTCGCCGTGTCCTGGCCTCTTCTCCCCTCTTACTTCCCTCCTCCTTCTGAATTTTTTCTTCACTTTTACCTGGGTGCGAGCCCCAGAACTGACCCTCCCAAACGTCACTACAAGACACTGTGCAGAAGAGGAGATAAGATTTTCTAGTTACTTCCTAATTGAAGGGCTTGGCATTTGTCCATAGGATCTCCTGCTAGCAGAGAGGCCCAAACCCAGGCTCAGCTGCCTGCAGGGAGGTCAGTTGGGTTTAGATCTGGAGGGAGGTACAGGAAGCTGTGGGGTCCCTGACTCCAGAGGGGATTCTAGTAGATGAGCCCCCTCAGCCTTTGGGCAGGCTACCTGTGGGGGCCTGCTGCCCCCTGGTGGCTGGTGCTGTTAGCGCCACTGCTGGGCACAGCTCATTCTGCTCCATCCTCTCAGCCTGGGTTGGGGGTCGGGAGGGTTGCTGTAAGAATAGGTCCCTGGTGCCTTTCTGGTAGTTGGGGCACAAAACCACTGGGAACAGCATGTAGGCCATGAATCAAGTATCCTCTGCTTAGCAGCCCAGGGACTCCCAGAGATGCTGTGGTGGCTTTTGTAGGGCTGCTAAACCAGGGACCCCACCCACCCGGGATTGAAACCCTCCAGCACTGGGACAGACCCAGGAGTAGGAGGAGTCCAGATCCAAATTGGCTGTGTTCTCCAACACTGGCCTTCCCAGGAGGGGGCAGGCAGGAGCTGTGTTGCTCCATCTCTGATTTCTGCCCATGGATTCAGAGGGACACTCTGCAGACCTGAGCTTCCAAGGATGCCACCCAATCCCCAGAGCTGCTTGTGCCTCCCGCTCCTCACCTTGCCGTGCTGGGGGCTGGGTGGCAGTGGGCCAGGGCACAGGCAGCCCCCAGGGGAAGAACAGAACCTGCAGGGGACACTTCTCTTCCGTCCCCTCACCTGCCCCACCTCCTGGTGCCAGGCGGTCTGCCTGCTGCACACCCAGGGCTCCCATGAAGTCCAGGGTCCTCAGCCATTACAGGGCAGAGCTTCAGGCCTGCGCTGAGCAGGGAGGTAGCAGGAGGCTGGCTTCCTGGCATCATTTTCCCCCTGAAATAAGTCTTAACAGCCTGAGGAACTTAGGCCTGTGTCCCAGACACGGTGTGGGCAGCTTCCAGAGTATGTGATGGGTGCCAGGCATCTCCTCCTGGAGTGTCTAGGTTGCTTGAAGATTCACAGAGAACCAGCTGTAAGCCTTATTTTAACTGTAAAGCAAGTAGGTCTGTATTATTGAGAAGAATGTAAATTTTGCGTGACTTCTAAGGAACAAAACTCTGGCTCTATGACCATTTGGAGCTGTGGCCCAGGTGCTCTCCTTTGCGGTTGGGGGTACAGGAGAGCAGAGTTGAGGAGCTCCGGCCGGGCGCCAGGCCAGCAGCACTGGGCCCGTTGCTCTGCGGGGAGCTTCTCCAGGGACACATGGAGATAGTGTGTCCCCAGGTGCGTGTGCCTGGAGGACCAGTCCAGAGGGAGGGCTTCCTGGGCTGCCCCCCATTACCCCAGGGTCTCTGGGGGAACTGTCAACTTGCCCATGTGACACGTACATTTTCCCTTTTCATGCTGGGTGAGTGACAGTTGGTGGGGGTGGAGGGTGGGACACATGAGAATGTGTAAGTACAGATTTTAAAAAAGGAAATCACTTTCAAACTTCCTGGCTCTTGTTCAAAACAGCAATGAGCTCCTGTGTGGGCTGACTTGCTAAAGGTCACACCCCCGCCCTGCTGAGCACAAGAGATCTTGTGACAGCACGTGACCTTAGAAGGCAAAGCCAGCTCGGGGTCTCGGGAGCTGTAGTCATTTATGGGGCAGGAGAGACCCCAGGTGTCTCTGCTGCAGCTGTCTGCGGGGAAGGGACATCATTAATTCAGATGTAAAGGTTCTACCACTATGGGCTGGCCAAATCACCCTGTGAAAAAAGTTTGCTAAAGCAGATCAATGCTATGAACAAAAATTACAGGGGACCAGCCTAACTGATTTAAGAGAACAAACATTCTAAGCACTTTAAGCAGACACCAGTTGTCTGCAAACAATGTGCTAATATGCAGACGATTTGTTTAGTAAAGGGGGCCCATAGGGCCTCTTACTGGCAATCCTTTGCTTTGGGTTACATTATATATGTGAATGGTAGAAAGTGGCATCTTGTAGGGTAATTCTAGGGGCTTGGGACTTTTCTATTTCCCATGCTGGTTCTCCTCCTCCACACCTACTCTCTTTCTCCCCTCTATCCCCCACCCTTCTGTCTGAGCGGCATTGAACAATCCTGGAATGGGATTTCCCAAAGCCCCTGCCCAGGCGATCTGAAACCTTCCCCAGCCAGCCCCGTCCGGGCAGGGACTCCTTGGGTCCTGGCCGCTCAGGTGCCAGGAGGGTGGGATGAGCTGGGCGTGCCTGCGCACAGGTGAGTGTGTGCCCTTCCAGCCGTGTCCCTGCTGGGCCCCAGGCGCTTGGTGTCCAGCCTGCTTAACAGTGGAGGGAGGTTTCTCAACTGCTTGTCCCAGATGTGCCTTTAGTGTCATGTAAGAAGTTTTTAAGTTATATTTATTTTGTCGGGTTTTTTAATTGCACAAAACACTAAGATTGAGAGGCTGGATTTGTTTCTCCTTTAAAAGCTTTGCCTTGTTCCTGAACTTGCTTTCCTGCTGGTGGAAAGGGCCCAGATGCAGCCCTGGCCACCATCCCACCTCCCACGCCCCACCATGGACTCTTTGCCCTGTTAGCTGTATTTAGCTTTGAGTTTCTCTGCATCCAGTCAACCCCCGTGTGTATATGACCCAGGCCCTTGCTTGGGAAGAAGCAGGGTGCTCACCCCCGCCAGTGCCTTTTGCTGAAGGAGAGGACTCCCCTGAGTGTTCTCCTTCCCTCTGAACCCCTCTCCCCGCCACACCTTTGGAGAAAACTGAGCTGTTACAAACCCCCGCACAGTGCCTGCCGGACTGACTACAGACGCTCTGTACCTCCCTGAATAAAGGCCCTGGGGACCTCGGTGCTGGGTGCTGTCTGCGTGTGGTCCTTCTGACCCCAAGCCCTCAAGGAGTGTCTGGGGGGTGGACGACGGGGGGTGGGGGTCTTTGGAAGCTGGAAGATCCACTTGGGGCTCTGACAACCCCCTGGGTATGGGGGTCAGATTGAGTAACATTTTAATCAGCAAAGGATTTAAAATATTCTTCAAATGTGGGATTTTAGTTTTGAATCCTCTATAAAATAATTGCTAAGACCTTAAAAAAGACAAAAACCACTCTTCAAAGCTACTCCTTTCTACTCTCTCCACGAAAATTTTTACACAGTAGCTCAGGGACCACAAAATTAGCCACAAAGTGCTCCCCACCCCCTGGGGCTGGGGGAGAACCTCGGTCTTTCTGTGTGAGGCCCTGGGTGCGTGAATCTGTAGGCCCCTTTGATCCCTGTATCACCTCCATGAATAAGGCTGTGTAGCCTCCATTTTACAAACAGGGAAGCTGAGGCTGGGACCAAACACTTTGACCTGGTAGCAAGAGGGAAGGCAGGGATTTAGATCCAGAATTTGCCCGATTTCAAAACCAAGTCTGTCTTCCTCCCTCCCGGGGAAGCATTTAAAGAACAGAGAGCTTTTGTCTTTGCCCCAGTCCCAGGTGCTAAGCACCAGGCTTGGCACATAGTAGCAGCCCAGCGAGGTTTTGGTGGACCGATGTGTCTGGGTGGCCGAGGAAGACAGCTGAGAGCAGGAGCCCCAGCAGCACATTGAGGATTCACCATGCACTTCCCTTCAGGCCTTTCCCAGCTCTGGATTGCTGGCGGCTTCACTTGCAGAACTCAGAATTCTTTATCTGCGGGTTGATAACATCCTTTATCATTTTGAAAAATTATAGGACAGAAGTACCAAAAAAGCCACAGGGCCTTTGCACCTTCTGTCCGATCTGCTCTCCCCAGGTTATCATGTGTTAACTATGCTCACTTCAGATTCTCACACCTGTATCTCATTCCTGTTCGTTCCCCACAACTACAACTGGCTGTGGGCTGCAACCATTGTCTACATAGGTTCACCTGAGTTGCTTCCTGCCCTTCCTTCCCTGTCAGCCCAGAGCCCTGGGATGTGCCCAGACCCTGCCTGTGTAACCTTGGAGTCTGGAGCACTTTAAACCACCCCCCGCCCCTAGTACAAACCTTTCACCAACAGGAGACGGGAACAGGTCACTGGATCCCTCCTCCTTCCCATCCACCTCACTGATGGATGCAGCCTGACTGGCTTCCCAGAAGGTGGTCCATGAGATCCAGCAAGCTGCTGCACTTCGTGGGGCTTGCACTCTGACAAAGCAGCAGGAAATAAGCCTCCTGCTCAGGCTTTGCTCCCTGGGGAACCTGAACAGGGATATCATTGCTTAGATCTCTGCTCAAATGTTGCCTCCTTGGAAAGGTCTCTGAACCCCAACTGTGTTCTCGCAGTGCCCAGTCTTATCTCCCACACGCCCCTCGGGGTTCAGAACTGACGTGGATTCATGGCCCCGGTCCTCTACTGCCATCTTGTCTGCACTCCTTTCAGCCATCCGTCTTCAGTATCTTTCTCTAGACCTTGTCTTTGCCAATAATCGACCAGCAGAGTCACGCAACAAGGGCTTTCTGGAATGCGTGAGTGTCACCTTGTCTTCTCACCATCCTTCTGCTGTGGTTACCTCTCAGGGCTTTGTGATCACCTCCAATCCATGTGCAACCCCTGTGGCCATGAAACACCAGCCTCTGTGTCCCCCCCGGGGTTTCCCTGCTCAGCCTCCTGTGCCTGTTGCACAGACTGACCAAGACGCTGCTATGAACCTTCATCCCCTGCGCCTCTGCCCACCCCCTTCCTGCCTGGGACTGGGCCACTCACTGGATGGGAGCTCCTCTCCAGCACTGCAGTTAGGGGACCAGGAGCATCCAGGCCTTCTCAGCTTGTGGACCCCTCATTCTTGCTAACCTGGAATGGACCCCACATGTTCCACAGAGGCTCTGGCCAGGCAGAAAGGACCAGACCTGAGGCCATGGGAATAGGCTTTGAGGAGCCTGGGCACCACCAGAGGGCATGGGCCCCAGATGGGGAAGAGCTGTCCTCTGGCTCAATTAATGGGATCCCGAGTCTTTCTGTCTGTTTCAAACTTCAGTGGCCAAGGCGGCTCGTAGAACCCTGCCTGCCCTGGGAAGAGGGAGTCAGCGTGTGAACCAGTGGAGCTCAGGGAGCCTGCTGCCACCAGGCCCCCATGTCCTGGGTGCAGACCTCGGGTGGGGTCTTTGTCACTCCAGTGTGGCCCCACAGCCTGGCTGGGGGTTTGCAGAAAACAACCTGAAGCAGCTGCTCACGTGCATTCACTTCACTGGAAGTGTCTACTCTGACCAAGAAGCGAATGTAAGATTCCATCCACTGCAGGTTAAACATTCCAGTTATACATCTGGGAACCAGGGAAATAACCACTGCATGGCTCTGTGGACCCAGTGGACTCACTGAGAGGTGGATTTGAGCCCAAACCCCTTCATCTCAGGGACTCAAAAACCCCCTCTCTACCCAGAGGCCCCCAGTGGCTTTTCTGGTTGCAGGCAGCACTGTCAGCACAGACCCCAGAAGACTGATGTTGGCTGGTGCAGTGGGAAAGTGCAGACCCTTCCAGAACCAAGTTAGCTCTCAGACCCGGCCAGTGATGGAGGCCTGCCCTGTCCCCCTCCCCCTGCCCCTCACTCTACCTGACCACAGGGGAAACCTGGGGCCACTGGCATGGCCACCTTACTGCCTCTGACTTGGGGGCAAACCAACTTCAGAACTTCACCCTGAGGTTCTGCTTTCTAGGGTGACCAACTGTCTGGGACAGCCCTGTGTCGTGGGGAACCCGAGGGTCAGAAACCCTGCTGCTTCCCAGGACACTTCTGGCACGAGCCACCTTGGTTGGGTCCCCTGAATCATGGAACAGGAGATAAAGCTTCTAAGCTAACACTTCACTGAGGGGAACAGTCCCCAGGGGCAGGAGGGGAGGTGGGGGAAGTGAGGCAGGGACGAAGGCAACAGAAGCACGAGGGGATGAGTCAGAGAGGCCTACGCACTAGTGTCAAGGGTAGGTCTTGGGGGAGGGAGGGGTCGGAACAGACACACCCCGGCCATCTGCACCTATCTCTGGGGTGGCACCATCCGTGCGCAGGTACTCGTCCCCAGCAGGTCAGTGTGGTGGTGGCAGTGGGGCAGTGGCAGCATAGGGCTGTGCTGAGTTGCCCCGGTCTGGGGTGCTGGGTGAACCAAGTTTGAGAGGAGCTTTTCCAGTACATACCAGTAGGGCAGTGCCCATCTGACCCCCACCCTCAGGGCTGTCCTGCATTCTGCCCCTTGCATTTCCTTGACTCGGGGCCTCACCCCCTCAGCCAGCTGGGTTGGAAGCTGGTCACCACATCAAACTGCCCCCCAGTTCTGCCGGGTCTGGGGAGGGGAGAGAAACTGAAAATAACAGAGCTCCCTGGGGGCCCGCAAGGGGTTGGCTGGGGAGCACTCGGCTGTCTTGGTAACAAGGAGGCCAGGGAGCTGCAGGAAAACCTCCTTGAGCCATTTTGAGAACCAGTGGTCAGGGGAAGGCCTCTAGGGGAAAGGCTGGGAGACCCCATCTGCCTGTAAGCAGCTGTGGGCTGTCGGGGACCTCTCCTCCCACATCTGTCATGGCCCTGAGGTCTCCCAGGGAATTTCACTGAAGTCTGAGGAGTCCCTTGGCTTAACACAGTGGTTTTTCACCTTTTAAGGATCATGGATGCCTGAGATAATATAGAGGAAGTTATGTACCCTCTTCCCAGAAAAATGCCCATGTGCATATACACAAATCCATATACAAACTCAGGGACTCCTAGACAGCCCCCAAAGCCCCTTGAAAAATTCCCAGATGGTGTATGGCCCCTAGTTTGAGAACTGTTGGCTTGTAATAGCCCTTTCCAGTAATACATTACGGACATGTGGCCCCCTCCCCTCACTGCATGGACATCTCTGTGCATCAGAGACCTGCCTGGCCTCTGACCCCAACTTTCCCCTCCCTTAACCGTCCTGCCTTCTGAATAGGCATCACCTTGGAACTATGTTCCACCTGTTTATAAGTAGAGCTTTATTGGAAACAACCGCACCCATTCCTTTATGTACTGCTGCTTTGTAAAACAGAGGAGTTGAGTAGTTGCCAGGGGCTGAATGGCTGCAAAGCCTAAAACATTTCCTATCTGGCCCTTTAGTGAAACATCCTCCACCTGCTACCTTAGAATAGCCGTGACCACTGATGAAGGATTGCTACCTGTCAGGCGCCATACCAGGTGACTGAAAGCTAAGTAGTTTAATCCTTACAAAAACTTTGTGAGATGAGCTTTATTGACCACATTTTGCACATAGGAAAGCAGAGGCACAGAGAGGGTGAGTAACTTCTCTAAGATCACACAGCTGATAAGCAGCAGATCAGGCTTTGAACCAAAGCTCAAGATCTTCCCATAACCCTGCATGACTGAGTCTCCCAAGCAGCAGGGTTTGTCCGCACACCTGGTTGCATCTCAGGATTGCTGGGACAGCCTGCTGTCAAGCCGTGAGTCCTGACAAGAACTTGGGAATGTTAATCTCAAGCATGGCCTTCTCCTGAGGGTGGGAGCGGAGCCGCAGAGGCTGGGGGTTTGGGGTTGAGGGGAGACCCTGGATCAGGAGATCTCTGACGAGACACTGTTTGTTCTAGACTCTGTGCGACCCTGCAGGGAAGTGCAGCCTACGCCTCTCATTGCCCGAGCACCACAACACCCAACCACCAGGTTCACTGCTGCTCCCCCCACCGCACCCGCAGCAGACGGTGCAGAGCCAAGTTCACTTGCCAATTCACAGGCTGGTGCACTTGCCTTTCCACAGAAAAACACATCCTAACTTTCACAAACACCAGGAAACAGAGTGCATGCCGTTCTCCTGTCTTTGCTGTGACAGCTGTGGCCCGCTCCCAGCATACAGTGCACTGTGTGCGGGCCGGAGATGACAAATTCAACAGAGACGTGAGGAAGGGAGTGGAAAGTGCTGAGTGAGGAGAGGCCTTTCACACTTTAGCAAGAGGTGAGGGCTTGTGGTTTTGTTTTTTTTTTAAACAAGAAAATAACTAGTTTGGTATAATACTAACAATATGAGAAAGGGAAGTGCTTCCCTGAATAGGTGTCTGTCTCAAAACATAACAAAAAGCCACAGACTGGGTGGCCTAAATAACAGAATCTTATTTCCTCCCCGTTCTGGGGGCTGGAAATCCAGGGTCAAGGTCTTGCCAGGTCTGGGTTCTGGTAAAGGCTCTCTCCCTGGCCTGCAGATGGTGACTTCATAGTGCGTCCTCATATGAGGTTGTGGGTGGGTGGTGCGTGGCGGGGAGCCAGCCCTGGTGTCTCTTCTTCCTCTTCCACGGACACCAGCCCCATCCAGTTGGGGCCCCACCATTACAATTTCACTTAACCTTTATCAGGTCCTCACAGGCCTCATCTCCAAGTCCAGTCACATTGTGGGGTTAGGGCTCCAACGAATGGGGGCAGGAAACAGACGTTCAGTCCATAACAGACTCCCTTTTCTAACCAACTTTAGGGACTGTTCCCAGCTCCACCTTCCTGCCCTGTACCTTCCAAACTTGTGAATGAGTAACGCAGTTCAGGGGTGGGGGTGGGGCGTGCAATGCTAATTTCCGTGGCTTGCAATGTGGTAACATGTATTTGGGTTATTTTAAAAATAGCTTCTGCAAATCATGGACCAACAGTATCTTACTGAGACAATTTGCTGTCGACAGCAACCCTGTTTTATTTCAATGGGGGAAAAAATGCCCAATTTTAGTCATGCTTTCTGAGAACACGTGCTGGAGTGAAATCAAGACCACAGTCTATAGAGACTGCTGAAATAGCGGGGCAGCGTCAGGGGAGGCTGCCCCCTACTGGGTGGTCATGTGCATTACAAGGCACTTGAAGAAAAGGAAAATGGATGGAGAGTTCTTCTAACTTAACAAGTCTGGAAGCCCCGCTGCTCAGGGAGACTTCTTCCTCACGTGTCCCCCACGAATGCCCTGGGGAAGAGAAAGTTCCCTTCCTTTTATGGCTCCTCCTAGCCTAGTGACATCTTTAACTAACAGGGATGCAGTGGCCGTGGCAATGATGAAAGAATCACCAACAGCCATTACGGAGGGTTCACCGTGCGGGGCACATGGTGGGGAGGATGGGGACACGTTACCTCACTTAATCCTCACAACACCCAGTTGAGGGAGGTACTGTTAGTGTTATTACCTGTGTTGTCTTAATTAGAAAACTGATGCTTAGAGAGGTTAAGTAATCTGACCAAGGTCACACTGCAGGTGAATGCCAGAGCCAGGATGTGAACCCAGGTGTAAGGCGTGGCATGGAGGTGGACAGGTAAGCAGGCAGGTGCAATGCAGTGTGAAGAGGGCCATGTGGGTTCAACATGGGACCCCAGGGGGGCACAGAGGAGGGCGCCTGACCCAGGAGAGGGACCAGAAGCCACTGGAGAGAGGCTTAGCAGAGCAGGTGCCACCAAAAGTCAGTTTATAGGCTGAGTAGGAATTATCCAGAAGGCTTGGGGGTGGATAGAGGAAACAGAACTGCAGACCCATAGAGGCACATGGAAAGACTCAGGGTCAGCTCCAGATGGCCAGAGCAGAGGGTCTGTGTGGGGCTGGAGGGTGGACAGGGCCCTATCACGGGTATGGTGAGCCTGGGGAGGTGCGTGGACTTTCTCCCAGTGACATGCGGCCATCCTGGTAGTCTCCTAGGCCAGGACATGACGAGATTGCCCTAGTATGTGGTAGATTGCTCTGGCTGCCAGGGGCCTGGGGATGGAGCTGGGGGGTGGGTGGGGGGAGACGGACAAGGTGAGGGGACTCATTAGGAGAAGGTTAGGATAAGCCAGAGGAGAAATGCTGGGGTCCTGAACGAGGTCAAGCCGTGGGCCGCAGAGATGTGAGAGACATAGTGTGCGTGCCCCTCCGCACGTGGCCGTGGGAGGGCTGGGCCTGAGTGCCCAAGGGTGACCGGCTGGTAGACGGGGGCAGGGGGGCACCACTCCCCCAGGGGAAAGGTGAGAGGAGAAGCAGGATCAGGGGTGGGTGAGGAGGGGAAGCTAGTAAGTTTGTTTGGATGCCTTGAGTTACAGGTGCCTGGGGGACAGCCAGAGGCAGCTGGCCTCAGCAGCTGGATACGTGGGCCTGAAATTCAAGAGCAAGCCTTGGGTGGGAAACAACACTTCCAGTGTCTTCGGGATAGACCTGTAGGCTTCCCCAGGGAGGCTGGATTGAGGAGAATGCTCACAATATCACGGTAAGTGAGAGAAGCCGCATTCAGAGTTGTGTGTGCAATTTAGAGTTAAAAGGAAAAGATCAGACTATTAACAGTGGGGTTTTTTGAGTGATGGGCTCACGAGTATTTTTTATTTCCTTCCTTATGGTTTGCTGCTTAATCAAAAATTTCCCAGCAAGCATAGTTTGCTTTCATAATCAGACATATGTACATATGTAATTATTTTGTTTTAGTCACCACCTCTGTAACCAAATCATCTGAAACCCTCCCGGCAGAGGTGGGTGCCCCCTTCCAAGTCTCTTTGGGTGCTTATCACACACTGTTGTTAAGTATTAGTTTAACTGTGGGAGGGTCCAAGTCCTGGTCATCCCAGTGACCTTAGCTCCAGCCGAGGGTTGGCACACAGAGGTGGTACAATAAATGTTTGCTACATGAGTGGAAAAATGAAACTTCGTGGCCTACTACAAAGCATGTACCGCAGTGGGTGGGCAAGATCTGGGACCCCCAGGGGCCCTGACAGTATCCTTGTCAGGATCACAGGCTGGGCAGGGGACAGGAACTTAACTGTTTACAGAGCTCCCAATCCTTGGCAAAATCTGTTTATGAAAAAAATCTAGCTATCTGTAAGTGCTAATGAAATACTAATATGAAATAAGGATTGGTAATGAATAATACATCAACTCATAAATAAGCTCATAAAAAGCAACACTAACTTCTACAGGGGACAGTTTGGCGATAAATAGTCCCAACTTTTTAAAGCACATACCTGCTGACCAAGCAAAAGTACGCGGGTATCTATCTACAGATACCATAGCCCATATGTCCAGTGATTTTGGTACAAGGATATTCATTCCGGGACAGCAGACAGCTGCAAATGCCCTCCGCGTCATCGTGGGACTGGCTGAGTGCATCCATTCTACTGCAGCTGTTACAGAGAGTGAAACCACTCTGTCAGCACTGAGAAAACACACTCCGGAACATCCTGTTAATTGGAAAAAAGCTAGATTGATAGCAGTATATGTTTGTTGCCATGTGGGATCTCTAGCAACAATACTTGCTTCCCGGGAAGAGAGCTGTGGGTGGGATCGGATGGGAGGGGGGCGTTCTCATCGCAGTATGTCTTTTTGTTACTTTGAGTTTTGCACCCTGCTTAGATACCCCCATATGAAAAATTTAGTAAGATAAATAAATATTTAGTGAGGCACAACTGATCACAGACTAGAGCAAGTACGTATTTTAAACCACAGCATGTCAGTTATATTTTGTTTTCCTTTTTTCAAAGTTCTGCTCAGAGGCACTAACCTCTCTGGTTTTCAGGCAGCAGCACAACTCTCTTTGGTATCTTAACAGGTTCTCTTGAAAAAAGTTGAGATGAAAAACCTGTTTTTTGTTGTTGTTGTTTTTAAAGGAGGTTGGATGTGCCATATCTGACGTCTCTATCCTTTTCTCACTGCCAGCCCCTCGAAGGGGTGGCTCCAGGAGCTAATGGAGGGCCCCGAGGGGTTGCGTGTGGACCACGTGGGGTTGCCAGTGGCCCCTGAGGATGATGGCAGGCCTACTGGGAAGGTAGGGTGGGCTGGAGGAGCCTGGGGAAGCCCTGACCCTCATCCCCCCAAGTCCACTGACCCCTTCACTCGCTGACTTGAGTGAAAGGATCCATGCAGGGTCCCGAGGTGGGCTCGAGCCTCAGTTTCCTTCCCTATGTCCCAGACATAACCTCAGGCTCAGAGGATCTCCAAGGAAGGAAACCCCTGCACCTGCCAAGCGGGATAGAAGCCCTTGGCAAACACAGCTCCCCCCACCTCGGCAAAGTATGGCTCTGGTATAAGTTTCCAGACTCCCCTCCAAATGACCTGGGGCCTCAGGGCTCGGGGCTGCCACATGGCCATGGTGAACGATGCCTCTTGGGTCTGACAACAAAGACAGAATAGAGCCTGATGGTTAATGCTTTTGCTAAAATTGCAATACATTTTGGAAATCCTTGTCAGGCCATCAAAGTGTCACACCGCTTCCCGAGGCTTGGCTGTTTACCTTCCATACGCTTGCTCTCTCTCGGCCTAGCTTCTTTCCGGTCCAAATAAAACCCTTTGAGCCCCTAGGCCTGTTGGCTTGTGCTTACTTTCACAGCTAGTAACTAGCACTTCAGATGAGCAGGAAGCCAATGGACACAAACTTTGCTTTTCTACTAGGTTCGGAGAGGATTCTTTGCACAGAGTATTTCCCATTTAGGTAGAAGGTGGGAAGTGGGGAGAGGGGCCAATATGCAGGTGTGCTTCATGGCAGTTAGCAACTCGCTGCTTCTCATTCCACCTTCCTCATGCAACGACGTTTGCCTGGAACAGGGCCAGGCGTGGCAGGAGGGAAATAAAAACATTATTGGAGATGGTGCTATTTGGGGGAGAGTTTCATGTCTAAGAAACCTAGTTCCCTCTGTGAAGTGATTTGGGCCATTGGCCTTGCTTTGGGGAGAATTTATTGGGGCCTGGCCAATGGCAGGACACTGGTTGAGGGTCCAGAATCACAGAGAATTCCCAAGGACTTTGGAAAGCTAACCTCTGGGATCGGTTTTCACAAGAGCTAAACAGGAGAAACAGATTTTGGTCTTAGCCTTCAGCCTTAGTTTCTTATTCTGTTACTGGCCCCTCATTAAGGTAGAAACCCCAGCATGCCTTTGGTACCTTGCCACCTGCCTGAAGTCCCTGCACCAACCTGGAATGGCCACACTTACAGTCTTTTCTTGATGGGATAAGAAAAGGGTTTTGCATGCATGTTAACCTTTTCTGGAAATTTTTAAAATAAATAAAGTTTTCACTGAAATCACTGGGCATATATATACCTACATTTTTCCTTCTAAATACTGTTCTCTACTACTGTCATTTGAGACAGGAGGCATTGGGGGACTGGGAAGTTGGGAGGGTGGGCTGAAAGAGATGAAGACTTGTAACACATTCGTACACGACAGATGCATCACTTGTGACATGTGGGAAACAGTCACACAGGTGCCCCGGCCTCGCGCGTGCACACGTGTGCATGTGTGTGTGATGTACGTAGGATCTAGTCTGTGTCTGACACACTGCAGAAGCTCCGTAGATGGTGGCTATTATTTGTAGGCGGGAAGAGCAGTGAAGACAGGATGAGTCAGAGGAGGCTTTGGGAGCAAATATTTACTTAGGATTTTTTCTTGTTAGTGAGAGAGTCTCAACTTGAACCAGTTTAGGAAAAGGAAAGAAAGAAGAAGAGGGAGGGAGGTGGGGAGGGAGGGGCAGGGGGAGCACAGATGGCTTATGCATTTCAACTGTGGGACAGGCAGGGCTGGAACTGGCCTTGGGGCCGACGCGAATGACATCCTCCCTCCGTCTCTCATCCACTCCTCTCTGTGTTCTGGTGTCTTGTTCGATCCTCATGTTTCCATGAGGGGGGACCATGGCTATTGGTAGCTTTGGGCTGACAAACCACAGCCTCGGGACCAAGGAGGAAAAACAGCTTTCCCGTACTTTACTTAGAAAGATTTCAGGACCTTTGCAGTTTAGCGCAACGAAAGGGACGTGCTATTGGCCTGGCTGGGATGGGGTGGGTTCTTACCCAGAACCCCATGGGCCCAGTAGGGGAGATGCTGCCCCTGGGAAAGGGGGAGGGAGAGCAGAGCAAACAAGATCATGGTCCTGTCTTAGGTTGGCAGGTGCAGTTCCTGAGCTGGGCCCAGGAGCCAGGAAGGATTTGAATAAGGAGTGGGGAGGGCTGCCCTCTGCTCCGGGAGAGGGAATAGGGTACCAACTCTGGGGGCACTGCAATGCTGGGAGACAGGAACGTCAAGGCCACAGCACTGATCTCTTTGTAATAAAATCTAAACATCACTGCCTCAGCTTCTTTAAAACCTTCTGGATGTGTTTCAAGTTTCCCCAGAAGCCAACAGCGGAGGTGTCCTGACTGTTGGGTTCCCCTCCTGGCCTGGAACCTCCGGAGATGGGGACAGCTTCTAAGTGTTTGGAAAGTGCTTACTTCCTCCACTGATGACATTCCTAGTTTTAAAAGTTTCTTAGCTTTCTAGAGTCTTTTTTTTTTTTTTTAACATAGCTATTTTTGACAAAAATATAAATATCCACCACCCTGACAGGAAAGACAGCTGCAGGCTCCTGCTCTGAGCACAGGCCCCTGTTCCTCGGATTACACTCCATGGAGCCAGAGCCTGTCTGGAGGAGGAGGCAATAACTTGGGGCTGTCAGGTCTCCAAGTTTTCCACAAGGACAACAGAGCCACAGGCCATAGGAGCAGCTGCACAGCTGTGCCTACGGAAACTGGGAAGCATCCAAAGCCCCTGGGCCCAGGACACGCGGCTGCCCCTGAGCCGTGAAAGTGTACCCCATTCATGTGGCCGGATGTCACTCTGGCTCCTCTTTCTGGGGGGATCCCCCTCCTCCTTCTGCTACTGGCCAAGTGCTAACTTCATCTCCCCTTGTGCCTCCCCCCTCCAGCCCGTAGGAAGCTGGAACACTGCAGGAAGAATTCTCCGGCCAAGAGCATTCCTGGCATAATCTGAGCCCAGTAAGTACTTGGAAGATGCACCTGGTCAAGAAATGCTCCCTGGGGTGTCTGGGTGACCACGATGTGTCTTAGGTCATTAAGTGCCTTAGGTTTTGCGTCCTGGTTTTAGCAGTGACTAAAGTCAACTCGTAGGCACAGATGCCATTTCTGGGGCCTTGAAGGGGTCCCTGAGGTTGAGCCTGAAGTCTCACTGGAAGGTTGATTCACTCTTGGGGACAGCAGCAGCATCAAGGTCCCCGGACAGCAGCATCTCTCAGTAGACACACTGGGACACCCCTGGTAAGCGGACAAGGATGGCGGCCCCCATGGGTCCTGGGCTGATGTGAGGGAACAGTGAGAGGCAGGGCCTTTCCCTTGGGGTGTGAGCATCAGGGCCATACCTGGGGACTCCCCTCCCACAGTCCTTGGTGCTCAGTGCAGTGCTGCAGATGTGGCCTCGTGCCGGCCTCCAGCCTCTGCTCCTAATGCATCTGAAATCAAACGGTCTGTCCTGGCACACACACTGCAGTGCTGCCAAAAGGTGAGCTGCCTGGCAGATAACTCCCTGGGCCCAACAGAGCACCTGGAGGTTTCTTAATTCCAAGCACTTTTTCATTTAATGCTATCAGACTTCATCTTGTTAGACGGCCTCTGCCTGTCAAGAGCTTTTTGAATTCTGATTTGTCCATATTTAGTTCCCTTCATCCACAAATTTGATCAGCTCTTTAAGTCTTCATCCAATTATTAAAGAGAGTGTTTGGCTGGACCACAGGCCATGGCCTGAAATTCCCTCCAATGTGACATATGTTCAACCAGTCCCTCGTTACAGGTGAACAGCTAGTTCTAAGGTCTCCTAACCACCAGCTTCTCATTTACACCAGAGACTTCAACAAATGAGTACACTGCACACATTTCCCTCATCACCCGCCAAGCGGTCAAGAGAAAGAAGTGAGTTTCACCTGTACGCGTGTTTGTGGTGAACATACTCTGGGCTTTGACACTTGATTTAGTGCACAAACCCTGGTTGCAAAGGGATCAGATAACCAAACGTGGCCCTTTGAGGAGTGACTTGTATGAGCCTCCCAGGAGAAGAGGGGTGCGAGGGAAAGGTCTGAAGGAGGGCAAGGCCTACCTTGGGGAAGGGCAACCTTCGTAATAGGAAGACCATTAACAGTGCATGTGCAGAGAGAGGAGGGGGGCACTCAAGACCCCATCAGAGATCTGTCCAGTGACGAAAACAAGAGGACACAGGGCTCTGAGAAGCCACCAGAAAGGCCACATGAATGTTTATTACATAGAAAAGAGGGAGAGGAAGAAAAGGTTTCCAAAGCCATAGTTCTGAGATTTAAAAAAACGCAAACTTGGAATGTCAAAGAGAGGCCATGCTTTATATATTTATAATATGGATATATAAATATGTACATGGAGATATGTACACAGGTTTTTATTGTCATACATGGTATTTTTCATCACATGTACAGTAATGGTGCTTGAATTACGCATTTTAAAGCTGGCAGAATGCTGGAGAAATTGGAACCCTGGTCAGCCCCTAGAGGGCGGTGTGGAGACACAGCAGCAGTGGGCAGGTCCTGGGTTGGGATGGGGTATGGGATTGGGGGGTGGGGCTGGGTTCTGAGGGTCTGGGAGAGCTAAGCTGCAGGCAGGCCTGGGCCCCAGGCTGCAAGATTTGGGCCAGGGCAAGTCTGGAAGCTTCCCTAGGTCCCTGACATTAAAAATTTCTTCTCTTAGAACTGAGGAAGGCTCCAGTCATTGAAATGAACTGGAAAATCCCCTCAGCTGGATTGGATTCCAGGGAAAGTCCATGGAAGTGGGGTGGGCTCCCAGTGGTCTGGGTAGACGTGAAACCAGAAACCCCGGGGAGATCAGAGAGTGGGTCGGGTCTTGTCAGAGAACAATAGAAATGCACAGCGACTGATGTAACAGAAAGGAGAGGGACCCAAGCACTGCCAACCATGGCGCCAAAACCTGTAAATCACAACACAACACTCGTCCATATATAAATTCAGCTAATACACAGAACCAGGCTTGTTTCTATGTATGTTGTTGTTGTTTTTTTGATGGCACCACATACAACAGCATGGAACTTAGCCTGTGAACAGGGCCAGGGTGCCCAGACCAGGTACAGCCACCATCACCATCGCCCTCTCCCTGCTTGGAACATGGATCAAGCGCTAACCCAGGCAGGGTGGACATGACCTCTGTCCCCCTTCTCTCCTCACTAGTTCCTATATGGGGGCTGGTGGGGTGAGGGGTGGGGGGAGTTGTGGGAACAGAAAAGGACCTCCAAAGAGAGGATTGCCTGCAGCCCAAAAGAGACCATTGTTCCCTCTTCTCTGGGCAGACCCCCCTCGCTCCTTCTATAGAAGGCCAAGTTAGGGCATGGAGATGGGCCCAGCCAGGTTTGCAGGATGGGGATGCTGAGCTTGTAGACTCTGGGAGGAAGAGGTCCAAGACCAGGGGCCCTGGAGAGAGAGGAAACAGTGTGCGCACCTGGGCCCAGAATGGGGGTAATGAGCCCGTGATGGAGGGAGACAGCTCCTGGGCGAGGCACGGGGCTCCTTTGGAGACATTAAGTCCCCAGTTCTGAGTCTCCAGGCAGACCCTGGCCTGCCTTCACCCAGCATCAAAGGGGCTGTGAGTGTGTATGTGCACCTGTGTATAGGTGTGAGTGTGTGTTCGGGCAGGTGTGTGTGCATGGTTGAGAGGGTGGCAGCCAGGTGAACTGTGGAGTCTGGACCGGCCTGAGTGGCTGGAATTTTAGCAGATCCAGGCAGGGATGGGGAGTGGTTGGGAACAGAAATCCCACAGCTAAATCCAAAGAGAGAGACAACTTGTACCAGAAATCAGGACACACATAAGTGGGACCCTGTTATATCCTGCCCCATCTGTGACGGGGTCAGGAAGTGAGAGTGAAATTGAGAGGCCAGTGTTTATGTTTTACTGGAAGGAGTCCTGGCCTCTGAGTCCATGGGGCTTGCACAGGAGAGAACAGAGAGAACAGCCTCTGCTACTCCTTGTCCCTGTCCCTGTCCCCCTCCCCAGCCATGAGGCTCATCCCCCAAGCCTTTCACCCAGAGAGAAATGGGAAGAATGACAGTTGCCCAGGCTCCTCCTTGTTCCCAATCTGTAGATGGATAAACTGACCCATTAAGACAGTGGGAGAGACGAACAGCGCTGAGCCTGGAACTCAGCCCCGGGGCTTGGGAGGCATTCAGGATCCCTCTAGTTGGGATTTCCCCAACCTGTCACCAGAGGCTCTCATCCTGTCTCCATGTGGGATTTGGGGTGGATCCAGGAGCGTCTGAGCAGGAGCTGCCACACCTGTGTGAGCCCACGAACTTACTGAAGCTCTAAGAATCTAACGGGAAGAAAAGTGATGGAAAACACAGGACCCCCAGTATTGCCACCTGCTCAGGTTGACCTCAGCCTCCCTTCCCCTCACAGCTTGGCTTCCTGTCTTGTCCAGCACACACAGGGCTCTCTGGAGGATGAGGGTCCAGCCCCAGACCTCGGAGAGCACATCTCCCACCTCTAACCTGTGTTCATCTTGCTACTCCACCTGTGGAGGCGGGGATGGAGAGATGCTGCTCTCCAGGAAAAAGGCATCTTTGATCTGTTTCTCCAAGGCCATGCCCACGACCTACTTGGTCCACTTTGGTGCCCACTGAATGTAGAAATTGCTGAAGGTAGAAATGCAAACAGGCGGCCTGCACTTGTAGGACTGCCGGAGGCCAACACAGGGAGCCCACGGAGACAAAGGCTGGGTTCCGTTGGGGAGTGTGTGTCAGCGGTGGTCAGCAACTGCTTCAAACCACTCATCCCACAGGTAAGGTCATGGTCTCTGGGGAGGGTCAGCGAGGCTGGGGAGGGGCTGGTGCTTTAAAAGTGCTCATCCACCTCCAATTCCCCTGTTGAAAGCCCTCTAAACAAGCCGACAAGAGGGAGTAGTAAGTCAACAATGCCTGCAGCCACCAACCGGAGAATTTACATTTAAAAGATACATCCCCAAGCAGTTTACACAGAGCATGAGGCTTTCTTTGCCAGCATCACTAACGTGGTAAAAACAGCCAGTGTCGTTAAATCCTGGTTAAGTCCTGAGGTGGGCCCGGAGCCCAGGTCCAGCTCTTCTCCCATGGTCGGATCTGTCTGAAAACCCAGCTGATAGCCCCCCGCTGCTGGTAAGGGTCATAGGAGATAAAATGCACCCCACAGTGCCTGCAAGGGCCCAACCTTTGGATGCTGTCCTTGTCACTGGGGCTGACACATGGAGTGTCGGGGGCAGCAGAGGGAGGGCATCGTGTCCCTTCCTTCTCTTTCCTCGAGTGCAGCCAGAGGCTGGCTCCAAGGCCAGGCTGCCTGCTAGACAGGCCAGGGTTGGGGGAAGGTCACAGCAGGGTAGCCCCTGACCGCAGCCCCAGCACCATGGCAGGCAGGAGGGGTGCCTGAGCGGAGCCGGAGCCATCGCTCCCTGTTACTCCCACAGGGGCCCTGGCCTTCCAGACCTGAAGTCTTGGCTCAGACTGAGATCTTAAGATCCAAGTCAATGTCTCCACTGCCCACAGGACACTCCCAGGCTGCCAGGTAGCTCATTCTTGCTCCAGGATCCTGCTCTGGCTCAAGGGAATTGCCACTCTGATTCAAGTGTCAAAATTAGGTCCCGAGAGCATCTCGTTCACTGTGAAGTTCTCTGTGTCACTGTGATCCCCACCCCAAACACCTGTGACATAGGAATGTCCCACAGAACTCTGACTGATAGATAAATGGCTGGACCTGAAACGCGCCCTTGGACTTCTGGACCATCACCCTTTTGCTGTGCCACTAAGGTGAGCCCAATCTGTCACCCAAGGGCTGTGTATCAATCAAGCACTTGCTGGCCTGAGAACACTACTTTTCAGCTGGCTGGTGTTTTATAAATTAATGCTGGCCATCTAACGGCCTGAGCTGCCAGCTCAGACTGCTCGGAGTACACAAGCCACTGTTCCTTATCTAAAGATGAAAATACTGAGACCATGGCCTCACTTAGCGGGAAGTTATTTTGAGCTGATCCGCCCGCCTGGCAGTTGTCACAGACCCATGGTTCTGAAGACAGGTGGGGGTCCTCTTGGTCTCTTCCACACATCAGTTACCTGCAAAGGGGCTGCCTCCTGAGACTGCTGTCTTCTCAAGTTTGAAGAAGCAGCTGCAGGTAAAGGGAGGACCTGAGGGAGGGGATGTGCAGACAGGAGCTGTCCTTCCAAGCACATAAACCCCTGCATGAAGCCATCCCATACTGGGACTCATGGTGACAACTGTCACTCAAGAAAACTCCACCCATGTCTGCACTGTGTCACTAAACATAAGACACAAATTGCTATCTCTTCTCTGCCCCCTCAGCAGCCACTCCCAGCCAAACCAGGAAAATCAGATCCACCTCGGTCCCTGTGGGGGCAGCCCCACCTGACACCTGTCATCACTCCAGGCAAACTCAGGGGAGCTGTTCGGGGTGACGGGCTACAGGCTGGTGGCCTTTACTTCCCTCGACTGAAGCTGTTTTTATCTGATTCTAGGGGAGGCTCCATGCTGTGATGCCGCTTCCTCGAGAGCAGCCTGCTCTCTCTTGGCCTGGAGGATACCATCTTCACACAATGGCAGGTCCTGACTTTCTGGATGAAACCAAACGTGAGCCCATACCTTGAAAACACAGAGGCTTCCCAACATGAAAGCAGCATCAAAGGCCTGGGTCAGGGCCAGGAAGAAAGGAGGAGGGAAGAGATAGACACAGCCAGGTGTTCAGAAAGTGCAACGCAGCCCCAGGCAGCAACGCGAGAGGGACCAGATGCTCGTCAGAATGAAGGGGCAGACTGCCGGGCAGGATCGGGTCCAGGAGCAGAGAACCCACCTCTGAGTCAGGGCCCAGGGGTTGGTGAGCGGCTGGAGGGAATTCTGTTTCTCCAAGGATGCCAGTTTGCTGTCCAAGCCATAGCGAGCCCGACACCCACTTCCCAGTAGGACTATAAAGCCCAGCGGATGGAGCGGGTGGGCCACTGTCCCAGAATGGAGGGTCTAACAACACAGACCATGCAAGCAGTGGCCCCAGAATGGGCTCACAGTGGAGCCAGGGGGCCTGTCTAGCTGCAGGCTCCCCAGGACTTCCCATCCAGCTGGGGGCAAATGGCCAGACCGGCCACTTCTCCAGCCCTGGCCGGATTCTGACTGAGTCCCTGATGGACAGGAAGAGCCCCTCAGAGAGAAACCCATCCAATGGCACAAAGTCCGGTAAGCCTGGAAACTTGGCTTTGGGCCAGTCCCATTTTAGCGATTCCTACATTTCATCCTACATTTCATTAGAATGAAAATGAAAATAAAACAGACGTGTAGATGTCCACCTTGTTACTGCCATTTAGATCTGCTTTCTCTTAATTTCTGATCAATCTTGACCTGAAGTAGCTTGGACAGCTTCTGTTGGCGCCAGCTCTGTAACAATCACTCACAGAGGTTTCTTAAAGGACCCAACCACCCCTTTGCAATGGGAGAAAATTCTGTAACGCCAACAATGTCACCCGAAGGCATCTATGCAAGAAGGATTTTCAAAGACAGGTCCACAAGCCATACTTTTTTTTTTTTTTTTTTTTTTTGGCAATTCTAAAACCCCAAAAGCTCTCAAATGGTGAGTTTTCTCCCATAACTTATTTAGTGGCAAAATCTGACCTGTACTGAGGTGACACTATTTACAGTGTTATTGATCCTAATTAGTCTGACTATTCACATATTTCTCTGCAGAAATGGTCACGTGTTTGATGGCAGAGCGCTGTTCCAGACTCTGCTGGGCTGTTAGGAAATGAATTGGTAAATGTCTCTTACTCTCTTCCTCAGATCCAAAAGTTCTGAATTCAGAGACCCGTCTGGCCCTAAGGATTTCAGAGAAAGGACTATGAAGCCAAAATGGTGTTGAGTGTAATGTGAAAGGCTGCCCACTCAGACCCAGGTTGGTACGTTTATGTCTGAACATCTGGCAAGTCCAGCAGTTTCACCCCAGGCATGGAGCCACTGCTCTCCTTCCCAGAGAAACAAAGGCCCCGAGGTTTCCGTGGCAAGGAGGTGGGGGCTGTGATGAGAGAGGGCAGGGCCAGGAGACACCTGTGGGGATCTGTACCCCCGACAGCTGAGGGCACATTCTTTTCAGGATGGGAGTCTGTCCATCCTCACTTCCGCCCTGTTGCTGCCCCCACGAGACCGCTCTGGCAGGGGATGGGGACCTGGAGGAAGTGTCCACTGCAGTCCGGCCCCTTGATGGGCAGGACTGTCCTGCACACCTGGACCAGGCCACTGCTGTCTGGTCATGCAGCACCTCTTGCCCTCCTGGTGGGCAGTGGGCAATGCGAAGCAGGCCAAGGGAGCTGGGTGCTCCAGCCTCCCTGTCAGCACTCCCGTCTCCACCTTCTTCCCCACCCCTCCCAGATGCTCTGGGGGTCTGCCACACCACCCACCGAAACCAGGCTTTCTGAAGCAGCGGGAGAAGCTGGCAGCCCTCAGAACCTGCTGAGAAAAGCAGATGCATTTTCAAAATAAATAATAGTTTTAAATCCCCTCTTTCCACTCCAAACCCAGGAAACGGCAGAAGAGAACGTGTGAAGACCCCGTGTCTGCCGCTGCCTGGCGTGGCCCTCGGGGCACCAGGCTTCTGAGCGGCTTGCCTGGGCTCACAGCTGCTGTGGGATGCCCTGCTCCTTGTAGCCTGTGAAGAAGAAGCAGAGGAGAGCTGGTCAGACACCCATTTCCCTCAGCATTTCTCCAGGCGGTGCCCCCAGACTAGAATATGCTAGAACCTTATTCACACAGAGGTGTAAATGACAGTCAAGGGCTTGCTTTTCCCAAGGACATTGGCTTTTTAATAAGAAACCAGGGGAATGAGTGGAGAACTGGGGATCTTTGGGTTTAGATGGGGATATATGGGACGAGAGTTTCTGCTGCTGTATCTGGTGGGGGTTGGAAGGTTATCAACGTGCCCCTGAATCCACACTGCACAAAAGTGGCCTCCGCAGACTGGCCTGCTGTGATTTCCCAATGCAGAACCTTGGGGGAAGGTACCAGGCAGTCTTCTCCAAGTGATGGGCATCTGGTATGTGTGGTTGGAGAGGAGGAAGGAAGGAAAAAAGGAAGACAGCACACGGCAGGGAGGAACCAAGCATGTGTGTTCCATCAGCTGCATCTCTGTGACACAGGCAAGGGCGATTGATGGCTTCGAGCCTTTAAAACATTGGTGATAATTATGGGGACATTGGAAAAATTGATCACTATTGATATTAGTGAATTGATGTTAGTTTATTTGGGCATGAAAGGGTATTGTGGTTTTTGTTTTTTTGTTTTTTTGTTTTTTTGTTTTTTTGTTTTTAAGATACCTACTGAAATATCTAAGGGTGAAATTAGAAGTCTGGAATTTGCTGAGTTGTTACCCCAATTAGCTGGTAACTCAGCCCACAGAAGAGCTTCAGTAGACTTACTTGGGTTTTTTCTCTTTATTTACCAGATTCTTCATCAGGCTTAGGTGTTGAGAGGGCAGGAAGGTGAGGGGAGTGACGGATGGAACCAGAGTGGCCCTGAGTTGACACCGGTTGGAGGTGGTATGGGCATTGAGGGACTCGTTATACTAGGCCTTCTACTTGTGTCTATTTAAACATTTTCCAAAATAAAAAGTTAAAAAACAGAAGCCCGTTGACCATCGGGGAGAAGGGATGTTTGTGTGCAGTGGGGCAGGGCAATTAAGTGAAGGGCCTCAGGCAGCCCAGGCGTGAGGCCTGTAAATCCACCCACAGACTCACCTTGAGAAACTTCGGAGCGACACAGGGGTAGGAGGAGCATGAAGGAGAGGAGAGAAAGAAAAAGAGAAAACAGTCTGAAAACAGAGGCCAGAGGGACTGCCTGAAATATAAAGAGAGGGAGGATGCATGATGGGGATTGGGAGATGGACAGGACCATGGTCAGGATCACAGTGGTCAGCTACTGCAGCTGGCAGTCACCCTCAGTGGGAGTGTGGGCTTGGCGGCAGGGGCGTCCCTCCCTGGGGATCACTCAGTAAGACACTGCCAGGAAGCTCGTGCCAATGTCTCCCCTTCTCCCTTCCCTCCATATCTCAGCCAAGCCCACTCCTCTGCTCACCTTCTGCCTCTCACTCTTTTTCTGCCCCAAACTATGTTCACCTTGAGATGGAATCTGGATGGACCCAAGGAAGGATGGCTACAGGACAGATTTGACTACAACAACCTAAAGATGTTGAAGTGACCCATCCTGGCCCCAGCCCAGCTCTGTCTGAGCCATGTGGTTTGCCTTTTATGTGGATAGGAGCCACATATATAAAACCTAACACTGTGGGGAGGGTAATAGCTCATGGTAGATCACATGCTTAGCATGTACAAGGTCCTGGGTTCAATCCCCAGTACTTCCATTAAAAAAACAAAAACAAAAACAAAAAACCTCATCTTTGGGAAAGACTCAGGCTAAGGATGGCAAACAGATTTTATCTTGCAAACATCATGGATCAATTGGTAGTGATTGCCTGAAGCCCTGTGTTGAGAACAAGTAAGATTATTCAGCAGAATGTGTCATGATTGATTAGCAATGTCTGCCATGAGCATGGCAGTAGAAAGAGGCTATCATACAACCACCAGGTACTTATTGACCCACAACCAACACAGGCTGTTGCTGACTGTTATTTGTTATTATTAATATAAATAGAGCTGCAGCCTTGTAAGTTCCTGATTTTAACTTCTACTTTGATCTGTATTTCTCTGTTTCTCCTCTTAGGAGTTTTTCCTTGATGGTACATGTCTTATGACACCCTAGGCAATGCTAGGTAAAAAAATTACCCTGTATTCTTGCAACTGAAAAGTTTCCTTCATTTTTACAGGAAGGGGCTGGAGTGACACCAGAAAGAACAGACCTGTATCCAACTATCTACTAGGACAGACAAGTTCATTGTGATTATTCCTTTGAATGTAGTCATCCTGGGACATGCACACCCCACTGTTGCTCAGAGCAACCCCAGCCCACAGCACCATCTCAACAGTGGTGATGATTCATCCTTGGAGGGTGGCTTGGAGAAAGAGCAAAGGTACCCCTTGCTGAGGTGGGTGAGTGAGTCTGGTGGCCCGGCAGGGTAAGTGGGTAGCAGTAGGTATGATGGGTTTTCTCATGCAGCCCTCAAGTCCATCCCCCAGGCAGTCTTCTAAAGAGTTTGAGGCAAAGACAGCACCCCTGGGACCAGTGTGCAGACATCCAAGGAGGAGACCCCCAGTGAAGGCTCGGGGGAGTGGGGAGGGGGTAAGGAGGGTGGGGAAGTGGGTTCTGGAACTTGATTATCCTGCAGTCCAGCTATGGCTGCCACACCAGCCACATGAGAGGAGTTTCTGCTGAGTCAGCTGCTAGAGTGGTAGAAGGTGAGGAAGTGGCAGGTCCCCATCCACCCTTCCTGGGTCTCTGCTTCCTCGCTGAGGAGATGATAAGGGGAGCTCTTTAAGCTATCTCTAAGATCCAGACCCCGTGGGTCCTGGTATCGAGTGTGACCAAAGAAAGGATACCAGAGAGCTCTGGGGTCAGATTAGGCATCGATGCACATTTTTGGAGACTCACTCTGTGGCACAGGTATGCTCCACTATAATGGAAAGTTTCCCTGCTCAGGTGCCCCGGCAGCTAGCCAGACGCTTGGTGTGTCGAGGAGATGGCGCCAGAAGAGGGGTCGGGGTGGCCTTGCAGCCTTCAGCAGGCTTTCTGTTCACCGCTGAGGAAAGCAGAGGCACCTCCCAGATTCCAGCTGGGAGTGGGGCCTGCAGGCTGTCCCGCAGGCCCCTTGGAAAGGACCATAGTCCCCAGGGAAATGTCAGGACTTACAGGCTGGCTGGTAGCATTCTGTCCGCCCAGCAGTGTTCCATACCCCTCCCCACAGATGGAAGTGATCCCAGGCCTTGCCACTGGGCGATGGGAGTGGGACAGGCCTGCCTCGGTCTCTGCCTGCTCTGCCCCCTCACCTCCCAACACCCTCACTGATGGGCAGCCCCCGCCCTGAGAACAACTTTCCCCAGCAGGGCCGGGCAGTCTCCTGACTGCTCCTCAGCCTCTCCCTCTCCAGTGTCCCCGCCCTGCCCTCTGGCTGTCCTGATCCCCCAGTGTCTGCCTGGTTCGCTCAACGTTGGAGTGCCCTGGCAGCCCAGCCCACCCACTTCCTCTCCTGTCCTCTGTGGCTGGAGACACTGCTTCCAGGCAGCCTGTCTGACCAATCGACTGGCTCTGCTGATCTGGCTCAGGCTCGGGGACCTGCATTTTCTCTGGCCTGGTGGCTTGATTGGTCACTGATCCGAGGCCTCGCCAGGCCCTGGCATCTGTGTGTGCCCCGGGTCTCGGATCCTCACAGGATCCTGAACTCAGGCTGAGCTAACTAGGGATCATTCTAGACTATTCTAGAGCTCCCTGACCCCGGGCTTCCTCTCCCGCCTCTGCTGTCCTTACCTGGCACAGCTCACCTCTGACACCGACACTCTACCTGTGAATGGTTCTGTCGGGCGTAGGACACATTGAGGAGCCTGGGGTGTGGGGAGAAGGGCCTGAGGGGACGTGGGTCTTGTTGGTGAGGAATAATGAGGTAGACGGAACATGTGACAATACAGGGACACGCATAGGGGCACAGGGTGACGAGCACGGCTGCTTAAAATAGGTGTCTCTTGTAAGACCTCGCTAGGTTATTTTAAAAATGCTAATTAAGTCGTCTTTGGTAGTTTTGTGTTGGGATCGAGTTTGTGTTAAACAGTTGGTGGAGGTCCTCTCAGCACAAGTTAGGAAGAAGGCTTTGGCATCAAGGACCAGAGAGCTTAGTTTAAAAGCAGTTGAAATGATACTGTTCTAGCTGTAACAAAGTTACAAGGTTTCCCGAGGGCAAATACGCCTCGAGGCCATTTCCTTCTTTCTGGAAAGGGCATGATGGAGGCAGAGGGGATGTGAACTCACATGGGCCACAACCTTGCTACCCAGTGTCGTCAACTGGACTATTTCCTTGACAAATGTGATGCCTGGGGTGTCTGAGCTGAACAGGGCTCCCCCTCTTCCTCCCTTATTCGCGGTCCCCAGCTCAGCTCTCTGCCCGGTGCCCTCATGGTTCTCTGCAGGCATCAGGGTGGGGCATGCGGGGAGGATTCCTTATGCCAGGAGGCCACAGGCGCTAGTGAGGAGGACACAGGTAAGCCGCAGGGGAGAAGCAGGCCCAGCCACGCAGATCTCCCTGTGAGCACCCACACCCCACAGGATCTAAACGCCCAGACCATTTTGGCCCCTACCCCTCCTCGGGCCCTGTTCCCCACATCCCGGCCCAGCCCCAGCCCCCCAGAGAGGTGTGGTGCCCGCGGCTACTCACTGGCGAGGATGACCATGTCCATGCCCCAGAAGATGCTCATGATCCAGCCCACCATGACGATGGCCGTGAGGATCTGGATGAGGGCAGCAGCGATGTTCAGCCAGAAGACGCAGCACACATGCCTGTCTGGGAGGTCAGTGCGGGCACCGCACAGCACGGTGAAAGCCGAGACGAACGTCCCTGTGAGAGGCGGAGGGGACAGTCTTCTGAGGGCACTGGGAGACACCACAGCACACGTGCTCATCACTAGCCTGAGGCCCAGCGGCTCGCCCTCTGGGAGCTCTGAGAGGAGCGGCCAGTGTCGGCACCTTCCTGCTCAGACCACCTCTCGCCCCCAAACTAGACAGGCCGATGCCCTGGCCTGAAGGAGGCATGACCTGGGGCTGCCAAGGACCTAGAATAAGTCCTGAGGCCTCTGGGGGACACAGATGTCACATGACAAGTAGAGCAACATTGCAGCCACCTGCAAGGACAACAGACGGCAGTAGAAAGGATACCTTGTGTGGCAAAGATTCTAAGGGCCTCAGAGTTCAGAGGTGGAAGCCACCCACATGGTAAATTCAGGAAAGGGCCCCCAGCACACATACCAACTGCAGCTGCCTGCAGAGAGGGGACAGTGCAGGCCAGGGGACATCTCCCGGAACCCTCCCCTACTGAGCAGGTGTTTCTGACGCTTTGCTATCTGGGGCCTTGCTGGCCCTGGAGAGACCCCCCTCCCAGGGCTAGTCAATTCCTAGAGATAGTGAAAGGCTTTCCTATGCAAGCCAGCCAGCCCAGAGTCCACACCTGGCCTCCTCCTTTATGGGCTCTCACTCTCTGGGTCATAACCCCCACCCTGATCACCCAGAGCCAGGTACAGACAATTGGGGCAGCCCCTACACCCCAGAGACCACTGAAGTGATTCAAACTAGCCAATCGTAAGTCTGCTTGCCTGTCTTGCCGTTCCTTCCCACAGGAACCACAGGAAAGGCTCCTGCCCATATCTTCCCCTCACTCCCTCTGCTTCCCACCTGTCCCTGGATGCATCCTCATGTGTCACCCCAAAGGGCAATGTGCCCCCTCCTCTCAGGAAATGTGAGTGAATTATCTTCTCAGTGGCCAGCGTTTCCTGATCTGTTCACCTCATCGTATCTAAATAATAAATAACTCATTTTAAAGCACACACACACACAGAGCCAAGAATTAAGTTTCTTGTCCAAGGTCATACTCACGGTGGGCATTGACCCCACCGCTGTCTGATGCCAATGGCCACGCCCTGCTTGGCCTCACAGGTAGAGAGACCTGGGAAAGCAGGTCCAGACAAGAGAGCAGGCCACTTGGGAAATCAACCCCGCTTCTCACACTTCCTGCTCCGGGAGGAAACTGCCCGGCAGTTTTGGGGACAGCGAGAGGGGAGCATCGATTTCCCTCCCTCCCTGCATCCTGGTTCTGGCCCATCCCTGCCCAAACTTGGTGGCTCCCACTGGCTTCCCGATGTGGCCTTTCCCTCTGCCCACACCTTTGTGACTCAATTGAAGGCTAACCCCTGAGACCACGTGCTGGTTTCTAATCCCAACCCTGCCCCATCCTCCTCCTCAGCTGAACAACTGCCACCACTTGGGTGTGTTCCTGCCTCCTGAGTGGCCGACAGCTCCTCTGAGGGCCCAGTGGCATCCCATCCACCTCTGCCCCCAGCAGCACAGTGCCTGGTGTACAGGAGCAGGGATGTGGGATCCAAAGATACGCAACCAGTGTGAAGTGCAGCCTCAGACCACCTGCATCCTCACCTGCAGGATCTGTTTAAAATGCAGGTGTCTGGGTCTCCATCTGAGAGCTGGAGGTCTAGGGGGGCCCAGGAATCTACATTTCCAAGCAAGTTTCTCCCTCCACTCAGATAATGATAATGCTCATTAATGTGTGAGAACCATGGATTCATGATCAGTCACACGGATTCATGATCAGTCACACGGATTCAAGATCAAGATTCAAGACTAAATGGCCCCTTCGCGTTTCTGGCACAGAGCCCGGGGTGGCCCTACGGGAGACTCAGAGAGGCCAAGGCTGGTCTTCCCCTCTCACCAAATGGGCAGTCCATTTTGTCAGCAGGGGGTTGGGTGAACTAAAAGTGTCTGAGATGAGAAAGACAAACTTGGAGAAGGCAGAGCTGAGACACGACGGGGATACAGACTCAGGGTTTGGTAGTGGACACAGGAGGAAACAGGGGACATAGGGCCCATTAGAAAGTGTGTGTCACCATCCTTTGCCTCTGCTCGTGTATCATGCTGTGGGATATGAGACAAACACGAGCTGACACTATTAAAAAAGAGAACATTACCAAAGAAGAAAGCTGGTAGAAGATGAACAAGAGGAAGATATTAAGTAAAATTAACACGAATACCATCAACTACACACCTACAGTGTGCTGCAGCTCGTGCCCTCCTCTACCAACACTGTCTCTCATTCTTACCATCTCACCAGATGGAGAAACCAAAGCTCTGAGAGGCTGAATGACCTGCGCACATAGCAGAGCCCAGATTTAAACCCAGATCTGCCTAAAGTGGAGGCCAGAGCTCTTTTCCATCTGAGATGTTGCATCCTTACATTAAAAATTAAGGAAAGTTACATAAAACAGGATGGCCCTTCCTCAAAAAATTAAAAATAGACTTGCCATCTAACCCAGCATTTCCACTTCTGAGTGTATACTCAGAAGAACTGAAAGCAGAGCCTGAAAGAGATATTTGTACTCCCGTGTTCATAGCAGCAGTGTTCACAACGGCTGAAGCACGGGGGCAACACAAGCGTCTATAGATGGATGAATGGATAAGCAAAATGTGCTCTATACATGCAATGGAATGTTATTCAGCCTTAGAAAGGAAGGAAATTCTGACACATCTACAACATGGATGAACTTTGAAGACATTATGCTAAGTGAACTAAGCCAGTTACGAAAGGACAAATACTGCGTGACTTCAGTTATATGAGGCAACTAGGGTAGTCAAAGTCATAGGAACATAAAATAGAATGGTGGTTGCCAGGGGCTGGGGACAGGGGGGAGGGCAAATGAGGCGTTATTGTTTAATGGATCCAGAGCTTCAGTGCTGCAAGATGAAAAGAGTTCTGGAGCTGGGTGGTGGTGATGGATACATGACAGTGTGCATGGCATTAAGATGCCATTGAACTGAACGCTGAAGAATGGTTAAGATGGTAAATTTTATGTTATGTATGTTACAATAAAAAGAATTGGGGGAAAAAGGAAAGAAACTTCATCATTTATGATTCTCAAAATATCCTTGAATGTCTCCCTGTGCCCCAGCCAGTGTCCTTCACAGAAGCCCTGAAGCAGATGGTGCCTCGACTGTGGCCAACAGTGTCCTGACTCCGTGGGATCTGGCTGGGCTCCCGTGATCCTGTTTCTTTGTAGCCATGGCCTCGCATCAGCCTTCCTGCCTAAGAAACGGGAACATGTTTTTATTAGACTGAATCATATGAAACTGCCATTTTTATAGGTCAAGACTAGCTGAATAACAGCAATTTCATATGGCTCAGCCTACTATGTATATGGAAACCTTGAGCATAAGGAAACACTGAACTCAGTGTTAAAGTTAGAAGGTCATCTAGTCCATCTCCTGTCAAAAGATAGAATCTCACCAGAACTGCCCAACTGATTAGAGGCCAACAAGCCTCTTCGTGCATCTGCCTGCTTGCCATGGAGACCGGGGCGCCCGGGCACAGGCAACGTCAGCAAAGAGGAAGGTTCATCTGCTGGGAAAGCTGGGCTGACCCACATTTTATTTAAAAGAGGAGACAACCTCAGCTCGGGTGTGGCGTGGGAGGGACTTTTGGTCACTATTTTTGTACTCACATTGATGCTTACATTGTGATAACTCTAAGACGTATATGAAAATATAAGCACATTGTTCACGTACTGATGTGTACAATAAGTACATATATTACCGGCAATTGCATTCATTTGGAGAAATTAATTATTAATTAATTATTAGTTTGGATAAATAATTTCCCTAATTAGGAAACAATGCTGATCGGTCCCTTTGACCTTATAAGGCAACATATGCCATCAAAGGTAAGAGTGAAGTGAATGGATTTATAATGTAAAAACATTGTTTTAATCTATTCAATGGGAAAATTTGTAAATGATTTTAGCACAGTTCCATATGAAGAGGTGTTTATTACTTTAAACGAGTCTTACCCTGGCTCTGCAGTCAATAAGATGTGCTGCTTGTCAGAGGCCCTGGCTTATACCTGGACAGCCTCTGTCACTCCTCCAGGGAGGGCTGGTTGAGCACAAATCTCTTACCAGCACAACCTTGAATGTGAGCTTTGGGGGACAGGAAGGAAATGTAAGGGAAGGCTTGGCCTGGACTTCACATCTGATTTTGAAGGACAAGCCACACCCTACAAAACAGGTCCTGCTGCTGACAGTCCAGTTCAGAGCCAGAATGAGATAAATGGGTGATCACATTCAGGGGCAAACTCAAGCCCTATGAAATTTCAGTTCTCAAACCTTGCAGGGCATGAGACGCAATGGGGATTGTGCTAAAAATATACTTTCCTGGGCTACACCACCCAGAGATTTCTAATTCAGTAGATCTGGTCATTATCTTTTCATCACTGTGCAATCATTTTAACCAGAAATGGGAAAGGAAAGGAAAGAGAAGTGACTACAGGTTCACAAATGATTCTGGAAAAAAAGTCCTTGGAAGACAGAATTAGAATAGTTATCATTTATAATAGCCAAGATAGAGAAGCAACCTAAGTGTCCATTGACAGATGAATGGATAAAGACGATGTGGTATATACATACAATGGAATGTTAGCCATAAATAAAATGAAATCTTGCCATTTGCTACAACATGGATGAACCTAGAGGGTATTATGCTAAGATGCTAAGTGAAATAAGTCAGACAAACACAAATACTGTATGATGTATATGTGGAATCTAAAATACAAAACAAATGAACAAACATAACAAAATAGAAACAGAGTCACAAATAGAGAAAACAAACTGGTGGTTGCCAGAGAGAAAGATGGGGAGGGGGAGGAGAGAAATAGGTGAGGGAGATTAAGAGGTACAAACTTCCAGTTACAAAATGAGTCATGGGTATGAAATGTACAGTGTGGGTAATATAGTCAGTAATTATGTAATATCTTTGTATGGTGACAGATGGTAACTACACTTATCAGGATGACCATTTTGAAATGCACAGAAATATCAAAACACTATATTGTGTAACAGGAACTAACATAGTGTTATAGGTCAATTATACTTCAAAAACAAATAAACAAACACATTCTCGGAAAAAGAGATCAGATTTGTGGTTACCAGAGGTGTGGGCTGTGGGGAGTGGGAACCGGATGAAGGTAGTGGGGAACTGGATGAAGGCAGGTGAAAGGTACTAACTTGTGGTTAGAAGATAAATAACAAATAGGGATGTAATGTACAACATAAGAAATGAAATTAACACTGCTCTATGTTACATATGAAAGTTGTTAAGAGAGTAAATCCTAAGAGTTCTCATCACAAGGGAAACTTTTTAATTAATTAGTTGATTGATTGATTGATTGATTGATTGATTGATTTAAATGGTGGTACTGGGGACTGAACCCAGGACCTCTTGCAGGCTAAGCATGCACTCTACGCTGAGCTATGCCCTCCTCCAGGAAACTTTTAAAAAATTTCTTTAATTTTGTATCTATATGAGAAGATGGATGTTCACTAGACCTACTGAGGTAATCATTTCATGATGTATATGTCAAATCATTATGCTATATACCTTAAACTTATACAGGACTTTTCATGTCAATTATATCTCAATAAAATGGGAAGAACAATACATTTTTTTAAAAAACATAAATCTGTCACTATCTTTACACCATAGATCCTGGACCAGTAGTAGAAGGGTTTGTGAACTATTCTCACCATTCCAAACAGCATGCAGACCCCTGATAAAGTCAGAGCAGCCCATCAGAACCCGGCTTATGTGCATTAGGTTGGAAGCTCATTGTCCCAGTGCAGTAACTGGGGGTTCTCTCCTGCTATCAGCAAATCCTAGTGGCCATTCCACCCACCTCTGAACAATTAGAGATGGGAAAGTGAATTTACTACAATGTAAATCTTTCTAAACATCAATTTCATGGAAGGGAAAAATGAAGGGTGGACAGGTAGGTCTTCTGCCCCCCAGTAAAGAGAAGGTCCAGGACCACTTGACCCTTAGTCCCAGCTGCTACTCCACACCCGGGGCCCCCTTCCTCTCTCCTCTCTCCAGTCAGAAAGTACCAGCTCGGGGCACCCACTCTGTATCCCTCCAGGGCCTCAGGCAAACGAGGATGGAGGAGCTCGTGGAAGGGCAGCTGGGAAGGAGACTTCAGACGGATAAAGGGGCTTACAAGTGAGACCTCAGTTAGTAATAGTCCCGGGTCACCACCACAGCCACGGAGGGGGCTTTGGATTCTCCAACTGAAAAGACTCCATGGCATAAAGGAACGAGGACAGGGAGCCCCCCTGGCTGCCACAAATAAATCCGTCATCTTTCCTTTGAGAACAGAGAAAATGAGACCAGCTCCCTCCTCTGCCCCTCTTAGTGCTCCACCTTGACCTCAGGCTGATTAACCATGCCGTGGCAGGGTTGACTGCAGCCGATAACTCATTTTAATGGTGCTGGGCGTTGTGTCAGCCTCCCTGTGCTTGTTAGCAAATATCCTCTGCCCTCAGACTACCCTGCCAGATCCGTGACGGGCTCCGTGACGGGCTCCAAGACGTGCTCCCAGCCCTGCACGAGCTGCAGGACAGAATCGGACACCGTAGGTCTCTCTTGGGATCTCCCAAGGATCTTGAGCCTGAGCAGAAATTTAACCACATGGAATTGCTCAGTTCCCCAGTCCTCAGCCTTGTCACAACAGAGTCTGGCTCAAATGCCCAAGGGTGAACTGAGGAAATGGGGTTGGGACCAGGAGGGCAGCTGTGTAATGACCAGGGCAGGGAGCCTGGGCCAGTGCTGAGGCCCCGGAGGACCAGGCTTTGTCCTTCCCGCCTTCCAGCAGGACCAGTGTGAAGGGTGGTCAGTCAGGTGGAGAGAAAGCCAAGGGCAACAGCGGTGACATTTGTTGGAGGAGACAACAGAGCTTCCATCTCCTTAGAATTTGCAAGCTGACCAGATGAAATTTCCATGGATGGGTAGACACTGAGATTAAAAACAGAGAGGGGCTCTGCCCAAGGTCACAGCTGCCAGGGAGCCTTTCTGAGATCATGGCGGTGAGAATCTGCAACACAGTGAAACCCAAGTGCACTGTTCTGGGAATGGCTGCTCCAGCAA
Source organism: Camelus dromedarius (assembly GCF_036321535.1). Taxonomy (NCBI): domain Eukaryota; kingdom Metazoa; phylum Chordata; class Mammalia; order Artiodactyla; family Camelidae; genus Camelus; species Camelus dromedarius. The sequence continues at coordinate 20,820,729 of NC_087456.1, forward strand.
CTGAGAGTGGGAACCGGGGTCCTGCATACACTACAGCCTCAGTGGGTGTGTTTTGTCCACATGCAGCCTCAGTGGGTGTGTTTTGTCCACCTGGGCAAGACCTCTGGGTTCACCCAAATAACAAATAACATTTATGAAGCAGCCATCATTGAGCTTGTTGAATCTGAGTCACTCTTTCCTTACTGAGTCAAGTGTGGGGACAAGGCTGCCCTGGGCCTGCAGCCCCCAAGTGAGTGGCAGGCCAGGTGCCCCAGGCCCCTGGGAGCCCCATCACTAGGCGTGCTGGGGGAGCTGTCCCAGGTGCCCCAAGCTGTGGCCACACACACTGGGTGTGTGGGAGGACAGCAGGCCCTGCATCCTGCCTGGAGCCCTCGGAGGAGGCCTTATGGCAGGCCTCATGGCCCTCTGACCTGTGTGTCACAGGTGGTAGAGGAATATTCCCCATCAGACCACCCAGCCTGGAGGCTCGCATTTCTGGGCACAAAGTTGCCTCTTCCTGACAGTCATACCCAATTCGTTTCACCTACTCATTTTTCCATGTTTTCATGCAGCATTTATGCAACACCTGCTGGGTGCCAAGAACTGAGCTAAATCCATGTACACCAACAAAGAGGAGTGTCCTGGCCCTCAAGGATCTCACAGGGTGTTGAGAGAGACACAGACGCCACGGAACACAGCCTAAGCGGTCAGCCCTGCGGGATGGGGCAGAGGCAGGCTGACACCATGTTACAAAGGTTGGCTCTGGCATCAGAATGCCAGAACCCGAATTCCAGCTGCACCCCCAGAAGCCATGAGACCCTGACAAGTGACCTAACCTCTCTAGACCTCAGTTTCCCCATCCGTGAAGTTAAGGTAATGATGGTAGCCTGCCTTATAGGGTGGATGTGAGGACTGAACTCATGCATGCAGAGTACGTAGAACACAATATGCCCTCAACTGGGACGTCCAGGAGCACAGGGAGGGCCCTCACCCCAACCAGGGGGATCTGTAAAGTCTTCCACAGGAGGCAATGCTGGAGCAGAACCCTGGCGAATAAGGAGTTACTCTGTGTGAACATGAGTGAAACTGAAGATCTCAATGAATCCTGCTCTCATAGTGGCTTGTAGCCAATGGTCTACTCTTCACTCCACCTAAAACAAAATGTATTGTAATTACTAAGTTCACTATGTCAGCCTCATGAAGCTGGAGGCTCAGTACTCATCCATATGCCACGGTGTTATGCAGCCAGTAAAAATTATAATTATGATGACTATGCAGCAAGCCAGGCAAATGTTTTAAGTGAAATTACAAAAATAGTATGTATACTGTGCCGGGAACTATTTAAAAATATTTACGTATTGGGTAAGGACTGGAGTGTATTACGCAAAATGATAATTGTTTTGCCATGGCAGAATTATAGGCAGCTTCTCCACTTTTTTTCAAAACTAAATTCTCTTTTCAGATAAAAAAGTTTCAGGCACCTGTCAAGATCCAACTCTGCAGTCCACCAAAACAGTATCTTACTTGTGACAGAAGGCCATGTGGCAGTCAAGCAAACTAGGGGACAGGTGGCATGCAGACACCTGACACAGAAAACATATGATGCCCTGTGATTATGCCAGGGCTGTAACAAAAGCCCATGAACGTCCAAGAACATCTCTGGAATGCAGCCCCCAATCCTAGAGTGTCTTTCCCAGTGAAGCAGGCAAAGCAGGGCTCTCAGCTAAATGGGAAGCTTGGGTTCATCTGCTGGAGGGAGGATGAGAGGGAGGATGCTGAGAGTCCTTGTCTGGATGCCAAGAAAGGACTCCAGTCCCAAGAGACCTCAAGGAGCCATCATGGATTCCTTAAGGTGGCCACGTGATGACAACAGTGGAAAAGGCGATGGCTTGGCTGAGCTGGGGCTACAGCCTCCTGGAGGACCAGGGAGGAAGGAGGGAAGGCGGCAGGAGGCCAGTGTGGGGCTCATGCACAGGTGCTCCCTGTCTGGCTGGGGACTCCGCACAGGTCCAGCAGACACACCTGCTCCTTCCTGGAGCTGTGCCCTGCAGTGTGGCCTGTGTGTGCTCCTGTGCCAGGGACGACTTCCTGCCAGAGCTCTTGGGACTGAGCTCAGGATGACTCTCTCCAAGCAGGGCTGACATTGCAGCTCATGCCACCCTTGCAGAGAAGGGTTGTCCGTTGTGGTCTTTATTTTAGAAATAAGTAACTCAAACAGGCTCAGATGACAAAGGGATTTATTGGTTCATATAATTGGAAAAGTCCAGAAAGACAGGGTGGGGCAGTGGTTAGGAGTGTGGGCTTGAGGGTCAGGCTGCTGAACGTGATGCCCGGCTATTATTTCCTGCCTGTGGGAACTTGGGCAAATTACTCTGCCTCTGGAGCCTGTCTCCTTATCAAAAAAGTTTAGTTCCTTATCTGTAAGGTAGGAGTTATCAAGGAATTACTAAGTCCTTAACCACTATTTGCTGCCTAATTATTAATAAAAATTCAAGATTGGTTTGACCACTCAGTGATTCAACAGGGACCCAACATCTTCCATCTCTCTGCTTTATCTTCCATGATATCAGCTTTATCGCAAGACCAACTTCCTTCATGGTGACAAAATGATTGCAGCAGTTCCAGATTTTACATCCACATATCACTTGTCCAGAAAAGAACATTTCTGTTCCAGTGTTCCAAGGAGGAGTCCGAGATTAACCTGGAGCGAACTGTGTAGGTCATATGCCACCCTTGAACCAACAATTTGGCAAAGGAAGTGTAAGGTACTTACTGGATTAAGCAACTGGGCCCATCCCTGAAGCTAGAAGAGGGGTCAACTTTCTTTACAATGCCCAGGTTGTGTGAAGGTGTGGATTCCTGAGTGAGAATCTTAGTTTGCGGGGGAAACAAGAGGAGGGTAAAAGGAAGCTGGTAAGTGGTCAGTGATGTTCACGAACAGAGGAGAAATGTGTTATAAAATCCAGCAGAGAAATGACAATTGGACCATCTTTAGGTGTTCTAGCCAACAGCCCAGGTGACGTCCCAACCGATGGCCAGTATCAGCCACCTGATTTGTGAGGGAAGATGCTTCCAGATGACTCCAGGCCCCAGCCATCAAGTCACCCTGGTCTTTGAGTCTTTCCACCTGAGACCCCAGACATCACAGAGCAAAGATAAAATATCACCAGTGTGCCCTGTCCAAATTCCTGCCCTACAGAATTGATGAGCATACCAAAATGTTTTTTCACACCACTAAACTTTGGGATGGTTTGCTGGACAGCAATAGATAACTGGAACAGGGATGTGACTGAGCAACATGTCAGTGGTGGGGCAGGAAGTGAGCAGGTTGTTTGGGTCTTATAGCAGTCATTTACCACTGACTGCAATCCTACAGAGCCTGTTCTGCTTGGCTTCTGGGCACTGGCCACCCACTCCCATCCTCCATGTCAAGATAAGACAACCGACCAGAGTCAGGGATTCTGTTAGGACACCACCACACTGGAGCAATGCAACTGGAAGTACTCAATATTATCAAAATATGGGGCTGCTGGGCCATGTATGATATGACCTAATACGACCTTTCACCCAGGCAGCAGCCTAGGACAAGAGAGGCTCATCTGCCCTGTCGCTGGGCCACTCTGACTTCTGTGCCTCCTGGACACAGAACTGATGCCTCTTGCCTCCCCCTCCAATCCTTGACTCCATCAAGGGATGACAGCCTGAGGCAGAGGTAGAAATAGGGCTATGGTGGACCACGAGGCTATGGGGAAAGAAAGAGGAAGGGGCCAGTGATGAGGGGCTCCTCGAGGACCTCTCCAGGCGGACAGGGACGGACTAACAAGCCATTGAGGAGGAATAAAAGAGAACCACTTCTACTGTCCTTCCAGCCAGACATGTGTGCTTGATGTCTGCAGAAAGGCCCTTCCCAATCTTCCAGCAGCCACAGGGATAACCATTATTATGACTCTGATTATGGATTTATGAATGTATTGAGCATTCATTAGAGATTAACATTTTACTAGATGACCTCACCCGATCCCCACAACAATCCATGTCTTCATCCTCCATTAGCAGACAAGACCTAGAATAAAAGTGCATTAACCAACTGTAGTCAATTGCAGAAGTGGCCCCAATTCTCCACTCCCTGCACTCATGCCCTTCGCAATGTGACTTTGCAACTCCTCCCGTTAAAAGGTAGACTCTGTTTCCCTACACTTTGAATCCAGACTGGCCTTGGGATTTTCATGGGCCAGTATGTGTGGCAGAAGTAGCATTGTGCTGGTCCTGAGCCGAGGCCACAAGGGCCTTGCGCGCCTTTGCTTACTCTGGCAGAGCTCTGTCCAGCCTATTGGAGGATGAGGCCACATGGAGGAGGCTCCAGTCATCCAGCTTTCCTGGCTGAAAACAATTAAGTCCAACTCACAACTAAGTAATGGCAGCTGTTTTAAGCCATTACGTCTTAGGGGGGTTTGCTATGCAGCAAAAGCTAACTAAACACCAACCGTGCCTGTTTTCAGGAACCTAGTGACCCCCAGGAAAGGGGAATGTGAAGCCCTTGGCTCCAGCAAGAGCACGGGGGAGGCGGGGTTGGACTTGGGCTTCGGCCACAGAGCCTACCCTGGGACCTGAGAAAGCCTTTTCAGAAAACAGGAGCCAAAAGCAAAATTGGTCTGGCTCCCCAGGGATTGATCTCCAGAGGGGACCTCTGGGGCAGCACTTGGCACTCACGTGCTGATTTCTTAAAGGAGCAAAGAGCAGGATGGATTTGATAAACCTACTTATTTCAGGAAAGGACCAAGAATTAAAACCAGCTGTTCTGATGGAGGCCTTCCCGCAGGTCCAGGAGGGGCTTGGCCCTGACCTCTATCAGGGGAGGGGCCGCACAGCCATCCCAGCTCCAGCCACAGTACTGGTGGAACTGGGGAGCACTCCTGGGACTGGAGCTTCCAGGAGGCTGAGACTTTCCAATGTGGCTGCAGGATGACTCAGCCAAGGGGGCCCCAGGGGAGGGCACGCAGAAGCTATGATGCCCAAAGGGGCAGACACACGAGTAGGGAGGGAGGGGTGGGCAGGACCTGGGTGGGCTGCAGTTAGAAATGGACAAAAGGAAGACTTCAGTGGAATCCCAGAGAAACCTCGGCAGCTGCAGAGGGGACATTTACAATACTACTCAGGAGACTGGCCGTGGTAAGTCCAGGTAGTGGCTCTGCCTGAGCCAGCGTAGCTTCTGGGTGACCCGAGGGAACCAGGCCAGGCTGGGCTCAGGAGGGAACTCACTGATGGGCGGCGAGTCCCTCAGCACTAGCTCCTCCCCAAGTGCCCAGTTCCTACCCACCAGCCACCTCTTCTCAGCTGATTTTGCTAGTTTCCTTTTTTTCTCCCAACCCGCTTGCTGACCGTCTGTCCTCCCCCACCATCTTCTCTACTTACACTCCCTCTCACTGCACAACCCGCCCTGAGCACTCCAGCTCGGAGCCCAGGCAGTCCCATAAGCAGCCTACACTCCACCTGGGCGCCCACAGGACTCTGATCACCACCTTGTATTATTTGCACATAGATCTCTCTCACTGTAGTGCAAGGCCTTCTAGGGCCCTGACCTTGCCTGGTCCAGCTCTGAGGCCCCTACATTGCCTAGAAGCATAATTGGCACATGGAAGGCACTCAAGTGTCTAAGGAATCTCCGTGTAGCACAGTGAGGACAACTCCTGGGTGGAGAGTGGTCCCAAGAAGGTACACTCTGCCCCCTGCACAAGCTATGAGCACTTCGAGGGGTGCAACTTGAAGGTAGGAATGCTGACTCCAAACACAGCCTGCTTGGATTTGAGACCTGGCCCTGCTCCTTATTATCTGTGCGGCCTTGGACAAGTCACTTAACCTCTCTGCATCTCAGTTTCCTCATCTAAGAATAAGAGCAATGTCTCTACTTCTCTGTGTTGTCATCAATATTATAGGAGGTGTTTGGTGCTTAGAACAGTACAGGGTATGCAGTAAGGGCCATGGAATTGTGTGCTTTAACTATTACTACACTAGAAATAGGGTTTGCATTTTACACCCCTTTATCTTCCAGGCACCAGCGCAACGCCTGGCATGTGGCAGGCCTTTAGTAAGGGTTTATTAAAAGAACAGATCTCCACAGAGGCATCAGCGAAGGCCCAAAGATCTGTGTCTACAGAACTAGGCAAGCTGTGTTTGCAGGTTTCTGCTGTTTCTGCTGTCCTCCTATCTTTTCTCAGGCGTGTCATATGGTTGACCTTGAGTGGACCGTGTGCTGCTTGAGGGCAAGCCCAGGTGGTTAGCTTACAGGTGCTTCTTAATACATCTCCCCTGGCTCCCATCGCACACCCTGACCAGCTCCTGCGGTCCGCACGCACAGGACTGGACAGCAGATCACCTTAAAGCAGTGCCCTCAAGGGACCATCTCAGCTGAGAAGCTGATGGCTATGCTGGCCAAGGAGCTGGCTCTATTCTTTCTGGTCCCTGTGGATGTGGGAGGGGCTGAGGGACCAACAGGCTGCCTGCACGTGCTCCAAACTCCTGGGCTGCTTAGAAAAGCCCATGTGGTAAAGGAGAGCAGAGTCACATCCTGGCCTCAAGCCCTACTTGGGCACTTACCCCTGTAGGACCTCCACCATCACTTCCCCTCTCTGAGCATCCTCCCACCTCCCGGGATGGTTATTATTATTGATGTTGTTATTATTGGCATCTGGCAGGATTCAGTCCCCAGGATGCTTGATCTGGGCACCACTTTGTCTTTTAAAATGGAAATGACCCAGCTCCTTGCAGGCTGTGCAGCCCAAGAAGTAGCTTTCTACCCCTCCCGCAGGCCTGGCAGGGTCTAGGAAGGGGACAGAAGCCCCTGGGGGACAGCCTGACAACAAGAAAAGCCCTGTCGAGAAGGAGCTACATAGGCCGCATAAGAACTTTATGTCCCAGACTGTCCCATGCCCCAAAGCGGACACCAACATACCCAAGCCCACATCAGGCAGAACGTCCTTAGAGGGCCTGGGGGACCACAGCCCCCTTCCCTGAATGAAATGTTAGAAACATTTCAAGATTATGTGAACCATCATTCTACAAAGATAGTAGCCCCAAAGTACATGCGTTCACGCCCTGAAATGCTGTGACTATTTTGCACTCGCGCGGTCAGGATGTGGCCCCTGCAGCAGTGGCGCCCCCAGCACCCACATCAGGATTCAGGCTCAGGGGTTTTGGCCACGGTTCACCCTGACAGAAGTTCGAATGCTCGGCTCAATCATCCGCTTTATTCTCCTCGCTTGGCTGCAGATTGGCTCTTTCCAGAAATGAATTTCACCCTCCTTGGGTGCTGTGCTTTTGGAGAATGATTTAGAATTTTCAAAAAAATGTGCTGCTGATCCTGAGAGCAGATTTGCGGGGTGAAGGCAGGGTAATCTTGTTCTGAAATGAGAACTTATTCATTTCCCAGTCACCCCCTCACAGGCGATGGTGTCCAAAGGTAGAGCACATAGGTGTTGGTTAAAACTGCAGCCCTTTTCCCTTTCCTGTGCTTCACCAGTGGGGATGGGTACCAGGAGGTTTGGATGCCAGAGGGCAGTTGTCACCTTCAGCAACACCAACCTCATCTCTAAAGGTGAGATCAGCGCAGAGGCAGGCCTAGCCTGCACTTCTAGACTCAGCACATCACTGGCTGGAGTGGCCCAGCCCACTTCTCCAGGGCTTAAAGAGGCAGGTACAAATGGAGAGAGGCACTGGCATTTATGCAGACACCCTGGTGGAATGGCAGGCACACCAAGCAAGGTCTGGGGACATCATGGTATATGGAGGGTGCAAATAAGTGGTTATTTGTTACATTATATCTATATTTACAATTAATGGCAGGCTCCTGTCATTCCTGAGTCTGGTAAATTGCCCTGTCTTTATGCTCTGTTTCCAAAGATAACCACTTGGAGGGTCCAGTCAAGGAACACAACTACTCAGAGATGTTATTTCTCGGGATGCTTTAGGCTGAACGTGACATAAAGCCAACTCAAACTAGTTTGAGTGACATGAAGCATGTATCATCTCAAATGACAGAAAGTCCAAAGGTAGATCAGAAGTTGGCTAATTAAGTAGCTCAATCATGAGCCCAAGGGCCTGGGCTCTTTCCATCTCTGCCCAGCCACTCTTCGAGTTGGTTTCAACCTCAGGCTGTAACCAGATGGCTGCAGCTATTCCAGGAATCTCAATCCAGACATGACAATGTCTGCAAGCATAAGGACAGCCCCTCCTCTGGCCCTCTTTCAGGCATGAAGAAACATTTCCCTGATCAGTGCTAACTGGGTCACCTGATCATTTCTGAACCAGTCACCCATAAGAGGGTTGGAGTTACAAGACTGGCTTGGACTGGTCCTCTTGGTGGAAAGGATGCTGGGAGTCAACGTCCATGCCCACCACACATGACCTTTACCTGAGCGTAGTGGCCCTCTCTCCTCTTCACCTCTGGGCACATGCCCTCCTAGGCAACCAGATCTCCAAATCAATCCCAAAGACCACTAAGGTGAGATGTCACAGCTAGACATCCAGAGAGTCCCTCTGAATAATCTTTGCATTTTAAAAATGCCCTACCCCAGTGTCCCTCACAGATGAATGGATATAGAAAATATGAAATATGCAGGGGAGGGTATAGCTCAAGTGGTAGAGTGAATGCTTAGCATGCATAAGGTCCTGGGTTCAATCCCCAGTACCTCCTCTAAGAATAAATAAATAAATAAATCAAATTACATCCCCCTACCAAAAAAAAAAGAACAAAGAAAGAAAATATGGAATATGTATACAATGAAATACTATCCTGTCTTATAAAGGAAGGAAATCTGACACATGATTCAACCTGAGTAAATCTTGAAGACATTATGCTAAGTTGAATAAGCCAATCATAAAAGGACAAGTATGGTATGATTCCACACAGATACAGAAATTAAAAGAGAGGTTACTAGGGGCTATGGGAATGGGGAGTTACTGTTTAATGGATACAGAGTTTCAGTTTGGGATGATAAGAAAGTTCTGGAGATAGATGGTGGCGTGGCAATAGTCACACACATTGTGAATATACTTAATGTCACAGAGTTGTACGCTTAAAAATAGTTAAATGGTAAACTTTATGTTATGTATATTTTACCACAATACGAAAAGTGACCTTTGGACATCTGCTAACTCACTAGTCATTGGCAGCCTAAGTGAGAGGCGAGCCTTTACCAGGGACGCACACACCCTACACAGCAGCCACTTGGGGGCCTAGACTCTGTGGAATCTCTCCATGACTGAATTTAATTTCATCGTGGCTTTTAGCATACAGGAAGAATCCTTTTTTCTTCTCTGACTTGAATACCATGCTGATTAAAGAGGTCCAACCTACAGGGAGGCGTTGTGTTAATATAACTGAGCAAGACCACAGGGGGCCTGCCCCCATATCCTCTGCTATAACTTCTCTCTGAAGTACCCAGATAAGAATTCCTGAATTTTTCAGATGCTAAAACCAACAGGGAATGGAAGAAATTAACTGTCTGATGATCAGGAGCACATGGCCCCCAGACCCTCTGTCACCTGAGGACTGATCACCATCAACCAGTTAGAGAATGTACACCAGCTGATCACAGACCCAGGGACACCCCTCCCTCACCTTGCCTTTAAAAATGTCTTGCGGACCTCTTGGGGAGTGTTGGAAGTGTTAGCTATCTTGATTGTGGTGGTGATTTCAACGGTGTATACATCTATCAAAATTTCATCAAATTGCACATCTGAAATATGTGTAGTTTACTGTACAGGAATCACACTATAATAAAGGTGTTTAAAAATGTTTTAAAATTTTTGTTCAAATGCCTTACTGAAGCACTACGAGGAGTTTGGGGGTTTTTTGGTTACCAGCCACCCATTCGTTCTCCTTGCTCGTCCCTGCAATAAACCTTTCTCTGCTCCAAACTCCGATGTTTTGGTTTGTTTGGCCTCACTTTGCGTCGGGTACGCTGAACTTGCATTCAGTAACATGAAAAACATGAACTTTCCAAAGTCAGGGCTGCTGGCCCCGCGAGGGGCACTCATAGCTGGGGACCCCGGAACACACAGCCTGCCCATCCCCTGCCCCAGTACAGCGCCATCCCTCTAACTCTGCCCCTGCAGCCAGAAGCTCCCAGAGATTGTGTGTCACCCCCTTTAATGAGGTTGCTTCTGAGATGTGGAGTCAGGCAGACCATCAATCCACCTGCCAGGGAGCGGCTGGGAGAAGAGCTGTGTTCCTTTCTGGTGATCCCCGTCTGACTACTGAGCCAAGGAGAGAAGCACCGGGTCAGACAGAGCTGCTTCCGCAGCCGATACAGCACTCAGAGCAGAACTCATTAGGTGAAGGGAGACTCAGCTGGGGCTTTGCAGCCTCGACAGAACATTCTCTTTCCAGCGGTGGAAACAAGCAGCCTAGGAGCTGGGAGGGCGGGGCTTGGCCCCAGCCCAGCTCTGGGGAGCAGCTACCACCAGACATTGCCTATTAGGGCAAGAAGACTGCAGATGTGAAAGGCTGAAGTCGTGCTTGGAGTGTGGTTCCCTTTGATATTCTGGAAGTTCAGACTAGCCACTCTAGGTCCCCATCACCTAAAAGAGGGCTGGAAAATGGGTGAGTGAGTAAGGCATGCAGTTCTGTAGGAACATTTGGGTTTTTTTTTTTTTTTTCTTCTTGGAAATGGCACGTTAGGAAATCTTGTCCTCTGATGAACTCCAAGAAATTCCTGTCCCGTTCTCCCCAGCAGGGACAGTGTAGGCGGAGGCTGGCCCACTGCCTCTACCCTCTCACCCACTCTGCCCCCAGACTTCTCCATAGCCACTTAGCCACCCCTACTCTGCTCCCCATGACCCAGGGACCAGCTGGCCTAGCTGCTGAGTTCAGGGCCGGCTCACTTCCATCCTGCCTCTCCCAGGCTACCACCCTGGGGACTTTGTTAGCACGGGGGCCAGAGTGGCCTGCCAGAGAACCAGCCAGCAATCTCTCTCTCTGGGAACCCTTCAGCTCCCAGCTGGGGTGGTTTCAAACTTTCTGCTACTTTTCCTGCATCTCCCCATCCTCTGTGTGTGATGGGGCAGAGTGACAATGCTCCCCTTCACTTGAGGCTCACTCTGGGCCAGGCCTGTTCAAGTGCTCCACCTGCGAAGTCTCCTTCAGCCCTCACAAAACCTCTTGAGGTGAGTGCTCCTTGCAAGGGAGGTGGTGAGGCAGCGGGCCTGGGCCAGGGTGTCCACGTCAACCCAGCTCTGCCCACTTCCAACCTCGGGCAGGTCAGCTAGGCTCTCTGTGCCTCCGGTCCTCCTCCTGCCCAGTCAGGGTGATGTTAACAGTACCTGCTTCACAGGTGACTTAGGCAGCTCGGGCTGCCATAACAAAGTGCCACACACCGAGTGGCTTAACAGAAATTGATTTCTCATGGTTTTAGAAGCTGGGAAGTCCGAGACCAAGGTGCTGGTGGATTTTGGTTTCTGGTGAGAGCTCTCTTCCGGCTTTCAGGGGGCTGCCATTTCACTGTGTTCTCATGAGGTGCAGGGAGAAAGAGTGAGCCTCTGGTGTCTCCTCATATAAAGATACTAACTCCATCAAGACGGCCCCACCCTTATGACCTCATTTAACCTTAGTTTCCTCCTAAAGACCCCATCTCCAAATACAGACACATTGAGGATTAAGGCTTCAACATATGAAGGTGGGAGGCAGGGAAGGCAGACCCAGTTCAGCCCAACAGGCCTGGTGTGATGAGTAAGTGAGTTAATACACACAGAGCTCCTGCAACGGCACATGTCTCACACCTGCAGTGAGAGTCCAGGTGTGTGACCCAGGCCGATGCTCTCCACCCTAGCATGGGGTGACAGTCCATATCTGCTCTGTTTGCTTGTCCCCTGAGAGTGCGGGGCAGGCCTTTCCCTGGAGGGTTATGAGGTCTGCAGCCCTGGAGTCCCCTGATACCCAGCTTGGTGCCGCCTTCCATCACTCTGGCTCATTCACCGCCACAGCGTGCCTCCCCACCACCACTTCTGGGCTTCAGGAGTCCTGTCACAGCCCCAGCTCAGGTGCAGCCCTGGGGATGTTTTGATTCTCTCACTCTATAACAGATTTCTGAAGTTCACCCACCTACCCACACTGTGCCCCATATCTCCTTCAGAAAGGTGCTTCCTGTTCACACAGGGCAAAGACTGGTAGAGAGGAACCAGACTGATGGACCCAAATCTATTAATCAGTATGAGTAACTCCCCCAAGGAAACCCCTCAATCCTGCTTCAGGTTTGCATCAGGGACAGTTTCTCTGATAGTTTTTCCATTTGTTTGGCCTGCAAGTCAGTTGTAGTCCCCATAGCCCCTTCCGCCACTCAACTCTCTCCATCCTGAGAATTGGCAATGATAACATCCCCACCCTCAGCTCCCCTAGGCGTACGTGTTTTGGTGAGGTCACCACATCCCTCACCTGTATAGTCATCTGTAATTTCTACTTACATCACATCACTTCCCCTTCCTCTGGAAACAGGGCCTAGAGCTTCCCTTGGGACCTTCCTCTCCCCCATGCTCAAGCCATGAATTTTGGGTGGGACTGACCTTGGCCCCCAACTCCCAAGGCGGATGCATGATACAGATCTGGCCAATCCAGACATTCCACTCCCCAGGTCACATGATTGGCTCAGAGATGGGCACATGATTCAAGACAGGCCAGTGAGATTCAGTTCCAGGAGTTTTACAGGACCAATTGGAAGAAAAAACCCTTTTTTCACTGGAATTGCCAGGTGAAAGGCTAGAAAGAGTAGAGCCAGGGATGGCAAGGCTGATGCAACACTTTGGAAAACCTCAGTGTGCAGTAACTGACCAAGGTGGGGATTCAGATCGCCGTATCAGAACTGCCCAGGTAGCACTGCTGTGGGTGTTGAACCAACTTTCAGATGGTTGTATTAAAACAAGCCAGGGGAGAAAATACAGCTCAGCAGTAGAGCACGGGCTTAGCATTCACGAGGTTCAATCCCCAGGACCTCTATTAAAATAAGTAAATAAATAAACCTAATTACCTTGCACCTACCCCCAAAACAAAACAAAACAAAACCAAATAAGCCAAACTCCACAACCTGCAACAGGCCCAGGACTCGGGCAGGACCTCCATCCTGCCTCCCCTGTGGGCAAGAGAAGGAAGGTGTGGCCACATCCCACAGACTAGGGCCCACGGTCAGGGGACCTGGGCTCTCATCCTGGCTCCGTGACTGCCCTGTGACCCAGGCGAGTCCTCGCCTCTGAGCCTTGGTGTCTGCACCTGTAAATTGAGACGCTTGGATGGCATGTTCCCCAAGAACCTTTCCAGCTCTAACTTTTTGTGGCCCTGGGCCTGTGAAAAAGAAGAAAGCCACACCGGCAGAACCAGCACCACAGGGCCCACAGCCTTCCTGCTCAGTGGCAGGGCAGAGCCACCAGGGGTGGGGCCAGGTCGGGGGAGGATTTGAGCATTTGCTCAGAGGCTGGAGGAACCACCTACATGGGCTTTCCCTGTGACAGGCAGAGAGGATGCCTGGGCCCTAGGAACACTGGCCAGTGGCTGACTCAGGGACTCTGGGAACGCGGGGAGGTTGCCTTGCCCACCTAACCCTCCTGCAGGTCTGCCCACTGGGGCAGCTTGTGCAGAGCTCCTCTGACCCAGAGGTCTTGGGTGCTCTGTGCTGAGGCGGGGTCTGCCCTTGGTGCCACGGGACGAGCTCTGCTTTCTGCCTCCCTGTGGCACCTGGCGGCACAGGACCATCAGCCTCCACACCTTGGGTTTCCCAGTTTCCACTATAGCCCAGCTTCATGAGAACAGCATGGCAGACCCAGGATTTAGTTGAGTGACTAAATTTCAGGCACTTCATACACACTTGTTGAAAGCTGTTAAATGCATGTCAGAGCTATTTTAAAAGAAGAAAGGAAGAAAGGAAGAAAGGAAGAAAGGAAGAAAGGAAGAAAGAAAGAAAGAAAGAAAGAAAGAAAAAGAAAGGAAGGAAGAAAGAAAAAGAAAGAAAGGAAGGAAGGGAGGAAGGGAGGAGGGGAAGAAGGAAGGAAGGAAGGAAGGTAGGAAGGAAGGAAGGAAGGAAAGCAAGCCCCATACCTGTTCCCCGAGAATCTCATAGTCAAAAAAGCTCTCATCTTTCCAAGGTCAAATTACATCTCAGTGGCCTTGACCTGGAACACCTGTGCTGTGAATGCCTCTCTGTGGAGAGAGGTGAGGGCACAGGCCTCCTTGATGATACACATCACAGGTTCTCACGGCAGCCCTAACATAATATTAGCAGAACCTGGTCTTCACCACGGATAAAAATCACAGATACTTCCATATCACACTGAAGCTGAGAAGTAGATGTCTCAGAATATCAATGACACTTATTAATATTTCAAAGTTATGGTACTTATTAGACCCACTGCTGAATTTTCTTATTTCAGTGCATTAATTCAGAAGCATGGTGTTTCTATATACAAATTTGTTTTTAGTATTTTGATAACAGTTTTTTAATATCATCAGTTTTCTCTGTAGGTCTGTGTGTTAAATGCTTCAAAAAATGAATTAAAAATCATTCTGAGAAGGGATACAAGGCTTTACCAGACTGCTCGTGGGTCCAATGGCACCAAAACAAAGTTCAGAACCCCTGGATTTGGGTCTCTCTAATATCTCCTCCAGGGCTCAACCCTGCCACTCTTCAATTACAAAGTACGGAAGGCCATTTGATTGGACTCCGGGTCTCCTGTGCCAGGGAAGGAGGGAGGCAGGAGGAGAGGAAAGCCCCCTAAGTGATGCCAGAAGGAAACCAAGGAGGGAGGTGGCTTGGCGACCCTGGGTAGGAACTTCTCTCCCACAGAGTCTCTGCCTTAAACCAATGGCTGCTGCCTCTGTTCAGGGTTCTGAGGCTTTCTACCTGTTGGAGGCGCTATGCTCAGACTCTTCTCTCCTACTCTACAGCTTTTTATTGTATTTTATATGGTACTTGCGGGCATCGTTGGATGTTCTGACACTGCCAACGTGCTTTGGATGAGCCCTGTTGCTAAGAAACAAATCCTAGAGGTATCTTTAAACATACAGCTCCATAAAAGCACATTCCTCCTCACTCAACTCCAGTGTGTCTTTTCTTGGGCCGCTTAGGTTAAACTAACAGCTGTTTTCCAAAGGCCTCACTTTGAGCCTCAAGGAAAATCCAAAGAACTGCTTCAATGACCCAAACGGAGGAGCCACTTTCAGAGCTCAGGGTGTTGGCCTTGGACAGAAAGGAGGGCACTGCCCCAGTCAAAGCTGCTTGCAGGCTCTGAGCAGGGGACTGGTGAAGGAGGGCCCTAGGAGGGGCCAGCTCAGGCTACAGGGACCTGATGGGCAGAGACACCTCAAGGAACCCACAAGCTGCAGCCTTGTCCTGGGGGCTCCTTTTAGGATTTCTAGGAACCGCTGACCTCACCATTCCCTGCAGAGCAGTTCCAAGTTAAACATGCTTTAGACCAAATCCAGCCACAGCTTCTCTCCCTGGAAGGCTCCATTCTTCCCGGCGTGTCCACCAGCCAGCACAGAGCAAGGGCTCCGGTGTGGATACCACCTCCCCCTCCCAGCCCCAAAGGCAGAGTGGCCACATGGGCAGGCCCTGCTGGTAGCAGTCGCTCCTGGTTCCCTTCTTCTCCCCCAGCCCTGCCTATGGGGACACCACAGAACACCACAGACTGAGGCTCTCCGGGAGTTTCTCAAATGATGTTGTTCTTTTTTAAAGATGCAGGTTTCCCAGTCCCATCCTACTCCTACTAATACTAAACCAGGCTCTCTGAGAATGAAAGCTGGGATTTGACATTTAACAAGCTTCTCAGGGGATTCTGATGCACCCTGAGGCCAAAATACCGCAGCCTAGGACCACACGTCAGCCATGTCCCTGACTCGCTATTCTGTTCCCAAATTACCAAGCACCTGTTAGGACCTGTGCATTGTACCACCCTTGGAGGGCAGAGCTGAGTGAGGACCGCTCCTAACTCGACAGGCCCGTGGTCTAGCGGCCCTGCTGGTTCACACAGCACCGTTCTCTCAGCACTGCAGTGGGAGGGTTGGCTTCACCTCAATATAAACTCTAAGGATGATAATAATATTTAAATTAAAATAAAACAATTTTAAAATAGGCAAAGAACCTGAATAAACATTTCTCCAAAGAAGACAAATGGCCAACAGATACAGGAAAAAGTACTCAACATCCCTAATCATCAGGGAAACGCAAATCAATGAGGTATCACCTCACACCTGTTAGAATGGCTATTATTTTTATGTACATACACATTTATATACATATATGTACATATATATGTGTGTATATATATATATAATGGATTGCTATTCAGTCTTAGAAAAAGAAGGAAATCCTGCCATTTGCAAAAACATGGATGAAACTTGAGGGCATTATACTAAGTGAAATTAGCCAGACACAGAAAGACAAATGTTGCATGATCTCATTTACAGGTGGAATCTAAAAAAAGAGCCAAACTCCTAGTAACAGACAGTAAAATAGTGGTTACCAGAGGCTGGGGTGTAGGGAAAAGGAGAGGTAAAAGAATAAATTCCTTTAGAGCTTGGGGGGGAATGTAATTCTCATTATGTTCCAAGCAACTATTCTAAGCCTTTTGTCTGTAATACTCCCTCCATCTTCAAAAGAGTCCCATGAAGCAGATGCTATCATTATCCCCATTTTGCAGATCAAGAAACTGAGGCACAAGAGGTTAAGTAACTTGCCCAAGGTCACACAACTATCACAGGGCAGCGTGAGATCTAGGTCCTCAAGAAAATAAAGAAGTTATACCGAGGCAAGGGTCACCAGGATTCAGAGAAGCACACACAAAACAACTGAAGATCCCTGACTCCCCATCATCAAAAGCCCTTTTGCCTGGGAACCCCCAGGGGCCTCTCCCTTCCACACCCTCACCTCTGTGCAATGTGACAGGTAGTTCTGCTTCTGCTTACTTTTCTCTCCCAGAGAATGAAATCTTCCTGTTCCTGGCAGGGGGAGCAAGGGCCAGTCCTGGTCTTTCTGTACCCTGAGCATTTTAGAGCATCTCAGAAGGCAACGCCCCAGGGCAAAGCTCCCCACTGCAGTGCACACCTGGGTCTCCCTCCGCTCAGAGCCCTAAGGCAGGGGAGGTCCACTCCTCCCCACAGCAGGGCAGTGGCCACCAGAGGGGGCAACAGGCAGAAAGGCTGCAGTCCTGGGGCTGCTGTGTTCTTGGCTCCGCAGGCTCCTTCCCTTTCCTAGCCGCCCACCAGCCCCAGCCAAGCTGCCTGCTACTGATGTATTATTAAAAGAAAAAAAAAAAAAACCTCTAAATTAAGTATGTGTTAAGGGAAGAGGCTGGAGCAGCTCTCCAGGCACCATTCTGATTCTGATTCCCACTCTGGACAGGGCAGTGAGGCACTTTCCAGCAGCTCTCCATGCCAAATTCCTCCGGCTATTTTAGGGCAAATAAAAATGCCTGGGAAGCCCTCTGAGCAGCCCTGGAAGCCATCACTGCAGGCCGGTCATCTGGTCGTAAACAAGTCACTCCACCCAGGGTTGCCAGCCAGGCACGTGTCATGCCCCAGGCAGGGAAGCCCCAGCAGCAAAGATGCCAGCTTTCCACATGCCTCCACTGTGGGGCACAGCCCACATCCTCCTCAGGATGAGCCTTGCTTCAAGCCCCACTACTCTAAAAGCACAAAAGGCCTCATGCCTCTTCACACTCTTTTCTTTTTTCAAAAAACACACTTTGACAAATAATAAGTCGGTGGTGGCTACTGTCTCCGGTGTTTGTAGACTAGACAGGCCACTGGCCTTTCACCATTGTGTGAGGGTGAGACTGTGGATTGTGGAGCTGGTGGTCTGTGCCTTTCTAACTTGTGTGGACTCTGAACGTGCCCTTGTCCTGTGCACACGCAGGGCACCAGTGTGCAGGCTCACACGCGCACACATCGGGTGTGCACACAACCTCTCCCGGGCATCCAAGTTTGGCTTCAGGAAACGGAGATCAGCAACTGCCAGACAGAGAGTCTGACACATCCTCTGGATGGTCCTGTTCGAATTTCCTGCGCTACATAAATAATAACAGTCAACACAACGGCTTTCCAGTAATTCATAATTCCTTATGATTCATAATTCTGTATGATTCAAACCCCTTGCCTGTGCCCAGGTGCTCACTTAGGCAGCTCCTGGCACTGAGTGCCCGGCCGGCTCACTAAAGAGCCCTCAGTGGAATTTACCTCATGCTGATACAGTTCCACTTTTAACCCCTTTTACCGGTCATCTCTTTTCTGAAACATTTTTAGTTATTAGAAAACCCTCTGTCTTATTTGCTCTGCTTCTCCCTTGATGGCTTTGTATATTCCATTTTCTGGAAAATAAAGTTGAACTGTGAAGCCCCTCTGTTTGTGAGCCAAACAAATATCTGGCTAGCATCATTGATGAAGTTTGGTGCCATTGGAACCGTTTACCTCTTCTTCTAATTAAATCTGCTTTTCCTTAACTGCTGGCACTCAAGAGGACTACAAAACTTTCTTATCCAATGTCTTCTTTCTTTGTTTAACAGTTAGTATTGTTACATTTTTGTTTCCTATTCTTTTCCATTGTAGATGTTCAGCATTTTAGGAATACTGTGCATTAAATGGGATTTTTAAATTTTACAAATCTGGTTAAAAGGAAAAATAGAGCTCTCAGGCTCTTCACCAACTCTTGGGCAGCTCCGGGGTGTCTGGTCTTCAAAGGTTTAATGAATCCAGGGTTTAGACAGACTGCAGGTCATTCTGACCTGGACGGGACCATTGATTAGCAGAGAAGGCTCCCACGACCCATGACCTCACTGGCTTCATCCAGCCAGCAGGCTGGCCTCGCGCTCCCCTGACCAGGTCCACTTCCCAGAAGCCCCTCGTGTTGATCGCGTTGTTCAGATATCCAGGTCTCTGCTATAACATGGATTCTTGGAATCAGATTTGTAGCATTTGAGGGAGCAGCGATGGGTAGCTGCCAAATTCACCACCTACTTTCCCCCAACCATATCAACCTCAGCCTTCAATGTGCAAAAATCTCCACAAAAATCATGTTTATGGAAATTTTATCGCCATGGCAACCGTAAAGGTCTCACAAAGTATTTTTAAAATAGCAAATTAACAAAGCCCACTTATAAAAAATCTAAAAACGGTTCCTTGATGGGCATTAGCGAACACACAGACTCTAACAAAGACAAAATTCGTTTTGTAACATGATAGCCAAAAGTCAGTAAAAAGGGCTCCTCGCCCTGAATTTACTGGGGACAGAGGGTTGAATTTGTGAAAGTCAAGTTAGATTTTTCTAATAAGAGGCTGCATCTTGGATTTATTCTGGAAAATGACACTAAGATCTTCTGGTGCAGAAAAATGTGGATAAGAGACCTGAACTGCCGAAATACTAATTTCTTACTTTCTATTTTCACATCACTGATATTATTACCTTCCCCACTCTGCAAGACTATTCCATTTTTAACTTATAGGTTTTTCAAGTTGCATAAGCTTCTGCCGCTGTGACTTAGCCTGGCTGAATCTCTATTATAAAACCTGCTTCTCAGAAGTCTGAACACAAATCACACAGGAGGGGAGAAAAAAAAAACAGATTCAGAAGTACCCAACCAGAACCTTTTTGCTCTTTAAAAATGTAAATTGGTATGGCTATCAAAGGGGATCCTTTTAAGTAGATGATGCACTAATTTTTGGTGTCTTTTGTAAAGACTTGAAACGTAATAGGCGTATTTTGATGACTCTTCTCATAACAAGGAATCTTCGGAGGTTTTAACAACTCAAACAGTGCAGGGTTTTTTTGAGAGTAGAGGAAGAAAAATCAAACCATGCACCTGATGGCTTCATTCTTTAGCTGCTCTCAATCTCCAAGGGGGGTGGGTGTGGGTGGGGCAGCCGAAGGAAATGGGGGTCAGAAAGTAAAATGATTGGTCCTCCGGAGCAGAATGCACACTGGATTGAGGTGGTGATTTGCTTTCAGTGTCTTCCATTTATAGCAGGAAGCATAAGGAGGAATAGCTGTTACAAGTACAAACAGCCTGGGCCGATGCTGCATCTGCCAAATGATCACAAAGATGGACAAATATCAAAAAGTCACCTGTGAATGGTGAGCTAGTTCTTAAAAGGTAGACAGTGTGTGGACTCACATCACGGAGAGAAGGGGAGAGTGGGCTGAGTGGCCAACAGGCAAATAAAGACAGGGCTCCAGGGTGAAGGAGGGCAGTGGCTCCAGCACCTGAGTCTCCTGGGGGGCAGGGGGCAGAACCCTGGCTTCTGCCTCTGGGGAGGGAGGTGCAGCCCAGAGATCTCTGAGCCAAGCGCCAGGGGCCAGCGCTGCCCAGGGAGGAGCTGGGACTGATGCCTGTCGTTAGGCGAGAAGATGAAAAACCATACAGGAAAACACAGAAAGAAGATTCTGGGACCCCAGGGGCACCCGCTCTGTACCATGTCAAGCCCCCCTCCCCTCCCCGCCTCGCCCCCACCCCAGGCATTCTTGGGAATGTGGCATCTCACGAGCACGAGAGCCATTTGGAAGCTGGACGCCCACGCTTTTCTGGCTCCGTGTACTGGCTGTTCCAGAGCTTCCAGGAGGAAGACTGTTAGAAACCAGCTTCTTTAGGAAAACCGGGCTGGGGAGCGGGGTGGGGGTGGGGAGGAGTGATGCCAAGCTGATGGTTTGCGATCCTACAGCCCAGCTGGGGATGCTAAAAAGAAAGGTCTCTGTGCCAGTGGGGGTCAGGGTCTTAATGCAGCAACCGTTGACAGAGGCCTGGGCCGGACCAGAAGAACCCACAAAGAGAGTGAAACACTGATGATTAGCAACAGAAGGTGCAGAAAGGGGGTTGTTGTCTGAGTCTGGAGAGGTTGCCTGGAGGAAGGGGTGGCTGCAGGACAGAAGCCACGGTCACACAGGTCACACACAAGAAGGGGAAGGGAGCTGGAGGGGCCAACATCCAACCTCTCTCTTCCTTTCCTCCATCCCCTCTGAATGCCTCCCACTGGCCAACACACCTGGAGCAGGTGACGTCACACAGGTCAGCTCCTGGCCAGGGATGGGTGGAGAATGGATGGGGGAGGGAGGGAAGGGGGTGAAAGCCTTGTCTCCTGCCCGCCTCTGCAAGGGCAAGACTCGCTCCCTCAGAACAGGAAAGCGTGAGATCAGCCGGGCCACGTGGGTGGGCTCAGCAGGACAAGCTGCAGGCACCGAGCCCCTGTTCACTTCCTGACTTAAAGGGACACTGTTCACTTCCTGACTTAAAGGGACACGGTGCAATGACCTTGATCTTATCTCATTAACTCTCTCAGTGCAAACAAGGAATCAAGAATAATCATCACTCCTGCTTCAGATGGGTACAAAGTGGGGCCCATCAGGGAAGTGGGCACTGTGGGGCCAAGGGTGCCGTTGTGACAGTCCTGGAACCAGAAGCCAGGATTCTGGATCTCAGCCTGGCAGGGGCCACACTCCTTCCCAGCTCATTATCAGTCGTCAAGTGGGGCTGGGGTCCTGCTCCGTACTCTGCACTGGACCACACTCTAGGGGGTGACATGAAAGAGACAAGACTAACCCACAGGCTAGATTAGAAAACCCAAAGTTAGAGCAGCAGGTAGATAATCCAAAACAGTAATTAAATGCTTGATTTTAAGGCATATTCTACCCATCACCCTTTCTCCTACCGCTAGTCAGTGTGCACTGTCTTCAGACTGATGTTAAGAATCACGTGCATTTCCCCTCATGACTGGCGGTAGTGCTGATCCCCTGATGCCTGGGGGTGGTGGGTGGGGAAACCCCATGCAGAATGTGGAGCGATGGGATGCAAACAGCACTGGGGAGACATACTGCTTGCTGCTCACTCCTTCCTTCCTTGGGTCTACCTTTTTTTTTTTTTAACTGAAGTATAGTTGATTTACAATGTTGTGTTAGTCTCAGGTGTACAGCATAGTGATTCAGTTATACCTACGTATTTTATTTTTCAGATTCTTTTCCATTATAGGTTATTACAAGATATTGAATATAGTTCCCCATGCTATACAGCAGGTCCCTGTTTGTTCTCTGGGTCTACCTTTAAGGAGTGCTCGGGTGGATTTCCAAGTACCTACATCCTGACACAAGGCAGACCCAGCTCTCGAATCCTCAGGGGAACCCACACAGGAACATCTACAACGTCCTGTGGCATGTTCCATGCACTGGGCTCAGAGGAGGAGCTAGCAGGAAAAATAAAGCCCACAGCCGTCCCACCCAAGCGTGGGCCCAAGCAATGGGGTATCTTGCCAAGGCCATGGCTTTTCTCTACTTTCCTTTAGCCCATATTCCACTTGATTCTATCCCAACTAGCGGTCAGGGAGAGAGTGATGAGGAGAATACACCTCAAATCAATTCTCAAGCACTGGAGTGAGGCCCTATTCCTTAGGATGTCTCAGGCTCAGAGTCCAGGCACAGGCACTGAGGTACAAGACCTCCAAAGCCTGGCCACACCCGACCTGTGAGCTTGGGTGCATCAGCCACTGCCTGCCTTTCTGCCTTGAGCCTCAGAACCCCAGTTTCAGGTCCTAAGATAGTTATGTTTCTTTCTTTCCTCCCTAAGTTAAGCCATATGGTGATCCCTGCAAAGATTCCACTTGTATGTTCAATCCACATGACCCCTCAGAATGGGCGAGGCCAAGGGGTGGCTCTCCCAAGCCCTCCCAGCATGGTGTGGTCAGTGGTCACTGGCTTGAGGATGGTTTCTTTGAGGTCCACAAATGATTCTTGGACTCTATACTGAGATATCAAAGAGAGGAATCACCAAGACAAGGAACTTCTCCAAAAATAGATCTGCAGCATTGGTACCTGCTCCAGCTCTGGCTGAAGCAGTCACATGCCTGACCAGCCCCCAAAGAAGGCTGGAAATGATGCAGCCGGGTCAATCCCAACCAGACACTGCAAGGCAGGCCAGTTGCATGCACTGTGCATGAGAAACTCATTTCACTTATAATCAAGCCTGTGGTGCTGCTGGAGCAGAGGAATGGCTTTCATTCCCAAATGACTGTGGTAAACTTCTATGCCACCTCGGGGTATTAATGGTAGACATCCCCAGGAAAATTCCCCTGGGGGTCTGCAAGCCAGTGCCATCTTGCACCGTGACTTTCCTCCTCTGGCCCCAGACAGTGCCTGAGTTAGTTAGAGCTGGCAGACCTTAAATTATAGGAAAGCACTTACTTAGGGTATAGTGGTTTGGATTTAGGTGCAGTTCCTAAGTATGAACTATATGAGGTCAGAATGTTTGGCTTTTAACCACATATTTTCTAACTTTTTACTTTAAAATCCTTTCCAACTGACAGAAAAGTTTCAAGAATAAGACAGAAAATTTCTGTCTACCCTTTGCCCAGATTACCAATTTTTAACACTTCACTACTTTTGTTTTGTCCTTCTTTCTCTTTCAGTCTTCATATTTTATTTCCTCTGAACCAGGCTGCATAGATCATGGCTCTTTATCCCTTAATATTTCAGTGTGTTTCCAAAGACAGAGGTATTCTCTCACGTATTCATAGCACAGTTACTGACTTTAGGAACCCTAATACGGATACAATATTTTATCTAACATACAGTCCATATTCCAGTTTTGTCAGCTGTCTCAATAATGTCCTCACTGGTGTTCTTTTTCCCTCCACTACAGAATCCAATCCCCCCAAGATTACACTTTGCATTTAGTTGTCACATTTTTTCCTCTCCTTTTTCATAACAATGACGCGTTTGAAGAATACCGGGCAGGTATTTTGTAGAATGCCCTCAATTTGGGCTTTTCTGATATTTTCTCATAAGCAGATTCAGATCATGTGCCCCGAGCTGGAGTACCACACAAACGATGTTGTTTCCCTCTCAGGATATCACGCCAGGAGGCATGCGATGTCTGTCTGTTTCTCCTTGGTGATGCTAACTTTTTAAACAGCTTTAATGAGATGTACTCACATACTGTAATAGTCACCCATTTAATCATTCAGTGGCTTTTAGAATATTCAGGATTGTGCAACCATCACCACAATCAATTTTAGAACATTTTTGTCTCCCCAAAAAGAAACCCCCTACTCATTAACAATCATTCCCCACAGCCTCCCAAAGATACCACTCCTCCCCAGACAACTACTTTCTGTCTCTACAGACTCGCCCATTCTGGACATTGCATGTAAATGGAATCATGCAATATATGGTCTTTTGTGACTGACTTCTTTCACCTAGAATAATGGTTTCAAGGTCCAGGTAACGTGATTTTGTTCACCCAGTCAAGATGCTGTCTGGTTTCTCCACTGTATAATTTTTTCCCCTTGCAAGTTATAAGCATTCTGTGGAGAGACACTTTAAGATCATGCGAATATCCTGTTTCTCATCGAAATTTCCCGTAGATTTAATTTGGTGGCTAGTGCCCAAACCAATCTTTATTAAAATGGTTTACTAAGATTGATCACGTCCACTGCTCCCTCCTCCCCATCCCTGACCGCACTTATCAGCTATTAGCTATACAGCTTGAAAGGATGGAAGGTGATCTGGCTCTTCCCAGTCACACGGTGACTGTTCCCAATGAATCCCCTGCAGAGCAAGCCTTCTGTCCCAGCAATGGGGGAGCCAACACCCCTCCTCTTCCCATGTCCCTCCCCTGAGTGGCTGGACCACCAAGGACACCCCAGAGACACACAGCACTCTTCCCATCCTGCCTCAGCCCCAAGATTAGATCCCTGACTTCCCTCTGAGCCAGGAAGTCTGAGAAGTGACGTTAAAGCCTGTGTCCCTTGGGTAAGGGACACACTCACTAGGCTGAGGGAGCAAGGACGTGCTCTTGACTCTGCCTTCACAACCAGAAGTCAGTATCCACACACATCTCTCCTTCAACAAATACCTACCAGACTGAGCTAGGAGCTGTCACAGGCAGACGATGACAAAGCATAGCCCCTACCCTCCAGGAGGTGATTCGAGTAAGAGGATTAAGACAACAGCAGAAGAACAGAATTTAAAGGGAGCAAGAGAACTGTCCTAAGTGGCCTGACAGTCCCAGGAATGGGCAAAAAAGGCTTAGGAGGGAGGGCTGTCAGAGATGGGCCTTGAAGGTGGGCAGGATTTAGACATGATGGGGGAGGGTGTTCCAGGCAGGAGTACAGAGGAGCCAAATCACACAAGCAGCACCATAAAAGCAAGTTGTCCAGTTTGACTAAATAAACGGAGGGAAAGAAAAAGTGAAGTTCACTGAATCCTTGTGGGTCCAATGTGGAATATGAACTTAGTCTGCGGACAACAGGGAGCTACTGAAGATTTCAGAGCAGAAGAATGAAATGGTCAGAGCCAAGACAAAGGCGGAGATGGCTTAATCTGCTAACATAGAAATTCTGTTAAAACAGTGATGTAAGGGGGAGGGTATAGCTCAAATGGTAGAGTGCATGCTTAGCATGCATGAGGTCCTGGGTTCAATCCCCAGTACCTCCTCTAAAACTAAATAAATAAACCTAATTACCTCCCCTCCCAAAAATAAAATAAAACAGTGATATAATACTAAAGCCACAGAGAGCTGTGGCCCAGGAAGGTGCTGTCGGCCCTCCCTTCTGCTGAGTGGCCTAAGGATGACCCCACAGCCGGGGGCAATGTCCCTCTATCCCCAGAGGGAGGGGCTCACTTCTTCTCGGAAGTGGCTCATGTTTCAGCTTAGGCCACTGGTGCCATGCTATTACATTTTCCCTCTTTGGTGAGATGCTTCTTTTTAAAACAAAACAGAAAATAAAATATGACAACCTCCCAAACAATGTCTGTCCCCGAAGCCTCCAGGAGGCCTGCGTCTCGCCCATCTGTGGCACCAGGGTGGGCCTCGCCTTCTGAGCCGTGAGTTCCTGACTGGCAGAACTCCAACACAGCCACCACCAAAAGATGCCCAAACAATCACTCGTCCCAAAAGCACCTGCCTGAAGGTGTTCTTGGCACGTTAAGTTTCCAGGGTTCTGAAAGCAAAGTGGCCAAATGGTGAGATTGGAAGGCAGAGCTGGGGAAGGAGTGGAAGGCTCTGAATTTGCTAAAAACCTCTGAACTGTACACTTTGAAAGAGTGACTTTTCTATGGTATGCAACTATGTCTCAATAAAGCTGTCATGAGGGGAAAAAAGGCCGGGGCAGCAAGCAGAGGAAGGTCCAGGCAGTGGAATCGGATGTGGTCACCGACAGGTCACGTGTTGTCCCCTGAGCCCTCACCAGATCTTTGTAACACCCGTGCACTCATTTAATTGGACAAATAGTAATTAACCCTCCACTACAAGCCAGGCACTGAGGTGAGCAGAAGGGCCTCGGGCTGGGGTAAGTGATGTGAGGTTGTGGGTAAGAGCCTTGGGTCCAGGAAGAGGCCTCTTCTCTGTAAAGTGAAGGGGTTGGATGGCCCTAAAGCTGCCTGACCCTGGGAAAGATGCAACATTTTCTTTGTTGAGGTTTTAGGACAGAGTCTTCTCCACAAACACATTATTCTTGGCCTTGGGGTCAAACTTCTCCATCAATGAAGACCAAAGCTTACAGAAGACCTGGCGATGGACCATATACAGTCCACGTTCCAGGACAGCCCTGGTCTCGTGTCATTTTATTCCTTTCAAGAAAAATGGCTTCTTCAATGAATTTAAGACTTTTCATAAAATAAACACACACTAAGTAACCATCAGCAGACCAATGGATAAAGATGTGGTACATAGACATATACTCAGCTATAAGAAAGAATGAAATTCTGCCATTTTCAACAATGTAGATGGACTTAGAGGGTACCATGCTTAGTGACGTAAGTCAGACAGAGAAAGACAAATACTGTATGCTCTCACTTACATGTAGAATCTAAAAAAGAAAACAAATGAATATAACAAAGCAGACTCACAGAACAAATTAGTGGAGAGGGAAGTGCGAGGGACAAGATAGGGGTAGAGGATTAAGAGATCAAACTACTAGGTATAAAATAAATAAGCAACAAGGATAGACTTATTGTGCAGCACAGGGAATCATTTTGTAATAACTTTAAATGAAGTACAATCTATAAAAATATTGAATCACTACTTTGTACACTTGAAACTAATATAATATTGTAAATCAAATACACTTCAATAAAAATTAATTCAATTTAAAAATAAATAAAATAAAAGCATAATTAATCTTTCGAATAAGAAAATACTGTCCCCTCACCATTGCCTCGACTTTTCCCTAGAAATGCCATTCTTCATTAACATGGCTTGGAGAAATTGTACTCAGCTGGGACCACTGACCCCAGCACCCAGTTCTCACTGGGAAGTTCCCATGCTGAACGCACATCTGCAGGGGCATTTGTGTGTGTGTGCATGTGTGAACACACACATTCACTCACCAGTCTGATGTGCCTACAGCCTCTTACCAGACGGTAGAGTTGGCCCTAGAGACTTCCCATGTCTCACTGAGGCCCAGGGTCTGGGAGGATACACTGGCAAAAGCTTCTCCTACATGGAGAACCAAGCCCTAGAGAAAGCACCCTGCTCCCTCCTCCCCCCCAGCATGCCAGGCGTGTGCTCGGCTCTGTGCCACCAGGGACCAGATGCTGGAAAAGGCTGCAGTGCTTAAGGCTCCCCTGCTGCCCTTGGGGTAGCTGTGAAGAAAATCCCAGGAACCACCTTGGGAACAAAGGAAACTTTGCCAATGTGAACTGGTAGTGATAACCCCCTTTCTGACCATGGAGTGCTTCATGGTTAGCAGAACATCATGACCTTGTGAGGTGGCAGAGCAGGGACTACTTCCATTTTAGGGATGGAGAAACTGGGGCTCAGGGAGGTGAAGTGGCTGGAGGCTGCAAGCTCCTGGAGAACTAGAACCAGCTGTCAGGCCTCCTGACTTCTAGTTCACCCCCTTTCCACACCACCTTGAGCCTCATGAATCTGATGCACAGCTGGAGATGTGACTTAGTCTAGTGCCCTCCAGGTCATCTGTTCAGCCTGCTGCTCATTTCCCCTGTGGCCAACTTTGCCGGGAAAGCACTCCCTCACCCCTGGGGCCTGGATTAGACTGGCCAGCAGCCACCCCTCCCTCCCCTCCATGAAAGCACACATCCACTATCTGCTGTATTACATTATATCCTCCCAGTAGACCATCAGCACCTGGAGCGCAGGGAACGCGTCTCCTTTGACTGTGCATCTCAGTTTGGGTACAGACTTGGACCACAGCAGGAGCGCAGAGAGCTTCTGGGGAGTGGTGTGCCATAGAAGGCACTCAGAGTCAGCTCTGTCCTCTGCTCAGCATGCTCCTCAATCTACACTGGACTGAAACACAAACTTCCTCTGTCTCATTTGCTGACTAACTACATTCACTCCCCACAGCAGCATCGTTCCTTGCAACATCTCAGAAGAAATGGGGATGCTCTTTATGTCATTGAACCTGACCCAGTCACCCCTCAAAGTGACATTGGCTTGTAAATGATCCTGCAATGGATACATAGACAGGGAGGGTAAATAGAGTGGAGTGTAGACATGGTCGTCCCAGACATTTAGCATTTCACCATTGTCAAAACAATGCTGCGTTTGCATTAGAGCGCCATAACCCTGTGAGGCTGTTTTTCAAAACAATGCTTACTTAAGTTTTCTAATTATAAAAGTAATACATTTTATGCTCATTTTAGAAAATATAGAAAAGTATAAAGAAAATAATCACCCACGCTCCCACCACCTGTTACCATGTTAATGTATTTTCTTCCTGTCTTTATCTATCAGCTACCTTATATTTTCTTGATTTTAAGATGCCATTGAAAATAAAAATACATCATTAATTTAGCAATAACTTTTTAAGAAAAAATGAAAGAAAGAAAAAAATTATGTATTTCAATATCAATAGTAATACACACCTGAAATTCAGAAATACCCAAAAAGTGGGGAAAGGAGGTGCCTTAGAATCAAGCAAATAAAATCAAGCAAACAAAAATATTTGAGATTACACTGACAGCCCAGTTTTCAACATACTTCTTTCCTTTACACCCTAAACTTTCCACAGCATCAGAAACTCTGTGTAAACATCATTTGAATCAGCATATAATATTCTACCATAAATAGCTTTTATTTAACTATTTTTATATTGTTGTTATTTGGGTTTGTTTATAACTTTCAATACATTTATAAATTTATAATAAATTTATATATATAAATATCAGAAATTATAAATAGTATAAAGCTTCATGGCACATCTTTACGTGTAAAAATTTGTCCATGTTTTTAATTGCTTCCTTAAGAAGATTTCCTGCAAGTGAAATTACTGAATTAATGGATGTGAACATTTTAAGACTCTTGATATATAAGTGCTAAACTGTTTTCCAGAAAAGATGCCCCAATTTACATTCCTGTCAGGAGTGTATAAAAGTCCCTTTTCCTTCTGTAACATTGACTCTTATCCTTAGGAAGAAAAAAAAGCAACAGCAAATAATACAAATGCACAGTTTTTAAAAAATCAAATAGAGGAGAAAAGTTTTTAATGAAAGGCTACAGTCCCTTATCCTAGCTGTCCCTGCTCTGAGTCCAGCTTCCCAAAGTCGATCACTTCTATTTCTGGTTTAAGCATATTCATTTATTCAACTTACGTTTATTGAGTATCTATTATGAACCAGGCACTGTTCTAGGGTGCAGGGATACTGCAATGAACAAAACAGATCAAAAAACAAAAAATAAAAAAACCAAAATAACACCCTGCCCTCATGGAAGATACATTCAAATGCAGGGAGACAGAAAGCAGGAAAAATAAGTAAAAGATACAGTATGTTTGATAGTGAGGGTGCCCTTAAGGAAAATGAAGTAGGATAAGATATGAAGTCTGAGGAGGAGGGGGAGACCATCTGGAAGGTGTTATGCACTGAACTGTGTCCCCTCAAAACTCATGTGTTGAAGTCTTAACTCCCCCTGCCTCATCATGTGGCTATATTTGGAGATAAGGTCTTAAAAGAGGTTAAATAACTTAAAATGAGGTCTTTAGGGTGTGCCCTAATCCAATATGACTGGTGTCCTTAAAAGAAGAAGAGACTTGGACAGAGACACAGAGAGAGAAGACCACGTGAAGACCCAGGGGAAATGTGGTCATCTACAAGCCAAGGAGAGAGGACTCAGGAGAAACCAACCCTGCTAACATCTTGATCCTGGACTTCCAGCCTCCAGAACTGTGAGAAAATAAATTATTCTTGATTAAGCCACCCAGTCCATGGTATGTGTTATGGGCAGCCCTAGCAAACTAATACAAAAGGCCTCACTGAGCTGGTGATGTCTGAGAAAGACAGAGGATGTGAAGGAGCCAGTCCCATGGACAGCTGTAGGGTAAGTCCTCAGGCAGAAGGAAGAGCAACTGCAAAAGCCTTGAGGTGAGAAGGTGCCTCTGACATATTCCAGAAACAGCAAAGAGGCCAGTGGGGCTGGAGCAGAGTGAGCAAGAGGTAGAGTAGAAGAGGAAATCAGAAAGACAGCTGTCAGGGGTGGAGATGCTATGGCAGGTGCTGTGCTGTCCAATATGGCAGCCACTGTAGCTAGTGGTCACTTGAATGGAGCTGGTCCAAACTGAGATGTACTGTAAGTATAAAATTCACAACAGATTTTGAAAACCTAGTACATACCAAAAGGAATATAAAAATCTCATTAGTAATTTTTATATTGATAAGCATTGAATGGCAATATTTTAGATATGCTGGGTTAAGTACAATACACTAATAAAGTTAATTTCACTTGTTCCTTTTTACTTCTTTATAATAAAGGCACTAGAACATTTTAGATTATATTTGTGGTTCATGTTGTATTTCTTTTGAAAAGTTCTGGCTTAGGGCCTGGTAGGTCATAATAAGGACTTGAGCTTTTACTTGAGTGATATGAGAGCCACTGGAGGGTTTCCAGCTCAAAAGGGACATGATCTGACTCATTCATGCTTTAAAAGGATCACTCCTATTGCCTTTTGAGGACAGACTGTCAGTAAAGGCAAGCATCCCATTAAGAGGCCACTGCACTCTGGAGAAGGTGAGGGCTTGGACCAGTGAGGTAGACACAAAGTGGTTAGAAGTGGTCAGATACCAACTAGACTTTGAAAGCAGAGCCAAGTATTTTCTGACAGATTGGGCGTGGGGTGTGAGAAAAAGAGGAGTTGAGGATGAGTCCCAGTTTTTGTCTGAGCTACTGGAAGGATGCCATTTGCTGAGATGGGGAAATACAAGGGAGAAATAAGTTTGGGGAAGAAAATCAAAAGTTTGGTTTTTGGATAAGTTATATCTACAATGGCTTTTGGTTTCCAAGGGGAGATGTTGAGAAGTCAGTTGGATATAAGGCTCTGGAAGTCAGGGGAAAGTTTGAGCTAGAGATTTGGATCTGGGAGTCACTATCACAAGGATGCAATTTAGAGCCATGAGCACGAACATCAGGGGGGATGAATGTAGGCGGAAAAGAGATGGAGATCAAAGAGAAGATCAAGATTAAGATGATTAAGTGCCCTGGGGAACTCTCAAGTTTAGAAGTTGATGAGCAAAGGAAACAGAGAAAGATTCATAAGATATGAAGAAAACTAGGAGACGGTGGTGTTCCAGAAGCCAAGTAAAGGCTGTGTTTTGAGGAGGGAGTGAGCAATTGTATCCAGTGCTCCTGAGAGGTCTGGGAAGATGAAGACAGAATTGAGCACAGAATTCAGCCACCTGGAGGAGACTGGTGATCCTGATAAGTGCAGTTTTGGTGAGTGATGGAGGCAAAAACATGCATAGAGTGGGTTCAAGAGAAAGAGAGAAGAGGGACTGATGACAAGTCTAGACAACTCTTTCAGAGATTGCACTGTAAAGGGGAATAGAGATACAGGCAATAGGCAGAAGTGGGTGTAGGATCGAGAGAGGCTATTTCAAAGAGACGGGAGACAATTTCAGTATGTATGTGTGCTAAGAATGAGCCATTAGACAAAGGAAAATTGACGATGCCAGAAGGTGTAGGAATTCTTCTGGTGTTTTCCTAATCTCCAGAGTATGCTTATATTGCTTTTTCATGTTTTATCAACTTTAGGCATCATTTATTGATTTTCTGCTATGATACATAAGAGTTAGCTTACTTACACCGCCTTCATCTCCCTTCTACTCTTGTTCCAACATTATCCCGTTTTCCCAGTACCTCACTATTTCAGTTCATCTCTTGACTTCCTTGGTAGCCCTTTTTTCTGGGTCTATCAACTATAGACAGCATGTCTTGATCACCTACTTTAGCTGAGGAGGGTGTTCACACCTGTACCCTAAGTTAAGTCAGCTTTGGTAGGTTGTGTTGAGACAATAACAACACTCACACAGCAGAAAAATCACAGCCACTCACATGACATGTCATGCCCTGCTTCTGAAATCCTCTTTATTCTGGGAACCATGTTGAAAAGCAGCCCTCATCCAAGACCTGCCATTCTCATGAGAGAGGGAAAAGAACAATGGCAGAACCTCACAATACCTCTTAAAATCTCTGTGTGACATATGTCACTTCCACTCATTCAGTTGGCCAAAGCAAGTCACATGACCAACCCTGATTTATCAATGGGCAGGGAAGGAAATAGCCCCCTCCATATGAATAATGGTAAGCCCTATATGGCATTAAGTTGGGATGTGCCCTCATCCTTCAGGGAAGACAGTGGATAAGTGGGAACAATAATTTAATTTATCACAATCTCCTTGCCAACTTCTACAAGCTGTTTATTTTATTTTATATTGCCAAGGTAAAAAATCATACATCCTCCTTTATAACTGCTATTAAGTAATCTTCAGTTCTTTGCCTGTGGTTGTTCTTAGAAGTTAAAAACTAGTGAGGAGCACTTATATCATTATGACTAAGCAAATATTCTTCACTACAGAATCAAAGAGAAGCTAAGAGCCCATATTGTGCACCACTGTTCCAATGGCAGACCCTACACACTTAAAAGAGCCTTTCTTACATTCTACCACTTGCTCAAAATCAGGCTACATACTGATTTGCTTTCTATCTGAGTTATCCCTTTAGAAAAAAATTTTTTGTTTGTTTTTCCTGAAATTGTTATTATCTCTCTTTTTTATTATCAGTAGAAGAAACATGTGCCTTCTACATCATAATCCTAATATCCTCAAATTCTTTCTCATTTATTGTTTGGAATCTTCTATTATTCTTCTTGAGGCCTGCTGACATCCTGATATAATTGGGTAGGTTGTTTCATTTGGGGATCTTAATGATTTTGCATAGCTTTTTGTCTTTACTACAGTTATTAATTGCCTTCTGTTTTTCTTGCTTGTTTTCTGGGGTTTTTTTTTTTTCATCATAACTTTAATCTCTTGCAGTATACCAATAATACTCTCTACTCTGTGGAATGTCCCCTTCTTATACCATCCTCAGAAACCTCTTTCCTGGAGCCTTCCATCCTCCCACTCTAATGAAGACTGACTGCTCTCCAGGCCTGCTGAACAGTTTTATCCTAGGTTGCTTTTCATGGCTGCTCTGAATTGGATCCATTATTCCCTAGACCTCATATCTTCTTTCTTGGCTTACTCTCTTGCTTTGATGAAATACATCCTTAAATTACTTCTTTATAAAGGTTGAATAGGATGTAAATTTCCTTGGTCCTTTCATCCTCAGGCCTGCCTCACTTATATATAAAATAAAGTCATTGAACCAGATGATCTTTAATGCTTATTTCAGGAGTATAATTCTGGTCAATGTGCATTCATAAGTAGCACACTATATCAAAGAGAAACTTGAAATGGTTCTTGCGCTCAAGGAACTTACAATCTATTTAGACAGACAAAGAATAAACTCTTGAAACAGTAATAAAAAAATCAATGATACAAAAGATGCCACAAGGTAGGGAATCATCAATTAGAGGTTCAGGCTGACAGGAAAGAGAGAAGAAGCCCAGTCAGCCTGTGGAACTCTAACCAGGGAAGCAAGACCTTAGGTGAGTGTCAAAGAGTAGGCAGTATATTATGGATAGATGAAATATTTATGAATATTCAACAGTAGATTAATAGCTAACACTAATCTGATGGAATGGTTAACGGTCAATGGAAACTCTCCTCTCTCCCACTTTCCCTGCCATTATCTGAGTTATCAATATTTTCATTTCACCACGTCAATCAAGATAGATACAGTTTTTAAATAAGAAAGTATAATTTTGCTCCCAAGCCATAGATAAATTCTCTGGCCATTTTGGGGTATAATGGTGAACTTTCATTCCATGAGTATTGTACGTACTTATAAATGCCATCCTTGTTGGACTGTGAAGGTACTGGCTATAGTCTTTACTAGTAGATATTCCATATGATCCTGAATACGACTGGGGGAAACTCTCTTTACCATCATCCATTTTTCAAAGTTATTTTGTAATGTTTCAACGAGGAGTCAGAGTGATCACAAATCATTTCTCCTTCCCATCCACTTCCAGGGAGAGGACACATCCCTCTTATGGTATGTTATCCTGACAGCATTGTTGCTTGGATCTAGAAGGCACCAGTGAATTGTAAGGACTGGGCTTCTCCATGGCAGGTCCTGCCGACTGGATGGACGTGAGACACTATATCAGAGAAAAACCGTGCTTTCATTCAGCCCAATGCTTGCACTCTCATCCAGTTTGCAAATGAGGAGAGGATTTGCAGGTAAGGAAGTTTCCAGGAAAAAAAAGAAGGGCTCTTAGGACCAGTGCTATGACCAATTTCCAGAGAGTGAGAAGGAAGTGAGGATAGTTATGCTTGGGGCCCCATGATGGATACTCTCAGCAAGGTCTAACCTAATACTACTCCCTCTGGGAGGCTTTCTCTGAACCCCCACCCCAACCTAGGAAGAATCAATCACTGCTAAA
The DNA here is from genome assembly GCF_036321535.1 of Camelus dromedarius. NCBI lineage: Eukaryota > Metazoa > Chordata > Mammalia > Artiodactyla > Camelidae > Camelus > Camelus dromedarius. The sequence continues at coordinate 20,855,497 of NC_087456.1, forward strand.
ATGCTGTTCCTTCTGCCATCATAGCACTTACCAGATTTAAACAAAGTTTGCATCAATTTTCCCCTAAAATCTATGACATCTTGACTGATTTATTCATCTTCACATCCCCAGTGCCAGGCACGTGGTGGATGCTGTGTTTGTCAAATGAATGAGTGAATGGATGAAAAGAAGCTTCATTTCCTTAAAGGGCAGAGCCAGACATGAATATTCAGTTATCACAGGAGTGTCAGATAAGCCAGGAGGACCTGGAGAAGTGGGTCTGGGCTGAGGGAAAAATTTCCAAGAGCTGAGCCATTCAAACCATTGGGGGTGAGTGGGGGTAGGACGGTGGGGAGCCTGCAAGTTTGCCTGTGCTGCTTTGTCATCCAGGACTCCACTGCAGGTCCAGAGGAGCAGAGGTCAATAGGTACTCAGAAGAAAGGTCCCAGAGGGCACCCACACACACCAGCGATGGGACCAGTGCTCAGCTTTGCAGAAGGGCAAAGAGCAAGAGAGACCCAGGGTCTCTGGAGCACTCTCTGTTGGCCAGACCCCAAGTTCTACGTAATCTTATTTCATCCTGCCAGCAACCCGGAGAGACATGCATCGCTGACACACACAAAAAACACCACCGAGGATCAAGAACCCCCTTCAGTGTGGAGAGTGGCGGGGCCTTTGCACCCAATCAACTGTTCAGTGACAACCAAAACAATAAAATGCCTGGATTTAGTCACTGAAAATTCAGAAGTCTGTATACCCACGGCTCACCTCACCCTGTTTTATTACTTTTGTAGTTTGCTTTTTTCCCTCTTTATTTTCTTCTGGCTTCTTAGAAAGGTTTCTTACCAAAATCCCATAGGATTCTGATCTAACAAAGGGAAGTGTAAAAAGGTAAAAACTGATGTCCAGGGCAGAGGGGCAGGAGGGCAGGGGGCCAGAGGGAGTGGCAGCAGGGCTAAGGGTGGAAAAGAGGCTTCCTGAGGTGGACCCATGAGGGCACGTGGAGGTGCACAGGGGGATTGCCTGACTGGACAGAGACTTGGTGAAGCCCCTCCCACCTGGCACCAATGTGTTTCTTTCCTCAAAGACCATAAGATGGCATTAGCTTCACCACTTAAAAAAAAAAAATGGAATCAAGACACATCCCTGCTCATAATCTTCACATCCCCAGAGAGATGGGCAGGGAGTGTGTTTTCACTCCAGCAGGTGGGAATTTCCGACACAACTAAATGAAGGTCGGCTTGCCTCCTCACGGTGTTTAAATGTGCAGAGAGCGCCGGCCTGATGACACCAACCAGGGAAGCAGGCTGCTGGAGGCACCAACAAAGGGAAAGCCTAAATAAAGACCACCTTCTTGCTCAGACAGACATGCTGCTCTGGCCACAGCCCCACCCAACCCCCACCCTCGGGGGGTGGGGCAGAAAGATGAGCAAGAAGAGAAAAGTGAACACGACCTGCGTGGATGGGTGTGACTTTCGCCATCAGCTCCAGAGAGGACCCTGCAAAGCTAGCTAAGAGCAGGGCCGTGAGAAAGGACAAAGTAAAACAGAAAACCACTTCTAGCTGACCTCTGTTCTTAACTTGGAGCCCTACGCTGGCAACTAGCTCGCGCACAGCGCACAGCGGCAGGCTTTCTCCTGGAGAGGGCAGAGGTGCTTGCCTCTCCAGCCCCACACAGAATTGCGGGGTGCTTTTAGCACTCAAGAACATCGGGTGCCAAGCTGGCAAGCTGACAGTGAGGGGAGAGCGTACAGAGATTTGGGGGAGTTAGGAGAGGGAGGGTCAAGAAAACTTCTCATTCCCGCCCTTCATGCAGTCTTGGGAACCCCTCTATGATAGGCCTCTGATTAAAATTTGGGATACTGGCGCCATTAGGGGGGATACTGGCGCCATTAGGGACCCTCCAGGCAGCCAGAGTCCAACACAGAATTATATCCGTGCGCTCTCCACTTTGTCAGGAACGGAAGTGATGGGAGGGAGTTATGGGGTCACCACTGGCCATGTACGGTTCAAACCCACAGGCATCCAAACTAATAAAATTATCCTACTTCTCCTTGGCTCCTGGCAGGGGTGCTGGAGGAATCGCGGGCATTCTGGAAGAAGGTGGAGACTATGGCTAAAGAGTTCTCGCCCCCACACGCCTCGCACCGAGCGCGAGCGCAGGCGAGGCTGCGGGGTGTCTCCTAACCTCGTTCTTCCCCCTTTTTTCCCAGCTCGGCCGGCTTCTCGAATGCCCGGAAGCTTAGTCGCCCCCACCCGCAGCCCAGCGCTCCTCCTGCTCCAGCCCCGCGTCCCTCGAAGAAAGGAGCTCGTGGGAGGGCGCGCGCGGCGGAGGCAAGAGGCAGGATTTGGGGCGCATGGAGGGGAGCCCAGCAGGGCCCGAGAGAACTGTCCAGGTCGCCACCGGCGGGGTCCTACATTCCTGGCAAAGTTTCCGGCTCTTCAGGGCCAGATCACCTGACTCCCGGGTCAGAGAAGGTGAAAGGCGTGTCAGGGAGCCCCGCGCCGCGTCTCCCTCCAGGCGCCCATTCCTCGCGCTTCTGCCACCTGCCAGAGGGCGCTGGGAGCACGGGCGAGGCACTTGCCTCCCGTGGGCGCCGCCCGAGGGTCCCTCCCTGACCCTCCCCTGCCGTCCTCCCGCGCTGGGGCCCGGGGAGCAGGGGTCGGAGCCGCGGCGTCTTACCCAGTCCTGGCACGAAAGTGTTGAGGAAGAGGCAGATGACGGCCACGGGGAAGGGCATGTAGGGGATGGCGGCGCGCAGGGGGCCCTTCTTCTCGCGGACCTGCACCACCACCCCACTGGACGAGGACGCCCCCCGGTCCGCCGCCGCCACCGCCGCCGCCGCCGTCTCGGCGTCTTTGTGCGAAGGCTCCATGGCGGGGCGCGCTCCCCTGGAGCCGGGCTACCGCGGCCCGGGATGCCGCCCAGTACACAGGCGGCGGGTGGCGGCCGGCTCCCTCCGTGCGCCGCGCGGCTCGCCCAGAACCCCGCACTCCCGCGTCCCCACGCGCCCGGCTCTCTGCCGCGCGCTCCGCTGCGCTCCCACACCCCCGGCAGAGGGGCGGGGAGGGCGGCGTGACACTCGGTGACAGAGCTCCGGCGCCCCTCCCCGCCGGGCCCCTTCCCCGCCCTCCCCCCCCCCCAATACCGCTTACAAATCAGGGCAGAAGGGAGAAAGTAGAAGAGGAACGTAGAGGGAGCTGGTTGTCCAGATACTGGGAGGAATGGACACACCTTTCCCTCCCTAGACAGGTGAATGGGGCTGGAGCCTCGGCCAAGGACACCGCAAATTGGGTGTGTGCACTCACCAGGCTCGGTCGGGAAAGGCTTCGAGGTTAAGTCCTTTAATCTGGAGGATGCATGTAACGCTAGGGAGATGGAGGTAAGAAACGAGCCGCGCCTGGTGCCTAGTATGCCTTAAATTCATTCTAATTTAGATGAATTTGTTTTAAGTCACGGGGCGGGGGGGGGGGGGCGATTTTAGGATCGATAATAGAGCTGAAAGCGGGAGACAGCTTCTCAAACAGGTCTCCATGAGACTAGTTAAAATGGGATCCTCCCTTACACACACATAAGCACACAGACGCTGACGCGAAACGCTGAAGGACATGAGCCTGTTGCTCGGAAGGGGGTATGTTGGGAACCATCTCCTCAACAGTTTTGGGGGAAACCTGGAGCTTTTGTGAGCTGGAAGTTGGAAGCCAGCGAAGCCACAGCGCCGTCTGGTGTTGATAATGCAGCAGGTGGTAAAAGCGAAGGATTTGGCCAGCAGGTCCAAGCCGGCAGGAGGAGGCCCCATATTTAATTAGATTTTCTGAATAACGGCGCCCTCACCTCCACACCTGGAAAAAGTAAACGGATGAAAGCAACCGCCTCTTAGATTAGGGAGGAATTCAAGGCATCGGAATTATCCGGATAGTCAGCAAATCGTCTGAATAATTGGAAGGATTCAAATCCACTTCTTCCAATGAACGCTCTTTCTCCGGGAGTAATAGTGATTGAATAATCCTGAAATGGCCCAGGGACTCCGAAAAGGATGCCAAAAGACATTGCATTATTTTTTGCGTATTTGAATAAAATGATTTTAAAAGTAAATGGTCAGAAGGGGTTAGTGGTGAGACTGGTGAACACACACAGTAACTAGCCTGGGCTTGGCAGTCAGAAGTGAACAGGACTGAAGGTTTTAGTCTGTATGACTTAAAAGAACTTATTTAGCCTCTTAATGACCTTGAGTTGCTGTGATTGTAAAATCAAAGCAAGATTCAATTTAATATGCATTTATTGAAGGCCTAATATGGCTTGGATTCTGGGGAGAGAAAGAGGAATAAAACCCAGCACCTGACTTCAAGGGTCTAATAGATGAATTGACAGATACTAACAACTACAATGATATAATTGCAGACAGTGACAAATGCTGTAGCTGCGGTGAGCTGAAGGTGCTGAGAAAACAGGGACCCATCTGTAAAACCAGCCAAGAGGGGACATCGGGAGGTCTCCTATAGAAGGTGATGGTGAAGAAGACTTGAGCAATGACTCGAGTTAACTACTTGCAGGGGATTTATTTTAAACAAACACTTATTTATCCAAGCACTCTGCATGGCACAAAGCACTTTACATATTTTAACTCATTTAATCCTTACTGTACTCTATGAAGTAAGGATGTATTATCTCATTTTACCAATGGAGAAAACAAATTGGAGCACAGAGAGGTTAAGTAAATTCCACAAAGACATCTGTTAGCAAGTGACAGATCTGGAATTTGAATGCAGGAAATCTGGCTTCGGAACCAATATGTGTTCCTGTTATTTTATTCAAAGACCTTGAAAATAACCCATATGCTTTTAATATTCTTTCACAGAACACCTGAGTAGTTTAAGGGCCACTAAAAGGATCTCAAGGAAGGAAGTGGGTTTACATCCCCCAATTTTCTAGATGATTCGCTTAATATCTGGATGTCAGAAAAACATCTAGGTAGAGCCCCAGCATTACAAAGGCATGGAAGCCCAGAGAAGTAGGAGCCTTCTAGGACTTGAAGTATGGGTGGGACTAGGGCTGGTATGGGCAGGGATTAGAGATGACTCTGGTGGGGTGGGCAGGAACCCAGTAATGAAAGGCAAAGGAAGTTGGATTGTGTGGAATCGCGGCAACATTTTAAACAAGTATGTGGCATGGCAGGAATGCTCCAGTCACTATTACTGTGTGACAAACTGCCCCCAAATTAAGTGGCTCAACACAATTATTTTGTTACAATCCCAGTCTGTGAGGCAGGAAATTGGGCAGAGCACAGCTCCCATAGGTCTTCTTTGCTCCATTATGTCTAGAAGCTCACCTGAGAAGACACCAGTGGTACTGGCTGGAACAGCTATGGCTAGAGGATCCACTTCCAAAACAATTCTTATCTCTGGTACCTTGATCTTGATGGGGATAACTTGATGGCTGGCTCAGCTGGGACTTTTAGGAGAGTACCTCCACATGGCCTTTCCACGTGACTTGAAGTTTTCACAATGTGGTGGCAGGGTTCTGAGAGGAAATTTCTCAGAGGGGGCCTCTGGACGATGAGCCTCCCAGGACCAGTGGAAGCTGCACAGACTTTCTGCCCTAACCTCGGAAGTCACACAGCATCCATTCTGTGGGCTCCATTGGTCGAAGCAGTCATAAACCTGCTTAGCGTCAAATGGAGGACACCCCATCTCTCAGTGGAGTAACATCAAAGAATTTGGGCCCTGGCTTTAAAACCACCATAATGAGATACAGTTTAGGGGAGGACCACTCAGTCAACAGTGTGGAGGATGGATTTGAGGGGGTTATGGACAGAAAAAATGTTGCCTGTCATTTCAATAAACAACAACTGTTGCTCTCCATCAAGCCATCAGCCACTGCAGCCACCATGATTGTATGCCCTGAGGGGATTCAGGATGGAGGAAAAAATGGGATACTGGCCTTAGATAGTTAAGGTGCATTCTCAAAGAAATAATTTCAATGAACCCAGACTCTTGCAACTTCCCATAGAAAAGCACTAAATACTTAACTGGAGATGTTCAGGAGGTTTTGTGATTAGCAGTAATCTTTTGATATTCGACTGCATGTTTGTTTCTTTTTTTCAGCAAAAACTCCTATATATCCTAGCTCCTCCTTTATCTCTTTGGAACAATTCCTTGGAGCTATTTCCTGGGCTATAGTCCTCAGTAAGTTCCCTGACTATAACATAACTCTCAACTTTTAGGCTGTGCTGGTTGGTTTTTTTCTTTTTTTCAGTTGAAGGGGTAAAATTAGGTCTCATGAGAGGGGGACTCTCTCTGGCCTACATGGATGGGGAATGGGGGAGGGACAGTTCCCAAGTGAACACTGGATATTATTAGCAAACAAGGAGAAAAAGGTGAGTTTGAGGGACTGAGGACATCCAAGGGGTGGTGGGCACTTGCTGATTAAGTAACCAGTTGTCTTGACTATCAGTCAGTCAAAGTGAGGCAATGAAGTAATGTGAGGCAGTAAAGCAATTTGGGCTGCAGATTTGGGAGCCATCAGCATACAAATAATAGTTAAAACCCTGTGGAATAAGAAGAGTAGAGGGCCCAGGAGATTCACCAGAGGCTACTGAAATTAGCAGAAAAGGAGAAGGAGGGAGAAGGAGGTTTAAAAGGAGAAACACTGTGTTTCATGGAAACCAAAAGAGAAAGATTTTTAAGGAGGATCAGTCAGCAGTGTCAAATGCCACAGAAGGATCAAGACCCCAAAATTGCCCACTGGATTAGGAAGTTAGGAGGTTCAGCTCACTAGAGTCCCTGCTCAAAAGTCTCACCCACTGTGTCCATTTTCAAGAAATTTGTCCATTTCATCTCAATTGCTGAATTTGTTGGCATAAAATTATTCATAATATCCTTTTAGTATCTTTTTGACATCTGTGACATCTGTAATGATGTCTCCTCTTTCAGTCCTGATACTACTCATGTAGGCTTTCTCTTTTTTCTTAATCCCTCTTGCAAGGGGTTTATGTCTATTTGACATTGTGACCATGGCTGATGTTTGAAGGAGAGTTTAAGATCTAAGCTATTTCAGGTAAGAAGAGGCCTCCAAAAAAGTTGAAACTTTAGAAAAATAATCTCCCCCCAAAATCAGACTCATAAACACAACAGGGGAAACAAATCAAACAGTTGATTGCATCAGCCAAATACATCTAGGCTAGGCATTGGTTTATGAAGATAAAATCTGTTGTTTGGCCTTGTTCTGTCATCAGCTGAATAAAGTACCTCAGCTTTGGACCTCTTTTTAGCTAAAAAAACTTTTTTTTTTTTGCTTAAGTCAGTTTCCAAACTGTACAAGAAATTCATATATCAACCAGGATGGTTCCTTTTGGCAAAGATTACATTGTAGTTTTGGCAGTAGAAAGACAGGCTTTCTTTGGAGCTCTGTGTCTTTGAACAATTTCTTAACCTCTCTGGGCCTGAGTCTCCAAAATTATAAATAATACTTATCTCCGTGTCAGATTAAGGGAGAAAATATGTGCAAGATAGTCAGTGGCAGCTGAGTCAGGAGCCTTTTCATCCCAAGTGTTAAAAAACCCAACTCAAATTTAGCTTATGGGGGAATAAAAAAGGAACTTATGGATGAGATGGCTTTTTGCTGTATGAACTTAGCAAGGCTGAATTACAGTTCCCAGAACTCCCTTTCTAATTTGCTTCCATTTAGAGTGGGCTGCAGGTGATAATCTCTCTCAAGAGTCGGAGAATAAATGGAGGCAGTGCCATTTGATAGCATCTATGCATCTTCTCTAGGGTATTTAACCAAATACTAATCCAGGTGCTGTGGTGAAGGAATTCTGCATATGTGATTAAAGTCCCTAATCAGTCAACTTTGAATTAATCTATGAGAGACTGCCCTGAGTGGGCCTGACTTAATCAGTTAGGTGTGCTTTTAAAGGAGGCTTAGGCCTTCTCTGAGGGGGTGACTCCAAGTGGCTTTTAGGTCAACAATTGCTCTTTCCATTCTAGATCTCCCTTTGTGACCTGTGAACATCAAGTTTCAGCTCTTGTGGGGAGGGGTGGGGTTCCACCCTGCTTGTGACTTTCTCTCCCTGTCTGCCTCCCTGTGGACCTCAGATTTGCTTAACTAGCCCTCACAGTTGTACAAGCCAATTCCTTGTAATAAATCCACGTCTATACTGAGATCCATATCTATCATTCTGCTAGTTCTGCTTCTCTGGTTGAACCCTAACTGATACAATGGGCTCACATGGCTGGGGAGTCCAGAGAAGGGGTCCAACTATAACAATGGGTCATATAATCAATTAATCTCTCTCTCTCTCCTTCTCTCAGCTCTGATTCCCTGTGTGGGGTGGCTTCATTCTGTTCATTCTGCAGAGTGGTTCTCCCCAGGTAATGAGGAAGATGGCCTCTGAACACTCTAGATTCATATCGTCTCAAGCAAGCCAAGCAGAAAGACATTTCTTCCTTTTCCACAGGGAAGGAGTTTTGATTGGCCCACCTCTTGGATCAGTCACTGTTGCCAGGATACTGTGGTTGGATATGAAGTTTGACCAGGCTTGTAATGAGTGGGATTCTGTGATTGGCAGCACCCATCAAACGTCAAGGAGTGGGTAGAAGGGCCCCTCAAAAAGCGGGGTTACTCTAAGCAGAACAGGGGTCTGGGGATGCATGCTAGACAATCACCCCTGTAGTGACTACAAAGACAGTGGGCTTCTTGGTGATGAACTTCTAAAGTCATTGATCTTGATCTACGTGAGTCATGCATTTGGACTTCCATCCACAGGCTGACTTCCGCAGACACATCTTCTGGTTGCCTTTCCCAGACACAACACTCATGTGAAATGTGGTCTTAAAGGTAGAGCTCAGCCTGGCTTCTTCTCACATCTTCACTTCTATCCAACTGTGTGTGATCTTGGTCAGAGCAAGTCATCTCTCTGTGCCTCCATTTATCCATTTGTTGAATAGGTGTTTTCCTGCCTACCCTTCTGACTCTAAAAGACCAGGCATGTGGATTTAGATCATAAATTAAAACAGTAGTAATATTTCAGATCTTTGGATCAGGTAGATCATTTGCCTGCTCCCTCTGTGAATGGAACTTCTTACCCTCCTTCCCAAAGTGACATGTGTCCTCCCTACTCCTCCCCTGAAACTGCAGGTGTAATGTTTGTTGAGGAAAATGATGAGAGAAAAGGAACAATTATAAGGCCAAGGTCAAACAGAGAAATGGAGGCATGGCCCCCCTCTCCTGTCTTCCCATTTTGAAGCCAGGGTGCTCTGTTGGACCCAGTGTGGGTCCCTGTTATAGTCGGGGGGCACTCCCCTTTATGAGTCTTTTTTTTTTTATTTAATAGGCTAAACATGGTAGCAACCTTGGCTGTGGAGGACTAATCAGACCAGGAGGTCTAGATTTGGACACTAGCTGTTTACAGAAGTATTTGGAAACCTAGTGCTCATATGAAGTCACCCCTCACAGGGAAGAGTGAAGTGTGGCAGAAGCAACCTATCCCCCAAGAGGGAAGGTGAGCTTGGGCATAGCATCTCCACATGTGGGAAGAAGGGCCTGGAACCCAGAGTAAGCACCAGCATTACTGTTAAACAATCTTGCTCCTTGTCCTACACAGCCTTTAAGGACCAAGGGAAGAATTATCACACTGAATTTACAGTCTTGATAATCTAAGAAAACTATGTTAGGATGAGCTCAAGCAAGTCCTGGGGGTGGAGGGAGACTGCTGTCTCTTTAAGAGACCTGCAGGAGACACTCAGAGCCAGAGCTTTACCTCGGCAAGTCCTACATCCTGTGCAAACAGTTTTATAGTTTTCTGAAGTTGGTCAGGCTGCAGCTGCAGACCAGGTTACTAGGGAAAATGTGGGATGCTGTTAAGAGAGAGAACAGGAGAGCTAGCAAAGGTCTTTCTGATCTAAAAGCAGGCAGATTTGTACTCTCTTAAGAACCAAGCACTCGTAGACCCCTGCCCGCTGAAGTCTGGGCTAAATTCTGAAACACCAGAAGCAGAGAGGACTCTACCCCAGGGACTTCTTCTCTATATGGGGAAGCAGTTGAAAGGGCAAAAGTATTGTCTTTAGAGAGGCCTGAGCAGCCTGGAGCCCGTCTGGGACAAGTAGCAGCAATCGTGCTGCTCAATGTGGTAGCCGTAGCTACCTGTGGCTGCTGAAAGTTAATTAAATTCAGCAAAACTTAAAATTCAGTTCCTCAGAGGCATTGGCCACATTTCAAGGGCTCAGTGGCCACCTGTGGCTAGTGGCTGCCATACTGGACAGTGCAGCTCGAGAACATGCTCCTCATCTCAGGAAGTTTGACTGGACAGCACCGAGTTAGAATATGATTGAGCTGCATATTAGAGAGATGCAACACTGAGTGGCTTAACCAAGATATTCATTTATTTCTCACTTTTATAACATTCTAAGTCAGTAAAGTAGCTCAGTTCCCCCAAAGTCATCAAGACTGGTTATGCTCATATGGTGTCCACAGAGTCGGGGACCCCAGTTCTTTCCATCTGGACTTTCTGCTGTTCCAAGGGTGTTTCCTTGTCCACAAGGTCCAGGATGGTGCAGAAGCTGGGGTTGGGGGTGGGGGGAGCATCCCTGCTCCTTTTAAAGGCATCACCTAGACCTGCATCGATTACTTCCACTTAATCATTGGCTAGATTTTGTCACATGGCCTTGCCTAACTACAAGGGAAACTGGAAAACTATATTCTGGTCAAAAATTTGAAGTTTATTACTATGGAAGAAGGGGAGCCAGGATGTTTGGGGCATGAAGCAAACTTCCATGGCAATTACTCATGTAGTGCTGGAATCTGTTTCTGTCACTGTTCTCTTTCTTGTACGTTTTCTCTCTGTTCTCTATCCTCCTACCTCCCCATTTCCTACCTCTTCCTTCTACCCTGCTCCCCACTGCACCTCTCTTCTATGTTTTACCATCACAGCCACCCTGTGAGGGAGGGATCAATGATGGCTGTTTTACAGATGAAGACATTGTGACTCAGAAAAGTCAGTAATGAATTGGACTAGACTGGTCCCAAAAGCTTTCTCCCCAGCCCAAGCCATCTCTCCCTCTCCTTGGATTCTCCCCATGGCCTGTCTCTCTCCTCACATCCTAGCCCTTCTCCTTTCCCCCCACATTTTTGGCTTTCATTCTCCTTTTCTGTGTCCCAAGTAACAGGCTGGCCTCACCCAGCCTATTACTCACAGGTTCCACTCAGTTCCTAATAAATTGATTAAGTTGTAATCTATCTATAAATCAGCTCTCCTGATTAAACATGGTGGGGATTAGGTTTGCGTTTCCCTGTAATTACAGCTGAAGACCTGAACAATAAATCAAACCAATGGACAGAAAAAATGGGGTTACCTCAGAAGACCTTACCTCTCCTCTCCTGTGGTCCGTCGAGCCAGGCACTGACCACAGATGACCTGGCTCACTGCTGTGCTCCTCCCAGCCTGTCCTCAAGGCTGAGGGTGTGGGGGCCAGACCAGACCTCTGACCTGGGTCTGGAGGTTAGGATCCTGGGGGTCACAGAAAAAGGGGGTCTCCAAGATAGGCAGGAATCTTTCAGAGTTCTCATCCTCTCACTCACGAAAACCCTTCCTCTTCTGGTTCTTGGGTAATAATTCTCCCTCTTCTGGTTTCCTGGGGTTTCTCTTCCTCCACTTGGGTACAGAAGTGGAAAGGAGCGGGACTTTCTGATGGGTATCAGTCCCCTAACTAGCCTGGAAACTCTGCATTAGATTTTGGCTGTTTCTGACACAAACAGAAGGGGACTGCAGTCAGCAGTGGGCATGACAGTGGGGACCAAGGTGGGGAGGGGCGCTAAGAAGGACAGATGGCATAGATGCTGTGGAAACTGGAAATCAATCTCCCTGTCCTTTCTCTCTAGGGACCCAAGTGGAGTTGGAGCAAGGAGACTTGGTTGAGGCAAAGAGGCCAACCTTCCCTCCCGCCCTCCTATGAGGCTCCTACCATCTGTAGTCTTCACCCCCCACCCCCAGCCCCTCTTCCCTGCAATCCCCTCCCACACCAGGCTGAGCACAGAGGCTGGCATATCCTGGGTGTTCGATCAATGTGAATTGAATTCGCCTACTCATTCAGGCACCAATCAATTCATGTATCTCCACATGCAACTTTTATTATTCGGCTGTCCCAGACATCCCCCAATTCACTGATGTCTTTTCGGAAGCAGTGGGAGTCCTAGAGCTTGATGACTTGCTAGAGGATGAGAGAAGCCTGGAGGAATCAAAAAAGAAACAGGGAAGAGAGAGAGGGAAAGAGAGAGGAGGGTTTGGGAGAGGAAAGGCAAGACACAGACAGAGAGCTTGCCTTTTACCTTAAAGATAATGTGAACCCGGGCACAAGGGTGGACCATGCACCATCATACTCACAGCCCTGGCATCTAACTAAGAAATTAACATGCTAGAAAACAAAACAGAAGACAGCAACCACAAAGCCCAGACAACCTAGAAGGCAGGCGCTGTCAGTCCTGGGCACCCTCAGATCACCAAAGATGGGTCACAGCATAGACTCAGTGTCTTCTTACCCACCTGGTTCCAAGCCTGTCTACTGAACTCCCTCCGGCCCTAAAACTGGAAGGCCTCGCCGGGCGGCCCCTCACGAGTAACCTGGCCAGCTGGCTCCCTGCTCCCCAGCCCCTTCTTCCCACTTCTTGGCACCGCCCACCAGGCCCCAGGCTGCTTTTACACAGTTGCCTGGTCTCACGCTTCCTGTGATGACACATGGGGACACGGAGCTCTGTTGTTCTGGCAGGCACCGCAGGCTGGTCTCTCTCGGCACTTAGTTCCTGGGCGTAGGTTGGTTTGTTTCTCCCTGAACCACCCAGCACGTATGTCACTACTTCCAAGGCTCTCAGGGGGTTCCTGGAGCATCCGTGCTGCAAAGGGCCCCCCAGGAGGCTCTCAGGCCTGCGCCCCATCCCCACCCCCACTCTCCCAGGGTCCCAGGGGAAACTCGGAGACCCCTGGTGTGACCACGTCCGGGGATGTGTGCACATGCACACTCGATACTGAGGACAGGATGTGCCCACGAAAGGCTGTCACATAGGCTCCGGACTCAGACATTCCAGGGAGGGACAATCCTGTTTCTGCCACTCAACAACCTCATAGCCTGGGACAGGAGACAGATTCTCAGAGACTCTGTTTCCCCATTTGTAAAATGGAGCTAATAATAGTACCCACCTCATAAAGTTGCCCTGAGGGCTGCATAGAGAGTGCTTAGCACAAGCCTGGCACACAGGAAGTGCTCAATAAAAGTGGTATGTATTACCATTATCATTATTGACACTTTATAGAGACTGGGACAATTCCCTTACTGCTAGGTAGCTCTAGTCATCCTACTTGCAAAATACAGCACACAAAATTCAGGTGATTTATCAGGCCAGTTGTCCACTGGGGTGATGGGAGGAGGCAGGCAGGACCCTAGAACCCTGTATGGCATGATCCTACAAAGTAGCAAACTACGTGGTCATCTAAGCAGTGTATTTAAGAGTGACCTTCCCAGCATTTCAATAAATCATCTTTACCACTCCCTAATCATGGATCCTTAAAATCTCCACCACTGGTCACTTTCTGGGGATAAGGCAGAGGCCCCAGACAAAGAAAATGCATTGAATTCTCTTTGGGGGACTTGCTTCTTTGATCTGATCATAACTACCTTGTCAGACAGCTGGGCGAAAACTCATCTTGGGGTAAGATGGAAAGCTGACTCTTTGATGACTAGCTGAGAAGAGCAGGTCTGGAGATGGGTGTGGAGGGGAGCGGGGGTGGGGAGGGTATGGGTCCCAGCAAGCAAGGGGCGGGCTTAGCGTCCTGGAACCTGGACACACCCCAGCTCTATGATTCCCACTCCCTGCTGCTCACACCCTTTGAGCCTGAGTGGGAACTGTGATTTATTCTAACCAATGACATATGGCAAAGGTGAAGGGATTTTGCAGATATAACTAAGGTTTCAGCTCAGTTGATAGTCAGTTAATTTAAAGGGAGATTGTCCTGGGTGGGCCTGACTCAATCAGGTGAAAAGCCCTTAAAGTGGGACTGGGCCCCCCCCTAAGGTGAGAAGCCCTCCTTGCAGCCTTGATGAAGTCAGGCCATGCTGGGGAGGCCCACAACCTAGGCAGGAGCTGGCAGCCTAGCACGTGAAGGCAGCTTCCAGTCCAAAGCCAGCAAAAAGCAGGAAGCCTCAGCCATATTAGTGCAAGGAAATACACCCTGCCAACCACTCAAGCGAACCTGGAAGTGAGTTCTTTCCCAGCTGAGCCACCATAGGAGAATCAGGCCAGCTAACCCCGGGATTGCAGCCCCGTGCCCCCCTGAGCAAAGAACCCGGTTAGTCCACATCCAGAGTCCTGACCCACAAACACTGTGATGGAATAATGTGTGTGGTTTCACGTGGCTAAACTTGTGTGACCTGTGGCAGCAAGAGAAAACTAGTACCACAGAGGGAAACGTCCTGGAGCAGGAGGTGGGAGGCGTTGAAGAGAGCGCCGGCTGCGACGCACTAGCCTGCTTCTCCCTTCAGAAGGACCAGCTGGGGCCAAAATACTCAACCCTGAACGCCTTGCTGGTCCGCCTCTCTGTTTTTGTCTGGGGTGGAAAGGGGCCATGTCTGAGGGGCCTGCTCCCCTAAGACCCCTTGCCTGAAGCTGCTGTGAGGAGAGGGGCCTCCCTAAGTCACAGAGCCAAGATGCCTCCCCCTAAGGGAAAGCCACGTGCTCTGTAGCCAAAGCTCCCGGGCTCCCAGGCTCACCCAGGGGCGGGGCTGCTGGAGCTGAGGGGAAGCTACAGATTTTCCAGTCAGACCAGTCTCTCCCTCAGTGCTCCCAGAGGGTGGTCACCTTAGCATCCCTGGCCCTGGCTCTGTCATCTGAGACCTCACACCATCTTCAAGTAGACACGGGGCCACCCCTGGGTAAATAGGCCAAGCACACAGAGACTATACCTTCAGCCATGGTCCTGGAGCTGACTTTAGACCCTGCCCACAACCCCAGGAGGGGCAGCTGCCCCTGCTCCCCTCAGCTGCCTCCCTCCTCCATGGCAAAGGCCTTCGGGGAACCCTTCCCTTCCCTGACCCTGTGTGTGACGCCCCCACCCCATGCCCCCACATGCAGGAGGGCCCTTGAGCTGACCTCATGTTTCTTACAAATGAATCTCTCTGAATGATTTTTAAGCTTTTACTTTCTTAACCTTAGAACACTTTCTTCATACAAAAATCATACAAGGAAATGAGGACACAAAAGTGGAGTGATTGAGTGGAGGGAGGACAGTGGCCTCTACCCTGCAGAGCCCTGCCTGCCCTCTCCCTGACTTCAGTTGAAGTGCTTCTTGGAAGGTTTAGTCAGGACTTCCTGTTTGTCTTCCTCAGGGCTGGCCAGCACAGGAAGTTCCACCCGCTCATCCCCAACACAGCTGTCAATCAACGAGAGCACAAAGAATGTTCCCAGTCCCCAGAGACTGAGTTCCTAAACATACAGACAGCCACTAAGATATTTTCCACCTGGAAGATTATGATCCCTGCCCCGCCCCCAACACGTGGCCTGACATGTGAACTTGCTACCTGTGAGACAAATGTTGTTCCTGGCCTGTCAAGGAGAGCTTTAGACTCAGGACTGGGGGTGGGATATAGCTCCATGGTAGAGTGCATGCTTAGCATGCACATGGTCATGGGTTTAATCCCCAGTACCTTCATTAAATTAATAATAATAATAATTAATAAACCTAATTACCCCCCCAAAAAAAAACAAAATAAAAATGTTTTTAAATTAAAAATAAATAAATAAATAGACAGGATTGAAAGGAAGCTTACGATGACTTAATCCAGCTCCCAACTCAGGCAAGAATTCCCTATACAACCCCACTAGGCTCTCTTTGGACACCTCCCATGATGGGGAACACATTATCTCACAAAGCAGGTGTCTCCCTGTTGGGGAGCTCCTATTAAAACTCTAATCTGTCCACCTGTAACATTCACCCACTGGCTCTGTTTCTAGGGCTCAAAGAGTAAGTTATATAACTAAAGTATACTAAAATGAACTCAGCTCACTCCAGGCTAGTCTGCCCCTCCCCTGTGTCACTCTCCTCAGAGGCCTCCTCTGTAGACTGGTACATCAGTGGCCCAAGGAACCATGCCTCCCGTATGTGTGGCTGAATATCTTCCTGTCTCATTGACGCTCGGATTGGCCATGCGACTCATTTTGGCCGACTGCGATATTAGCAGCCTGAGGCTTGATAAGCACCTGCAAACTGGGGCTAGCCCTCTTACAAAGTTCCCTCTGAGAAGCCAGCTACCATGCTGAAGGGAGCACAAGTCAGGCTACTGAATGATGCAAGGCCGGGTGGGAGAAGGTCTGAAGATGGAGAGGCCATCTTGGATGTTCCAACAACAGGTGGGCTCCCAGCTGAGTGTGACCACATCAGTGACCTAAATGATATACGTGGAGAGCAGAACTGCCCAGCTGAGCTCAGGCAGCCCACAGGATGGTGAGAAATAATCAACTGTCATTTAAAATGCCACTACAGTTTGGAGTGGTTGTTACGATACGCTTTTTCTGGGAGCAAGCTTCTGGAACAGTGTAGCCAAAATTTTTCATCCCAGGTCAGCCATTTGCAAAGAGCATAGACCAGCTGGCTCAGCTGAGAGATTGCAAACATCTTAACTGGGGATACTGGGAGCCCTGCCACTTAGAATTCAATTAGAAGGAGCCAGTCAGAGATGGAGAGGAGGTAGAAGCCTTTGGCTTGAGCAAGTTGGAGAGCCCTGGCTGGATGACAAACTATGCAGAACAGCTTGGCTTTCTGCACAAAATGGAGTTATGCTTCGGTTCAAATTCTTTGCCACTTATAAATTACTTTTCATTTTATTACCCTACAAACTGCCATCCAGACAGGCTTGAATGCTGTATTGGATATGCCAGTTGCTTTCCAAAGCTGTGAAGGTGCAAGTCACATGCCATCCCCAGTGGTTTGGGAAGAGATGCCTTTTCTTTCAAAAAAAAAAAAAAAAAGCAATTTGGGTACATGTTGTGGTAATGACTTAGAAGTGGAAAAAACAGCAAGATCAGCTGGGGATTATAACAGCATCCTGAACAGGGAGAATTAGTGTGAAATGTTCTAGAATGAATGCTGTCCTGGCCTCCATGGTAGGTGGCTTCTAAGAGGGAACTTTGTAAGAAGGCAAGCCCCAATTTGCAGTTGCTTATCAAGCCTCAGGCTGCAAATATCTTAATAGCCAAAGCAAGTCACATGGCCAATCTGAGTGTCAATGAGCCAGGAGCATTAATTGAGCAGCTTCAGTCCCTGCCTTCCTGGAGCTCACTGTTCAAGAGGAAAGACTGAAGGTGAACTAGCAGGTGCAATATGGTGTGATAACGGGTGAGTCTGGGGTTAGAGAAGCACCTAGAAGAAGGCTCACTCCTAAAGAAGCTGTAGCAAAGCTGAGCAGCTGAACAAAGAGAAAGGACATTGAGTGGCAGAGACTACTAGTTCCTGCCCAATATCTGACAATCTCTTTCTTATGAGAAGAATATCATCTTATCCTGGTGGGCAAGGTGCCCAGCTAAAAGACTCCCTTGTTGCTAGTTACGAATAGTGAAATTTAATAGAAGTTTATAGGGTTTCCTGAAAGGAATTCTGTCTCACCCAGGAGATGCAGCCTCGTTCCTCCATTTTCCTGCCTAGAACATGGACCTGATGGCTGGAATTCCAGCAGCTACGTTGTATCATACAGTAAACTTGAGGATGAAAACCAACAGCTGAGAATGGTGGAGTAGAAAGTTAAAAGGAGCCTGGGTCCCTGACAACTAAGGAGCAGCTGTACCAGCCCCGGAGAGCCTCCCGCCTAGCTTCTTTCACACGCCATATTCAAAGGCCATATTCAAACTACGTATTGGTTTTGTTGTTGTTGCAGCTGTACGTAGTCCTAACAGATACAACTGCATGTGCTGCACCAAGGTCCAGAGGTGACCGAGCACTTGGCATATTCCTCATTGCAAGTGATTTCAAGCAGCTGGAGTTCAATAAAGTTGCGTGATAGAGGAGAGGGTGGTGGGAGGGCCTCACTGGGTGAGACTGGAGTTCTTGGGATGATGGGGCACAAAGAGGAAGCTTAATTGCTGGCCTTGATGAAGGATTTTAAAGAACTGGTTCTCCCCTTCCTCTCCTTCACATCTGGAGAAAGGACAACCTCCTGTTCCCTCAGAGAATTAGGACTAGGGAAAACAATGTCCTAAGTCAAAGAATGTGTCTCAAAGTTGGAGACCTGGTCACAGATGACTTCTCTTATACTAAATTAAATGTGGCTCTGAGCCCCTTTCCAGAGTGGTGTCAAATTCTGCCTCCTCCTCCAAAGAGCTGTGTGAGATTAGAGAGCAGAACTTGCTGCAAACCAGGAAAGGACTCCAGCCTTCCTTCCCAAGATTGTATCTAAGCTGCCGACTGCCAGGCTGGCATGGTCCATGGGCAGCTTTGTTTCTACCCAGCTAAGCCTGGGAGCAGGGATCCCCTTAGAGGAATCCAAGTCCACAGCTCATCGTAAACTGCCTCCTGCATCCACGGACCACCCCTGCAGAGATCTGACAGATCCCCCGGCTCCAAAGGGAGCAGGGCTTGCCCCCTGCCACCCTCAGAAATCCCCAAACATAGCCCTTCACCTTTCTTGGGGAAACTTCCTCACTCCTTCTGGATGGGCCCCTCCCAGGACCAGCCCTGGTCTCTCCCCCAACCCAAAGGAATTTGGCTCAAACCTCCTGAATGAGCCTGAAACAAAAAGAGATTTACCTCCCACCTTCCTATCCCTTCTCCCTGCCCTGGGGAAATGGATGTTGTAAGGAACTCCTTTGAAAACTCAATTAGGCCTCTCCCACCATTAGTGACAGAAGAGGTCCCTGAAAATGACGTCACCTTGAGCAACTCATCACACCAGGCAGCGAGGAGGAAGTGATCAGACAACTAGAACCAGGATGGAAGGACTCAGGAGCCTGGCTGAAGAGGATCTCCCTGGCCAGATGTGACACTATGTATCAGTGAGGACAGTAACTCCAATAGATCAAAGAAACAGGTCAATCTATTTCAGTCTGAATGAGTTAAAAAAAAAAAAAAACAAATTGGTTATCAGTTGAGGATGCTAGTAACCAAATTCATTACTTTAAAACTGACAAATAATAGGAAAAACTCAAGCAAGAGACAAGGATAGAAAGATACCATTCTGTTCTGAGTAAATATATCCCAAGATGTTAAAGAGGAGGAGGAGTTCAGCCTACAATGATGCTGAAGTCATGGAAACAGGAAAAGCAGCAGCTTTTCTCTGGGGCCCTGGGGAACAGAACTTGCTCTGGGCCCTGCTGGTCAGCAGGGGGTCTCAGTGGGCCGGAGCAGGCAGGCCTTACTGGGATATGGCCCTCCAGAGAAAACATCCCGCCAAAAGGAGTGGGGTGCACTTGGGATGGGATAGCAGCATGAATATCCCCGAAAGCGTGTGGGCATTTTCCCAGAGTCCAACAAGCTCTTTTACACAATGATGGATGATATAAAGAAGACATGTCCTCATGGGAAGGACAAGAACTGAGCAAAGCCATCGAGGTTGGCAGTTTGCAGACTTTGAATATCCTTTGAGGGAGTCGATTCAGGAAACCCATGGGTTGTCCCCAAACTGCAGAGCCTTGAGGAAGGAAAGGCCAGCCAGCCGCTGCTGAGAGGCCCAGTGGGAGAGAAAGACAGAAGGAAAGTTGACCTGAGGATGAAGCAGAGACAAGGGAGCTCCTTTTAGACTTTTTTTTTTTTTTTTTTAAAAACAGAGGCAAAATACTGTGGTGGGTAAGATCATCATTTCTGGAATCAGACAGCTTTGGCTGAATCTCACCTCTGCCAATCCCTAGCTGCATTACCTTGGGCGAGTTACTTAATTTCTCTGTGCCTTAGTTTCCTTGGCTGTAAAAGGGGCTATAAGCATGGGAGAGGCTGGAGCAGCCAAGCATTATGGAGTGAACACGCCATGAACAAGAGGACTGCTGAAGAGCCGTGACATGAGAGTGAGGCCCTAAATTTCCAAGTTGGTAGCTCCTCTTGTCCTCACTCCAGGCCACAGGCCTTTGCTTTGCCACACTCTCCTCTGCGGGGTCTCCCGGGGGGCTGGGGGCCCTCTGGGGCTGGAGGAATTGCTGAGTGCCTGAAGGTGTCCTCTTGCTCTGAAATCTTCTCCAGAGAATAAGCTTAAAAGCTGGGCTTTAAGTGGGGAGGGCACAGCTCAGTGGTAGAGCATGTGCTTAGCGTGCACGAGGTCCTGGGTTCAATTCCCAGTACCTCCACTTAAAAAAAAAAAAAAAGCTGCACTACAGATGTAGGTCTTATGCCAGGTGCTTTCTCACTGTCACCTGGTTAAGTCCCTGTCTAGACAACAAAATGAAGTAGATATGATCAACTTTTTCACAGATTAAGAAAATAAAGTGGTCAGAGGTCACACAGAGAAACAGCAAGAACACAGTGGTCCTGGCAGCGCCTGCCTTAGCCCCCACATCCACAGCCCATCACTCCTTCATCAGCCTCCATCTCCAAAATGGCCTTTGCAAGGCGGGCTTCCTGGCCCCTTGATAGGTGGTAGGGTGACCCAAGGCCTGCTCTTCTACTGAAGCTTTAAACCTACCCGAGTAGAGGATACCAGATTGTCTGCTGAGTGCCGGGCTCAATTTCTTAGCCCTGGGCTGGCAGCCAATAAGCATCATCTCATTTGATCTTCTCAGCTCATCCATGAGGCAGGGACTGAAAGCAACCAGACTCACAGACCAAATGTTCTTGAGAGAGGGGCGCTGGGCTAGCTCCTACAGAGTTAATGACCAGCATGAGAGGCTGCAGGCAGGGCAGATGGGGACAGGAAATAATGGGGAAAGGCAAGAGAAAGAGGCATAGTTGAGTTGGGGTTGGGCGCCTTGAGAGATGTCTTCATAATTTGGTGGGCAACCTCGCCATGTACCAGCCTGGTCTATGCACTTTCATCCTTTACCCTCTTTTTTGTTCAAGGATGGACAGAGGTCCAAACACCCAAGAGAAAGACAAAGGGACTCCCAGGATCTCACTCCTGAGAGACCAGGAGGTCAGTGGGCAGACCTGGAAGGTCTTGGCCAGTAGAGCCAGTGGAACAGGGAAGGGGGATGGGAAGGGACGTTGCGGAAGGGGCAGGGAGGAGAGCAGAGAGGAGTGAGGAGGGTGAGGTGGGAAAGGAGGGGAGAGAGAAGGTGGTGGAGTGTGTGGGAGTGGGAGCCGACAGACCCAGAAACGCAGTATAATTAGAACTTACTAACATTGCACCTGACACTTTCATTGTTCAGATGAGAAAACTGAGACCCCAAAGGGCCAGTTCTTGTCCACAAAGCTGAGTTGTACCCCAGACGGGTAGGACAGAGGTGAGAAATATGCGAAAATTATGTTGACACATCTCCCTGAGATCCCTCCCCACCCTCTGAGAGAGAGGCTGAAAGATCCCTGGCTCCACCTGGATCAGGTGACTTTGGATGGTGGCACTTGGTGGAGGTCCCAGGAGTCCCGGGTGTCTGGGCGCAGCCCTGCCCTTCAGGGTCAGTGCTCTGCTGCTGCCCTTTCTCCCGCTCTCACCTCTGCAGGGAAGCTCATGGTCTAAACTCCTATTCAGTGTGGGAAGTAGGAGAGAAGAGACTTGGAAACACATCGACCTGCCCAATGGAGAGGGAAGGACACACAGGTGGGACTCAGCCTGCTCCAGTGAGGCAGGCTGCCCCTCACCGGGCATGGGCCACAGTCACCATGGAAACCTCCCTGTAAAGGACCGAATGGCTGCAGTTTGAGTTTCATCTCCCGACATAGGATTTTAGAATGCAGAAAAGCAGAGAGCAGGGACAGATTTTCTCTTGTTTCAATGCCAGCTAAGCAGCATGTACCAGGATGCAACCTTTGAGCTGCTCTGGTGATGTGCTGTGTGGGTGATGTGCTGAGCCAGCCTCTGCCATTGGTCACCCTGCTTTACTCACAGAGGTTCCAGGTGTTGTGTCAGGTACCAGGGACACAAAGATGAGTAAGGGACAAATCTTGACCCCAGGAAGGGCACAGCTGAGTTGGGGAAACAAATACACAAACTAATCATTATAAACCCATCAGGAACATGCTCTGGGCACCCAACCCAGAGCGATTTGCTCAATAAAGTTGTGGGGGGTGTCAATGGGAGGATGGAGGACTGGAAGAAAGTGATGAAGATTTGCACGGTCATTAGGGGAATCAGGGGACCAAGTCAAGTGACGATGGATGGTTGGATTACAGGCCAATGCGTAGGCAATGTGATTTTCTCCCGCAGGGCTTAGCTAAGAAGGTGTGTTGTGGAGGCTGCAGTCAGAGGGTGAAGCGCTGGTTGGAAGTAAAGATTGAGGCAGAGGAGCAGCTCTGGGAATAAAGCAAGGTCCAGGGTGGGCCCTAGCGGTGGGGGCTCCCAGGAGGCAATAGTCACGGGAGTACAGAGGTACAGGCATTTCGTCCTGTTGTCAACAGGTTGTGTCCACAGACACTGCCACAGGGATTAGGGAGGGAGTGGGATGGGGAAGATGGCATGCCACATCCCAACCTCTAGGGGAACGGAGGCGGCTGGGTGGACTCACAGGGAATTGGATCCCTCTCTCTCCCAGGTTCCCTCATACAAAGCAGGGGTGATAACACTGCTCTCAGGGTCCCTGTTGGGGCATCCAGGGCAGGGGACGTAGTGTGCCCTTCCTTTCTCCCACACTGCCCTGTTTACTCCCCAGATCACTCAGGAGAGTGGATACACTGGCCTCGGAACCCTCGCCAGCTCCGGGCCAAGTGTGCACATTGAGCTATGAATGAACGTTGGTTCTAGTATGTATTCAATGTGTGTTATCACATTGAATAAAAGAATGAGAACTCTTAAAGTGAATAATAAGAGAGAAAAGCACAGCCTGAAGGAGGTGAGTTGAAGGCTTTTCCCGGGGTGGGGGTGGGGGGAACAGCCTAGTGATTTCTTTGGTCATGAGGGGCTGGCAGCCTTTTTAGATGCTGAGCAGGCACCTGTCAAGTCATTTCCTGCTGGGATAAATGACAAGAACCCTAAAAAGAGTATTTAAAGGAGATTCAAGGTTTCCCCTTATAGAGAGCCATCCCTTCCCCAACCTCTGACTGCACCTGGAAAGATGCCACTCCTCCAACTCTCCCTCAGTGCCACGGCCTCCTTCAAGCAGCCGGTGTCCTGCAAAGAAAAAAGTAGGACTAGCTAGGTCCTCATGCCTTCCTTTGCATCAGAAAGATGAGACTAGTGGCGTCGGCCTCAGCCTTGGCAGCAGAAGACTTGGATTTGAGTCCCAACCCTATCACTTTCTGCTGTGTGACCTTGGGTAGCTCAGTCAGCCTCTCTGAGCTTTGGTTTCCTTTCTAATAAGACAGACAACATGGGGTTATGGTTGAGGGCCAAGGACCAGAATCCTACTTCTAGAGTCCAAATCCTGGCTTTGCCACTTACTAGCTGGTGACATCATTGTCCCCAGTTTTAAAGCCTTGCAGGCAAATGACTGCATGCTCTCCCGAGCCCCACCATGGCCACTCTGGGCCTGTCTGGTCCAGCTAGGTCACCTGGTGCTTAGGAAGAGGGAGTGTCTCACCCAGGCCTCTGTCCCCCAGCCCTGCCTCTCCTAATTCTCCATGGGACCGTGTGTGACCTGCGTGGTCTTCCTTTCTTGGTCTCCAGCCCCTCACAGAGTCTGCCTGGGATTCTCATCTGCATTTGAATCCCATCAAAACCTCCTAAAGGCCCTCCTCCTGCTTCTGTTTTTTTGCCTCTTTGGTACCATTTAACCACATACTTTTGTGTGATAGAGCAATTTGTATTCATGCCCCCCTCCTCCCTGGGCCAATCTGACAGCTCTCCCGCTCCAGCACAGCCCGTTCACCGCTGCCTGCCACAAAGCGACTTCTCTGGGAGGCAACCGTGGTTATTTGGTCTAGAGTTTTCCAGAATTTTGTCATCATTTTTAACTCCTTTATTAGAGTATAATTTACATACCATTCAATGGTAAATTTAAGTAAATTTACATCATCCCAATCAAATTTTAGAACATTTCCATCACCCAGAAAAGATCCTGGTGCACATTTGCAGTCACTCTCTATTCCTATTCCTAGCCCTAGGAGCTTTAAAGTCATTTTTACTGAAAAATATAAGAATCAAACTGTTTTTTCCCCAATCACTTTGCTCTTGAAAAGAAAGCTTCGAGGACATTCATATAGAAAAACTGTAACAACCATCCATGCTCATCTCTCATAAATGATGATGCAGGGAAGGACAAGTATCTGACTTGGACCCCACATCCCACAGGTGACTTGGGAGTGGATGAGCGCCATCCTGAGACCACAGAGTCCACAGCAAAGCAGGGACGGAGCCCTCCAACTCCCCAGTCCCAGCCACAGCCACTTCAGTGATCTGCCCTTCTAATGACAGATATGCTAGTTAACTGGTCTTAATTAAGTTTTTTTAATCTTCGACCCTTTTCCCACCTTCCCTCCACTCAGTGGAAAGCCTAACTAGAATTGAGTAGCTCAGAAATACACAGCAAAGAGGGAGGTGGGAAAGAAAGGGCTATAAAATCATAGGTCACTCACCAAACTTCTTACGCAAGGCAGGAGCCTTCTCCTTGGCTTTCCCGCCTCCACGTGGGTGTCCCAGTGTCCAGTAGCTTGCTACTGAAGGTCTCTGCCTGTCTTTCTTTTTCAGGTCCAGCAGGCCTATTTCCTCCAATGTATTCTCATGTGTCATGAACATGATGCACTCATTTGTGGGTAGGAGGCTTTGGAGCCAGAAAGATCAATGGCGAGGCGGGAGTGGGGAACCCTAATTCCACTGTTCAACCACTGTGTGACCTCAGGAACCTCCCTAACCTCTCTGAGCCTTAATGTGCTCATCCCTAAAAAGGAACCAGAACTGCCTGCCTCAAAGAATTATTGGGAGACTGCAACAGAACAGTGTAGGCAAAGTGCCAGGTACAAAGTATGTGATCAATAAATGGCAGGGTTTTAAAAATTTATTAATGTATGTACTTTTGGAATTGTGATCCCAGTGACAACTACCTGAATACACTTAGATGTATTACACTCATACGTATTACACACTCACGTATATGGCGCCTCTCCCCCACACATAGGACCCTTCCCTTGTTGTGAGCTTAGTGCTTCCCAGCATGTTTTCCTGTCCCCTTTGGGAAACTGCTTCCCCACTCCATCGACCCAGCTAGTCTTAAAGCAGTTGTTTGTTTTTTAAAAGAAGCTCTGGTGGCAATGTAAGGAAGAGATTGTAAAGGCAGAAACTAGAAGCCAGGAAGCCTGGTAAGAGATTACACAATAACTCAGGCAAAAGATGATAAGGCCCTGAATAGGAGGGGGCGATGGGGAGAAGCTGGGGAGGACAGCCCTGAGAGATATTTAAGAAGTGGGCTCAGTAGAAGGTGACAGATGATTGCGGGAGGCAGCATGGTGTGGGGAGAAGAACACGGCTTACCAAGCCATGTAAGGACACGGCCAGAAGAAAGCTGCCTACAGGTCAGGAACTGACACTGCACCTTGACCTAGGGCTTCCCAGCCTGCAGGATTGTGAGAAATAAATGTTTGTGTTTAAGCCACGTAGTCAAAAGGTACTTTGTTAGGCAGCTCGAGCTGACTATGACATAGACATATCGTCTTTTACACTAATACCACATTGTCTTAATTACTGTGGTTCATGTTAAGTCCTGATGGGTGGAGGCATACCCCACCTTCCCGCTCTTCCTGTTCAGAGGTACCCTGCTATTCTTGCCCTTTTATTTCTGCCATATACATTTTTAAATGATTTTATCAAGTTCCATGAAAAACATTGTTCAGATTTTGATAGGAACTGCACTGAGTCTATAGATCAAGTTGGGGAGAATTGGCATCTTCATGATCCATGAGTTTTTTTATCCATGAGTTTGGCATATCCACTTATTTGGGTCTTTAATATCATATCTAACAAAATTGTATAATATTCCCCATAGAGGTCCTGCACACATTCTGGTAGGTTCTTGACATTCTCTGATGCTCTTAGTAGACATTTGATATTCCCTACCATCTTCAATAGTAATTACATTTCTAATTGTTTGCTGCTGGAATGCAGAAATATACATTAATCTTATATCCAGCAATTTTGCTAAACTCTGGTATGAAACATGTCAATAATTTCATGTCAGTTTTTTGGGCTTTCTCCTATGTAGCAATCATAGGAAATACTGAGTTTTATTACCAGCCTTCCAATCTTCAGCTCTCTAATCTCTTTTTTTAATCTTAATGAACTGTCCAAACCCTCCAATACAATAGAACGTATGATAGGGTGTCTCCTGGTCTCATTCTTAATTTTAAAGGAAATCCTTCTTTTACTTTCTCTAGTAAGATTTTATTTGCTAAAAAAAAAAAAAAAAGATTTTATTTGTTTAGTTTTTTTAATGGATACTTGTTTTCAAAAAATTAATTTAGAAAAAGTTTTTAGCATGCAGGGTTCAAGTTCAAGAAAGTAAATCTATTGCACCTATTGAGATGATTAGATGGTTTTTCTCTTTTAATCTGTTAATATGGCAAGCTATATTTGCAGTTTTCTAGTATTAAGCCATCCCAAGCACTCAGGATACACTCAATTCAATGTGATGTATTTTTTTAATGCCATGTTGGAAATATTTGCTAATATTTCATTTAGTGTTTTTGTATTCATATTCATGAGTGACATGGGCCCATGATTTTCCTTCCTGATAAAATCTCTGGTTTTGGTATCAGTATTGGGAGAGGAAGATGCTGTAATCCAGCTTTAATCCTTGAAAGCTCATTTTAAATAATCAATGGTATCTAATGAGGACTGCTTTTTTCCCTAGGTACCTAAAAAAATCAACTAACTACAATTTTTGTAGCATTTTCTTATGGATTGACATTGTATTCACCAAAATGTAGATGTTAAAACCTGTCTTATACCCTTTTAAAAAACCTGCCCAAGTTTGCCTGGCTCCAATCCTCCAGCACCTTTTCTATTTGCAGTAATTCCTCAGAGTTGACTTACAATGGTGCCTCCAGCACACCTGTGCGCCCCTGACAGCACCTCACAACCTGGCCGTGGCTTCTGAGAAACCCAAGAGCCAGCCAGTGTGTGACCTGTGCTTTGTGCACAGCAGAGGAGGCTCCCAAGTTTCTTAGAAGAAAGTCATTTTATATCCAAGCCATCGTAAGTTGTGGACTCCTGACAAGTGCACTATTGTTATCCTTCAAACAGAATTTTCCAGATTTGCTTCCAAACCGGCAGCCCAAAATGAGAGCACTTTGTGGCCAGGCAGCGCGACTCAGGAGCAAGACATCACTGTCCTGGCTGGCAGACGCGACTTGTGGCCAGCTTTCCGCTTCAGCAGGGCCTTGCCTCCCTCAGTATGCTCTGCTCATCCTCCCAGCCCAGCCCTCCCCTGGCAAGCAGGTGGGCTCCAGGAACCCCTCAGGGCAGAGCTAGGTCTAGCTATGAAGTTCAAAAACATGAAAACACCTGCACCCGGTGCCTCCCAGCACAGCATCCCTGCCTTTGCTCCTTTCATGTTCTGGCTGCACATGCCTGAGCCAGACAGGCTGCCTCATCACCACACGGGGCCCCTCCCGGCTCCCTTGGGGAAAGCCACTCCGGCCCCTTCTGCTGGCCAAGCCAAGCCAGGCTCCACTCTGGACTAAACACATGACTCTCTCTCTCCAAGGCCGGAGGGCCTCCTGAGCGCTGGGTCAGAGGGATCATAAGATGAAGCAGCTGGTGGCCTAAAGAGAAAGGGTTTGTGCTTTGTCTTCTTGCTCATTTTCTCTTCCCCTTTCCCCTCTTCCCCACTGGAAGGAAAGTAGGAACAGAGGGAGGGAGGAAGGGAGGGAGAGAGAGAGAGAGAAAGAACTTCAAGCAAATAACCCCCCACATCTTCACATCTCTATGAAAACAAGAAGTAGATTCAGCAGTTGGTCAGGGTATTGTGGGGAAACTGAGGCAGCTCCGAGGGGCGGAGGACAGGCTGGCCTTGTGGGTTGAAGCCAATAGTCTCCGGCAGCTCCGTGGGCGCTCCAGGCCCAGACCCGAGGGCCACACCGGCTGCTGCAAAGCGACAGGCCCTATACACCTTTCCTGGAATGGCCAACTGCACAGCCTCAGGGCTGTTTTGTGCTTGAGGAGCTGGACTGGCTCCTCCAGGAAAGTATCTGCCACGCGCCCTGGTTTCCCAACTAGGCTCTGACTGGTACTTCCCCAGAGCCCCAGCCACCCCATGCCCTGGGGTTTTATTATGCCCCATGGGCTTCTGTTTCCTTCCAGGTGCTATTTGCTAGTATCTAACCATCCTTCATCAGGACAAAAGAGTGGGAAAGAGAATGGCCCAGTCTGTCTCAAAACATGTCTGTACTATTTATTTTTTCCATTATAAAAGAAAGAAATTCTCAGAGAAAGCAGGAAAAAGTATAGCAAAGTTTTAAAAAGAAAGAATTTACCAATAGTGCCACGACTCAGAGACACCTGACATTAATATTTTGGGGGACACTTATGCCCCACTTAACACCTTTTACATTTTTCCAGTGTAATAAGATAGAGGTAATTAGGTGTTAAGCAAATGGCAATAATCACAACACAGAGGCACTCTCTGCAAAAGAGCTGTGCTCCTTAACCTCCTAGCCAAGCTTTCCCTAAAAATCATTCTCTTGAACTAGACTTACAATGTGGTAGGGGTGGGGGTGGGGATGGGAGTCTCTTACCCTCTCCTCTCATGTTTTCCAAACCAGTTCTTTATTTTTACTTGAATTCTTACCCATCACATTCCTATTACTTTGAGAGAGTACAAATTTATTCTCCAATATCTCCCACAGCCTCACAAAGAGAAGATCTTATGTATATGTACAAGTCTAAACCCAATGTGGCAGATCAAAGATGGTTACAAACTCTTGGACACATTTTTATGTCTCCCAAAATTCATAGGTTGAAGTCTTAACCCCCAGTACCTCAGAAGGTAACTACTCTGGAAATAGGGCCTTTAAAGAGGTGATTATGTTAAAGTGAGGTCATTAGGTCAGCCCTAATCTAGTATGACTGGTGAACTTGTATGAAGAGGAGATTTGGACACACACAGAGACACCAAGGATGTGCCCACACAGAGGAAAGACCATGTGGGAAGGCAGCCACTTTCAAGGCAAGGGGAGAGTCCTCAGGAGAAAGCAAACCTGCTCACACCTTGGCCTTGGACTTCTAGCCTCTGGAACTGTGAGAAAATTAACTGCTGTTATTTAAGCTACCCAATCTGTGGTACCTTGTTATGGCAGCCCTAGCAAATGAATACAATAGCTGTGCAGCTCTGGGCAAGTCACTAAACCTTTCTGAACCTCAGATCTCCATCTACAATCTGGGTCATCACAAAGATAAGAATCAATGTATGTGATGCACAGGGATCTCCAGCATTCACTGAGTGATTAAATCAAGGTGCAGAGTGGCATATCCAGAATGCTTCCTTCTGTACAAAAAAGATGTTTGGGTTATCTACCACTGCATAACAAACCGTCCCACTGAAACACTGAGGTCATGTCAAAGGACAAAAAAGCCAATCACAAGGTGTATCCACAGGTCTAAGACAAGACAATCTGAGCAACACAAAAGAATAATAACTGCAGTTGATTGGAGGCATCACACATATAAAAACCTATGTGCCCAAATGATACTAAAAAAACAATAAAACTCATCAGTCAATATTCAAGGTTACTAGGGCACCAACTCCTTACTCATATACCTGACAAAAGGAGAGAAATTCTTCTTTATAGAAAGTATAATCATATAATAAATCAGATGAAATGACAGTATTGAAAAATCACTATTTCACAATCCCTATTAAATAAATGAATCTGAGCTGTTAAAACCATCAGGCTGACACAACTTGAACCACCTGATGACAGAAAGAGACAAACTAGACCCCTTTGCCTCATGTTGTGATGCAATTATCAGTGTACAGCACCACCTTTGAAATATTCTTGCCTAAAAAATGGAATCTAGTTGCCTGCAAAAGAGGGGATTGGGAGAGGCAAGGGACAGCCTGTACACAACAGGTTACTTTGTAAAGAATTTTAAACCAATATAAAACCAACTGTTTTTTTGTCATCACCAGGCACTAGCAATTCTAAACAATGTCAGTGGTAAAGTACCCTCCAGGATGTCTGTTCCTAATGGTTCTCAGCCTTAACACACCACTGCCTGAATTTAATCAAGTTTCTAAACATAAATAACAGATTACTGAAAATATAAAAAACATAGGAGAACAAGTTATATGACATCACATGGAAGCATTCATCCCAGTCCAGAATACGGAACATTCTACTCGACAAATCACCGAGTTTCTCTAGCAAATCAAAGGCATGAAAGGGAAGGAAGAGGGCTGTTACAGACAAAGAAGTGGAGGAATCTAAAGAGACTCAACTAAATGAATCAATATTCATACCTTGTGTGACTCCTGATTTGGACAAACCAACTGGTTAAAGGTAATTATAGAAAGGTAATTAATTAAGCTAGGTGTGATAATGACATGATGGATATATTTTATATATGTATAAATGAAGTCTGTTCAAAATGACTGAAATTATTTATGATTGAAATGTCATAAAATCTAGGATTTGTTTTCAAAGATGCCAGTAAACAAATGAACAGGTAACCAAAGTGGGTAGAATAGAGAAAACAAGATCGGCCACAAGTTGATAATTGTTGAAGTTGGGAGATGGATACATGGAGGTTCCTTACTATTCTCTCTCTTTTTTTAAAATTTCTTCATAAGAAAAATTTTAAAAAGAGGCAACGTTTATGCACAGTGGTAGCTACCATTGTCATCATCCCCACCACCACCACCATCATCAGACTCCAGGTGGGGACTCAGGCATGAAGCAGGTGGCATCTAATTCTCTGGGAAGGAGGGATTGGCAAAAGTCAAGTCATGTGCTGGCCAAGAGGATCGGCTAGGTCCAGTGGTCAGAGCACAGGCAGAGAAAGGAGACCCAGCTCAGCTGGTAGATCCCAAGTCAAGCAGGTAGATCCCAAGAAGCTGATGGCAATGTCACTGCAAATATTCAGGCATGGAGTTGGCTCCAGAAGGTAAGATTCAGACATCCTTAGTGAAGGGAATCTGTCCTCCACTGGCCACAGGGTCTCCAGGCCTGAGGAGGTGGGTGGGAGGGGTGGTTAGGGACAAAACAAGGGGCTGGCAACAGTGAGAAAAGGCTAGCTCCCTAGGACTGCTACACAACAGGCCATAAAGAAATTCATCACTAACTCAAGTTATGAGGGAGGTTGGAGGTGTTCCCTGCACTGGTGTCCAAGGGTGGGGCTATACTCTGGACTTGCCCCAACCCGGGACAAAAGGGACCAACTCCTGAGAGCAGGGCTTAAGTGACCCCTAGGGTGAGGGTTAAAGAACTGAACTAGTCACTTACATGAACTTTTCTATTACACACTTAGACAGACAGACAGACACACACGCACACACACACACACAGATTTCTTATATCATTGAATATGTATCAGAATAACTTTGTCGTATTGCTTTCATCCACTTTAATAATAAAATAGCCAGTTATCTTACCAGCAAAAGCGAGCTTATTCAGGAAGAGCCAGATCTGCAATTCGGGATACACGAACCATAGCGGACCATAGACAAATTCAAACAAGGAAGAGGAACTTGCTTTTATACGGAAAAGGGAGAGCGGTTTAAAAAGGGCTGTAATAACCAAAGAGTCCATTGGAGGAACTGGGAGTCCAAAGTATGGAGGCTTCTTATTGGTTGGGCTGCTACCGTCTTTGATTGGCTGGGCTATCCTCCAGTGAAGAGTTTTCTTGTTTCTGCTAGGTAAGTAGGCAACACCTTCGTGTCTGAGATGTGGGTGTACATCTCTTCCGGTTTGAAGTAATTAAGGATGCATGGTGGGGCCTGAGAGCTTCCCCTATAGGCCTGTCCAGACTCCAATTTTAGCTGAGGTTTAATTCCGCAGTTTTTATTACAGTAACAGTCTACACTCTCTTAGAATTTGTTTGCATAACTCCTTACACAGGTAGCATCATTATATACTCCCAGTTTTTTTGAGTAGAAATGCCCTCCAGCCAGCCACAAAAAGAGGCTTAGCACCCCTCATCTGAGCAACAAGGCTGGTCACCTAAGTTTAGGAGGACCTGGATCTGTAAGATGAAAAGCTATTTGGGGCTTGCCTCCCGTGCTGACAATATTCTAAGGATGAACAAATTGGGGGACTTAGATTGCCCAGCTGCAAAATGAAAGTGTAGCTTATTCTAAGTGAAGTGGCTCCCCTTCCCTATTCAAATCCTGGGGCCACCAATGACTTAAACCCTAAAGGTGGTAGCAGGGAACCACCAGCCCAGCCCCCTCAGGTCTCTGGCTTGGGGCACCCGTATTGTCATGATGACTAGGGAAATGACCCAGGCCTGTCCAGCCCAAGGAAGCTACCTAAACCTAAACCTAAACCTTTCTTCAGAATTCAATTGGAAATTAAGCCTCTATTTCACAAATAAGTGCCAAAATATGAAAATACAAATAGACAAGCTGTTTCTCCAAGTCATGTTCTTAGCCGGATACCTCATCATTTGTTCAGCACCCACCATGGGCTAGCTTAAATATAGTTCTCCAAGGACAGTCCTCCCCGAAAAGAGACTGCAAATGGCCTCAGGGCAGCTCTCTCTTGCCCAGCACTTAGCAGAACAGCCAGCGTGGAAGACTCTTGATATTTGCTAATTACAGCCGTATTTCAAAAGCAGTGATAAAGGGGCCACAATTTGCTTTGTCCTTAGAGTTCAAGCGATAGTTAAGGAATGAATGTTTATCCCATCATACAGCCTTCCATCCTCCTCCTTTCTCCCTCTGTTTTTTCTCACTCCTTCCTTACCCACCTCTGCTTCGAAGTATTTGCGTGTGTGCACACGCATGTGTGCAGGTGCGTGCCCAGGCGCGCACATGCGTGTGCGTGGTGGAATGCCGGTGACAGGAGAGGAAATGCATCTGTCTCACACACACCTTTTCCTTTCATTGTCCTGATCTTTTCTTTTTTCCCATCCCCACTTCTGTGACCCTGCCCCTGTCCCTGCCTCCAAGACTCTTCCTGCCTGGGGTTGCTTAGGGCAGGAGTGGTTAGGAAAATAGAGCATCAGCTGCATTCCTGCCCATGGTGGAGACATCCTTTTGGGCTCCTGCTCCCTCTTCCTCGCATCCTGGGGAGCTGGGGTCCTGAGAATACACTCCTGGGGATGAGATAAAGAAAAAGAAGGACTGAGTGAGCTGGCCAACTTCAAACTTCCCTCCTGGAGTGGACGTGGTGTGAGGTGCTGCCATTGGCCTCTGCTGCCTCTTCTGTCACCTGTGTGCAGGGCTGAGTGCCCTCCTCAGCTGGGGGTTTATTCGTTTTGTCCCGTAAGCGCTCAGGCAATAGTGCAGATGTCTGAGAACTGCCTGAGGTGTAAACGGAAGCCCACTTAGGAACCTGGTTTCTCATCCCCACTCACGCCCCCGCTGCCTGCCCTGACCAGTGAGATCCTCCTCTTGGGGACAGAGGGGTCACCATGACAGCACCACTCCCCTCAGAAACCCATGTTCAACCTGCTAAAGATAATTCTTGGAGAAACCTTGGCATCTCCCTTCATGGAGACACTTTAATTAGTTCCAAAGCTGCTAATTAAAGACCCAAGCTGCCGCACACGCAGGTTCTTGGTGTACTGGGATTAGACCACGGTGAGGAGCTGGAGATAAAGCTGGAGATAAAGCTGGAGGTGCGGCTGGGCCTGTCCTGGGGGGTCTCTTCCACGACAGGCCCAGGAAATAAATGAACCTCCAAAGACCCTTCAGTTTTTACATTTAGCTATTTTGCTGTTTTGCTAAGAAAGGATGAAAGCCTCATCGTGCTGTGCTGGCCCATTTGCAGACAAGTAAGGGACAGACTCCAGAGCTGGAGCTCATCCTGCTCTCCAGGGTGAGCTTCTGTCTTACATTAATTGGAGGCTAATTAATGTCTCAAAGGAGCGGCTTTCAGACTTTCAAGTCGATTGAAGGATCATTACAGTGGGCAGCTAAAATGCCAGTGATGGCCTGCCTTTGGCCTGTGACTGCATTAATAGGCTCTTCAAAACACAGGCAATTTCTACCAGAGCCGATCCTTTGCTCAACAGCCCCCATGGGAGTTAATAAGCAGAGAAGTCAGATCCTGACCTGCCTGGAATACGCGCACCCCTGGAACTCTGCACTACGCGTGCAGGGTCTGCAGACTCGCCAGGGAAAGGCTCCTCTTTGGCCCGGGGTGTGGCTGGGGTTTCCTGGCAGCTCTCCATCAGGGAAGTCACAGAATCTGGGAGTTTCCACAAGGAGGTGCTAGGAGAATCCAGTCCCATTTTTGGACCCACCACACCACACCCATAGGCCCTGGGTGGGAAATGTAGGAAGGGGCTTTAGAGAGAAGAGGAAAGGGCAGGAACTGAGGAAGGCAAAGGGAAGAGGGCAGGGAACAGGGGAAGGTCCTCGTGTCAGATGGGGGAGGCTCACCCGGCAAAGCCAAGCCTCGCCTCCACGAAGCTGTTCCCCTCACCCTTCCCTTTCTTCAGAAGGTGAGCCAGCCCAGCACTGCCTTTCCTCCCACTCCCTGGGCAGAGACAGCTCTCGGGGCGAGTGGCCTTGGATGAGTCACTTCCCTTCTCTGGGCTCAGTTGCCTCCTCCCTTGATAGGTGGTGGGCTCACTTGTTGCTCACCTCTGGGCTGGCTGGGAGGGTTAGGGTGGAATAAGGCGACGGTTCTTTCACAGAGCGGAGGGCTCAGCACAAACATCTGGCAGTCCCCCTCGCAGACCCTGTTAGTTACATCAGTAATGACCCCCGCTGACCCCAAAACTCTCCAGCTACATCACGTCCCCAGCACTGCATCTCCCTAGCCATACCCACCTCTGTTCTCCGAATGCCTTGCTGGTCCAGCAGCACCCTTCTGCCCTGCTGCTTTCTGCCCTACGCTGCTCCAACTGCTCCCTCCAAACCTACTCCCTATCTCCCCTTATCTTGTTTTATTTTTCTTCAAAGCCCACTTCACCACCAGATATAATCAAATCTATGAGTTTGCTAGTTGCCTGTCTCCCCCTCCCAGAGAGCAGGATCACCGTACTTTAGAGCCCACAGCTCCCCCACTGCCCTCCCTTCCCCCTCCAAGATCCAAGACCAT
The DNA here is from genome assembly GCF_036321535.1 of Camelus dromedarius. Lineage (NCBI taxonomy): Eukaryota > Metazoa > Chordata > Mammalia > Artiodactyla > Camelidae > Camelus > Camelus dromedarius. The sequence goes on from NC_087456.1 coordinate 20,890,725, forward strand.
CACTTCTTCAAGTCTCCCCTCACCTGCCTCTGGAAGCCTCCCCTGCTCAGGGTCCCCCTTTGCTACAATGCCTGTAGTTCCGGGGTTCAACCAAGAGGCTCCCCTGAGGGTCACGGCATTAGCAGTGCTGGGGACTCAGGCATGCTCAGAACGTGAGCCCCAGGGCTAGAGATTTGGACGTGAATGTTCAGACAAAGAAAACCAAATGCCATGCACATAATTGGCACTGAGGAAAAATATCTCCTTCTCAAAGCCTCCAGCCCACAGAACTCCACTTGTCCCTTCCGGGTACCACAGATGCTTAGTGACAGCTGAGATCTGTCTTCCAGAAGCAGGAACCAGGGAGTATTTCTGGCCCAATTAAGCTTTAGTGCCTGATGAGTAGGAAATGCAGCCTCACCTCTTTCCATTGCTAATGTGAGAATCGCATGGGCTCCTGTTCATCTGGGCCATCTCACTGGCCTTCCTGCAGGTGCTTCACACCAAGGACACAGCGTATACATAGGTCACAGGTGTCTCTGAAAGGATGTGGTAGTCTTGTGGCATTAGCCTCAGGCAATGGGTATAAATATTGTTTTACAAATTATCAGTATTAGAAAGTCAAGCAATTATCTCCATTGCAAAGGTGTGAGAACCCTTTTTTTTGCTATTACCAGCAGCACTGGGTTTATACATGCAAACAATGCTGCCAGGAATACAGTTTCTATTCGTCTAGGTGTGGCAGATTTTATACTGCCAGTTGTAGCAGAGAGACCAGATTTGAGCCGTGATCTCTAATTGAACCCTAGATAGGTAGGTAGATGGAGAGACAGATTCCATAGTCTATTTAGGTGCATACATTGGAAAACCTCTTAAAGAAACATATCAACTCTAATGTAAGTGCCCATTTGAAACAGGCAGTGTTCTGTGCAGTAAATGTCTGGCTCTCCTCCAGAAAGAAACACAAGCAAGCATCCTGCCTTCAGGGCAGAGAGAGCCTGCCCTGTCCCCAGGCTGGCCTCTACCCTGCCCTGAGCACTAGAGGCCTATCCTTGGCCTGTGCTCAGGAACCCTCCTGTTCCACCTTCTGCCTCAGTCATGAAGAGCCCCATCCCCAAGGACAGACCACCTTTGAGGAGGGTCAAAGACCCCTCTGCCAACAGCCCCTTGTCTTTGTATGGGAACTGGCCCTATGTGGCAGGGGTCCTCCACCCTCTTGGCCTTTCTATGGGAATATAGGACCATAGACCATTATAGGCAGGGTTGTCTCCACACAAGATGGAGGAGGGAGGTACCTCGTTCATTTATTTAAGCGCCACATAGCACTTGATACATCAGAGTCAAATTAATTATAATAATATTAGTTACCATTAATTAAGCACTTATTCTATGCCAGGTACTTTACTGACTTTTAACATAATGAGCATTTACGGCCCCCAGGGAGAGAGGTGTTATTAGCCTCATGTTTCAGATGAGGAAACCAAGGCTCAGAGGGGTTAAGCAACTTTCGTAAGGTCACACAGCTTATGACTGGGTTTCCAGGAAAGTCTGATCCCAGAGCCTGAGTTCTTGACCTCTATGTACTTTCCTTCAGTCCCCTCCCCTCCTCTCAGAAACAGCAGACAAGGGCAGGACAAGAAACCTGAGGTCAGCAACCTGACCACTCTCTGGGGAAGCCTGAGGGAATGTGGCTCCATTGGGGCCTTCAGACAAAGCAGCTGCCTTCATAAAGGAGCACTATAATTGAAGTCTGTTTTTCTACCCAACTGTCATTCAGCAGAACCAAGCAAGACTGCAAGCCAGCTGGTGTGCACCGGTACAGCTGTACCTGTTGATAAAACGTTGAAATACACTCACACACGTTGGCAAATAGCTGCTGCCTTGATATCTTCTCTCAGGAGCCCCCAAAGGAACCCAGGAGCTTCCCTTGGTCCCACAGCTTGAGGGTTAACACCTGGCCCTGTGTGGGCCTTGGGGACCCCATTCCAGTGGAGGGCTGGGACCTGGGCAGTGCTGGGCCCATTCTTGTGCATACCACCTTTTTCATTATTTTGAAATTCTCTTCTGGGTTCCCCCCTCTCATAGGAACTGCTGGTCTGAAAGGGCATCTCCAGCAGCTCCTGGGCCCCTGGGATGAACCAGTCCTCCTTCCCCAGACCCCACAGGGAAGCTGCATATGGAGGGGTCAGTCTCTGCCAGCACAGAGGGGTGGTCCCCAAGGCAGGAAGTTAGCCAGAGCAGCCATCTCTCTTTCAGAGACCCCAATAACCAGGATGGGCAACACCCAAGCCTGCCTGAACCAACTGTGGGATCCAGGTTAACCAGGAGGGCTGGAAGAATGGTCCAGGGAATAGGTTGACAGTGGCCCAGAAGGGACCAAAAGCTCAGGGAGTCAAAGCTAGAGATTCAGCTCCGAGTATAGTCTGTGGGGGTGGGGCAAGGCCAGAAACAGAAAGACAGAAGCTGAAAGAGTAAGGATAATTTGGTTAGAGGCTTAGGAGGTGGGTCAGAGCATTTGATTTCAGTCTAAAGATATGACTATAATAAGGGGGCCTGAGGCTTGTTTCATAGGGTTCCCTAAGAGTGGGTGGGTGGAGGCCCAGGACCTGGACGCATGGGAAGCTATAAGGAAGGGAGCTGTGGCTGAGGGAAAGGACAACACTTTGTTATCCACAAGGACAGCACAGGGCCTGCCTCCTGCCCCCCATCCAGCCCCCAGCTTGTACTGACTGCGTCTTCCGTCTCCCGTCTCCCATCCCCACATGCTGAATCAAAATGTGATCAGACTGTAAGTCCTGGAGAACATGAAAATGGCAAAGCCCTGCGGATTCCTCTCTACTCAATTCCACCCTCCCAGGCCTGCTGTTTGCTTCACAGCCTCATATTGTGTTAGTGTGCAGTTCAATAGATTTTTTTATTACAGTTGGAATTAAATAACAGAAAGATGGATCCAGTAGGCTGAGGGAAAACAAAAGTTTAATCAAAGGAAATGAGAGAGTCAGTCTGGTTCTAGAATTGCAGGATGTACTGAAGCACCCAGCAAAGCCTGTGATGACGTCCCTCTCGTACTGTCCCTTTGAGGGAGACTCTGGGCACTCCCCCAGCTTGTGCCCCTGAGGGGGCACAGGGGTGACTCACCCCCAACAGGTAGGAGAGGCAGTGGGCCGGAGCCAGGCTCTCAGGGCCACCCCTGAGCTCAGGAAAATCCAGCCCAGGGTCTCCATCATCTGTACCAGCAAAAATCACTGAAGGAGATTGTCCTTTTCTTTTTCTCTTGCCCCAAGCTGCTAAGGGCAGCAAACCCTGCTAGAAAGGATTATAAAATATGGCTTGGGGTCCTGTGGTCTTGGATGTTGCCAGGACTCCTGTGGCAAGAGGAAAGGGTTTATGAGGAGGGGGAGACCAAGTGTGAGACTTTGGAACCTGGCTGGGCATGGTCCTGTAACTGTGGCGGGTGGGAGGACCTGGACCTGACCTCCCTGGGGATGCAGTGGGGAGGGGCAAGGCTCAGGCCCACCCCAGGGGAGGCTCAATCGAGCATGTTCTGGCTGACAGACAGCCGCAGGTTTAGAAAGCCCCTGCCCACATTGCTGGTCTCTCTGTGCACCTTCCCCCATCATCCACTGTGCTGAATACTCATAGGTTCCCAGTGAGGAGGGCGGCTTGGGTGGTATAGCTCAGTGGTAGAGTGCATGCCTAGCATGCACAAGATCCTGGGTTCGATTCCCAGTACCTCCATTAAATAAACAAATACACCTAATTACCACACCCCATCCCACCAAAAAAAAAAAAAAAAAAATCATAGGTTTCCCATGCATCCTCCTGCCTCACACGTGCCACGTCCTCTGCTGAGAACACTCTCCTCTTCCACCTGGCTAACAGGCCTCCTCAGGCCTCAGTGGCGACATCGCTGCCTCAGGGAAGCCTTCCCTGACCCAATGTTGTGTTAGCTTCAGATGTGCAGCAAAGTGATTAAGTTATATGTTTACATATTCTTTTTCAGATTCTTTTCCATTATAGGTTATTACAAGATACTGAATACAGTTCCCTGTGCTCTACAGGAGGTCCATGTTCATCTCATTTTATTTTCCACTTTCTCCCAGTGCCTACTGAAGTGTCTGGCCTATGGAAATGGCTCAACAACATTAAAAATTAAAGGAATTGAGTCAGACCTTTATTATCGGTGTTGGGAAGGTTCCAATAAAAGGCAGAGCAGATAAGGGACAGAGGCTGGGGCCGGGAGGGCTTCCAGGGGGCAACAGATCTCCAGTCCCACGGGTGTGGAGTTTGCCAGGAGCAAGGAAGGACTAAATTCAGGGACCACGCCCAGCCTGGGCTGCTCACTGTAGTGGGAATCAGGCCCCAGGAACAAGACGTGGTCTGGATCTCCATCACTGACACCTGGGCAGTCACTCAACCTCTGGGAGCCCTGGTTTCTCCTCTGTAAAATGGGGATAAAAGTTCCTACTTCACAGGTTGCTATGAGGATTAAATGAACCTGAGTAAGTGGTAGCTTTTTTCTACTAAAGGTATGCCTCTATTCCTATTTCTACCTCTATATCCTAATCTGTCTATCTCCATATTGTTTCCTCCTCTTGAAATCTCCCTCAGGGACCGAGCTCTGAGCTGTGACACTCCAGCAGCAGCTGGAGGTGGTTTGGGGGTTGGGACTTTGGACACATATCAACAAAACCAGCAGGACCAACTCTTCCTGGTTTGTATAGATGCTTCATCACAGCCCACAGATGCCCCAGACCCAATTAACTTGGCAGACTTAGGAGGGATCAGGATAGGCTTGCAAATTAAATCCTGTTACTGGCTACAAAGGGCACTGCCCCTCCACACACTCCCCTGTGTGCTGGGGAGAGGCAGACTCGGGCTTCTGCTTAGCTGCCTTGGGCACCCCAGGGTTTCAGGGCTGCTGTATTACAAGAGAAGTAGCCCCACCAGCTGATTCCAGGCCTTGATCAACTTCAACAGCAGCCTTGGGTCTGTCCACAGGAGGTCCTGTAGTCGAGGCTTGTGACCCTGCTCAAGCCTTGAAGGAATTCCTCTTGGGAGTCAGCAAAGTGGAGTAGGGAGAGGTTGTGTTTGGCTTCATGCAGACCTGGGTTGAATCCTGGGTCTGCCACTTACTAGCTGTGTGATCCTGGTCAACCAGCTCAACCTCTCTGAGCCTTGGTTCCTTGTCTGCTTAATGAGGTGACGAGACGGTCTCTGAGGGCCAATGGGAAGATTAAATGAGATAATGCCTGTAAAGTGTCTGTTCAACAGAAGCTCATTCTCTCCCCCTGTCCAGATCATCAAGCCTGGGAGAGGTGCCAGCCAATGTATGAGTTCCCAGCAGAGGATGGTGTGTCTCCCTCCTGCTCACTCTGCTGCGGAGCCATTGAGAGGTCAAAGTCAGTTCCCACCTGGGGAAAGGTCCTCTGTGTGGAGCAAGTTGAGTCCAGGTCCTGCTTCTCTAATTTCTAGCATCCATGGTCTTGGGTCCACCTGACGCCACCCCCAGGGCCATGGCTGACTTATGCTTGAGAATCATCTGTCCCAAGCCTGTTACAGGAGGCCTGATTGTCTGACTTTCTGTTATTTCAGTTCAGATTCCAGGACCTTTGCCTTGTCCCCTTGTCCCTCCCCACTCCTATACTTCAGTCTCAAGAACTGTCCCCTATATAACCACAATCTGCCTCAGTCACCATGCCCCTGTGAATAGTTATCCCACCTTCCCCTGAAGTCTAACCAGAATATTCCGGCTCCCAGAGGCTGGACCTCCCCAGAGACAAGCGCCTGTCAGCCTAGCCTGCTGGCTCCGCCTGCTGCCATATGTCCCTGCCTCTGATTGCCAAGCGCCTGCTGTCTGGGACCTCCACCTCCCCGTGACAGCTGGGAGTTTGAGGGCCGCCAGCTCCCTGCCTCCCCAGCCTCGCTATCACTCGCTGCCAGGCTCCCTCACATCACCTGCACTGGGGCTAGCTTCTGTCGTCCAGCTCCACCCAGCCAGCCCAAGCCCAGTCTGAGACATTCCTGATCAACTTCGTCATGCCTGTGGGTAAAAGATTGCCTAGAAGTGGCCCTGAAAGGGAAAAGCTTCTGGCTTCTGCTAACCAAAGTCACGATGTCCCCAGAGTGGGAGCAGAGGTGGCATTTTATTTCTTACTGGTTCTAACTTTCCAACATAAGACTCTAAACACAGGAGACCATCCAGAGTGCAAGAGGGGCTCTGGTACTGGGCCAGAAGCTCTCCTAACCCCCGAGAGCTTGGCCACTGCTCAGAACCATCAGGAGAGCGGGGAAAAGCCCTGGAATCCAGGCTGGAATCCAGAACAAGAAATGTGCATCCTCCCAAACATGACTCCAGGTGTTAATCCTGTCTTTCTCCAAAAACCCCACTGAAATGAAAACAAATGTGGTTTTTGAAAGTATAAACCTAAAGACTAGGAGAATATGAGAGGAGGCAATTATAGATAGGAAATTTTGGCAAAGTTTAGAAGATAGAAAGCAGGTGGAGGAGGAAAATTAGCAGATGAAGAGAAGCAGAAAAGTCTGCAAAGGCCGGTCCAGATGAGAGGCCAAACAGTTTACCCTGCAGAAAACCTGGGATGCCCCAGACATGGAGGCAACATGTACAGAAAGTTGTGAGCAAGAGTGGGGCTGGGAAGAGGAGGTTTGTGTGGACATCTATGCTGATTGAGAACCCCTACTCCAGATTCCCTCCTTTGCCCTGCACAACTGAGCAGCCCCTTCACCCCCACCCAGGCAAGAAGCCCAAGGCTTGTCCTCTGGCGAAGCAGAGAGAGAGAGAGCTCCAAATCTGGGAGTACCAGGCAAAGTGAGGGGTGGGAATGAGGTTCAGGACTGCAGTCCTAACACTGCACAGTGGGTTTCTGGGTCCCATTTTCTGGTCCTGCTTCACTCATCCCGCCCCCACGCAAGAGATTAGAGGATTCTCCTCTTGAGGAGCTGACTACTCCAGAGAAAAAGATCTCTAAATACTGACTTTTGGCAATTTCCAATGTAAGCAGCCCCATCTGTCCTCACACTTCACCAAAGCATTCAGAACTTCTCATCTGCTTTACAGAGCCTCTTGGAAACACAAAGAGATAGTCAAGGATTAAAAGATATTTGAGAAAGGTCTTCAACATGAAAAAGAGATCAAACAAAGGCAGGGTTAGGGTGGGTGTCAAGAGCATCCCAGAGACGGTACAAGGAGCAGAAGACAATTTCAAAGAGAATTCTAGTGAAAACTCTGAGAAGCAAGGGCAGACTGTGCCCTTTTTGGAAAAGGAAATAATTAGGAAATAAGAAAGAGGGGGAAGGTAATAGCTCAGTGGTAGAGCAGATGCTTAGCATGAATGAGGTCCTGGGTTCAATCCCCAGTACCCCCATTAAAAAAGAGGGGGAAAAAAGAAAATAAGAAATAATTCTTGGAGATTAAAAATATATATAATAGTTTAAAATTTAGTTGAATTTAAGTTAAAAATTCAATAAAAGGAAACCTGCCAGAAAAAAAGACCTTAAAGAGGAAAAGCAGGATAGATGAGATTTTTTTTCTTAATTTAGAGAGTTAAAGCTTAATTTTAAAGTGGAAGGAAATAATTTTAAAATATTTATACAAATATTCCTGGAACAGAAGGGCATGTATTTCTATATTGAAAGAGCCAGTTGAGGGCTTATCATTATACATGAAAAAAGACCTACACCAATTTTGAAATGTCAGAACACCAAAGATAAAGAGAAGATCCATAAAGCTTGCAGAGAACTGAAACAGGACACAATAAGAGAAGCAGGAATCAAAATGGCACCAATTTCTCAGCAGCACACTAGAAGCCAGGAGATGGGGGAACAATGCTTTCAGCACTCTCAGGGCGGAAAGGATACTTTCAACCGGGATTCTATATTCAGCTGTTATCAGTAAGTGTGAGGGTAGAAAAAAGATATTTTTCAGGTGTAAACAGACTCAAATTGACTTCCCATGTACCCTGTCTTAAGAAGCTGCTGCAGGATGTGCTCCACCAAAACTAGGCTGTAAACCAAGAAAGAAGATACAGGCTGGAGGAAATAGCAGAGCTAGGAATGAGCAGAGCAGTGAGTGCAAGTCCCTGGATGACAGCTGTACAGTGGGCCTGGAGAGGAGAGCAAGCCGAGGGTTTGGAGAAGGAGGGAGAGCTGCTCCAGGAGGGAGATCGCCAGGGCAGAAATGGGATCAATACATTAAGTGATAGGTCTCACCACTCAGAAATCATACCGTTAGGCATTTGCCAGAACTGAAGGAGCAAATGGGGGAGAAATAAGACAAGGTACATAGATAACTGGGTAAATTTTTAAATGAGTTAATAATTAATCCCAGGATAAACAAAGGAAAGAAGGAAATAGAATCAGTGCATATTACTTGCTCTGCCATAAACAATATTTACACAGTTATACTAATTATACACTGACTACTGATATTAACTAAAAGTAGTGAAGCTATTATCCTGGGGGGGGGGGGGGATGAGAAGAGGAGAAATCCTTCTCTGTGATACCAGGACATCAATAGATCATTCCTACATTTCTCCTTTTTTTGCATAACTGGCAGCAATTTATGCAAATTCATCTACGTCTCACTTGTTGCACTTAATACTGAGATCATTTTATATTGGTACATGAAGAGTTCTTCCTTGTTTTTCTGCTGTTGTATAGCATTCATTGACCATTTGATAGGTCATTTTCAAGCCTTTTTTATTGCAAAATTAGACATTTCCAATGCTGCAATAAATATCTCCAAGGGAAGATCATTTTACTAATAATGTTGCCTGTGGGGAGTGGGAAAGGGAAGGGCAGGGATATAGCGTTTTCATTATAAGCCTCGTGCACCACTTGATTTTTTTAAACTATGTGCACGTATTACTTTGATAACTGCAAAAGGGCTGTGTGGTCTGTTCAGGGAGTGAGGCTGGCTACGCCGGGAAGCCCTCCTGTCCTTACCCCCATCAGAACAGGCTTCCAAGCCCCTCTGAGCTGCTAGCGCCCACTCCCACTGCAGCTTCATTCCTTTCCTTTCTCAGCTTTGAGTGAGCATCCGCTATGGGCCAGGAACTAGGAGACTGGAGCTTCAGAGGAAATTTCACCTCTCACTTCAGGCAAAATATTCCATATGTCCCTCTTAATATATGAGAGCAAACCTGAACACAGTTCTCCTGAGCTCTCAGAAGAGAAAGGGGCTTCCAGCTCCTCAGCTGGAGCCAGAGCCACCTCCAGAGCGCAGGAAATGAACCAGCAGCGACCACCTCCGAGCTGGGGCTTGAGAATTTGTTCTACTTTCCAGTGGGTCTGAGCGGATCTGACTTCCCTTATCGCAATCACCCACCCTGCACCCCCCGCAGGCACTTCTGGGACACTGCCAGCCCCCTCGAGGTCCCCATCTGTCACACTGTGAGACTCTCCACCGTGAAAGGACAAGACCAGAGAGGCCCTCTGTGTCTCCCTCCCTCACCTGCCCCCCACCTTCCTCTGCCCTCTTCCTCTTCTAACTCCAATTTGCGTTCCTTCGTTACAGCTGCTTCTCCTTTTCTTCTCACCCAGCGATTATCTTGGCTTCGGCATTGTCCTTAGAGTCCAAGGGGAGCTGACACCCTGTGACCCTCCATCTGCCATCTCCCTTTGACCCAGCGGACGACAGAGTTGAGCTTTGTGGAAGCAAGGTGGGCACACACTTGCTTTAACTGGGGAAGCAGTAGGCCTTTGTGCTTAGTTTTCTGCTTAGCTTTCCCACAGCAATGCGTCATGATGAACTTGGTCTCCATCAGAGTGACAGTTACTGAGAACTCCCCAGGGCATCAGACCACTCAATCAGACCACAGCAGCTCCACAAAACGGCATTGCTATTATCCCTACTTTATAAATGAGAGAACCAAACCTCTGGGAGATGCCTGCAGTCACACAGCTAATAAGCAGCAGAGCCAGCGTTTAAATGTGAATCTGCTTGTTCCCAGGACCAGGCTCTTAATCTCAGCGTTGTGGGCTTCATCCTCTAAACATGTGGCAAACATATTTTCTGTTTTCTTTCTAGTGAGCGTTGGCCTCATCAATGACCCACATTGACATCAATCCAACAATCACAACTGTCTGGGTGAAATTTTCCATTAGTTAGAAATCCATTTAATTCACCATCAGCTGGCCCACATTGCTTCAGCTCGGCTGCATGGACTTGAGACATTTCATTAAACACTTTGGTGAAATTAAGGCTGCATTCCAATATGAAATTTCATCAAGACTTGCCTCCCAAGGTTCCCCAAGGTAATAAACCAACACCAGCAAGCTCCCCCAACCCTCCTCGGGTCTTCCGTGCTGTTATATCTGGCAGATGGCCCTGGCCCTGATCAGGAAGCTCTTCCACCCTCCTAAAGCCAGACCAAAAAGGCTGTTGGTGTTTGGAAGTGACTGTGGGCAATGGGAGGTGGCAGAGGGTGAAGTGTGATGGCTGCTGCCAAGTGGCAGAAGTGAGATTAAAGTGGATCTGGAAAGTGGCTGGCACAGCATTGAGGAGATGTGCTCTTCTATCAGCCCAAGGCAGCCTGAAAGATGTACTGGGGTCCCCGGCTCTTCCCTACAGGCCCTTCCTCCTCCTCTGGAGCAGGACTTACAAACTGAAGCCTGCAGGTGTCAGAGCAAGACCCTAAATAATAGAAGTTGGTCCTGGGGGGGCGGTGATAAGTGAATTGCATGTGAAGTGTGCCTGGCACACCGTCAGAGCTCCCTAAGTGTTAGATATTAATATTACTAGTATGATCATCATCATTATTATTATTACTATTATCAGAGGAGCAGCTGTGACTCAGCCCCAGACAACTATTGTCCTTCAGGAAGGTGGACATGATGATGCCAGATTTCCCAATTTGTCAAAGAAGCTGGGAATCTGGATTTTTATTTACAGTCTCTCAATTTTTCCCTATTGGCAACTAATGCAATTAGAGTAAAAACCAATGTCTGTATGGACCAGATGAAATCCGCCTGTGGGCTACCCTCAGGCCTACACGCTCTACCCTGGGGCCCGCGGCAGAAGCTCTGTGACTGGGATCCCATGATCTCCAGGGATCAGGAGCATGGCTGTGACAGTCAGTCTTCCAAACCTCCTCGTACCCCTCCACACACACACACAAAGACTCTGGAACACTCCCGGGGTGGTGCATCCCCAGCTGAGCCCTTAAGACTGACAAAGGTCTGGCTGCCCTTGCAGCCTGGCGAGGAGAAGAGCAAAGGGAGAACGGCGGCTGAGGGTGAAGGGCTCACGCAGATGTCTTCAAGGAAGAAGTCCAGGGTCCATGTGCAGCGCACAGCATAGCTCAGCCTCTGCTTGGCGGAGGGAGCAGGAGTGGCCACCAACTATGAGAGTCTCTGGGCTTCCTTGGCCTCTGTCTCCCCTGAGCAAAAACTAGAATTGAGTCAGATGACATCCTTCTGCCTCTCACCTTCTCTGATGCCCTCCTGCCTTAGCATCGTGACTGCAGTGACTTCCACTATGAATGGGGGGTGGCTGTGTTCACAACAGACATGTCACAATGAAAAATGAATGTATGTATATTCATGTATAACTGAAAAATTGTGCTCTACACTGGAATTTGACACAACATTGTAAAATAACTATAACTCAATAAAAAAAAAAGTTTAAAAAAAAACCAACAGACATGTCAAAGCATAAACAGAGGACGAGAAACATAGCTGTGAAGAGGCCCATGGGACTCCTGTAGCTGTAGTCTGCCTGTAACTGCCAAATCCAAGGGCTAGAAGGGTAGCCCCTCAGCTGCCAGCAGCCTGTCCCTGAACCGTGGGTGGGCTGGGAGGGAATGGCTTCCAGGAGGAACACTTGTCCTTCCCTTCAGCTCCCTTAGCCCATAGTTCTCAACGAGAGGGGGTACATCCCAGCAGCCTCTAGAACCTTCCCCGGGGTGCGTGTTACAGCTCGATGTTATAGCTCAGTTTTGACAGCAACCTGGATCTGGGCGAGAGACTAATCAGCACTCAGAGAGTTGGAGAACTCAGGTTTATTACTCCAGCAGGCCCAGAGGAGTTAACATTCCAAGCTCTGGACCCAGTCTGTATGTTTACACAGGCTTTTATAGGCTGCCAGTTTACACTTTGCAACATCATATGCAAATAAGGTATGACAAAAGTTGGCTAATTAGGAATAAGCTTTGTAGAAATGGACCAATCAGGAGGGAGAGAAATAACCAATCAGGAGTGAGCTCCATGCAAATGAAGCACTACAAATGGACCAATCAGGAGTTAGCTCAGGGAACCAATAGAATTTTAGGAGTAAGTTCCACTTTCCTAGAAGTAAGCCGTTTCAGAGGCGAAAAGTGAGATAAAGCTGCTGGGCCAGGGAACCGGATGATGCTGGCAGGAGAGAAGTGGTCCTGCCTGGGGGTCCTGCCTGTCTTTTTTATGGGGCTTCCCACCTCACTTTATCTCCACAGCTCTTCTCTGCTATGACCCTGGAGGAGTTCTATTACAGCTTTTATGTAAGGGAATATCCTGTCAGCCTCTCTTTGCAGAATTTCTCCTGTTTTTTGAGAAAGATGATCATCTAGGAATGGGGAGGGTGGGGTCTTGAAACAACTCAATACCATCTTCATCATCATCATAATTACACTTTTGTTGCTTTTAAAAGCTTTATTGAGGTATAAATGATATACATATTTAAAGTATTTAATTTGATAAGTTTTGACACATGTACACACCCATGAAACCATCAACACAGTCAAGATAGTGAACATATCATCACCCCCAAAAGTTTCCTTGGGACCCTTTGTAATCCCTCCCCTCCTCTCCCCCATCCGCAGGCAACCACTGATCTTTCTTTCAGAGATTAGTTTGCATCCTCTGGAGTTTTATATAAATGGAATATTACAGTATGTATTTTTTTTTCCATCTGGCTTCTTTCACTCAGCATGATTATTTTGAGATCCATCCACATTGCTTCTTGTATCAGTAGTTCATTCTTTTTTGTTACTGAGTGGCATTCCCTTATAAGTATATAATTACTTTCTATTAAGTGCTTCCTATAGGAAAGGCACTCTAACAGTTAGTTCTCATACATTATCTCTTTTAGTCCTCAAACTGATCTGCAAATAAGAACAGTAATCTCCACTTTACAGCTGACGCAAGCAAGGCTCAGAGAAGTTAAGTAACTTTCCACGGGTCACACAGCAGGTAAATGGAAGAGCCAGAATTTGAACTTGTCTCCCTCCACTGAGCTATACTGCCTGTGCAGTTTCCCCTCCGAGCTCATGGCCATCCTAGGTGTCCCGGGCTGCTCAGCAGCAAGATGCCTTTGACCTTTCCTTCCAGCTCCACCCCACAGGCTCTGGAACACAGTGGAAGGGCTAGCCACCTTGGCCCCACCCCTACCCCTAACCGGGAAACTCTGCACACACTGGCCATGGAAGTGGGGAGGTCAAAGGAAAGGGGCAGGAGCACCAGGGGCTTGAACCCCTTTTTGTCCCACAGCCCACTTGCTGTTTGCAGATTTTTTTTTTTTTAATTCAAGTCAACTTGTTTTGTGCTGAGGTGGAACAGTTCCCCGAGCCTATCAATAGAACGAAGCGGAAGGGTGACCACGCGGCAGATGGCACGGGTGGGTGGAGCGGCTCCTCCGTCGTCTTCGTCGTGTCGTGTTGTGCTGGTGGCGAGAGACTCCTGGCTGCAGGCACCGGCACTTCCCTTCCCCTCCATCCCCTCGGCCCACTGCAGCCGAGCTGCTTCATTCACAGTCCGCCTTTCCCGTGTTCGCGGAGATCCCGCAAAGGCCTCTGGGAGCGGGACTGCAGGACCAGTGAGCACCAGGAGCTTGTCCCTTCCGGCCTCAGGCCCCCACCTGCGAATCCCGAGAGCAGGCGCCTGTCTCATGTCTCCGGAGACCACCTCCCCACATGCCCTGCAGAAAGGCAGAAATCACTGTCGCAGAGGCCCGTCGTTCAGTGATTTACAGCCCACTTCACCTGCCTCTTCTGGAACTTGGCATCACCGCGCAATGGCATCTTCAATCTGTCCCTCTCTCCTTCCTCCTTTTTTGGGGCAGATTTCCTTTTCCCGAATCAAAATCCTTCTCTTGATTCTGCCTCCCCTTCACGTGGCTTTTTCTTTATTACCAAATGTCCAAAGTTATTTCCTCAGGAGCCCTCCCCACCCCCTGGGACTAGGTTAAACTAGGTTAAACAATCCTCTTCCTTGAGTCCCCTTGAGGGCGTGCATCCTACCTGTAACCCCACGTTGGAAAAGCATCCTGCCCAGTAGGCTGGCAGCACCACAGGGCAGGCCTCCACCATCTAGCAGGGTGCTGGCACCCAACAGTGAATAACTGATTTCTCGAAATAAAGGTTTAATCCTTGCCTAATTGAATAATGTATTATTTAGAGGTACGTAAATTTTGTAAAACTATAAAGAAAAGCAAAAGATTACACACTCAAAATCAGGATGGAGGTCATCGCCGTTAAGGTGGCTGTTTAAACACACACACACACACACACACACACACACACAACACACACACACACACACACATACACACACACACACACACACACAAATGTTAGCTGTGGAGAAATTAGGACCCTCATGCTTGCTGGTGAAAATGTAAAATGGTGCAGCCACTGTGGAAAACCACATGGCAGTTCCTCAAAACGTTAAACACAGAATTACATTTGATCTAGCAATTCTCATTTCTGGGTATATACACAAAAGAATTGAAAGCAGAGACTCAGCCATTTGTGCACCAGAGTTCATAGTAGCATTATTCACAACAGCCAAAAGGTGGAAACAACTTAAATGTCCACCAGCAGATGAAGGGATACATAAAATGTGATATATACATACCATAGAATATTATTTAGTCTTTAAAAGAAGAAGATTCTGACACAGACTACAACATGAATGAACCTGGAAGATGCTATGGAGGGTAAAATTAGCTAGTCACCAAAGGACAGATATTGTATGAATCCACTTCTGTGAGGTACATAGGGTAGCCAAATTCACAGAGCCAGCAAGTAAAATAGTGGTTACCAGGCCGGGGAAGGGAGGCATGAGGAGGGATTGTTTAACTCAGCTTATTTAACTTCAGTTTGGGATGATGGAAAAGTTCTGGAGATGGATACTGGTGATAGTCGCACAATAATGTGAATGCACTTAATGCCACTGAACTGCACACTTAAAAATGATTCGAATGGTAAGTTTTATGTTATGTATACTGTACCACATTTAAAAAAACAAAAAGCAAGATGGTGGCCAGAACAAGGGAAGGGAGGGGGATAGAGAAAAGGGCTACAACTGTGCTGGGGTGAGTAGCCGGGTACTCAGTCTATAATACTTGTCTACGACCTTGCCTATATCCAGCTACACCCGCCTCCTCTGTAACCACATATGTATGCTATGTACCTTATTTCATGGATTCTAAGGCACACTTTTAAAAAATTTAATCTCTCTGAAATTGGGGTGCATCTCACAATCAATATGACAAGAAAAAATAGCTTTGTGCCATGGTTTACGTGGTAGTCTGTTATCTTTCTCTGTGGTACATAAAATAGTGATGCACTAATAACTGATGGTGCCTTAGAGTAGGTGAAATACAGGGTATGTATTTGTAAGAAAAATATTCCATAATAAATTTTTAGTAACAGCTCTACTGACATATAATTCACATAAAATTCACCCATTTAAAGTGTACAGTTCAATGGTTCTTAGTATATTCACAGAGTTGAGCAATCACACAATCTTTCGTGATTGGCTTTTTTCACTTAGAATGTTTACAAGTTTCATCCATGTTGTAGCATTTTACTCAATTTTTAACATAGTCCATTCACTCCTTGACTCACCAGAATCTGGCTTCTGAGTCCATCACTTTATTAAAATGCCTCATGTTGGTCATAAGTAATTTCCTCATTATACAGTTTAGTAGCCATTTCTCAAGCTTTGTTTCGACCTCATTCAACACATACATGGGTTGAGTGTTAACTAAACACCAGTTTTCACTGGCATCACTCATCTCCTTCCCCCTGACATTTGCCTTTGTTAAATTCCACACTTCGTGCTTATTCTCCTGTTCCCCTGTCCAGGACTTCTCTGTCTGCTTCCTTGGTTCTTTTCCCCTCCTCCCTCCTTCCTTCCCTCCAAAGCTTGTCTTCGGCATTTGTCCTCTCTTCTGGCATTCTTCCAGTGATATCCAGCACACTGGCATCATCCACGATCAGGCCCTCAATCTGGTAAGACATGATCAGGTTGTATCTTCAGCTCTGACCTCTATATTTCTGACTGTCTGCTAGACATTTCTTTCTGGGTGTTCCGCACTCCACACTAGATGGGCTCTCTCCTCTGCATAACCCAGCACTTTTCTTAAGCCACTTTACTCTTGTAATCTTTCGTTCAATAAAAGTTATTGAAAATCTGCTAGCTGTCCCAAGTACTAAAGACATCTTAGAAAAGAAAACAGAGTCCCTTCTCTCAAAGAGCTTTCCTTCCAGTGAGAGAGCCAGATGGTAAACAATGAACCCTGCAGTATGGAAGGTCCTGATATATTCCTTAAAATAATTAGAGCAGGATAAACAAGGGGTCAAGAGTGACAGTGCAGGGGGTGGGGGGTATAGCTCAAGTGGTAGAGCTCATGCTTAGCATGCACAAGGTCCTGGGTTCAATCCCCAGTACCTCCATTAAATAAACAAACAAACCTAATCCCCCCCCCCCCAAAAAGAGTAACAGTAGGATGTGCTGGTTATTCTCTGGTGCTGGCCCTCCCTCCCACACAATTCATCCATTGTCCTCCCTCTGAATCCCATTCTGTGCCCACAGGGGCAGACGCACAATGATTCTTTCACCCAAGCTCCCTTGCCTTCTGCCTTCCTATTAATTTAGGCAGAAAGGAGAGATGAGAGAGTGGGGGTGGGGGGTGGGGTCAGTTGTGTGCTAATAAATATTTACTAGCCAGTTCTCCAAGGAAAAACATCCTGATTTGTAGCATTTACCCATTTCTGTGTTGTAAATAATCCACCTTGAGAGATATCAAACTGCCAGCTTGATGGGAAGAGATACATACAGTGGGCTCTCCTGAGCCAGTGTAGGCCAGTTTCAATGCACCACTGGCAGGAGGAGAAGGAAGTCTGGGAATGTCTGCTTAGCTTCCTCCCATCCTCAGTCCTGGCAGGGGCTGCCTCCCTCAAGGACTGCAGCTCCGCCCCTCAGGCCGCTCCAGCTCTAACCAGATGCTGACACTCCCGTTCCCTCCTCCTGCCTCTTCAGGCCTGGGACTGGGAGTGTCTTCTCAGTGGTGCTGGTCCCTGGGCACCTCACTCTCCTTAGTTAGGTTTCTTTCCTTGCTCCTAACTCTTCCTTAATGCTCTTCAAAATCCCTATGGAATATACCTCCTGTTCTCCATGGGACCTAGACTCATACAGGAGGGCTGCCCTTCTCTCTAGAGTGCACAGGGAAGGCCCTTCTGATACCGTAGCACTGAAGCACTGGACGAGGGAGTGGGAAGTGATTTATGGATTGGTCCTGCTGCCCCCTCTCCAGTTTCCCCATCCCCAGGCCTGGTAATCATCTCTCTCTCTCATATTTGATTTCCCGTAGTGCCAATCCCAGTTCTTTGCATGTATCCAAAAAGCATTTATTGAATTGTACAGAGTCAGAACCATCTATTGCTTTTCCTCTGTTCTCTAAAAAGTATTCTTTGTTCCTATGAATTTCACTAGTGCTCTTTCATTCTTCACTTGAATCTTCTGTTGGGTCCATGCCCAGTGAGCCAGTGCTAGCAGAAGCTGGTATAAAATCCTCCTACAAAAATTACAGTCCTCCAAAAAATTTTTTTAAAACACTACAGTCCTCTTATAAAAATGACTGGATTTGGGGCCAAAGTGGATAATTTACATAGATTGAGAAGATGAATTCAAAAGCCACTAAATCCAAGCCTGTGAAATAGAAATCAGCACAATTTGCTACAATTGTACTTAAACTCAGTGTGCAGGCCAAATTGGTAAAATTGCATTCTGAAGTTACACTACCTTATAGAACAAATACCACCAGTATTCACGCTGCCTGGTGGGCCTGGTCTGAGAAGATACTGTTTCTGCTGTGGTTCTGCCCACATCCCCTTCCCCCAAGCTGTTAACCCCATTGTGCCAAAGCAGGCGACTTCAAGAGATCCATGGTGTCCACACTCGCTCCACTCACCAAGTGGGCCCCTAGTGTCCTGTCAACCAGCCCATCTGCAGAGGTGATCAGCTTGGTAGGGACAATGGACTCTTTTGGGAAATTAGATTTAGGGCTGGAATTTGTGTTGAGGTTTGTGATGGTTAATGTTATGTGTCAACTTGGCTGGGCCATGGTACCCAGATATATGGTCCAACTTTGCTCTGAATGTGTCTGTGAGGGTATTTTTTGCACGAGATTAATGTTTAAATCAGTGACTTTGAATAAAGCAGATTGCCCTCCATAGAGTGGGTGGGCCTCATCTAATTGGATGACAGTCTGCATAGAACAAGACTGACTTCCCCTGAGCATGAGGGAATTCTGCCAACAGACAGTCCTTGGACTTGAGCTACAACATTGGCTCTTCCCAAGTTTCCAGCCTGCAGGCCCACCCCGCAGATGTTGGACTTCCCAGCCTCCACAATCATATAGTTCTATTCCTGAGAATACATCTTTCTTTATGTATATATACACACACACCCAATTGGTTCTGTTTCTCTGGAGAAACTGACTGATACAAGGTTGGAGTTGTAATTGAGTTTGGGGTTAAATTTAGGGTTAGGGTTAGGGTTAAGGTTAGGGTAGGGTTATAGTCAGGGTTGAGATTCTGGTTAAGACTAGAGGAAGATAAGGGTTAGGATTAGGGTTAAGATTAGGATAGGATCAAGTCAGTTAAGATTAGGTTTAGGTTTTTTGTTTGTTTGTTTGTTTCGTTTTGTTTTTGATGAGGCGAGGTAATTAAGTTTATTTATTTATTTAGGTGGAGGTCCTGGGGATTGAACCCAGGATCTCGTGCATGCTAAGCATGTGCTCTACTGCTGAGCTATATACTCTCCCCCAGCAATAATTATTATTATTATTGAGGATTACAGTATGACAGACTCTATTCTAAATGCTGTATCTGGATCATCTAATCTAATTCTTACAGCAGCCCTAAGAAGTAGATATTATTTTCCCTTTTTTACAAATGATAAATTGAGGCACAGAGATGGTAAGTGATGTGCCTGAGGTCACAGAGCAGATTCGAGATCAGAAAGTGGGCAGTCTGAGATTAGAGCCCATACTCCTTTTTTTTTTTTAATTGAAGTATAGTCAGTTTACAATGTTGTGTCAATTTCTCGGGTACAGCATAATGTTTCAGTCATACATGTACATACATATATTCCTTTTCATGTTCTTTTTCTATTACAGGTTACTTCTAGATGTTGAATACAGTTCCCTGTGCTATACAGAAGAAACTTTTTTATCTATTTATATGTGGTAGTTAGTATCTGCAAATCTCGAACTCCCATTAGAGTCCACACTCTTAAGCACCATGTTCTACTTCCCTTCTAAACAATCCACTTATTCAGCAAATAATGATAGTTACTATCTCTTGAGCACTTTCTATGAGCCAGGCTCTATACCAGTGGCTCTCAACCAGGGCAATTTTTCTCCCTGGGGAACATGTTGCAATGTCTGTGAGTCTGTTTCTGTTTTTTAAATAAGTTAATTTATGTCTGTTTTTTTAGTTTCCATGTATGAGTGATATCATATGGTATGATCATCTCAGTTCCATCCGTGTTGCTGCAAATGGCATTATTTTATTCTTTTTTATGGCTGAGTAGTATTCCATTGTATACATATACCACAAATTCTTCATCCAACCATCTGTCAGTGGACATTTAGGCGATTTCCATGTCTTGGCTATTGCAAATTCCACTGGTACTTTAATATACTAATACCTAATTTTTGTTCTATCTTTTTGTTTAACACTTCATATTGACCAAAGGTCTTTGGTCTACTTTAGCTTCTATGCTCTATATACTAAATTGGGGGCAAAGTGGGGGCCTGATGTGGTAAGTGAAACAGAACAGGTAAAGTAAATAGCAGTGGCCATGCCACTTCATCAGGCAGTCCCCACGTAGCTCCAAGGGAAAGTTTTCAGAACATTCCTTCTTGTTCTACCTTTGGGAGATGTAAATCTGAACTCATTAAACCACCAAAGAAGGTATACAGATGGCAGATGAGCATATAAAAAGATGCTCTATACCATACGTCATCAGGGAAATGTAAATTAAAACAATGAGAGAGCAGCCCACATCTATAAGAATGGCCAGTATCTGGAACCCCGACAAAATCAAATGCTGGTGAGAATGTAAAACAATAGGAACTCTCATTCATCGCTGGTGGGAATGCAAAGTGGTCCAGCCTCTTTGGAGGACAGCTTGGCGGTTTCTTACAAAACTAAACATACTCTCACCATATGATCCAGCAATCGTGCTCCTTGGTATTTACCCAAATGAGTTGAAAACTTATGTCCACACAAAAACCTGTGCACTGTTTATAGCACTGTAAAGCTGTTTATAGCAGTTTTATTTATAATTGTCAAAGCTGGGAAGCAACAAAGATGCCCCACAGTAGGTGAATGGATAAATAAACTGAAGCACATCTAGACAATGGAATATTATTCAATTTGAAAAAAAATGAGCTACCAAGTCATGAAAGGACCTGGAGGACTCTTAACTGTATATTACCAAGTGAAAGAGCCAGTCTGAATAGGCTGCATACTGTATGATTCCAACTCTATAACATTCTGGGAAAGGCAAAACTATGGAGCTGGTAAAAAGATCAGTGGTGGCTAGGGGTTAGGGGGAGGGAGGAGTAAACAGGCAGAGCACAGAGGATTTTTAAGGCAGTGAAAACACTCTGTATGATACTATACTGATAGATACATGTCGTTATACATTTGTCCAAATCCAAAGAATATACAACACCAAGAGTGGACCCCAGTGTAAACTGCGGACTTTAGGGGATGATGATATGTCCATGTAGGTTCATCAGCTGTCAAAAAGGTACCACTCTACTGGAGATGTTGATAACGGGGAGGCTGTGCATCTGTGACAGTGGAGGTTTATAGGAACTCTCTGTACCTTTCTCTCAATTTTGCTGTGAACCTAAAATTGCTCTAAAAAAAATTAAACACATACACAAACAGGTAACCTAGGAACCTCTCTGGTGTTCATGAGACCCTTTTATTTATTTATTCATGGGCCAATGTTAGTTGAGAGCCTACTGTGTGCCAGGCACTATGAAGGTACAATGGGGAGCAAAACCACACCTAGTCCCTGCTTTTAGGCTGCTTAAGCCCAAGTGGGAGGAGACTCTGCACAATGAGGACCAGGAAGAAAATGATGGTCCTGAGAATGGTGGCCCCTAGGGCTGTGGAACGTCACAACCCCAGATCTGACCTTCTTTTAAGACTTAGGCCAAGTACCACTGAATCCCCAGGCTCCCATGGGCCTCACTCACACTCTCTGAATTCCAGTGAGTTGGCAAGTCAGCAGCCCCTCATCCCGCTAGAACTGCAGTGAGTCAGAGACCTCTTGTCCAACATGTTCATACCTGGAAGTCAGTATGTTAACCAAAACAGTCAAAGAATGAAATCACTTAAAATGAAGTGTCCCTTAAACACTTTCTTTTTATGTAAATCACATAAATATTCCTCCATTCTTTTAATATGGAGTCAAGGCTTTGCTTGGAGATCTGCCATTGGAGTTATGAGTCCTCTTTCTCACAGGATTTCCAGTCTCCACTTCTTTAAAGTGGGGGGAAGTGGTAAAGATGCTTGTGAGGCAATCAGAATCCTGGTTTTTCAATATCTCTCCCTCTACTTCTCACCTATATCTAAAATGTTTTGTATTATTTGCCTTCATTAAATTCTTCCAAAACATTTAGGTTAATTTCCCAAGAAAACCTTTTGCATGCAGGTTTTATCAGTTTACATAATATTAATTAAATTATGTGAGTGCAGTAACAAATCACAACCAGGTTTGGGAACAACTGAGTCTGGGTCAAAATACTTGTCAACTATGGAAGCAAAAATGCATGTCAATATTACTAAGTGAAAGAAGCCAGTCTGAAAAGGCTACAAACTGTACAGTTCCAACCAAATGACATTCTGGAAAAGGTACAGCTACATAAACAATATAAAGATCGTGGTTTCCAGGGGTTTGGGGAGAGGGAGGGAGGGAGGAATGAATAGATGGAGCACAAGGGATTTTTAGGGCAATGAAATTATTCTGTATGATGCTATAATGATGGCTACATGTCATTATGCATTTGTCAAAACCCACCGAATGTACAAAATCAAGAGTAAACCCTAATGTAAACTATGGACTTTGGTTGATAATGATGTGCCCATGTTGGTTCATCGATTGTACCAAATATGCCACACTGATGAGGGATGTTGAGGTTAGGGGAGTATATACATGTGGGTGGGGAGGGCTATGTGCGAACTCTCTATTTTCTGCTCAATCCTGCTGTGACCCTGAAACTGCTCTAAAAGAATAAAATCTATTAAAAAGAAAAAAAATGCATGTCAATTAGGGTGCTGGTGGTTTGTGGGTGGTTACATTTTACAGAGGGCGTGGGGAGTGGAGGTCAGTTAGGTGTGTGGGCGGAGTGGAGGATGGGTGAGAGCCTCTACAGACACTTGCCTTGAAAGCCTGCCAGTCATGGGAGCAAGCCAGTACAGCAGGGGCATCGGGGCTTGCAGGCTGTGGGCCCCGCAGAAGGCCCTCCCGGGGCTGTACTGTGTTTCGTGGGCTGGGGGTTAACTAGAACAAATCAAATCAGGTGATCAGAGCTAGTGGGGGGGGGAAATGAGGCAAGGTGCCCTTCTGTCACTCAGTCCTCCAAAAGTCCACTGGTGACTCCCAAGATGATCAAAATGAAATGACCGAGGGCTTGTTCTTTATCTTTGCAATCTTGTTCTTACCTTGGAAGAAAAAGTCACTTACTGCCCATCTCTCAGCAAAAAAAAAACCTCCCCTGACCCACTCCCACTGCCAGGCAGAGAGAGAAAGTGTGTGTTCCTGTTTTGTACACTCGGCTCCCTGCTGGTCAGGCCAGTTGCACATGCAAAGAGCCTTTGATCAGGAGAGTCCAGAGAGCTGGAATGAAGACCTAGCCCCACACTTGTGAGCCTGGGCTGGTCCCTCCCCTCTGAGCATTAGTTTTCTGGGCATTAGTCTACAAGAGAGGGGTCAACCTTCGTCCTGGGAGCCCCAAGGCACTAACTCCCCTGCATCTCCAATGACAGTAAGCATCCCCTGAGGCTGAGGTTAATTGTGGGGGGTACCCCCATCTCTCCAACTGCAGGATCAACAGGTGCCTTTGTTTTACTTCAAGGAAAATAATTCGGCACATTGTTTTTATATTTAGGTCAACACAGGCTTAGCATGGAGTAGAATGAGAAATCCCCGTGATGATTTAAGATGACACTGGACTTGGAAGACTTTAAAGCTGCACACGAGCCACATTGGGCTACACCACAGACCCCCGAGAACAACTCACTGCCCTCTGCCGTCCTGCACTTGGGCCGTAGGGGCACTCCAGGGGGATGGTTGAGACCAGCTGAACCACGTGGCAAACTATTAAATGCTAAACGATCAGAGGAAGTTATTCTTATTTGCATTCTTTTATTGTGTGTTAGTCTAGGGTCCCCAGCTAGATGGGGAGTTCTCAAGGTCAAAAATAATCTTTTTTCCCTCAAGCTCCCTGTCCTTTTCTTCCCCCTCGGCCCATGCTGAGAGCACCACAGGAAGTACAGGGGCAATGAGGACTATGAGGAGACCTTACGTTTTAGGTCAAAGGCAACGGGTTTGAATACATTCCCACTAAAATTGCTAGGAGTCCTCACAGAGCCCCCTCCCCAAGCCCCCGAGAGAGCCCTGGGATTGCTAATCAAAAGCAGCATCTTCTACGAAGGGTCTGACTCAAGACTGACTCCTAGGCTTTCAGGGCTGCAGAAGGAATCTGAGAAGGAGCCAGAAAGACTGGCCTGAGAGGCCCTGGGAGATGGGGGGAGACAGCGAGAGAGGTAAGTTGATCTGCAGAAAGAGAAGGAAAAATATCCACTTGATCCCCAAGGGTCAGCCTGTTCCCTGCGGTGGAGGCCTTGTGTGGGGGGGTCCACATCAGCCTGGTGGGCTGCTGCAGGGGGAGGAAGAAGGGATGTGTATCATAGCAGGTCCCTGAGGGCCACAGAGGATAATGTGGCCATGCAGGGGGCATGACCCACACATCCAGGGAGAAGCTGTGGCCACACTGTATGGGGGAGATTATCAAGGACACCTGTGTTTGAGGGCGACTTTATCCACATCAGTGACATGTGGATAGCTGTGTCTGGATGGTGACCACAGGCCACTCTGGATGGTGACAGCCACAGGCTTGGGAAGAAAGAAGAGAAAGTAGTGGAAAGGACAGAACTCTCAGGAGGAGGAGCATCTGTCACCCCCGGGACAGGGCGGGTGACATGAGAGGGTGTAGGAGAGGGACAAGTCAACCCCTAAATCGTCCTCCCTCCAGTCCTTAGCCAGCTGGAGACCCACTCGAGGTGCAAAAAGAAAAAAGGCTGGAGCAGCCCAGGAGACAGAGAACACAGCCACCCCCTCACAAAAGCAGCCACGCAGTCCCTCCACAGAGGCGTCTGGGACATCTCACAGTCACGAGGAGCCCATCTACAGCTCGCTCAAGTTCTGCGAGAAAGCGATCCATCAAAGCTGGCTCTTTTTTAGGAACTTCAAAGCCAAACAGTGTCCCCAGCACATGATACAGAGGTGACGTCATGTTTAAGAGGGTGGAAAGAGCAGCCCAGAGGCCAAGGCCACCGGGGAGACACAGACAGATGTGAGAGCTGGAGATCCTGTGACATCTGAGACCAAGGACACAGTGACCTCTGATGCCAGAGCAGGAAGCTGCAGAAGGGACCAGGGCTTAAGCAAGTGTCCCTAAAGAACCCTCCCAGCTCTCTTGATCCCAGCTTAACTAAATAACAAGAGAAGCATGAAGTCTCAGAGTGGGATGCTGTC
This sequence comes from Camelus dromedarius, assembly GCF_036321535.1. NCBI lineage: Eukaryota > Metazoa > Chordata > Mammalia > Artiodactyla > Camelidae > Camelus > Camelus dromedarius. The sequence goes on from NC_087456.1 coordinate 20,915,769, forward strand.
TCCTGTTTGAAATCCCATGCTCTGCAGCCTAGACGTCAGAGTGGATTTTGTGATGTCACCCATGCCTGAAACCCCAAAGTCCAGTTAAGTGGAGCCCACCTCACACCCCTGCTCAACAGGACCACTTGAGTGTCCCCCTAGCCTCAACTCCTTTCCACCTTTGGCTCCCCAGGGCTAGGGCTGAAAGTCACAGTCTGACCACCACTGCAGGACCACCACCGTTCCCCTCTTCCTCTTCCTCCTCTTCCTTTCCCTCCCCCTGAAAGTCTCTGAACCTAGATATCAGTTCAGTCCATTAAGCAAGGACAGATTAAGCAAGAACAGAACTCACGTTCACTCAAATATTCAGGGCAGAAGGAGGGACCAGCAGCCTTTGCTGGCAATAGAATAAGAAAGTCTATCTAGACAGCTGGACTTCCAATACGGCAGTCACGAGCCATAAACGGCTATTTAAATCTAGATGAATTAAAATAGATAAAATTTAAAATTCAGCCTCTCAGTCACACGAGCCACATTTCAAGTGCTAAGAGCCACATTGTAGCTCCCAGCCACCGTGATGGACAGTGAAGAACTCAGAATCAAACATTTCCACCATCATAGAAAGTTCCATCAGCCAGCAATTCCACTCCTAGGTTTATACCTAGAGAAAACTTCACACATGTGCTCCAGGAGAAACTATAAGAATCTTTATAGCAAAATAATTTGTCGGAGCAAAACACCAGAAACAGCTTCAATGTTTATCTCATGCTCAGAGTCCATAAGCTACCGTGGAAATTAATAGCTGCTACACACATTTGTGTGGATGAATCTCACATAGTGTTCAAATTTAAAAATCCAGTCTCCATCCATGGACAAGTAAACAAAATGTGCCACATCCATTCTATGAAATATTGTTTTATGATAAAAAAGGAATGAAATACTGATACGAGCTACCACATGGGTATGTCTTGAAGACATCGCTCAGAGTGAAAGAAGCTGGTCACAAAAGATTACGTACTGTACGACTCCATTCATAGAAAAGGCCAGAATAGGCAAATCCTATTTTTTCTGTCCCAGAGACAAGAAGTAGATCAGTGGTTTCCTAGGGCTGAGGCTGGGGCTGAGAAGAAAGGAGAGTGATAATTAGAGTTTATTTTTGAGGTGGTGAAAATGCTCTAAAATCGACTGTGGTGATGGATGCACATGTCTACTTTAAATGGGTGCCTTGTGTACAGTATGTGAATTACATCTCAATAAGGCTGTCTTAGAATGAAATTTAAAAAGAAAGAATATATATGATATCATTCCATTTATGAAGCAGATCAAAAGCAAGACCAAACAACGTACTACATAGGTTACATGTTTGGCAAAACTGTAGGGAAAACAAGGGGATGATAAACACAACGTTCAGGAGAATGCCTGCCCCTTGTGTGAAAAGGGCAGAGACGTGGTCACAGAGACGGACACAGAGGCCTCTAACGGTGGTGGAAATGGTTCTGTTTCTTCAGCAAGGTGGGTCACAGGTGTTTAACTCTGACATTGGAATGGCTTATGATTGTCGACAGCAGGCAGCATTGATGACAGTTGTTGAATGAAACATATCGTAATGAATTTTTTAAATTTATATTTTCCTTTTGATGGATGCACAGAGTTATGAATGCCGTAAATCCAAGTCTGAACTACCTCTTTCACCAAATATGAAATTTAAAATCTAAATGACAAGATGAATACAAAACACAGAAGAGAAGGGAGGGAAGCAAAAGGCAGCTGGGCTGGGTGAGAGGTGCGGTCTGGGAGAGGGTGATAAACGTGGAGCGCAGGAGAATCTGGAATGGAATCAGGGAGGTGAGAAAGGAGTGACTAGAGGTACAGCTGGGAAGTATAAATTGGATCCTCCTCTGTGCCCTCCAAGAGATTCGAGTACAGGGTGCAATTTCTCTTCAATTATTTACTGCCTGTTTTTGTAAGTGACTCTCCCAGCTCCAGGTCAGAACTCTAGGGGGTCGAAGAGTCTACAGGGCTGCCATGGGCAAGTGGCTTTTATTTAGCATTGATTAATTTATATCTGCCTCTTCAAAAAAAGAAAAAAGAAAAAAGGAAAGGACCAGAGGTGAGGCAGACAAGTACATTTAATCTCCCTGAATCTCATTTTCTTCATCTCACAAATCAGGCTCCTGATGCCAAGTGTCCAGGTGGCCACGTGACTAGGTGGGAGGCTGCGAAGATTAAATGAGAATACAAGTGCAGCGCCAGCACAATGCCTGGAACCAAGTACAGCTCCAGAGCTGCCGACCCCTCCCCCATAAATTCTCCTGGAGTCATGTGACTATTTCTAATGAGATAATCCAGGTAGCGGGGCTCAGAAAGCAAAAAGCCTCTATAAGGGCAAGTTGTTACTATTGCCTTTATTATTAATTTCACATGCCTTGCAGACATGACGTTGACAAAGGAAATATTAATAACAGCTTGTCCAAGAAACTTCAGGTATTTTATACCTTTCTCAAATCTCTAATTCTGGGAAAGGGAGGTGGGCAGGGAGGCATTTTTAGTCCCTCTCCCTTAAAGGTGCTGGCAGGGAGAGGAAGGGGTGACTCACTGCTCTCTACCTCTACCTGAACCGCCAAGGCTCAGAGAGGAGGGGTCAGACTCAGAAGTGGTGGCGTTGGGGCTTTAGCCCACCTGTCTGGACTCCTAAGTGAGTGCTCCTGGCGCCATTCAGCGTGGCCAGATGAGCTGATGAGCGAGGCACCAGAGCTGTAGATATCAGGATGTTGCTATCACTAAAAGGAGTCTTTGGTCAAGTCTGCCTCTCCACCTGCAGGGGCTGCTCTGTCAGAAGGGAAACCAGAACAGAACCTGGATGGGGCCCTAGCTGACCCAGGAGAGAAATTTTCTGGGAAAACTTAGCCCAACTGACTGTCTGGTTTATGCTGACAGGTTGCAGGAGCTGCTACTGCCTCCGGACACACACGGGGTTACCCACCCAATTCCTTTAACTGCCCTCCCACTCCCAGCCAGGCTCTTCTCCAGAGAAGCTCCTGATCACATGTAGGACATGCCCCAGGGTCCAATACAGGTGCAAAACGAGGTCTCGAGTTCATTTGCACCTGATGCATTTGAGGGAAGTATTTCTGCACAGGCTTTGAGAATCACTTCTATTTCTTTCCCACTCACCCTCCAATCTCGCCCTTCCACCTCTCCAGGAAAAGCGTGTCTTTGTCCCCACATGCCTGACAGCCTCTTCTGTGATTCCTGAGCATGAATTCCAACTGTCAACGGGGTCGGGGGTGGGGTGAGGGGAGATGTACTTAGACCTTATTTGAACCTGTCAGTGTTTCCTGTTCACTTGCCTCCCTAGCCACCTACACTTACCTGCTTTTAAAACTGCATTTAAAGAACTTCCCCATCGATTTCCTCTAGTCCTTCTCATTGAACTTGTTTATTTGACTGGTCTTTAAGAGTCTGATTAGGGGGTGGGGGAGAGGTGTAGCTCAGTCGTAGAGTGCATGCTTAGCATGCATGAGGTCTTGGGTTCAATCCCCAGTACCTCCATTAAAATAAATAAATAAATGAATAAAAACCTAATTACCTCCCCCTCACCACCCTCTCCCACTACAGACACAAAAAGTCTGTTGGGCCCAGAGCCTGTGTCAGCAACCTGGTGCTTCTCTGCCCACCTGCCTCCAGTGTTGCCCAGTCTGCAGTGCAGAGTGGCGGTAGGCAGGCAGGTGGGCAGCCCTGCCCTGGCCCCTTGCCGACGCTGTCCCAGTGGGCACTGCACAGCCAGCCCTGCGTGCTAATAGCACCCAGCCCCGGAAATAGATACATCATCTAACAAAATGTGAAGCAGAAACTGCACAACCCTTTCCCTGAAGGATTTCATACATCTTGGCTTGTTAAGCAGCCATCAGTCAGCCAGAAGGCTCTGCGCTGGGGGCTGGAGTTGAGAGTTCCAGGGAAGATTCTACCCCTGTCAAATTACACACTCTTACCCTGCAACATGCAACTCACCCTCTGATTCCTGGGCCTCAAAGTGCCCCAGAAGAGCTGGCTTCAGATGCCCTGGAGAGCCTTCAGAGAGGATTACCAGGATTGTTCAAATGAGATGATCTACGTGAGGCTGCTGGAAAAGAAAAGGCCCCTCGCACAGGCAGGCTGCCGGCATTCGGATCATTATGACTATTGTCAAGGTAAATGCTCTGCAGGCCTAAGAGCTAGCAAAAGAGAAGTAAAAATAGCTGATCCAACAAGCCCTAAAGTGTGCTGCCCTCTTCTTGAAGTCCTAATACTATTGAAAACAGAGAAATGGATTCTCAGAGCTGAAATGTACACGCTTCTTTCCCTCTGCAATTCACTTCTGCAGTGTGCCCTCTGGAAGGACCAACTAAGGGAGTCCAGTGCAGGGAGGTACAGCTAATGGACACAAGGAGACTCCCCACCTGCGCCCCTATGCTGAGTGGGGGGCGGGGCCGAGACAAGGAGGCTATTTTCTGCTTCTCGGAAATGTCCCTGAGCTCCTAAGCTCCTTCTGCAGAAGGCTGTCTGCTGCAAGTGGAGTTTTTCTGGTGGTTGGGAGGTAATGATCCTGGGGTGGCTCAGTGATCCAGTTCAGCCACTGCCACAGGCCAGACTGTGGGACCCCCACCCACCGTGCTTCAGATCTGAAATGACAGCCTTTCCACCCTCCTCAAAGGCCTGCCTGGAAGACAAACAGGACCTGTGTTCCAAATGCCTCCCCCTCTTCTGAGCAACATCTGCAGAATAATAAAAGCTGATGGAGTGACAGGCCATACTTAGCCAGTTGTGTGGAAGCAGGTGTGGGAGTCAGAGCTTTGCCCTCAGCCTCCAGGAAAACCAGGAGAGATGAGCATGGCCCTTGTGTGGCTGGGCCTCCTGGGAGGGGAGTGTGGGCACAGCAGTGCCAGGGACGAGCCGGCCACAGCTGAGCAGGCCGTCGTTCTGGCAGGAGAGCGGGAGAAGCTCTGAGGTCCCCCTCTTCACTCCCTCCCAGGGCCCTGACTGAGGCAAAGCGAGGTGAGCCTGGTGCAGGTCAGCCTACAAGAACCCTGTTACGCTCACTGGCTTTGCTGTAACCAGTAGAAAATAACCAGAGGCAGCTTTTCAAATTACTTATATTTGTTACTGGATTGTTCAACCTAACAAAACTTGTCCAGTGTAAAGTTATCTAAACTCACTCTTTTTATGTAAAACACACACATTTCTTTGAAGTCAGGGTAAAAGTCCACACATACTTAACTTCTGGGTGTCTGGAACAGTTCCATGGTCACCTTGTAAAATGGAAATTCTACCCCCCAGCAGCTGCCTGGGTCAACCGGTGGATTGGATCCAATATAAAGACTTTTATCAGAGACTGTGGATTATATGCAAAATAGCAAACTCAGTTACACAATGGTCCTAGATTCCATAGCTGTATGTGCTGGCTCTGTCACCCCTTCCCAACTGGTTGTAGGTTTCATGTACATGCAAATTAGGTAACCAAATATATTAATGTAAATAGGATAAGATGGCCTGCATATTTGGATGCTGGCAGCCCTCATGGGTTGGTATTGAGTCATAATTCATACACTCCACACAAATGTGCTTCAGTCTCCCTTATTCTAAGGGAGTCCCATTTCTCTTAGTTCTTTTCAAACTGCCCCTTTCTAGCAAGCTTCTCAATGAGCAGGGAATGAAACCAGATGCTAATCAATTCCCTCTTCCCCCAGTCAAAGATGAAGCTTTACAACTGGGGTGCAGGAACTATGTCACTCAAGCTTCCTACACCCCTATTGCGACATCCTCTGCAAACAACTGCATAGGGCTGCAAAATGATTTTGGATGATAATGGCAAAACAAACAACAAGTCTAGTGTATAGCACAGGGAACTATATTCAATATCTTGTAGCAACCTATAATGAAAAAATATGAAAAAGAATGTATGTATGTACCTGTATGAATGAAACATGCTCCACACCAGAAACTGACACAATATTGTAAAGTGACTATACTTCAATAAAAAATCAAATATAAATTTAAAAGATAGATAATGGTAAAACATATTCCCTACCAGAATCCCATATGGACTGATAGAGCTGACCCAGAATGTGCCAGTCACTGTACCTTATCCTCCAGCCATAGTAATTGGTTTTGAAAGGGGCATGTGACCTAATTAGAGCCAAACATAGGCTTCCCTAAGATTAATTTATGAACACAGAGAGCCTCTCCTTCATCTGGAGTGGCCAAGCCAGGAGGATGTGAGTCCAAGACAACCAGCAGCCATGGTGCCTGCAATGATATAACACAAGCATGGCCAGATGGAAAAGGAGAGAGACCCTGGGAATTTGAGCAACTGGATCTAGCTGTGCCTAAAGTGACAGCAACCCTGTTATATAAGCAAATAGAATTTCTATCTACAAGGCAGGTTTTTTTTCTGTCAAACCCAGTCTTTCGGATACTGTGATGGTTATCTATTCACGCTATGATTTTCATACCCCCTCATTGTGTTCACATAGGCAGTGATTTATAAGTGTTCACTGACTGATTAATTAAGGGTATATACAGTAGCTAAAGTTTTTCTACAACCACAGTTGCCCTAACAATGTGCTAAGCTAATTCTTATGGGGGCAGGCAGGCAGGACAGAGTTCCATGGACTATAGGTTACAGCAGCTGCCACCCCACTCTTTTGAAACATGTACCTAGAAAATGTCCAAATGTCTCCTGGATGGTCTTATTACCTGTAACCTTATCATTTGCCACCTTGGCCAACCAAGTCTGTGTAGTCAGATTAAAAACAGCAAATTATTTTCAGGACGGGTCCACCCATCTTCTTGTCACTCTTTTATGATCATCCAGAACCTTACACCAACAGTCACAATCACCCTCATGAGGATATTATACATCTACACTTATCTAGGTATTTTAACACATGGTCTGATCATTCAGTTCAGGAGGTCCAAATGTCCTCAGTTCACCAGGGATGACCAGGCCTTGGCAAACTGATTTAAATGAAATTCCAAAGAAATTACTAGGAATTACTAATTATTAGGAATCAGAATGACTATTTTTTCATTTAGAATGAGAAATATGACATTTAACATTTAATTGACAAGATCAGGGAACTTATATTGTCCACTGTCAACACTGTCTTCTTGGTAAGAAAATCTACTTGAGAAATTGAATTAAGGAGGTCACAGGGTAAAAATTAAGTAAAACTAATGGTCTTGAATAGTCAATTTGTATATGTTCCTCAGGCTGGAATAACCAGATGACTCGTGCTTGTCCCGTTGTCAAATGGTCATTTCCGCAGGTCAGAGCACCCTCTCCAACAGACAGAGCCACAGACTTCCTAGGAAGTCCTTACATATTCACATAACTCTTTCCTTCTCCACATTCTTCTCTGTGTATTTAAGCTGTTCTCATCATTCAAGGCCAATTTCCACAAAAGACTCAGAAGAAGTTAACCAAGAATGAGAAGGATCTAGAACCATCTCTGGGGGACACTGCTGGTTGCCTACCTATTTCCCTTCCCTCCTGACAGAACTCCAACTGAGTTCCGGTATAATGCTCACCCCATGCAGCCCCTGTGCTTCAGGGAAAGTTTAATTATCACCAGCTCTAGGAGTAGGTACTCGCATCTCCCCTAAAATAATTGGTTCCAGAAAGGGCATGTGACCTCATTTAAGCCAATGAGGTGTTTTCTGGGAAGTTAGCTTCACTTTCCTCCTGTGAACATTGTCCTATTCGACTATGAGGCTGAATTTGAGCTGCCATCTTGTAGCAGCCTGAAGATAAAGCCAGCACACAGAGGAGGGCTGAGTGAGAGGCTCACAGAGAAACAACGCCAGAGGCTCTGGATGGTGTCCACCCTGACGCTTACCCACGCCAGGACTGGAGTATGCAGAACAATAGCTATCCTTATTGTTTAAGTGAGTTGAGCTATGTTTTTTTATTACCTGCAGCCACAGGCAACTTGGCTGAGACATTCCTTCATTTGAGGATTATTTGGAGAGACAAGCAGGTTTGTTTGGTATCCTGAGGCACAGCATAATAAACTCAACTCCTTGAACAGTTACTTGATTAGACTCAGCCATTGACGGAGGAACAAAGACCCTCACAACCAAATCCCTAGTTAGTTAGCTCATACACTTGATTTCTTCCCATTTATAAAGCCTCTCCAAAGCCAAGAGAAAGAGAAAAAGAGGAAAAGGTGAGATCACATGACTGTGCAGGGGAGAATTTGAGAGTTCTACAAAGGACAGCTTGGCCATTGGGTCAGACTGTCATTCCTGCCCACAAGCAGCTTATCAATGAAAGGTTCAGAGAGCATATGGGGTAGTGGGTCTTCTGCAGACCTGGGCTGGGGCTCTGCTGCTTGCTGTGGGATGGGATGAGAGGAGGGGAGAGAGGAAACAAGAGTTACATTATCCTAAAAACTGGACCAGAGACAGCCCTGAGGCACCCAGAGCCTAAGCTCTCCATCTTCTTCATTCCTTCCCAGACAAGATTGCTTCAACCTTTCTTTGGAGCACAAAATCATAGGATATGAATAGTCACCAAAATACCTTTAAATACAATTGAGTATATACATATTTTTATAAATAAAAATTATTTAGAATACTCTAATGAAGAATGGGCAAGATAAGACAAAGCTGGCTTTGTGGTTGGTGCACAGCAGGCAGTTATCGGTTCACACCGTGATTCACAGATAGTGAAAGTGGATTCCAGGGCAAAGTCTGGTGTGAGCCCCTGCCTGTGCCTTCCCACCACCAAGGGGAAGGAGTCTAGCGTAAAGCTTGACAGAATCCAAGCTTTAGTTGACTGAAGTTGCAAGGATCAGGAAAAGTCAGCATCATTCCATCCTCCACCTGGGTGGGGGCCTCAGTTCCTGCAGAACTCAAAGATATGTATGTTTCAGATTGTTATGTACATCCCTTGAGGAGGAACCAGAACTCTGTTTTTTTTCACTGAACTACAGTTTCTTGACTGCTTTTCCTTTGTTCCTGCATTCTCTCACTTCCCTGAAGGTCATTACTTACTGAGACCTGTTCAAGGGCAAGCTTTGTGGTCAGGTTTAGCTCACAGAATGGCTTAGGCCAAAAATGGCTTCTCTTTTGTCAATAAAGCCATGACTGGTTCTTTTTCTCTGGGGACCCTCTACCCTATCTGCTTACAGTAGGGGTCCAGCTCTGGCACAGCTCCACAGGGACACCATGGCAGGAAATACAGCACCGTGATGAACAGGGCCATCCCACGGAGCCTCTGACACCTCCTGCCTCTTCCAGATTTAGATGAAGCTCTGGGCTGTGAAGTGTGAGATTTGACTGCTCCAAGAGGCCACAGCCTGGAAGTCCAGAGCCATGGCACCACTGGGGCCAACTTGGACCAATGAGACACAAAACGAAGGAGTCAATGGATAATTCCTTTCCCTTCTACCACTAAGGGGTTTTTCTGAAGCATGACAGCCAAAGATCTGGTTGGGGGAAACCTGCTGTGTTTCTTGTGAAGCCATGGCCAGCTTGATAACATGCTACCTTGTACGTGCCTTCCTGCCTCCCCTCCTCCCCTTCCTCAAACCTCTTTTACCTTCTCTCTTGATGCCCTGTGATTGCATCTCCTAATAAAGCATTTTTATAGTTTTGCTTCATGCTCTGTCCTCTAAATAACTTGGGCTAAGACATGAGAGAGAAGAAGCAGGGTAAATTTCCTTGGTAATCTTGGAATAAGAAAGGCCCCTCTAACTATGACTTAAGATCTAGCAGCCATAGGAAAAAGGATTGACAGATTCAAATCCATCAAAATCTTCTGCAAGGCAAAGAACACCGTGAGCTAAAGTAAAGGCAAACAACCCACCAGGGGAAGTCATTGCCGTTCCTATCTCAGATAAAAGGTTACTCCTCCTGATGCGCACAGACCCCATAGAAATCACCAAGACAAAGACTCATGACTCAATAGAAAGGTGGGCAAAGGGTATTAATAGACAGTTCACAGAAAAGGAACTGCAAATGGCTCCTAAGCATGTGAAAGGATGCTCAACTTCATATGTAACAAGGGAATGCAAGTTAAATCCTTACTGAGAAATGCATAAAGAACTGTCACAACTCAATATTAAGGAGACAACTCAACAAAAAGTGAGAAAGAAATTTGAAAAGACACTTCACAAAAGATAGAAATGGCCAACGAGCACATGAAAAGAGGCTCAACGTCATTAACCATCAGGGAAAAGCAAATTAAATCTATGATTACACACCACTATGTACCCACAAAAATGGCTAAAATTGAAAAGACTACAAAATGTTGATGAAAATGGGAAGCTATTAGAACTCTTTTTTTTAATGTGCTTTTTTTTTATGGGCGGGAGGTAATTAGATTTATTTACTTTTTTATTTTCTAAATGAAAGTACTGGGAATTGAACACAAGACCTTGTGTGTTCTAGGCATGCACTCTACCCCTGAGCTACACCCACCCCCTGGAACTCTTATACTTCACTGATGGGAACAGAAAACGATACTACTACTTTGGAAAGCAGTTGACTAGTTTCTTAACAAGTTACACATACATGTTTTATATTACTCAGAAATTCCACTTTTTAGTAATCATTGAAAAGAAATAAAAACATATGAACACAAAGAGATTCATTTGTACATGAATGTTCATAGCTGCTTTGTCCATAAGAGTCCCAAACTGTACACAACTCAAGTGTTCATCAATATCTGAGTGAAAAACTAAACAATCCAAAAAATGTTGCATATTCATTCAATGGAATAATACTTCACAAGAAAAAGGAATGAACTATTGATACGTGCGATATCATGGATGAATCTCAAAATCATGGTAAGCAAAAGAAACCAGTCATAAAAGAGCACACATTGTATGATTTCATTTCTATGAAATTCTACAACAGGCAAAACTAATTTATTGATTATCTTTATTCATCTATTTATTTAAAACTAATTAATGAATTTACTTATTATCACTAATTTATAGTGATAGCTATCAGAGCAATTGTTTCCCAGGACAGAATTGGGAGGGTGTTGATTAGAAAGAAGCATGAGTAATGCTTTTGGAGTGACAAAGATGTTCTATATCTTAATTGAGGGTGTTGGTTCCACAGGTATATACATTTGTCAAAACTCTTTGAAGTGTACAATTAAAATCAGTCCATTTTATTGTATGAAAACTTAGTTCAATAAAGAAGATTTTAAAACCATACTGAGATACACTTCACCTGTCAGATTGACAAAATTCCAAAAATTTGGTAATAAATTCTGTGGGCAAAACTGTGGGGAAAAAAAATCACTCTTGATAGCATAAATTAGTACAACACTTACAGAGGGCAATTTGCTGAATTAATCAAAATTACAACTCCAGGTACCCTTTGACCTAGCAATTATGCGTCTAGAGATGTAGCCTCCGGGAATACTTGTGCATATGCAAAATAATGTATGTGCCAAACTTTTTATTGCAACATCATTTGGAATAGCAGGAGTCTGGGCATAACCCAAAGGCCTATCACTAGGAGACTGGTTTTAAAAATCATGGTATTATCATGTTCTATCACAAAGGGCTATGCTACAAACACTGAGGATGTTCTGTGTACTGATGAAGACCTCCGAGACATATTGTAGGATGAAAAGGTAAGGTACAGAGCAGTATGTATGTATAAAAAAAGGGAGAAATTTTAACATTTTTTTATTTTCTTGCATATACATAAAGAAACTTTAGGGGTATACACAAGGTGATATAAGATAAGATAAACCAAAAGATATTATAATGGAAAAGAGAGGGTCTGAAGGGAACCTGGGCAGATGGAGATATAATAAATTAATGAAGACTCTACTAATTACTTTGTAAATATATTTTTTAGTTTTGGACCATGAGATATATCTCTTCAGAAAATTCTATGAAATATTTTTTAAATTTAGCAGTACGGAAAAGTGCAAAAAAAAAAAAAACAGGGAGGAGGAAAAAGGAGGGGAGGAGAGAAGAAAATCTCCCAATCTCATTGCATCACAGCCAGAGGTAGCATTAAGTGATCACTGGCACGCACAAAGACAAGAGTTTGGTCAAGGTGTCTCCTGGCTGTATGTCCCAGCTGTGATAACTCCTCCCCAGGCAGAGCTGGGAGAGACCCTGCGCAGTGGGGGCTCCCACAGGCATTGCACATGTAACCACTGTCTGGGCACCAGAGGATCACTTTGGCTAGAAGAGCTGAGCTCTGCTAACTCGCCCCAACCCACTGAGACAGGAAGGAAGAGGGCAGGGCACAACCACTGAAAGAATGACAGCTGTTGAGGATACGACAAAAACTGATTAGAACCAAGATGGCAGAAGATTCGACTTTCAGTAGATCTTGAGCCTCATGGCACACTCACAGGTGCCATGACAGGTCCCAGGCTGACGGGAAAAGGCCAAAAAGTGGACAGGAGGCCCAATTCCTGGAAATTCCCATCCTTTCCCCAATATAGTTGGAATAATCCTCTTACTCGTTAGCATATGAAATTACCTGGCCCATAAAAACTAACCACCCGCTCACCTCACGGCCGCTCTCCCTTCTAAGAGAGACAGACTGCACTCTGTCCATGGAGCGTGTATCTCCCTGAATAAATCTGCTTTCACTTTACTCTTGAATTCTCTCCTGCATGAAGCCAAGGACCCTCGCTTGATGGGGCATGTCTCGGGGACTCAACCGAGACCTGGGATCCTCTCGTGCCCCATTGTCCTGCAACACCGTCTGTTAGGCTTGGATGTCAGCCACCTGCAGAAACCTCAGTTGTTTCTGCTGTTCCCCAGGCACATCTCAGGTGTGCTAACAAACAAGTCCTGGCTGTCCCGTGCCAGCTGCCAGTCTTCCTCCTGCTCCTGCTCTTCAGGTGCAGGCCCCTCCAGTGATGGCTGCTGTCAGCGCCTTGGCTGACTACCAAGCACACTGGACGTGTGTTGCTGCTGCTTCTCGGGCCACGTACCATCATCAGCCCCACTAACTCTGCTGCTACCGCCCGAGCTGCCACCACTGATGTGGCTGATATGCTGGACCCCTCGGGCTCCCCAGGCTGGGCAGTGGTCTCTGGCAGTGCAGGAAAGATGGTTTCTTTCTGGAATGTTTTCCAGAGAGATCCTGAAGCAGGGCTGCCTGTGCATTAATGACGTGGGGACCTTATAGCTGATGCCCCGACACACTCATTCCACCCTAGATGAGATGAATGCTCTAATCTAGTCTCAGTGACTGTATCCACATGTCACATCTGGAGCTGCCAACACTGAGGATGGCACAGTAAGAGATGGAAAGAGTCCTGGGATCAACCAACCCTCAGGTCTAATTAGCTGTAAACTTTTCTGTTTCATGAGATAATAGTACTGTCTAGGTCATTTTGAGTTAAAGTTTCTGTTTTAAGCAATTGGAAGAATCCTAATTGAGTCCAATGAATCATAATTTTAGTGAGTATAGCTCTTTCGTCTGCTCTCCCTACGGAGAGCAGTACTAGTGAAAATCCAATGACAAAATCTCACGCTGGGCTCACAACCCCTCCTTCCTTTCTTGGACAACCAGGAGACCATACCAGGAGCAACCTTAGCTCACAGGCATATGGCAGTGGGTGAGTATTGGACCATGACTTCACACTTGGGAGATGGTGAAAGGGCAGAGGCTTTGGAGTTCTAACATGCACTCAAATCTCATTTCTGCCACGTGCTGGTTCTCCACCTCCAGCAAATTGTTTGCCCTCCTTAAATGTCAACGTCTCACCTGTAAAAGGGAGAGAATATAATATCTACCTCAAAGAGTTTACTCAGTCATTCATTTGCTCCCTCATCTTTTTTGAGCACTGACCACATGCCAGTGTCCTAGGCACCAGGATATAATGTGAAAATGAAATGAAATTTGGGGTAAAATGTGTTCAATAAATGTGGCTTCCTTCTTTTTCATTGCAGTCGGGGAGCCATAGCCTCTTGGAGGTCAGGAAGCCAGGTCTGGGAAAGTCAAGCCAGGCATCTCCTGGTTCTATGGACCCACTGTCCCAACCCACAGCCCACCCACTGCACCTGGACCTGGGGGTAGGGGTGAATGGGAGGCTGGGCCCTTGCCATCCTGGGGCCTCCAGACACAAGGGGGCACTGCAAACCATTGTGATGTGGGACAAGCTGCTACCATGCAGGGCCCCCCATATGGAGGGGCCCAGGAGCCAGACCCTGACTGTCCCCATCTCTGCCCAGACCCACCCTAGGAAAGTTGGCAGCAGTGGTCATGGGGCAGTACAGGGTCTATGAGGCTAAGAACCCATCCTTCAGAGACAGCAGTGTGAACCTAGGCTCCAAGCCCTTGCCGTGATCCATTATACCATCACTTATGGAAGCACAAGTTCATAAAATTACTAAGAATTTAAAACAGCCACTACAAAGCATTAAACTTCAAATGTGGCGGCCCTTCTGCCTGTGGGGCCCTGTACAACCCACATGCTCATCCATGAGTCGGGCACTGATTTGGGACTATGATTGTAGGCTCTTAGAAAATACTTGTCAATTAATTTGAGCCTCTGGGAGAATTTAAAGCAACTGGAAATCTTTGTAGAAACTTATTTGTTTTGCTGGACTGAGGCAATGCTTCTCCAAGTGTGGTCCCCCTGGCCCCTCAGGTTAACATGCAGATCCCTGGGCCCCACCCCAGACCTCCTTAATCAGAATTACGGGAGTAGGGGCTGGAAATCTTCACTTGTACACCTCCTCCTCAAAGTTCTTCTAGGATCTAAATATTGAGAACCAGTGAGGGCAGAAGGCATGGGGTCTGATGACGGAACCCTCTCTCTATGTCTCTGTTCTGCCTGGACTTCACTTGCCTGGGACCCTTCTACTTTGTCTTCCATCTATAGATGGAGAAGATGTCTGACCAGCTTATCAAGCGGGGCTCCTGTGAAGACCACCCCCTGCGTGTCTGCGGACAGGCCTAGCCCCTCTCAGGACCTTCCAGCCCAAGCCGAGGATCCGGGTCCGCAGCCTGTGAACGCAGCCCAAGTCCTTGGCACTTCAGCCTCAAGGCTTCACTGAAAACGTGTTAATTCAGTTCTGTCGCCCATTTCTCCCCCTTCCTCTCACGTCTCCTTATCTGATGCTGGACACACTGAGCAATGGGAATGGGAGAGTTTATGGTGGTCGTGAAGTTAGTGACACAGGTGTTGAGAGTGGGTCAGGATGAGCCGCATGCCCACCTGCTCTGGTAGGTTCCCAATCTGTCAAAGCACCCAGTTGTTCCCTCCTTCCTGAGGACCCAGGCAGGAAGACAAAGGGCCGGTCCTGAATCTTGGGCTACCTGAGCCTTTGGCCACCAGGACTCTCAGACTGGGCTCCCATCCACACCTTAGACCCCTCTGAGCAGCCGGGGGAGAGGGAGAGAATAGAACAAGCGTGGAGACTCCCCAGAGGAACACTTCACTGCCCATTGAATTGCTTTTCTTAGCAGATGTCTCCTTGAGTTTTATGAAAACTTGTTTGTATCTGGTACACTATGGCAAGTCAGTAAGGAAAGCTGATACTCCCCAGGGGTCTGCCTCTGCAGAAGGGAGTGTGGGCCACTCCCCACAGACCCCCAGCAACTGCTCTGGAGAGTGTTGCCACCATTCGGTGTTCTGACTGAAGAGGTGAGAGTTCCTGGCCTCTTCTTTCCTGTTATTGCAAATAGGCTTGCTTTTGTCAACAGAGCAGGGGCCTGAGGCTTGATCAGACTTACCATCATGGAGTCTGAGTCGCCTCCATCACTTCGAGGGGCCAGCCATCCCTGAGTCCCCCTGACTCATCTATATACGCACGACAATGCAGCCCCTCTGCCCAAATCCCTCCCAGCCCTGGGACCCCAGCATTCCTCCGTGCTACAAGCTCAAGATGACAGAAAACCCCACAGCTCTGTTCTAAGTTCCTGCTTCCCCTCTAGAAGGAAGACCCTGAGCCGTGAGGCTCAGCTCCAGGGGTAAAAATTTCCCACTCTCCAGCACCCTAGCCCAGAGGAACATGGGCAGAGTTCACCCTCGAGCCGAAGGACATGCCTGGTCCTGCCAGAGGTAAGCCGACAGTCCCAAACCAAAGCCTGGGATGTCCCTCCATAGGGATAACCTAATTTGACTTTCATCCTTGTGCAGCGCTGTCTCCAGCAGGGACGGTGCCTTCATTAATCTGGTGGAGTCTGGAGCCCGCAGCTGCTCGCCAAGCCGCCCGCTAATTGGAAATTGATGACGGCCTCTGGGTGAGGGATAAACAGGTTCTGCCAGCAGCCCGAGTCCTCACCCTAGGCTGTGTTCCCCTGGCCCTGCGCCCTCCTGTGGTAGACGTGGCGGTAGACATCATTCCAGCCTCCCTTCTGCTGGCACAGCGCTGAAAACGCTGATAGGCATCCTTCCTCAGGGTGTCAGGTGCCTGAATGCAGAATAACCCAACTATACCTCCAGGCCCCCGCTGCCCTCTGTACAATTCCAGGACAGGCAGAGCAACATTAATTCTTAATCAGAGGATGTGAACAGCCTACTTCCTCATTTATATAGGTGGATGTATAATTTTCACTTTCACTTATGTAAAAAAAGTCTTAAATATGGTCCAATTAGAATAGTGACTCAATTGAACAATTAGCCAATCCAAATTTTGGAATGTGTGCTATCGAATTTTAAGAGTGCCAAGCAAGGGCTATCTAACCAAATGGTTGTTCAGTTATCGGTGCCACAGGAACCCCCCCTCCCCCCACTGAGGCTCAGCTCTGGTTTGTGCTGAGATTACCACTGTCTTCTTGGGGCCGTGCAGAACCATAACTGGGGACCCCAAGAAGGGCTGCCCTTGGGGTGTTAGGACGATGCTCCTGGCCTTTGGCCCTATGTTTGGACATCTGACTGTCTGGCAAGTGGAAAGGAAAGGCCTACCTGAGGCCTCCAGTCCAGGGCAGAGATGAACTGCTGCCAAGACACCATTCGTGGTCAAGGAATAGACCAAGCATGGCTGGGCACCAATCCTCAGCCTAGCTCACCACCACCGTGCCTAACCAGCTCTCTCACCACACGCCTGTGAGATCCCACAGACAGGACGGCCACGTGGGAGGGATCTGTGGTCCATAGCTGATGTCCCCACTGGCAGTTCCTGGACAAAAGCCCAGATACTCGCTGAAGGAGAAAGAGAGCCATCTTTAAAGATGTGTCCCAGCAAGAGCAGATGTGCCAGCATCACCCTCCCTGCTCCCCCTTTGCCCCAGAGACCCTCACACCTGTGTCACGAGCCTGTGATTCTACAAGAGCCAAGACAGCAGCACTGAGCACAAGCTGCTGTTGGGGGTATCACTCACAGGTGTAAATAGTGACTGCAGGCTCCCAGGAGCCCTGCCTGTGGAAGCCCCAGTTATCTGTGGCCTGGGGGCTGGGAGGCCAGATCCTTGTTTCTCAGGAAGAAAATGTCTGTGTCTGGTCAGTCCCTGAAGGGCAGTTGTTGAAGAAAATGTCTGTGTCTGGTCAGTCCCTGAAGGGCAGTTGTGTGGTGGCATTTTAAACACTCCATTTTTATCTGGCTAATGGCACACTGCCCACCCAGACAGACCTCCATGCTCAGCCCTCCCAACCCCCAAGCAGTAGCCCCTGCTGCCTGTGACCTCCACACCCCAGACAGGGGTCTTCTGTCCCAGCCTTCCAAAGAGGGGACTCATGGGAGGGGGCCCTCTTCTCTGGCTGTGACACATGCACTTCCTTCTGTTCCCCTCTTCCTCAGAGGCTTCCTTCTCTCAGAGAGACAGCCCTTGCCAGCTCTCCCAACCCATGCTCCCTCGTCCCCCTGTCACTCCCTCCAGGGGCTGAGCATCTCTCTGGCCTTGGATCTTGGCCAAATGATTGAACACTTTAATTTATTTGCCAGGAGATGTCTTTACAGCTCTGGCCCCAGTAATTCACACCTTAGCAGTCTGCTGGGATGGGTATAATTCAGTGCAGAGGAGGCTCTGGGATGTGCTGCTTGAGATAAAACTGCTGGGAAGGAGGCTTGGAGCAGATCAAAGCAGGCTGGGGAGAGGCTCTGCAGGGGGAAAGCACCCCGCCCCGGCTGGGGGCTAGCTCAGTGCTCCTCCGAGCTGGCTGTGCCTTAGAATCACTGGAGGAAATTTTAAAACGATGGTCCCCAAGCCTCACCACAGACCAATTAAATAAAGCATTTGTATTTTTGAGAAGCTTCCCTGGTGATTCTAAAGTTCACCAGAGATGAGATCAGCAGGTTCAGCCACGGCTGCTGGGGAGGGAGAGAAAAGATGGGCCACCCACCCCCTGAAGGGCTGTTGGCCAGCCACATACCCCTTTAAGCCAGAGAACAAGACAGGGGTATAGACCCTGGGTGAGTGCCCTGGGCTTTAAGGAAGAAGGCTGGCTTGGCAAAGCTTGCCTGGAGGCAGAGTAGGGGTCCCTGCTGCTCAGATGCCCCAGAGAGTAAACCGGAGGAGGAGGTACAGAAGTAGATCTGCTTTCTTTCTTCCTGATCGCATCTCACCTCCCTGTGCCCCCACCCCCACCCCTCACGCACTAACTCCTCCCAGTCCACAAAGGCCCAGCTCAAGTGGCACCTCCTTTTCATTAGCAAATACACAACAGCTACTGTGCCCCAGGCCCTGATTCCTGGGGTGGGAAGTGGAGACATGGTTCCTGCCTGAAGCTGCTCAAGCACAGGGACCTGGGAATCAGGGCTCTCCATGCAGTGCAGTCAGTGCCATACAGCTGCGGGAGCCCAGAGGCAGGGCTCCTAAATCAACCTGGGGGTCTGCCCAACAGGGCTTGAGGTTTTCTGGGGCAGACGTGACACTTGAGCCAAGATTTAAGGGGCAATAGTGTTCCCTGGAAGCTTTCTCAGACTTTCATACCCTTAATTAACATCCGCCTTTCCCTGTGACCAGTGCACTCGACACCTTTTCTCCACCAGGTGTCATGTAACAGATGTTTCTCGGCTGCATCTGTGAACGGACGTGAGGCCCTTGGATGGAAGGAGGGTGTCTTACTCCCTTTGGTCACCGTGGGGCTTAGCTCAGCACTAGGTATCCGATGAACGGTTGTTGAACTAAATACAGTTATGTTTCTTACTTTTCCTGAGAAGGGAGCAGCAAAGCGAAGGCTTTCCCGTGGCCACATCCTTAGGGCTCTGGCCCAGGCCCCCCACGACTCTGTGTGCTCCAAGCACGGGTGAGGAGAAGGCGTAGCAGCCGAGAAGAGGCTGGGAGGGTGTGTTCAGTGGAGGTTACTGGAGCTGGGGCTGCCAGGGCCCTGAAGAAGGCCAGCAGCAAGACAGGGTGAGGAGGGCTGAGGTCCGCGGCTGTGGGCCTGAGGCTTGTGTCTAGGGCCAAGGTGGAGCCCAGGCACCGTCCCTGCAAAGAGGGCAGGAGCCAGGCTGCTGAGGACGGCCCCTCTGGAGGGCACCAAGTGGACAGGGCTTCTTGAATGAGGGGACCAGGGCCGACCCCACAGAAGCGTTCCTGGGCTCGGGTGAGGGACAAAGAGGCTGAGCAGGGCCTGGCGGTGCTCTGTGAAGGAGAGGGAGAAGGAGGGAGGGCAGACGGAAGGTGTGTTGTGCGACAGACCCAAGTGAGAAGAAGGGCCACGTGGACGAGGCACATGGACTGAGGCCACCGGGAGACCTCGACCCGCAGCTCTGCCAGGCGGGACCCCCAGGTCCCCTGCACAGGACAAGCCTGCCTAGGCCTCAGCTGCTGCTCCCACCAGGGCCAGAGTGTCTAAGGACCACCTGGGGAGATTTTTTCAAAACATACTGGCTCAGCCCAGACAGTCTCAGAGATTTTGATCTGGGCAGGGGCCCAAGACATGTATTTTGGAGGGAATAAAGGAAATTAACACATGGAAAGTGCTTAGAAGGGCTCACATTAAGCACTCAGCAAGTCAACTACTTTATTCATTATTATCCAAAATGTCGACAGATATTGGGTATCTATTCCGTTCTGCACTGGAAATGTCAACACTGATAAGCCAACACCTCTGCCATCTTATAGAAGGAGAGATTGAAACTAGTAAATTCAAAGAGTGCTATATCCAACCTTCCATCAAGGCCTGTCTTTCCTGCCTCCAGATCCATCCATGTCTCTCCATCCCCACTGCCCACAGCCATGGTCCAGGCCACCGTCACCTCTTACCAGAATGACTCCGACAGCCCCTGTTTTTCTCTGCCTCCAACAGCACAACCAGAGTGTCTAAAAGGCACATATTCCTCCGCTCCTGTCAGTTCCCACATCTCTTCTAGAGCAAGCTGCCAGCAAACAAAACATAACCAAACTGGGATGGATTAGATCTTGTGGGTTTCTTTCATCAACACCATGCTTACTTGTGCGTTTCCAGTGATGTGTATGCAGGATGTGTGTGTGTATTGGACACCATCTAGTGGACAGTAGGGCAACTTATTTCCAACCTACAGAATGAACTCCCCAAGCCCTAGTCAAGCTTCCTAATAGCAAAGATTTACTACATAGCCAGATTTTAAAGGCAGAGATTGCTCTTGACTTCACAATAAGGTCAGTGTGGCAAAGGCAACTTACAGCCTGCGTCCACGCAGCTGCCCTGACAATGCACTCAAGGAAGGGAAGATTAGGGTTGTTCCACAAAAGGGTGACCTGGCCTCAAGGGCCAGCTCTGGCGCCAAATGCCTGATCAGGAGCAGTTCTCCCAGTGCCCAAGGCTTCCGTTGCCTCATCTGTAAACACATAGCTTATACTAGATGAATCCAAAACCCCTTCCAGTTCTAACAGCCTATGTGATTGTATTAAATCACACTCCCCCTGCCAACCATAGCTTTCCTGGAAATGGGACGACTGTATAATTTATCATCCAAGCCAGGACACTTTTCTTCTAAGAGAAATGCTAAATCAGACCATCCGAGGCAAACCAAGACAAATGGCTGTAAAGTGGACCATCCGAGGCAAACCAAGACAAATGGCTGTCCACCTATAAAGAGGCAGCTCTTCGGAAACGTCACTCACAGGATGAGGATAACGCTTTCCACGCTTGACTCAAGGATAGATTGGAAAGGGAGAAAGTCCATCTATCTGGAGTGCCTTGGTTTGGGTTCCCTCAGAAGCAGATCTGGTAGAAGGATTTGGGTGGTGGTTTATTTTGGAGTAGGAGGGAAGTGGGGAAGAAATGAGACAGGGGAGAAAGTATCACCTAGTTAGGCCACTTAATCAAGCCAGTTCCTTCTGGGGGCAACTGAAGTTTAATCCAGATGGGAAACCCTGGGAGCTTCACGATGATCCCACCCCTGGGGCAAGGGATCTGGGTACTTATACATCATTAACCAGAGCAGATCCCGGCTGCTGGAATTGGGGTGGGGGCATGCTGGGTGGAGGAGACAAGGGAACATAGTGGGGGCACCAACAGAGTCTACTACACTGGGGTTTGGGGACGTTTTCATGGTATCATATAGGAATGTATCACAAAGA
This sequence comes from Camelus dromedarius, assembly GCF_036321535.1. NCBI lineage: Eukaryota > Metazoa > Chordata > Mammalia > Artiodactyla > Camelidae > Camelus > Camelus dromedarius. Next base: position 20,937,180 of record NC_087456.1, read on the forward strand.
AAGAAGGAAGGAATAAGAGATGGCTTTGCCTAATATTTATTAATGAGAGACTGGGGTTCCTAAAAGTGCAATGACCCCACGAGAACCCCCAAACCCACCACCATCACTGTTAAGAAGAAAGGACTCTTCCTCACTCCCAATAGGAAAGGTTTTTTAAGTATAGTCCTGGCCTTTCTTTTCTCCTTTCCTCTCCCGCCCATAGGAGATAGATGTACCTAATTGGTACCTTTGTCCCCACACCCACAAGGCAGGTCCAGACATGCCTTCAAGGTCCACCTCATTCTGGGGTTCAGTATTAGCAAGACCACTGACTCAAAGTCTTGTCCTTCAAGCTGGCCCCTATCTGTAGTAAAGGGGATATTTTTCTTTCCTCTTTTGTGTTATTTCTCAGTGTCTCTAAAGCCCAGGGTAGAGAAAAGGGTGCCATTTATGGGGGAGCCTCTGGGACACCCAGACAACGGGCAACATCAAGCTACCAGTCAGTCGTTTCCTCGCCTCTTTCACTGCAGTTTGCAAATTTCCTCCCTTTTTGTGTTCCCTCAAAACTAACTTCAGTGTTTGTTTGGATATAATTTTCCTTGCCATTGTTCATTTATTTTGCAAACATTTATTAAGTTCTTTTTGTGTCTGTTACTGTGCTAGGTAGAGTTTCAAAAATGAGCCAGATACTCTTTGTCCTCAAGAATTCACAGCATAAATGAGAAAGCCAGTGATGTGAGCGGATTATTAAAAAACAGGATGTAGCATACGGTTGAAGAGAGTCCATGAGTTTAGCTAGGCTCTGTGCAGCTTTAAGAGAAGAAGGCCTCTTTGGTTGTGTCCCCAGGACACAGTCCCTGGGTCTGGAGAGGGGACTTGTCCTCCATGCCCCATCCGCAGTGTAATCCAGGGTTGACCTGGCTTCCTGAGTCTGAATCATCACTGGTACCCACTGCCACTTCCTTATCCCCCTGCCCACATGTTCATCTCACAATAAGAGAATGCTTCTTTCCAGTAGACTAGCCCTCGACTCATGAATGAATCGTGTTCCTGTTGGGGCAGAGTGGGGAAGACATGGGATGGAATGGCTGTGCTCTCCCACTCTGCCTTCGCTAGCTGGCTGAACTTTGGGAAATCACATTACCTCTGGCTTCAGCTATAAATCCAGGAGACCAGACACAGCTCCAAGATCCCTCCCTGTTTAAAATGTGTTGGGGGTGGAGAATGGGGGTGCTGGGTTGCTATTATTGTCTTCCAGGGAATTAGATTCAACTCAGTTAGTTCTCTTAAGTCAAATAACAAATCACACCAGAGTAGAGTTCTACTGTAATTCAAAACATCAAATCTTAAAACATTAAATTATTTGTGTGTATTTAGTTCTAACTAAATTTTCCGCCCTCTGAAATTGTACAAAAAGGAGAATCACTGATTTTGATGCAATTTTTTTTAAAAAAGAATAATTATTGAACAATAAATCATAACAGTTGAAAAGAGCCTGTGTGTGAATTCGGTTAGGAACTCTGCACTCTGACTAGAATTATGTAATGATTTCCAAAGCAGCTCTGTTTCCTAAACACAGAGATTCCCGACTGTATTGTAATGTAGCTGTGGCTTGGTGAATCTATTTCCCCCTCAAATTGGTGAGCTACCTGTAGCTTTATTTTCTTCCCTTTCTTTCATTATATGTTTTTTAAAAGAACAAAGGAGTAAAATAAGATCGGCTCAGTCACTGAGAGAACAGGGACAAAGATCTTTAAACTAGAAGCAAGGGGATAAAAATGTCCATAACACATGGCTTTGCTCTCACTCGAGAAACGAGCTTGCTGCCAGCACTTAAGTCCCTGCATCGGCCCCAGACCTACAGACCAAGCTGTGATCCTCCTGCAGCTCTTTCTAGAACATCTCAGTCCATCACAATCAAGCCTCATTTTTGCAGAAAATTAGCGTCCAGGACAATTACGTGGGCTTGAAAGGGAACATAATTTTCTGAGGCAATTGTGAGTTTCTTTATGTCAGCCTCATGTTTCAAAATAACTAGGCTTACTGCTGTGTGAGAAATACACTCAGGAGAAGCTGGCCTCCGTGGGCAGAGAGGTGGGTAGCGGCTCCGGCAGAGCACTGGGCACTGGCAGGGGCTCAACCTGCCTGCTGGACTCAGCCCACCACTACAGGGTTCCTCTCTTCACCAGGCCCTGTTGGATTTGCCCCCAACTTCTTTAAAGGCAAGTCAAAGAAATTTTTTTTACATATTTATATGTGTATTCAATCATTCATTCATTCAACAAACATTTACTAAGTGCTAGATGCTAGGCTAAGGGTTAAGAATACAAAAGAATTCATGTGTTAAAACTTATCTATATTACCAAGTAGGAGAGCTGTGTTAGTCACCCATTCTTCCATTCATCCATTCATTCATTCATAGGGCACTAGAGGTATAATAAGACTCTCAAGTAATAAGGGCCAGTCCTCAAAAAAATTTACAGGTTCAGTAGGAAATGCTAAGGGTCATGATAAAGGTCATTGTAGGGGGCTGCCTTTCATTCATTCATTCAATTCATTCATTTTGAGAGAAGATGCTTTTTCTAAATTGGCTGTCCCCAGTGTCCCTTTGGAATAATCTATGTTCAAGTGTTGCCAATCATTCAAAAATTCCAGCCCCCCCATTACCCCTTTTGGAGGCACAGCCTTCAAGAGTATTAGTGGGTGGGAGAAAACAAAACTGCAGGGGGCCAAGAAAACTCTTGGGAGGAAAAGGCAGACCCCAACTTCTCCACTTACTCACCAAAACTTCCCCGACCGACTAGAACAGTTCCATCTGAGGTCCACGGGCAACAAGTGGCCACAAGGACCCCAAAGATGCCAGGGCTCAGACCGTGGAGGAGCGTGCTGGTTACAGCACGACTGTGGCCTGCATTTTGAACTAAACAGCTGGACCCTCACAGACATTCTCTGTCCCCCATAGGGGGCCCCAGAAGGGCTCCGTGCTCATGGAGCTCCTTCAGCTCAAACTACATTTCCTCCTCTTGCACAAGGCTCAGAAGGCGGTACTCGAAGTGAGGGGGAGCCTTGTAGTCACCTGTGGCTCCACATTCATGCCAGGCACTGCTCTAGGCACCAGGGACACAGCTGTGAACAAGAGCTGCCCACCTTCTGGGGTGGCCACCAAGCAGCATGGCTTTATGAGCAGAGCAGAAGTCTTTCATCCTTCCTCATCCCCGAAGTAACATGGCTTTCTTTTGTTCCTACAGGCTGCCTGTATTACTTGTATAATCAGGAAAAACAACGAGGCAGTTTCTATAGTGGCTTTTAAAAAGGAGGACGAGGCAAGGAGGGTGAGGCCATGTGTGGTGGAGGCGGCCATGGAAACAGCCCTTCTCTGCCTCTCACTCTGCACAGACCCCGGCTTCAACCGCCCACCCCAGTCTCCCATGATCATTTCTTTCTTCCTTCATCCTGCAAGAGCATTGTTTTTCTTTAGCCTCACTCTGTTAATAAACCAGGCAACATAATGTATGGTAAAGAGCATTTGAAAGTTAAGAACAAACAGGGGAATATTTACATCATTTACAAAGAACTGTGACCCTTACAGTAAACAATGTGGGGAATTTTTTTTAATTGCAGTTTAGTTGATTTACAATGTTGTGTTAGTTTCTGGTGTACGGTGTAGTGATTCAGTTATACATATATACATATTCTTTTTCATTATAGGTTATTACAAGATACTGAATGTGGTTCCCTGTGCTATACACAGTAGGACCTTGTTGTTTATCTATTTTATATATAGTAGTTTGTATCTGCTAATCCCAAATTCTTAATTTATCCCTCCCCTACTGGGATTCTTTTTTAATGGGCAAAATGTAGAATAAGAAATTCATAGAGAAATTGAAATAGCCAATGAAATATTAAAAAGATATTCAGCCATTATTGGCAATCAAAAACTGTATAAACAAAAATAACATTACAAACTGACCATACTAAGTGTTGGTAAAGACATGGAGCTAATGGAACTCTCTGACACTGTTTTGGGGGTGTAAATTGGGACAACCATTTTGGAAAACTGTTTGGCAGAATCCACTCAAGTTAAACATGTGTAAACCCTATGATTTGGCAATCCCATTCCTAGGTAAATATCTAACAGAAATTGGTACAAAGGAACACCAAAGGTGTACATTCTAGTGGATAGTAAGGAGACTTGAACTAGCCAAAAACATGGAAACAGCCTAAATGTCCATCAATAGAAGAACAGAAGTACAGGGAGGTATGGTCACCCAATGGACTAGTATACAGCACTCAGATGAACAAACTGCAAACACATACAACAATGGGGTGAATCTTACAGACATAATGTTGAGCAAAAGAAGTCAAGCACAAAAGAACACAGGATGTGGTTCCATTTGTATGAAGCTCAAACGCAAGCAAGACAATAAAGATAGATGCCAAGAAGTGTTTGGTGAGAGGTAATATCGGGGAGCGGGCATGAGGGATGCTTGTGAGGAGCTGGAAATGTTCTATAACCTGAACTGGGTGGTGGTCATGCGGGTGGATTCCCTCGGTAAAAATTCATCAAACTGTTCACTCAGGTGCACTCTGTGCACTTTACTGTGTGTATGTTGTTCTTCAACAACATCATTACAAATAAAATCAGGAAACCATTAGGTTCTCAAAATTTAAGGGTGCCTTTCCCCACACTTTCACAGCAGTGGATATTGTTAGTCTCAAGTGCTACTCCGGAAACATAAATTGGTAGGGCCTCTTCAAAGGGCAATTTGCCAGATTCTCTGGAACTTGTTTATGTACACACCTCATCGGCCATCCCACTTCTAGGACTCCGTCTCAGAAATAACAGCACAGGTGTATAAAGACAAACATGTAAGGGTGAAAGTGGCAGCATTATGTTTTTTAAAAACCAAAAAAAAAAACTAGATTTTTGAAAAGTCAAGTAAATGAAGGGGAGACAGACTGAGTCATCTAATATCCATCCCACCCCAAATCCCAGAGAAGAGATATTTTAAAGTAATTAATAAACTCATAATAGCACAGGAAAACAAGACATCGTGCCATCAGTGTGTTCTGATCACCTCCTGATTACCCCACTGGTGAAGGAGGGAGGGGTCTCCTGCCCTAAATAGTACGAGATGGCTGAACACTTGACACGTGGCACGATTACACAAGCCCAATATTTTACCATTTGTGTTTTAGGGGACCCTTACTATACTACAGTAGGGTCTAACAGTACTAAACACAGCAGAAGAACTAACACCTAAAGAAACATTATTAAAAGAGCAATAAATGCTAGAGTATATCCATAAAACTGTCAGTGGGAGATACTGGAAAGTAAAACATATAATGGCTAAAATTAAAAAGCCAATAAAAGGTGGAGTGAGGAGCGCAGTGGACACAGCTGAAGCGTTCATTAGTGAGCTGGGAAACTGAGTTGAGAAAGTCTCTCATCATCTGCAAAAAGTTAAGGAAATAAACAAAGACTTATGAAATTATGAGGATATTTCCGAAAAACAGAGCAAAGCAAATAGCCAAAGCTAATTTCTGCTCTTATTTATTTTACCTCTGTCTTTATACTTTGAGTTTATTCTATTTTTTTATCACTTCCTTTTTTAAACTATTTTTTAATTGAAGTATAGTTGATTTGTAATATTGTGTTAGTTTCAGGTGTACAGCAAAGTGATTCAGATATTATGTATATTTAAAAATTCTTTTCCATTATAGGTTATTACAAGATATTGAATATAGTTCCTTGTGCTATACAGTAAATCCTTGTTGTTTATTATCACTTCTTAAATATGGACAGTAGTTCACTCATTTTGAGGCTTTCTTCTTCTCTAATAGAAGTATTTAAGTCTATAAATTGCCCTTAAGGGCCAATCTTGCTGTATTCCACAATTTTGACACAAAATAATTTCACTAATGTTCAGTTCTGGGCCTTCTAATTTTTTTTAAATTAATCTTTTTAAAAACAATTACCATTTTAAAAATCTGGGTATAATTTACACAGAATAAAATACACAGATTTTAAGCGTTCAATTTGGTGAGTTTCAGCAATTGTAATCCCCAAGTATCAAAATCCGAAACAAGATACAAAATATTTCCATCCCTTCAGAAAGTTGCCCCTTCCATTCAGTGTGCCCCTTCCATTCAATACCCACCCATTCCTGCTACAATTACTGTTTTGGTTTCTATTACCAGAATCATACAGTGTTGTGTGTGTATTGTGTTTATATACCACTTCTTTATCCAATTATCTGTCGATGATAAAAAATAAATAAAAAGTGACAACTCAGGGAGGGAAGTGAGGTTACATGATGAAGTAGAACTTTTATCTTTTGCTCTGTACATGTTTGTATTCTCTAAATCAGCTCTGCCCAAAACAAATACAATGCAACACACATATGTAATTTTAATTTTCTATTAGCCACATGTTAAAAAAGAAACAAAATTAATTTTAATCATTTATTTTATTTAACCCAATATTCCAGAATGTTATCATTTCAACATGGAATCAATACAAACAAATTGCTAACATGATATTTTACTTCATTTTTTTCATACTATGTCTTTGAAATCCAAAGCGCATTTACACTTACAGTACATCTCAGTTCAAACTTGCCACATTTCAGGAGCTCAGCAGTCATATGTGACTAGTGACTGCTGTATTGAAGGACAGAGGTCTAAATATTTTACAAAAAGGATGTGTTTGTATATCTTGTGTGAAATATGAAAACTCAGTATAGATAAAATAAATATAAATAACATTATCATCTCTCCAAACAAACCAACAAAAGTTATGGTTCCTCTATATTATAAATTTGCATGCAGCCATGGAAAGGAATGGTATCTGTAGGATATTAAAAAATGTAGGGTACAATATGGACATAATATGATCTCATACTGTGTATGAGTGTGCATGTGCGTGTGCGTGTGCGCGCGTGTGTGTGTGTGTGGGGAAAGAATCTGGCAGGATATAGGCTAAACTATAAACAGTGATGAGTGACGACCTAGGAGGTGTGGGAACCAGGAGGGGTTGGGCAGTAGAAAGGCTGTTACTGTTTATTCTATTTATGCCTGTGTTATTTGATTTGTTGCTTGTTTGGTTTTGTTGTTTAGTTTTATCAAAGGGAAACCACAATAAATCCCTGACGCTCAGGCTCAGGGTGTCCTCAGGCAACTCTGGAGGTCCTGAGAGATGGTGAGCAGGTGGAGACACATTTCTCTGCTCCTGTTCAGTCACCCATTCCCCACCCTCCCACACACACACAAGAAACTAGGATTCCTTTGGAGCTGGACAGACAACTGAAAGCAATAAATATCTACAAATTTCAGAGAAAATTGAGCATGCCTGAAAAACAGGGATTTGATTAAATAAACATTTTCTAAGAGCCAACTAAATGTAAGGCCTCAAGCTGGCATAGAGAGAAAAAGTTCAGCAAATAGAATTTCTGCCAAGGAAGAGCTGAAACCTAGTCAGGGGACCAGCTCTGGCCACAGAACCAGGAAGGGCCTAGGAGAGAGCAAGCTTTCAGCACAAAGAAAAGGATGGAGACAGTGGCTTAATAGGAGGCTCTGTAAACTGAGAGGGAAATGGCAGAGGCTGAGTTCTCATCCTGCTTTTAACACTGGGTGACCTTGGGCACGTCCATTCATCTCTCCACATCTCCATTTTCTTATCTGAAAATAAAAACAGCTCCTAGAAAGAATATAACTTTAAAAAAATAAATACAGAGCACAGAGATTGTGTCTGCCCTGGGAGGAGAGGGGAGGAGAGGACCTCTGTCATGCTGTGTGGGAGCCCAGGCCCCGTGGAGAGGCCACGTGGAGGTGTTTCAGCTAACAGCTCAGCCAAGAGCCAGCTGCAGCCACGAAAGGATGTCTTTGAGTTGACTCCAGCCCCCTTTGACCGAAACCACCTGGGACCCTGGGTGCAACCCAGCTGGCTGAACCCAGCAGAGCCCCAGAAACATGACAGGTAACAATCACAGCGACTTGGGTTGTTTCCACCTCGCAGTTCTGCGTGGTTGCTTCTGCAGCAGTAGAGAACTACAACAGGGAAGTAGCAAGAGGGCGGAGGACAGCACTGACCAAAGACCCCACTGAAGTGAGCAGCCTCCATTCAGCTCCAGCCAGTTGGTGCCATGCGGGAATGCAAAGGCCCAGTGACCCCACATTTCAAAATTTTCAAGTGAAAACAGAAATCCAGGCTTTTATGAGAAATATCCAGGTTTGGAAATGTTGACAAATAGTTCAAAAAACAATTTTAAACCTATTCAAGACAATGCTGTGGGCTGAATTTGGCCTTCAGGCCACCAGTTGTTTGTGTCTGGTTAAGCAAAGTGGAGTGATGACTGCCTGCCTAGCCCCTTCTTTCTCTGGGGACCTCCTGCTCCCCATCCACATAGCTACAGAGAAGCCCTCATGTTCTTACCTGATGGTAACTCTGGATCACTGCTAATTGGTCCAGAGGTGGGCATCTGACCCACACTAGTTTCATCAGAATTCTTACTTGGAATGTTTTATGCAAAACAGAGAGAAAAAGACCCCTTGGTGGTAGGAGTTGCAAGAAAGTGAGGTCAGGAAACATGGGTGGCCTTGACCTCTGCCATATTGGCAGAAGCCAGTCTCCTATGAGAGAGGAAGATGCTCCAGAGAAGCAGAGACAAGAAACAGAGAGAGTCCCACAGCATCTCAGTCCCCAGATCCCACCAGCCCCAAAGTCCATGTGCATTTAGTTCTTCCCATCTATTCACAGATACCCCAGTATCCCCTCCCCAAATCCCCTTTTTGGTCTAGCTTCTTTCAAGCCGGGTTTCTATCACATATAATTAAAAAGTTTTAATACAGGAAGAAGCTCAATGGAGGGTCCTATGCAGGGTAGAAGTCATGATCAAATTTATTTTTTAAAAAGATAACTTTGGCAGTGGCTGTTAGAAGAGGGTGAGATGAACAATGCTGAGGGAAGAGGTGGTCAAGTCAACGGCAGAGTGAGCGAGAGCAATGGGCAGGAGAGGCAGCAGACAAGGCTTAAACCACCAGGGATGAGCAGGTCACTAGACATTTCCGGTTCATGTTCTTATGCGAAAACTGGGGTTTAAGAAATACCTACCTAGAGACATTGCTAAGGCAAGTGAGAGTGACGGGCACTGGGCAACTCTATGCCTCCCTGAGGAAAAATAACTGAATGTGGGTAGAGGGGGTCTGAAGAAGCCTGGAGGCCAAATGCCATCATAGAAACTCTGTGTAAACTTGCCGGAAGGAGCCCGGGGAAAAGCATCCAGATCCTTCAGTTAACTTCTCACGATGTCCTTTAAAATACTCAGAAAGCTAGAGAGCCTTGTCTGCCAAAGAGAAAGGAAATTGGAGGCATGGCAGAGTGGACAAGGCCTTTTAGAAAACAGAAATGAAAACGTCTATTCCTCCTGAAGTGGAAACAAAAGGAAGTCCAGGGACTCCAACACACCCAAAAGGCCTCCTTTGGCCTCTTTCTCCTGTTCTGAGCACCACCCCCAATCCCAAGGAGATCCTGGTCTGTCTACTGGCAATGATGCAAAGAAACTGGGAGGGATGTGAGTGACGGTGCTGCAGATGGCAAGCAGCCTGAAAAGAAGGCTGTTCAGCGGAAGGAAAAGTACCAAAATGATCTTGCTGCATCCTGAGCCAAAGGAAAGCTGGTGTGGCAAAAAAGGATACTGTCAAGGCTGATACAAACAAGAAAAAAAGGTAGAGGAGAAAGACAAAGAAGGAGAGAAAGATGAGGAGGAGGAAGATAAAGGCAACAAAGTTGAAGATGATGTTTATTAAGCATTTAATCTCCCCTGGACACAATTCATCCCTTTTAAATTAAAAAGAAAGAAAGGAAGGAAGAAATGTCAAAATTTGGTAAGATTTGGGTTTTTAGAGGGAGATACTATTAAAAAAGAGTTCCCAAATAATTCTTTAGACAACCCTGTCCTGGTGGTATTTTCGATTGCCACCAACCCCATCTGGTATCTATTGTATATGGGTTATAAATCAGCATGAGAATTCAAAGCAGGTTCTTGTCAGTGCACAGGACAAATTAATTGCATAGGGGCATGGGCATTTTTCAGCTGTCTCTCACACAGCTTATACAAAATAGTTGTTATTCTGTTACTGAAAAGTACCCTATAATTGGGGGTGGGAGAGTTGCAACTGTTCTGTGATGGTCTGAATGCTTCTAAGTAAATGCAATTGTTTATTATTTTTTAAAACCCATTTTATGGCATTATAATGAGGGGCAAACAAAATAATGTTTAGGGAAGCCCTTTGTAAAATATGAAAATCTGTATAAGCAGGAAGTAACATTATTAAACAGTTGTGGCTGTGCAGAGGAAGTCCCAAGTGTGGATTCATTCATTCATTCAACAAAGATTTTTGCATGCTTGGCACTATTCCAGGCACTGAGGATGTTACAACGAAAAAAAAAATAGATAATAACCCCTGCTCTGGTGGAGCTTACATTTTGGTGAGGGAGACAGATAATAAACAAATACACGTGTAGAAAGTGTGCTGTAGAGTAGTACGTGCAAAGAAGAACATAAGCAAGACTGAGCGTCTTAGCAGGGCTGGTGGCAGTGATTTGTAAGTAGAAGCTGAACCGCGAGAGAGAGCGAGCCCTGAGCTCCCTGGCGGACTGTTGGAGGGAAGGGGTCGGGACGGAAATGCCAATCTCCGAGGTGAGAGTGGGCTTGCAGTGTTCGGGGAACCCTCAGGAGGCTGGTGTGGTTCGGGCAGTCGGAGTTGGGGGAGAGGGTGGCAATGAAGTCGGAGAAGCAAGCCTCCAGGGCTCAAATTCAGCCACAGGAAGAATTTTGGCTTTTGTTCTAAGTGTGATGAGAAGCCTTTGGAAGGTTTTGAACATATAAGTAACACAGATTGACATCTAAAGCAACCTCACATGTTTTCATGGGAGAAAAGGCTGCAGGTGGGCTGGCACGGAAGGAGACTGTCTCGGAGCCACCAAAGATGACGGCAGTCCCGATAGTGGTGCTGTGCTGATGGGAAGATGGTGAGAAACTACTAAATACCAAATCAGGATTCAGGGATGGATTGGATGTGGAACAGTCAAGTTGACTCCAAGGCTTTTGGTCTAAGCAATGTGGAGAACCGTGGACCATTTCCTGAGATGGAAAGCACTGGGGGAGGTTTTGGACATCACTGGAGAAGCATACAAAACATCCAAACAGAAATACAAGTAGGCAGTAGAATATGGCTGGCTCTCCTTAGGGTTCTAGGGCTGGAATTCTCAAACTTTGTATGTGCACACAGGACCCATTTGTCCATCCAGTGAAGTCTACAGACCTCTAATGCAACAGTTGCTTCTAGATACACTATTAGGAAAGCTATCGAAGAAGTCACAAAACAGAAAGCCTCACTGACCAAATTAAGATGCTTGAATTGTGTTGCTTATTAAATCAATTTGAAACACCTGATTTAAACCTCCTGTAGCAAGGGGAACAGCATGGGGTAGATAACACATATGGGACAGGGTAGGGATGAGTGGGAAGCATACTGTCCCGGCATCATGCAGTGTTCTACTGTTCTGTCTCTCTCTGTGTCTCTTTCTCTCAATGTCTCTGTCTCTGTCTCTCTCTCTGCAGCATCAGCCAACCCCACTGATGGAGGGGTTATGAAGACCAGAGCTGAAGATGCTCAAGGCTACTCAACAAAGAGTACTGGGAGCCAACTCATAGTCACCTATCAGATGTACACGTGGCCGCTGATGTAGCCTGCAGTCAGCCTGCTGAACAGACATGGGTTTTATCTGCAATTCTTGTGCAGAGCATATGGGACCATTATGTTATCACCAGTGAACAGCCATTAGGGGTGACACAGTTGTCAACCCAGAGGTCAAGTGATCACCCCTTTTGATTTGGTTACTAGGTAAAATTCTTTTATTTGTTCCATCATATATTCCACCTGCTCTATTTACCTTCTAACCAAGATTCTTGCCTATGTCTCACAATCTACTTGCCTACCAACATCCATGTCTCCTAAATTACTAAGCTCTCTTCTCTATATTTAACAAGTTTTATGTTTCATTCATCCTTTTTATTTTTCTTGTCTTCTGTAGTGGAACTGATTATTCTCAAAAAAATTATAATAATGTTTTAAATGAATAAAATAAAATGCAAAGAACTTAAAAAGAAACCAATTATATAAAAATATAGTTCTACATTAAATAAGATCTAATAGCAGCAGGTCTTTTAACTACCGCAATTTAAGCAGTGAGGAGCTTAACAATACCGAGTTCTCTCCCACAATTGTAAAGTGATAGGAAAACATCTGTGATGACTATTGCTGACAAATTCACAGCTACTGCTAATACAGCTGGGATTTGTGTTCACGCGTTAAAATTCATAATGAAGGTGATGCTGGATTTCAGTTAGTATTCGGTCCTAATGGTCTACGGACTGCGGTTAGAACCCCCACTGAGGGCCACTCCAAGTTGACCTCCCTTTAGCAGGCCGACCACATTCCCGAACCAGCCCAGCTCTTTCCAGACCTGCCAGCCCTCGGGGGAGAGAGGATACACTTATTAAAAGGGGATGGGGTGGAATTAGTTGTGATAGCACGTAAGACTTCTTAGGGACAAGTGGTTACAGAGGTGGTGCCTGATGGTTCAAAGAGCTAGCTGCAGGCGTGGTTCCTGCGGGACCCTGCCCCCAGCAGCCCTGTCGGCCTCGCGCAGCCGCGGGCGCCGAGGAAACACCGCCCCGCAGCCGGCAGGGGGCGCGCGCGCCGGCGGCCCCGCCCCGCGAGCGTGGGCGCCGGGGCGTGCCCGCCGCCAGGCATCAGCAATCTATCGCGAGCGGCGGGTGGTCTGCGCGGCGTGCTCGGCGGCGGCGGCGGCGGCGGCTCTGGGCGGTTGGGCGCTTACTGGGACCGGCGGGAGAAGCGGCGGTGGTGTGTCTCCAGGTCGCGGCGTCTGGCTCCCGGAGCTGCAGCGGCAAGAGAAGGAGGATGGCGGAGTCATCGGATAAGCTCTACCGGGTCGAGTACGCTAAGAGCGGGCGCGCGTCTTGCAAGAAATGCAGCGAGAGCATCCCCAAGGACTCGCTCCGGATGGCCATCATGGTGCAGGTGCGGGCGGAGAGGCCGCTTTGTGCGCGGCAGGGGCTTCCGCACGTCCCGGAGGGGTGGGGGGAGGGCTGGCCCGGAGCAGCGGGCCCGGTCGGCCGCTCCGAGACTGCGCGGGGCCTGCAGGCGCTGCTGCTGCCCCTCGTCCCGCTTGTGGCCCGCAGGGTGGACCCTTCCGGAGGGTTTTGCTGATCTTGCAGGAAAAGCCCGGGAATACTGTCTGGAGCTCGTGGTACCTTTTACTTTGTGAAAATAAGGAAGTACTTCCTTATTTCTGGGTGTTGGAATTCCTGTTTGTTTTATTGCCATTCGCCTTGGAAAGAAAATGTACACGTGGTCTTTTGAAACTAGTCCGGTTTTGACCTACCTAGTTCTGGAAGATTTTTGTCCTACATTGATGGTGGCGACTGGCAAATGAGGATTTTTTTAACCTATTTTTGGCTATCATTTCAACACCCGCTCACTCTCTTTTTCTTCTAATTATGCAAAACTATGCAAGTTGGTTCATTTCAGTAGAGCGCATTCACTTTTGGCTTAATTTATGGTTTAAAACATTTTCCCCAAACTTTCCAAGTTCACAGACACGTCCTCTTGATGCATTTGCAGCCATCTGGTTTGAGTAAGAATGACTGTGGAGGTTCCTCGTCTGGGCTTCGTAACAAACAGATTAGGGATTTCCCTCTGGTGGTCCGGGCCCTGAGGCTTCCCAGATGGCCAGAGGGGTGCTGGAGTGCCTGTGAGGTTGTGTCTGGAGACCTAGGTGGAGAGGTTCCTGCCTCCTCCTTCCAGCTCCAGTCTGTCTGGGTAATCCTGGTTCCCACCTCCAACGTAAAGCTATTATCAAGCTTAGTGCTCATAGTCCAGGTAACTTGATTTTCCTTCCCTGCGGTGAGACAATAATGTATTTTAGGAATGACCGGATAGTAGTTATGGGGTGAAGGGAGTGGGTACCAAGTGTATTTTAGGCTGTCTCATTTCATAATATGACAGGGACTAGGGTTGTCATCCTGGTATCTTTAGGGCCACCTGAACTCAATACCTAGCACACAGTACTTACTCATTCAGTAAACACTTGCTGAACACCTACTAGGTTCCAGTCACTGAGTAAGGTACTAGGGGCACAAAGAGAGACCACCTCTGGGAGCTTCTGGTTTTGTTAAAAGGGTGATGACTGGTTAATTGCTGTAGAGGGGTGGGTGCTGCTTATGGAGCTGTGCACTGGATGTTGTGTGCCCAGGATGGGAGCTTGCAGCCAAAGTGGCAGAAGTTGAGGATAGAGAGGTAGACAAGGCTTAGTATTTGAAGAGCCGTATCTCCCACAAAGAAAGCATCTTTTCATTTTATCCTAATGTTTGGGCGGCTGATGTTCTAAAGTTCTGTGTTAATGCGGGGGCTCTTAACCTGGAGTCTGTGGGATGACAGAACTCAATGGCATATAGTCCATGGGTTCAGATAAGAAAAAATTTTTATCTTTGTCTTCACTAGCCTTTAGATAAAATTCATTCTTTTCTTAAAATTACATTCATAATTATGAATGTAAGCAGCAAAGCAAAGGTGTTATATAACAGTACCTGTGATTTTTGTCATCTATAATAGTTACTTTCATGTCACTTTACAGTTACTGGGAATTTCTCAAAATAATCATTTATACTCATCACTACAAGATCACAGTAGTTATTAGAGTGGGTACTATATCTTGTTATTTAATGCTTTAAAGTTTATGAATTGCTTTATCCCAGTAAACTTCTGAAATGTTTTGATAATTATTTCAGTATGATTGATTTCCCTTTTGAGCCTCTGTATTTTATCATGCATTTTAAAATGTCGGTCTCTGAGAAAGAGACATCCAGAGGCGTCACCAGACAGCCAAAGAGGACCCTGTTCTATTGGGAAGGACAGACAGAAAATCTAAGTCCAGCCAGAGTGTGGAGGCTAGAATGACACTGGTGAGGGACAAAGAGTCCAGGGGAGTACGGGTGGTTTCTTGAGTAATCAATTCTTGAACCAAAGCAATTTAACATTCAGGGCCTTCCTTTTGCATTCCTGACAGTGAAAGAAATTATTATTAAAAGTAATTGTGGTTTTCTCCCATTGTAATGGGGGTGGAGTTGTAATTCAGAATGTAACATTGGCCCTGGAGGCTGAACTGGTGGCGGCCAGAAAGAAAGAAGTCATTCTTCTCCCTCTCCCCACTCCTGGGATCCAAAGACCGTCTTTTACATTTGTATGGGAGGACTGTTCTCTGAGTATCTAATACCTGATACTGGTGTCCCCTGAGGCTTTCCAGTCCTGACTAGGAGGGGCTGTGATGGGCCCTGGTGTTCTAGGGAGCACCTGAGGCAAACAGCCTGGTGACTTTCCTTGTAGTGATGGTCATTCTGCATACTCTCTGGGGTGGGCTGGCTGTGGTACGGCCTCCTTTTGTGGCCCATTTCTCAGGAAACAGACTGAGAGTGGGGACACTGGTGCATGGTGGGCGCCCCTGTTTGCTGAGTATACAGCCAAGGATCCTGCTGTTTGCTCAAGCCCTGTGGCTGCCAAGTGGAGGCAGTAGTCTTGTGACCTTTGTCTAGTTCCCTTCCTGCCGAATCATCCCGGTCCTCAGTTCTAAAGGAAAGCCCTGCCTTGGTCAAGAGTTCTTTCCTTTCAAGGGAGAACAGGGCCCCGAACAGCCCCCCGAGCTTGTGCTGTGAATACACCCGTGCCCAGCCCTCTCTGGTGCCTGGCACTGCCTGGTGGTTGGGGACACACACAGAGACCAAAGTTAAGGGGCAGGTGTGGGGCCCCAGCAGAGCAAGAAAGAAATGTCAAGAGTTCCAGTGGGGTGAGGGCACGTGCCCTCCTCTGCACTTAGAGAAGGTGTAGACGGGGTACCAAGGTGGGAAGAGCCAGTTCAGAGCCACTGCAGATGTTGTAATCAGACGTCCAGATGCTTAAGAATGTGTCGGCTGCCTTGATGAAAGTTTGAGAGCCAGGAGAAGAATCCCCTGTCTGAAATGCCATTTGTTGTCTGTTTGAGGAGGGCTGACTTTTGTTCGATTTGGAAGGAGTGTCTTTTCCACAGCAGGAGTTCCTCCATCCTCCTTTCTTCCTTCTTCCCTCCATTTTTGAGTACCCACCACAAGTAGGCGTTGCAAGTTGCTAGCAAGACAGGCGTCAGCCCCTCTGGGAGCTTCTAACCCAGTGCAGGACACAGACAGGAGGGGGCCTGCGGGGACCTGAGGAAGTGCTGTTCCCTCAAGGTAGGGCCGGGGAGCATCCTGGGCCCAGGGAACAGCCAGTGCTGCTGTAAACTCAAGCTGCATGGTGCTGAGGAGTCCTTGTGCCCTGACCTTATTAACTCTACATTTTGTTTAATACTGGATATTAAATCTAGAGAGAGGTCACTCACTGAGTAGGAAGGGGCCAGTTGGGAGACCTTGTCACTGCTTTTTCAGAACACTTCCCCTGTCCCCATGACTCTGTCCTAAAAGTTCTGCATGGTACTTATTTTTAATACTGTTTTAGTATTTTTATGCCATCCGCTTGGCATTTAATTTTATGTTCTCTTAAAGCAGATGTTTGGGGCCTCCCTTGCTTCAGTCAGAGCCGTTTGTGTATTTTTAAGTACCTCTTCCTGCCGAGTGGTGTAGTGGAAAGAACTATGGTCACAGGTTCAAGCTGAGGCTGAGTCCCTTGCCTGTGTGACCCACCCCCATACAACTGTCAAATGGGGTGGTGGTTTCCCAGAGGCAGTTGCGGGGTGTCCCATGAAGGGACCTCCCAGTTCTCTGGGGGAGGGCGCCTCCCTCCGGTCCCTTTCTCTCTCATAGATGTCGATTCATTCCACACACATCTGTGTGGCTGCTGCCAGCGTGACACTTATGGGACACATTTGCCTGGCCTGATGCCTTATCTGGAACTCATTCCCCGTTGTTCTGAGTGCACAGAGCCCTTTGGGCCACACGGGTACTGGTGGCCTGGCCTGATGGCAGTGGTAGGGCCTCCCCTAGTGCGGGGATTCAGGGAGCAGGGCAGCGTCTTTGTGTTTCCCATGCCCTCACCAATCTCTGAGCTGAGTCTGTGACTGAAACTCATGGGCCAGTGTAGTGACAGTATGTGGCTGAGTTCTGATCTGAAAGGCCGCTGGTCTGTCCCAAGGGTGGGCTCGGTCCTGGTCCTGGTCCCCAGGGCCAGCTCAGCACCCGGCAGTCACTTTCTTAGCTCTGAGGGACCATCCCCAGGGGTGGGTGCTGTGGCCCATCCGTTTGCAGCTTTTCCCCTGCAGCCTGGGCTTGGATGTGGGGTGCTGAGGGCCAGGCTTGAGCTCACTGCTCTTTTTCCTCCTCTGACTCCGCTCTTCCAGTCGCCCATGTTTGATGGGAAAGTCCCGCACTGGTACCACTTCTCCTGCTTCTGGAAGGTCGGCCACTCCATCCGACACCCCGACGTCGAGGTGGACGGGTTCTCCGAGCTCCGGTGGGACGACCAGCAGAAGGTCAAGAAGACCGCGGAGGCTGGAGGAGTGACGGGTGCGTCGCGGCGGGGAGGCGGCGGGGGGACAGGGGGGTCTTTTCCAAGAGAACAAAGGGAAAGCCCTTCAGCTCGCCCCCTGTCTGACACATGCGTGTGGAGGACAAGGTGCTGTTGCTTCAGCAGCACCTCAGTGACCTGGTGACATTTTGTTTCTCCAGATGCTTGAAATATAGCCCTTAAATTTGTTGTGGTTTTTTTAATAGACATTGTTTTTTAGAGTAGTTTTCGGTTCACAGCAAAATTAAGCAGAAATAACAGGCAGTTCCCAGATACCCACAGAGGCAAGTCCCCCAGAGATGGTCCATTTGTTACCATCCCTGAATCTACATCGATGCATCATCTCCCAAAGTCCATAGTTTATGCTAGTGATCACTCGTGGTGCTGTACATTTTATGTGGGTTTGGGCAAATGTATAATGACATATATCCATCATTATAATGTTGTACAGAGTATTTTCACTGCCCTATAAAATTCCTCTGTGTTCACCTGTCTTTCCTTCCCTCCCCCCAACCCCTGGCAACCACTCATTTTTTTTTTACCCTCTCCATAGTTTCTCCTTTTCCAGAATGTCACATAGTTAGAATCACTCATTATGTTGCCTTTTCAAATTAGCTTATTTTACTTAGTAAATTGCATTTAAAGTTCCTGCTTATCTTTTCATGGCTTGGTAACATTTCTTTTTAGCACTGAATAATATTCCATTGTCTGAAGGTACCACAGTTTATTTATCCCTTCACCTACTGAGGAACACCTTGGGTGCTTCCAAGTTTTGGCGATTATGAATAAAACTGCTGTAAACATCCAAGTGCAGGGTTTTGTGTAGACATAAGTTTTCAGTTCATTTGGGTGAATACCAGTTTGCACAGTTGCTGGTTTGATTATATGGTAAGAGTATGTTTAGATTTATAAGAAACCGGCGAGCTGTCTTCCAAAGTGTCCAAACCATCTTATATTCCAAGCAGCAGTGAATGAGAGTTTCTGTTATTCCTTGTTCTTATCAGCATTTGTTGTACCAGTGTTTTGGATTTTGGCCATTCTGATAGGTTTACAGTGGTTTCTTGTTTTAATTTGCAGTTCCCCAGTACCATATGATGTTGAGCATCCTTTTTTTTTTTTTTAATGTTGAGCATCTTTTCACATGTTTATTTGCCATCTATTTATGTTCTTTGGTGAGAGGTATGTTCAGATATTTTCCCCATTTTTTAATCAGGTTCTTTTTATTGTTGAGTTCGTAGTATAGTTTGGATAATAGTCCTTTATCAGATGTGTCTTTTGCATACAGTTTCTCCCAATCTATGGCTTGTCTTTTTTACTCCCTTGGCATTGTCTTTCACAGAGTGGAAGTTTTCAGTTTTAATGAAGTGCACCTTATCAGTTACTTCTTTTGTGATTTGGATCTGGTGTTATATCTAAAACGTCATCACCATACCCAAGGTCATCCAGATTTTCTCATGTGTTATCTTCTAGGCATTTTATAGTTTCATATTTTACATTTAAGTCTGTGATCCATTTTAAGTTAATTTTTGTGACAGGTATAATGTTCATCTAGGTTAAATTTTTTGCATGCAGACGTCCAGTTGTCCCAGCACCTTGTTGAAAGAGCTGTCTGTTCTCCACTGTACTGCCTTTGCTCCTTTGTCAAACATCAGTTGACTGTGTCTGTATGGGTATATTTCTGGGCTCTGTTCTGGTGTCTTTATCAATCTGTCTATTTCACCAGTACTGTACTGTCTTGATTATGGTAGCTTTATAGCTTGAAGACAGGCAGTGTCAGTCCCCTGACTTTGTTCTTCAATGTTGTGTTGGTTACTCTGGGTCTTTTGCCTCTCCGTGTAAACTTTGGTCAGTTTGTCAATATCTACAAACTTCACTTGTTGAGATACCTTTAAATTTTAAATGATTGATTTTTTTATTACCTTTTGAAGGAGATCTTCCATGACTGTATTCTCATTTCTCTGCCTTCCTGGGAACTGACCCAGTTTAACCTGTTGTGACTCCAGGCTGTTGATGGGAACATCAGCTGTCCTTCCCGAAGGAGTCATTAGTGCCTATGCTAAACTGTTTCCTCTATTTGCTGTCTTTCTTGCAACTGTGCATGTTTATCTCAAACTTCTCTGATCTGCTGGAAACAGGTCAGAAACAGCTCAGAACTGTAAATGAAAACAACAATAAATTTGCCAAGAAAGGGTCTGGAGGGTGAGTGTATCAGTTTTAGCAGAGGGCAGATAGAATAAAAATTTTCTTGTTCTGTGATTGTGTTCAGGATGGTGGGGGTTATCCATTTAGGGACCTAGGTATGTTATATCTAGTTAAAATTTATATGTTCAAATTATGTTATTTTATAATGTGAAAAAGGATGGTAATTTTGCTGTAAATGTGTTTCTTTTGTGAAATTATGATATGTCATAAAGTTAAGATACTACCTACTAATTGTCAGGGATTTTTCATCCAAGGAGCCTAACTTAATATATTTAGACATACAGAAAGTTTAAATCATCCCAGATCCTGTAATTCAGAGAGAACTATCATTAATAATTATCTTATTAGAAAAATTTTTTCTATTCAAATATTGCTCTATGTGTTTATCTTCTTTCCTGTAGAAATAGGATCCCACCCTAAGTATTACTTTTTTTTAAAGGCTCAGTCACCTTTTTTAGTGGTAAGATATGCATAACACAATATTTACCATCTTAACCATTTTTAAGTGCACATTTCAGTGATACTAAATGCATTCACATTGTTCTGCAGCCATCCATCTCCATCTCCAGAACTTTTTCATCTTCCCAAACTAACGCTCCATCCCCATTAAACTATAACTCCCCTTTTCTCCTCCCCCAGTCTCTGACAACCACTATTATTTCTGTCTCTATGAATTTGACTACTTCTGAGTATGCATAGAAGAGGAATCATAATAGTATTTGTCCTTTTGTGTTTGGCTTACTTCATTCAGCATAATGTCTTCAGGGTTCATTCCTGTGGCATACGTCAGAATTCCCTTCCTTTTTAAGGCTGAATATTGCTCTGTTGTATGGCTGTACCACATTTTGTTGATGAATCCCTTCATTCATCGATGGACATTTGGGTTGTTTCTACCTTTTGGTGATTGTAAATAATGCTGCTGTGAGCATTGGGACACAAGTATCTGCTCCAGACCCTGCTTTCTATTCTGTTACATGTATACCTAGAAGTGGGATTGCTGGATCACATAATAATTCTGTGTTTAATTTTTTGTGTAAACTGCAGTACTGTTTTTGCAGCAGCTACAGGTATACATCCCCACCAGCAATACACAGTGTCCTGATTTCTCCACATCCTCATCGACACTTTCATTTTCTGGGTTTTGGGGGTTTTTGGTTTAGGTGTTGTTTTTTTGGTGGGTTTTTTTTCCGGGTGTTTTTTTAATAATACCCATCCTAATGATTTGAATTGTATCTCAGTGTGATCTTGATTTGCATTTCCCCAGTGACCTACATATTGCATTTTACAACTTACTCTTTTCACATTAAAGGTTACAGATTTCTGTCCTTATTTTTAAAGGTATTTAGTATTCATTTATTGAGATCTTGCTAAATTTGGTGCATAATTTCACATATTTGACATACACTAATTTCATCAAATCCTTGCAGTTTGTCAATTTCTACAGTTAAGGAGCTGACACACCTAGAGGTCAGGTAACTGGTCCACGGTTACACTGGTAAGTGCCTGAGGCAAGATTCAAATCCAGACTCTCTTGCTCTTGAGACTAGACTTTTAACCACCTAGCTCTGTTACAAACAGAACTGCTGCATATTTGTCTGTCCTGGGCACCTGTCCAGTTAATTCTGTAATTCCAGGAGGAGGGATTACTGCTAAAAGAGATGATTCCGTGTGTGCTGAATTGCCTTTCAGTAAGGTTGTGTCTCTTGTGCTGTCAATGAGTGATATACCCACTTCTCCACTTCCACACCATCCCTGAGTATTTTCATTTTTTTTCATTTTGCTCCTAGTGAGAGAGAAAATTTTGTCATGTGTTGATCAGTCATTTGTGTCACTTTGATATTTGTGTGTCCTTGCCTCGTTTTCCTTTCCTCGTTTTTCTTTTTCTTAATGAAATGTGAAAGATAACTAATTCTTTGTCTCATGTTTTGCAAATATTTTTCCTAGTTTGACATTTTTATATTAGATACATTTATTGTGTGTTTTGTCACATTGAAGCTTCACCTTTGACTTAATGCTCTTGTTGTCAGATCTGTCTTCTTATTTACAGAATCTGTTTTTGGTATTTTGAAATCTTTCATCTGGAGTTTTAAAAGTAGTATACATACAGTTACATGCTATGTGTACAGTTCAGTGAGTTTTGACAAATGCATACACATGTCTGACATGCACCCCATCAAATTTGTGTACCTAACGCCCCCTGAAAGGTCCCTTATGCCCTTTCGGAGTCATCCTCCCCCTCACCAAGGTAACCACTGTTCTGATTTCTCTCTCCCTCTGTGGATTAATTTTGTTTAGATTTAGAGTTTCAGGGGAAAAGGAGTAGTGTGTATTTCCCTTGTAAGCTGCTTTCACTCAGCATAATGTCTGTGAGGTTGTCATCCAGGCTGTCTCGGGTGTCATCAGTTCTTATTACTGAGCAGCAGTCCTTGAGGATGTCACAGTTTGTTTTTCCATTCTCCTGTTGGTGACTTTCAGGTTGTTGACAGTTTGGGGCTGTTGTAAATACAGCTACTGTGAACACTTGTGCACGAGCTCTGTATACACCTGTGCCCTCACTTCTCTTGAGTAAATACTTAGGAATGGAGTGGTAGGTTGTATGGTTGATGTATGTTCAGCTTTTTAAGGAAACTGCCAAACAGTTTTCCATCTCAACGTTGCCACCAGCACTAAATGAGAGTTCTGGTTCCTCCACATCCTCATCAGCACTTGGTACGGTCTCTCTTTTTAATATTAGCTATTCTGATAACTGTGTAGTGATAACGTGTCATTGTATTAATTTGCATTTGTCTTCATTATTGAGTTGTCACAATATCTTAGAATATTCTAGGTGCAGGTCCTCTATTAAGTGTGAGTGATACAAATACCTTCTCCCGGTCAGGTTTGCCTTTTCATTTATTTACTGACATTTTTTGAAGAGCAACGGTTTTTTTTTTTGTTGAAGTTCAATTTGTTGATTTTTTTTTTCTTCCTTTATTGGGTAGTACTATCTGTCTCTTAAGAAGTCTTTGCCTACTCTCTAAGATCATGAAGGATACACTCCTTTGTTCTAGGAATTTTGTAGTTAACTTATCTTAAATTATTTAATTTTACTTATCCTAAATTAACTTTTGTGTTAGGTGTGAGGGAGGAGTTTTGGGGTTTTTCCCTGTGTGGATATCCTTTTGTTCCAGCACTATTTGTTGAAAAGACTTTGTCTTCCTTGTCAAAACCAGTTGATGATAGATTTGTATCTGGTTTCTGGTTCCGTTGATTTATGTGTCTATCAATACTACACTGTCTTAATTACTATAACCTTACAGTAAATCATGAAATCTCATAGTGTAATTCCTGCATCTGTGGTTCCTTCCAATAGTATTTTGACCTTTCTAGGTCCTTTGTGATCTCCCTACAAATTTTGTGGTGAACTTGTCGATTTCTTCCCCCAAAAAGCTTGCTAGAAGTTTGATCAGTGTAGCATTGCATTAGATCTGTAGATCAAACTGGGGATGATTGTTATCTTAGTAAATTGAGTCTTTTCATCCATAAACATGGTATTTAGTTCTTTAATTTCAGCAGTCTTGCAGATTCTATGTAGAGAGAGATCTTGTATGTCTTGTTAAATTTATCTCTAAGTGTTCTGTGTCTTTTAATGCTGTTTAAATAGTAGTGTGCTTTCTTTTTACGGTATGTTTATTGCCAGTATATAATGTTTTATGTTGACCTTGTGCTCTGCAAATTTGCTAAATTCACGTAACGGTACTAGTGGCTTTTCTGTAGATTCCTGAGAATAAGCCCACAGTTCCAATCATGTCATCTACAAATAGAGATGGTTCACTTGTTCTTTTCTAAATTCACACCTTTTATTTCTTTTTCTTGCCTTAATGCACTTACTAGAACCTCCAGTTCAGCATTGAGTAGAAGTTGTAAGAGAAGGCAGCCTTGTTTTATTCCTGATCTTAGGAGAAAAAACATTTAGCCTTGGAATTTATTTTTATATAAGAAATAAATCTAGCTTTTGTCCCAGATGCTTGACCATTTTTCCCCCAAGATTCTTTATTGAATGATTCAACCTTTTCCCACTAATTAGAAATACCACCTTACCACATATTTAATTCTTTTGTTTTTCTTTTGATTATAAGTGTTTTGTTTGTCAGCTCTTATTTTTGGTGTTTTTTTTAAATTGAAGTATAGTTGGTGTACAATATAGTGATTCACAATTTTTAAAGGTTATGTTATATTTATAGTTATTATAAAATATTGGCTATATTCCCCATGTTGTACAATATATTCTTAAAGCTACATATATTAATTCTTAAATATACTTATGTCTGTTTCTATATCAAGATACTCCCTTTAATTCAACATTTTACTTTGATAAATGAAAGTATAATGGAAATTAGAAGGCAGAGTTCAAATTTAGTATGGTTCAAGGCTTTCATAGTAAGCACTTAATAAGTTCTTCCCAAAGTAAAGGGGCTGCAGAGGAAATAGAGAGAAGGGGATGGTGAGACCCCCCACCAGCTAACACTGCTGTTTCCAAGGAGACTGTATGAGAATTTTTTTTTATCTTATAGCCAGAAAAGAAGCTCTTTTAACCAACCACAATGGTTAGACATAGGTGTAGATGAAATGGACCAACTGTGGTCACCCAAACACAAGGCGTCCTGGTAGAAGAATTCCGGGGAGCTGGATGAGGAGGATAGGGACTCTGGAGCACCACTAGGGCTGTTGAAATGAGTGTGGCTGTGTGTGGTCCTTCAGGCAAAGGCCAAGACGGAGCCAGCAGCAAGGCTGAGAAGACGCTGGGTGACTTTGCAGCGGAGTATGCCAAGTCCAACAGAAGCACATGCAAGGGCTGTATGGAGAAGATAGAAAAGGTGAGTACTTGGGACTTCATGTGTCTGACTTTCCAGATTTCTTGCATGGGTTGTCACTGAATATCTCAAAAGAAAAAAATATGTATAGGGGCTTTAGGTGGTGGCTCAATACTAGTGGTTCAGAATAAAGTGGAGATCTTAGTAGACACCGGAGAGGACAGTGACTTTTCTTCCAGGCTGGTCTGGTCCTGATTATTCACAGTCTAGCCCTCGTGTGTGTAGCTGCACCTGCCCTTAGACCTGGGAGAGTCTGGAAAACATTGACACAAGGGGTCTCTTCTGGACTCACAGTGGCTGTGGGGAAGCCATTGGTCTGTGTTTTATGGTAGGATTATGTTTAAGGAGTGGGTTGATATGAGCCTCCAGGCTTCTTCCACTTAATCAGGAATTTCATTAACCCCCCTTTCCTACCAGTTCCCGTCCCTGCGGAGTGACAGCTGGTGGGGTGGAACAGATGGCTCTCTGAGCAGCTGTGGGCAGGGGGGGAGGGTGGGCTTGTGCCCTTCCGCCTCATTACCCAGGATCCTCTGGTCTTAGGTAAACATTCTGATTGGTTAACTTAAGGCATTGGTAGAAGGTTTCTACCTTGGAATATTGTACAGGAAATTGAGCTGAGGCCGTGGGTGTTTAGAGAGGAAAACATGAGATTGCCAGGTCTTCTTTAGCTACCTCCAGCCACAAGAATTTGAGGCAAAAGTTAAGGTTTCAGAGAGAACACTGGAGGCTCTGTGCTGTTGGCTGTTGCTTGCCCTGAAATGCAGTAGTATCGGTGCCCCGTGTTTTGAGTTTTCCGATCTGAGGCTCACAGACATGAGACTCTCTATGAATGTCAGGCCTGGAGTTGTAAACCTGGCAGGATGGCAGGACTAGATTCCAGCTTACGGGCTTTTACTGCTTTTTAAGGGACCTTCATATGTGTAAAGAGACTGATGGGCCTGGGGAGGTTTCAGAAAATCCCTGCTAGAATTGGGGCCTGCAGTATAGCATCCCAGGTGTTTGAGGCCCCAGCTTTGTCCTAGTTCATCATATTAGGTGTTCCTGTGCCGGCATCAGGTCGGCAGAATATCCTCAGGGTAATGTTATCACTTCCTCACTTGCCCAGGCAGCTAGGTAGGTAGGTAGCTAGTTAGACTTGACCCCATTTAAAATGGGGTGCTGAGGCTGGAGGGAAACAGAATCTTCGGTGGCATAAAAAAACCAAACCTCCCAGCGGCCCTCCATTTGCCCTCGGCGTGGACCTGGGCACAGGGTGAGGGCTTACACCATCCTTCCTTGTCTCTCTTTGGTACCACATGTGGTTTCTTCTGCAGGGCCAGGTGCGCCTGTCCAAGAAGATGCTGGACCCAGAGAAGCCACAGCTGGGCATGATTGACCGCTGGTACCACCCGAACTGCTTTGTTCAGAACAGAGAGGAGCTGGGCTTCCGGCCTGAGTACAGTGCGAGCCAGTTCAAGGGCTTCAGCCTCCTCTCTGCAGAGGACAAAGAAGCCCTGAAGAAGCAGCTCCCGGGCATCAAGAGTGAAGGGTGGGTGGGCGGCCCTGGGAGGGTCCACAGGCCTCAGGGAGAGGCTTGACACAGGCCCAGAGTCCACACCACTCCTGTGTTCCCCTTGCTGTTCGTCAGAAAGCTGGGGGTGCAGACCTTGGAGGGACGGTGACTGCAGAGCTCAGCCCCACCCCTAGCCGAGGCAGCAGAGGACAGAGCAGGAGGGACCCTGGGAGGCCTGCAGTGCATGTTCCTGCAGCTCCTGGTGGTCTTTTCCCCGTTAGCATCTGATCTCCAGGGGCAGGCAGAAAGAGTGAGTCCCTCCTCACCACAACAGCCCTTCGGACATTTGGAGAGCACTCTTCTGCCCTGTCTGAGCATTCCCCTGGCCAGTGTCCACCACCACCGTTCCTCTGAGCCCTGCATGACCCACTTTCACGTCCCAGCGGCGTCCTCGTGTGTGGATGTGCTCCTGTGTATCAGTTCTCTGAGAATGATTCTGGGAGAATCTTGACCATTTTTAAATGCAACCAGGGTGGGCAGTTGATAAGAAGGGCCCTGGTTTAGAATTCAGAATGGTATGGGTTTTATTCGGTATTAACATTTAAATCTGTATTGTTGCTGCTTCCCTCTGCTGGTCCCCTGGCCCCAGTCTTGACTTGCTGGGTAATGAGCACACAGTGGGCGTGGCAGGGCTGTGGTGTGCTCCATGGACAGTGACTAGGCTGTGTTAGGATCAGGGTGACCCCACGTCTCCATCGTCCAGCAGCCTTCATGCATTATTTCGGTTCAAAACACACAAGTTTATGGCACAGCATATGTGGAATGTGTAAGAAAACTGGAAAGTCAGGATTTAAAAATCCTCAGGGCGCTTCGACACATGATGTAGGTGAGGAATGCATAAGCTCATGTTTATGCAGTAACAGCAGCAGTTGTTGAGCACTTGGCATGCTCTGCTGAGCGTTTTACATGGAATATTTCATTTAACCATCATCACGGTCCTGCAAGGTAGATGGTATTCTCTTCCCTGTTTTTTTGGATAAGGGAAAGTGTAGAGGTTTGATCTCAGGCTTGTGTGATGGCTGAAGTTGATTCCTTAGCACGGTAGAGGTCCTGCCCTGTTTTTTACTGATACTGAGGGCCTCAGTACCACCCTTAAGTCAGGGGTGATGCGCTGGACGTGGTCAGCAACGTTTGCTGACCCAGCTGAGGCAGGTTAGTGGTGCCTAGACTGTCGCTTCCTGTTTGTGCTTTAAATGTCAGTGCAGCCTCCCATGTCTCAGAACAGCCTCTTGGCCTCAGGAGCAGCCCTGTGTTTTAGCTCCAATGGCTCAGCGCCTGCACTTGTCCTTTGTGTTTCTGCAATCCCTGCCTTTCAGCTATGGTCTTACTTCTAGCATAGTCCCCGCCAGAATCTTCCAGGCCATCTTGTCTGTGCCAAGAGATACGTGGAGTTTTGACATCAGAAGGGCCTGAGCCCTGGATGCTGCGCTGGCTTGTTCCAAAGCTCCAGAGTGACTGCTGTCCCCCTCCTGGCAGCCAAATGTGTCCTGAAATGGATGAAGTCAGCTATAGACACTGCCTGGGCAGATGGCGAGCTCCTGAGAGCACTGAGTGCACGCGGTGTGAGCAGGGCCTGGCTGAGCTGCATTAAAATAGCATTAGGATGCTATGTCAATGCTGAGTCATGGGCTCTCAGCATTTTGATAGCTCTGTTTCTTCTTCTTATATTCTGTATCTTCCTCTTATATCCTGTATCTTTTTCAGAAAGAGAAAAGGTGACGAGGTGGATGGAACGGATGAAGTGGCCAAGAAGAAATCTAAAAAAGAAAAAGACAAGAATAGTAGGCTTGAAAAGGCCCTCAAGGTGAGTCCCAAGCTGGGTGTCTCCTCTTCCTCATCCTGGGAGGAAAGTTCGAAGGAGGTGTGTGTGTCCTGCTTACCAAGACCTTTAAAAATTCCCAAAATTGATAGCTTCTGTTAAATTGCCTGCTTTTCCCTGGATTTTCTTCTCTCCTCCCAAAGAAATGGTTCTTTTTCAAAAGCACCCACATTGGTGCCAGACCAGCAGCCAGGCTCAGGCAGGAGCTGCGCCACCTGCTCTATTCACCAGCCTCACGCTGGGATGGTCAGTTCATGCTTCGGCTACAGGATGCACCACTGTGCGTCCCAGACCTGTAAGGTCACTTGCACGTTGGAAACTGGATATTAAATTCAGGGATACCAAAGGTTCTTAGCACAGACAATGGCTTGAAGAGAGATTATTATTCCATACTTTTAAATGACAATCTCTGATTGAAAAAAAAAGAAATCGAAAGCATGCAGTAAAAGAAGACTGACTGCCCATTAGATCAGTGGTCACTACTGACCAGAGTGATTCATCACTGTGTTAGTTACATGTGTGTTGAAGCCAAATAAAAATTATGAAGCAGAAAATAGTGGGTGTTTCGGAAACTGAGGGAGCGCAGTCTCTGCCTGGGAACATGATTTCCATGAGCCCTCTGCTGGGCTCTCTTGGGTGAGCATTCTGTTTTTGCTGGTGGTATAAAAACTGGAAGCAACTTCTAGTCTGGTTCCAGTAGCTTGACAAGAATCACAAATGTGAGGCGGGGCTGTCCTTCAATAAAGAATGTCTGTTTTGTGCCAACTGGCTGCAGCGAGGCTCCGGTGCTCTTTGGCATTTGCCCTTCAGTGGGCTTGATGTTCTCCCCTGTCTCCAGTGTTGTCAGGGGTTAAAAAAACGTCAGAAAATTGAAACGCTCCACAGCTTCCTGGCCCTGTCGCATCTGTCTCTGCTTGCCTGGCCATGTAGGCGAAATCATTCTGCTGCTTTGATCTCACCTTGTGCCCTAAGACTTTTTCCTTGTGCTCTCTCCTCTTCGTTTCCAGTGGCCGAGCACGTGCTGCTCAGGGGTGGGTGTTATTGGAAGAGCCCTGACAGTGAGGCTGGGACAGGATGAGAATGTGTGTGATGCAGCTTTGTCAGTTAAAGCCCTCCTCGGTGCTGAGGGGGCCCATTTTTCATCTCCGTTTTGCAGAGGTGGGGTCTGAGGCTGAGATGTGAGAACCTTGCCCACTACTCTAAACAAGGAGGAGGCGCTCTCCTGCCCTGCCTCTAAGGTGGGGAGGCTACGGCCTTCCTGGGCAAGGCGGTCGTGAGGATAAGTGAGATGACATGAAAAGATTGCCATGAAGAGTAGGCACTAAGACTTAAAATTCCATTTTCAGGAGAGCTTAAATCTATTTCTGTGTGACACAGAGTGTAGCACAAGGAGAAGGTAGTCGGAGGTGTTTGGGGATTGTCCCTACTCGCCTTCCGATTGTTGAAGCGCCACCCCCTCTTCCCCTGGTGCTGGGCGTTGGGGCACAGAAACCTGGTGCTACGGCGCTTTTCTCTGTGTCCAGAGACTTGTTTCTGCAGGTGGATTCCAGGGTCCCGGTGCCTGGGCTGCAGCCTTCCCACCCCCTGCAGGGCTTCCCCCAGCACCCTCTCAGGGCCGACCCTGACCGCACGGGCGTGTATGGGGCGCAGTCCCAGTGTTGCGGCGGCTTTGGGGGCAGCTCAGCCAAGGGATAGGCTATGATTGGAGTCTAGGCAAGACGGGGATGGAATCTCCCTCCAGTTGGGTTTTTCTTTGGAAAAAAGTTGGTCTCTCAGCTGCAGGGTCTCTGTACAGGCCCAGAACGAGCTGATCTGGAACATCAAGGATGAACTGAAGAAAGCATGTTCGACGAATGACCTGAAAGAGCTGCTCATCTTCAACAAGCAGCAAGTGCCGTCCGGGGAGTCGGCGGTGAGCTGCCTTTGTGTTACGGGAGCCGCGAGCCGGGCGCCCAGGCGGTGTGCGGTGACTGCCCCGGTGGAGTGTGGGAGGCCCTCCGGTTGAACACCTGCTGGTATTAATTGGGAGTGAAACTCCATGGTCGTGTTGCATGGTCATCGCCATCGAGGTCTCCATTTCTGGGGGCAGGAAGGGGCAGGCGCTCAAGGACTCAGATGGCTGTGCCCCTGCCTCATGTGTTCATGCCACACACTTTGGCCCAAGAAGCTCTCTCTGCTGCCTTCTTCCCATACTCCCCGAGGGCCACCAGGTCTGTTTCCCCCTCATGCCCTGCCCTGGTGCCACTCTCGGAGGGGAGGTGGACACTGTTCCTTGTGCAGAAACAGTGGATGCTCTGGGCTCTCCCTTTATTTATAAGTCACTGAGCGAAGGAGATGCTGCAGGAACACTTCATGTGTGGAAATAAGGTCTCTTAAAGACAAAAATCCAAGCTCCACCTGTGACCACCTCCCCAAGGAATGTTAAGGAGCTTCAGGGCAGGACCTCCCTTCTTTTTTAGTGAGTGAGGTCCACGTAGATTCTTCATCCCACATTGGTAAATGTCCTCTCCTGGAGCCCCTTCTTTCCTCTCTGACGTGCTTCTTTACTGGCTTCAGATCTTGGACCGAGTGGCTGATGGCATGGTGTTCGGTGCCCTCCTTCCCTGTGAGGAATGCTCAGGCCAGCTGGTCTTCAAGAGCGATGCCTATTACTGTACTGGGGACGTCACTGCCTGGACCAAGTGCATGGTCAAGACCCAGATGCCCAAGCGGAAGGACTGGGTGACCCCAAAGGTAAGTGGGGAGGACCCTAGTATCTATACAGAAAAACCTGGTCCCACCTGGGCTTGTCTACACTTCAGGTCACCACGACTGCAGAGCAGAGTTTCTCAGACCTCTTTACATCAGGGCCATCCTCACGATCAGGATATAAAATCATATTATTGGTTCTGTACATTTGCAAACTACACAAATGTAGAACCAAAGCACTTCTAACTGGAGCACAGGTTTGTCCAATTGGTTTGAAATCCTCTTGCTTGCAAAGAACCTGGATTATTTTTATTTCTGTTTATAAGTGCCTACCCTCTGCCAGACACTGTTCTAGCACAAGGGACACAGTGGTAAACAAATGGTAATTCCTGCCTTTATGATAGAGTTTTTCTCAAGGACATTTCCTTGCCTTGGTGCTGGGGGGGAGTTGGGTCCAGAGTCTACATATCTCCAGTCGATGTCTCTTTGTTGAATTCTCAGAATGCAAAACACCTCACTTGGGGAACCTTGTTTGGCGTCGTGCTGGTGGGGAGCCAGCAGTGTCTTTAGGGGCTGGCTACTGGAAGGACTCCCCCGGGCCCTCAGACTTGGTGCAAGCTGGCGCCCCACCACCTGGGGCTGTCGTGGCTCTGTGGTTCATGGGGATTCGGGATTTGATGTCCGTCAGGTTCATTCACTGCCTGAGCTTTCTCCTGGGGGATTGAGCATTTGGACCAGTGATACACAGTGAGCACTCCATAGTTGTGGCTTGATTATCCCATGTTTTTGGCACCATCATCTCGACGTCTAGAGCTGAGCTCCATTTCCCACTGGCCCTCTCTTGCTCCTTCCTTTCTCCTCTGTTCACAACCATAATTACTCTAACTTTTCTCTACACTTCCACTTGCGTGAGCGCTTAAAACAAATCTGACCTCGTCACTTCCCCGACCCTTAAAATCTTAACAGTGATTCCCCATTTCCAGTGGAAATATTTTCCCAGTTTTTCTGTGAGTGTCAGTATTACACTCATTTGTGGTATTTGTATCCCTTTTAATACCTTAGGTTGGGGGGAAAAGCTTGTAATATGAACTATTTTGTATTTTATACATCAGTTGCACAGTGTCTGTGTATACTTTTAAAAGGTTATTTTAAAAGAGTACGTGCATATGCAAGACATTTTGTCAGGTCGAGGGGGCTTGCTGCCCATGCAGATTCACAGATTTACAGACCACATGTAGGGGCTCTGCTGCCCCCGGGGGCTTGGACTACGGAATCAAGGTCAGCTCCTTAGCTTAAACCCCCTCCCCCAAGGCCTTCCATGACCTGGCTCTGTCAGCTTCCTGCAGCCCCGCTTTCTGCACCTTTTTTCTCCTAGCATACCACTCACACCACGCCGACACACACATGAGCACGCACACACACTCCCTCTCCCCACCTCAGCCCCCTCTGTCTCTGTAATTCATTACACGCTCAGTTCTGGGCAGCTAACTACTAGGGACCCCAGCATACCATGACAGCAGTCAGATACCTTTCCTGAGACAGCCCCCTGCTTTTTCAGCTCCCAGCTGACTTAGCAGGTCGCTGCCTCCAAGGAGCACTTCCAGTGTTCCCAGTGTTACCTCCCTGCATCACTTAAGCACACCTCTGGTTTAGAAGCCAGCTCCTATATGGAGGTTTACTTTCGTATATCTGACTCTTACTCGAGGCTGAGCTCCTTCCTCAAGGGCAGAAACTTCTAACCTCTCTGGGATGTGTGGCACATGTTCAGTGCGCAGCATATGTTTTACCCAGTGGGCAGTCATTGATCATGGATCTAGCAGGGAAGGGCTGTTTCTGGATGGGATGAAGACTTAGAAGGGCAGGGACTGTGGTCTCCCTGAGCCTCATATATGTGATGTTTATTGAGTGACCACTTGGAGCACAGCCCACTGTGAATCACCTGGGGTGCAGGTGGACTGTACTGATGGCAGATTCGGTGTTGGATCCAGACAGTTGTTGAGCTCCCTGAATCCAAAGGCCCTTCTTCTGGGAAGGGAAGGGAATTACCCTGATTTCCTTCTGGTTAATAATCTCTCTCAGTGTGTGTAGTCTTGGGCAGGGCTTGCCATCATGGGATGAGCGTGTTGACCCTTGAGGGGAACAGCGTGAGAATGAGACCTGGGAGGTTGTAATCACATTCCCCGCAGTGGTTCCCTGACCGCCATCAGCTGGTGTGTGTGTGTAAAGCCTCATATCTTCCTATTTTATGTTATTCTTTATTATAAGAAGAAAAAAAGAGATTCTTTAATTCTTTGCTCTATCAAGTGGTTATTTCAAGGGAGAACTGGTTTCTTAACTAAAACTTAAACTCCTCAGGAATTCCGAGAGATCTCTTGCTTCAAGAAACTGAAGATCAAAAGGCAGGACCGTATATTCCCCCCAGAGACCAGCGCCCCATTGGCAGCGGCACCCCCGCCCTCTGCAGCCTCAGTGCCTGCTACAGTGAACTCTGCTCCACCAGGTAGGGCTCCAGGGCTGACCTCAGGTAGGAGGGCTGGGCCCCCATCTTAGGAGGAAGGAAGTATCCATCTGAGTTCTTTTTTGGCTGATCCTGTGGGGAAGCCCTGCCCCTGTTCTCCCCATCCCACCCCCAGCAGGATTAGGAAGGCTGGGGAAGGGGGCTTCCAAATAAGGCCAGGTAGACAGCTTCCCTGCACAGGCATCGAAGTATCCTGTCTGCTTCTGCACTACAGAGCCGCATTCCGGGTCTCACCTTTGGATTTCTGTGAAGCCCTGCTCCCAACAGTCATCCGAGCCTGATGTGATGCTGGGTCTCGATCTCATACAGATACATATTGTGATCAGTGTCAGGAGAAATACTCCACACTAGCAAAGACAGTGAGATCAGTTTGTGCTTTTCTGGTAGAAGAGACCCAGTCTTTGTACTCAGGGACACGTGGTGCTGTCTAACAGTTATGGCCACAATGTGATGGGTGGAGGACGAGGATTCCTCCGTGAACACGAGCCCTTCAGTGACCTCCTTCCATCCCCTGGGGAGGAGGCATGTGGCTGGTCATCCTGAGTCTACCCTGCTGCATGCAGCCTGGGTCCAAGAGCACATGTGGTGGGCCAGGCGGGGTTGGGGTCGAGGCCCTGCCTGGAGGATCCCTCCTGCTTCCCCCTCCCTGCATTTCACAACTAAGTGATTCTGTTACTTGCAGAGACCTCGGCCAGCTCTCAGGTAGACCCTCTGGGTGTCCCTGGTTGTTTGCTCTCACAGGGACCACTTACAGGACGTCTCCCCACAGTGTCTCTTCTCTGTAAATGTGGAGCCAGCTCTGTACATTCCCATTTGTAACAAACAGGAGGCACATCCCTGTCCTGGGTCTTTCTGGCCTGGGATCATTGCTAGACACCTAAAACATCACGGTTCTCTTTGCTTGAATCGGTTGTCCCACCTCAGTGTGGTCTTGCTGACCAGAGCTTCCAGTGACTGTCGTGGACAAGCCTGATTTTTGAAATGGGGTTAATTAATAAAGTACTGCGTAAGAATTGTAGTTTATTTTTAGACATGGGTGGGAAAAGAATAATGGAAGAAGTTGGGAGTTCACATGACCTACCCCCTGGCTTCCCACCCACTGCCCAGCATCCTGGTCCTTGAGCACCAAACACAGCCTCCCTAGTCTGCCTGTGGGGCAGACCGGGAGCCCCACCCCGACCCCGGTGTGGTCCCATCTGTGCTGAGAGTTGGGTGCGGGCAGTATGCTTTCCTGTCCTCAGCTTTCCCACTACCCTAGCCCTTTTCTTCTATTTACATAGACTTCTCTCTAAGGAGAGCTCCTTCTCCCTTATCACAGAGGCTGCTGAGGCAGTTTGGGGGCCTCGTGGCCGGGGTCTTGGCTTTCCCTGGGATCTTGCTGCCCAGTTTCCTGCTCCTCCTCCCTGGGCAGCAGCCCTGCCTAATGAGTCTGTTCTCCCTCCCAGACAAGCCGTTAGCCAACATGAAGATCCTGACTCTTGGGAAACTCTCCCGGAATAAGGATGAAGTGAAGGCCATGATCGAGAAACTCGGGGGGAAGTTGACAGGGACAGCCAACAAGGCCTCCCTGTGCGTCAGTACCAAAAGTGAGTTTAATCTACCTGTGAACCACAGGGGGCGCTGTCTGCCTGTCATGGTTGTGTTGAGTGAATGAGGGACGTGCCCAGCATGGTGTCTGGCACACAGAGGGCCCCACATGCGTCTCTCATCATCTCCGGCACCATTCTGGTTCTCTCTGGAGGAAAGTCGGTATTGCTGCTCCCTGTTGTGGTCTCCATTCATGTGTCTAAAACTCCCGACTAGAGATGAGCACACAGTTCTCATCGCCTAGTGCTGTCCCACAAAGTGCTGGTAGGTTCACCACCAAAACAACAGTTCACAGCTTAGGTACATTTGGAAATTGCAGCAGTGAGCAAAAGTGAACAGGTTTCTTTGCAGGCTTACTGTGAAAAGAGACCACTAAGTCTCCAAGCCCATAAAACTGTATCCCACTCATCCTCTATGGATCTGAATTCCAGGTCCTTTTTCTGTGGAATGCCTGGTAACATCTCCTGTAGAAGAGTTTGAGGCCCTCACTCATCACACCTTAGAAAAAGGGGGATGTGGCTGGTGAGAGACCATTGTTGAAATGAACAAGGTCCCTGAGCACTAGAGTTTGGAGGAAAGGAGAGCTGTGGGTGATGAGGGTTGGGACGTACCAGTAAATAACAACTCTATAGTGATTTCACATTTAAAACTTGTTTCCTTCCGATTTGAACAGAGGAGGTGGACAAGATGAATAAAAAGATGGAGGAAGTAAAAGAGGCCAACATCCGCGTGGTGTCTGAGGATTTCCTCCAGGATGTCTCTGCCTCCACCAAGAGCCTTCAGGAGTTGCTCTCAACCCACATCTTATCCCCCTGGGGGGCCGAGGTGAAGGCTGAGCCAGTTGAAGCAGTGGCCCCAAGAGGGAAGTCAGGGGCTGGGCTCTCCAAGAAGAGCAAGGGCCCCGTCAAGGAGGAAGGTGAGGTCTGGAGCTTGCCCCCTGCAGTGGCCTTGTCCTGCCATGGGGCATGGACCTGTCCCCAGCCAGCCAGGTCCACCTGTGCAGAGCCTCTCCCTCTGCCCTGAAGGTCTGTTAAATGCTGCCCACACCAATGTTCTCAATTCATGTTCCCTGGGCACCAAGTGGCAGGGGATTCAGGGTGGTGGGAGGCAGCACACAGAGGCCACATTGGCATGTGATACAGGTGATGATGACCCGCCTGCCCTGCCTTTCCCCTTACTTTTTTTTTTTCCCCCCAAATGGAGGTACTGGGGATTGAACCCAGGACCTTGTGCACACTAAGCATGCACTCTACCACTGAGCTGTACCTTCCCCTCACTTTTTTTTTTTTCCTTTTCTCTCTTTTTTGTTTTTTTGGTTTGTTTTTGCTTTTTCGAAGTATAGTTGATTTATAGTGTGTTAATTTCTGGTGTACAGCATAGTGTTTCAGTTATACATATGTATATATAAATATATGTATTTCTTTTCATAGTCTTTTTCATTATAGACCATTATAAGGTATTGAATATAGTTCCCTGTGCTACACATAAGACTTTGTTGTTTATTTTATATATAGTAGTTAACCTTTACTTTTTAATTTATTTTTAATTTAATGTTTACATTTCTCTGTCCACTTCCAAGGTCCCAACAAATCTGAAAAGAGAATGAAATTAACTCTTAAAGGAGGAGCAGCTGTCGACCCTGATTCTGGTAAGGAAACGAGAGTGAGCGGAGTGGGCCGTGCCCCGCCCTCCTGCCTCACGGCTCCCCAGCCCTGGGAGCACATGCGCCTTATGGGGAAGCTCCTGTAAGTGGTGCTGATGTATCTGAGCAGGTGTGGGCCCTGAGCCTGCAGACTCCCTTCTCCCTGTGGGGGCAGACTCGCAGGAGCTCTGTCTGTGACAGGTCTGGAACACTCTGCGCACGTCCTGGAGAAAGGCGGAAAGGTCTTCAGCGCCACCCTCGGCCTGGTGGACATTGTTAAGGGAACCAACTCCTATTACAAGCTGCAGCTCCTGGAGGACGACAAGGAGAGCAGGTGTGTCCCGGAGGGGGTGGTGTCCAGAGTTGCTGTGCTCTTGAAAGTGTGGGCCCTTCAGTGCTGGTCTATCAGCCCCATGAAACCAAAGTCCCCCCAGACAGCCTGGCTGTCCTTTCTCATTAGTACTACCTCGCACTCCCCAGTTACTCAAGGCATTTGGTTTGCCTCATTTTTAATTTTTATTTTTTAACATGGTGGAGCCAGGTAAGAACTGGTTCTAGGGTGCTGAGAGTCTGGACTGGCTTGACCATCCACACCTTTCCAGTCAGGATGGTCCTCTGCTGAGCTGATGATCCCTCATTACAGCAGTGTGGAACGGGAGCTTTGTGTTGGTGGAAAGGTGTGTGGAAGGAACTGTTGTTAAATCCTAATGGTGGGGAGCGGGGGAAACACTTCCATATATTAAACTGGACTTTTCTTTTTAGCAAATGAAAACAGTATACCCATTGGAACTCCAGGAGATCCGAAAAGCTTTACTGGTTGGAAGACAAGCCCCCATGGTGGTGGCAGCCTTGGGGGAGTAAAGTCAGTGACTGGTGACTCTTGATTGGCCTCGGGTTGCAGGCACTGGCAGCCTCAGGTCTTCCCGCCTCTTCAGCTTTCATTAAACCTTTCATTTTAAAATGAAGTGATCCTGAAAGAGTACAAAGTGTCTGTGGCTACTTAAAATCTCTGAAATAAAGCTCTTATGTCATTAAGTTTATTACCTATTCTTGTCCAAGATTTGAAGGTCAAAATACGGTTTCTTGCTTGGAAAACGTACCTTCCAAAAGCTAGATGTGCGTTGTAGTGCAGGAAAAGGAATGGGGTTCTTGTAGAAATATGCTGAGTACTGTAGTTTGTTAAACAGCGGGCAATGGGAACAGAATTGTCCATCACCAACAAAAAAGAAATTCTAATGGTGATTTCGAACATGTTTGTTTTTCTCGTGGCCTAGATTTATTGGTTTTTAGAGAGAAAGAGTAATGTGGGCTGTTGAAGTCAGAAACTTTTCAGGATAGGTCAGTGTGGTGTCCTCCATACATTTCCAGGGGGAAAAAAACCCCAGCAGAAAATGAATTTATACACTGCTGGGCGGTAGACCAGAAAACCATTAGAAGCCCCAAATTTTCATTGAAATCTCTGAT
Organism: Camelus dromedarius; assembly: GCF_036321535.1. Lineage (NCBI taxonomy): Eukaryota > Metazoa > Chordata > Mammalia > Artiodactyla > Camelidae > Camelus > Camelus dromedarius. The sequence continues at coordinate 20,975,100 of NC_087456.1, forward strand.
TTTATCTTTAAAATGCATACAGATCTTTCTGGGTTTCTGATATATCTGTATTTATTTAAAATTTAACTTGTGCATTACTTCCTCTAAGAAAAGTTAACTTGCTCAAAGGCCAGGCAGCACAGTCCCTGGGGTACCCGGAACACGGGCCCTAGATTGAGACGGAAACTGGGGGTGATAGCCTGGATCTGTAGGTGGCTAACCCTGCAGGCCACCGGCCCACCCCCTCCCGTCTCATCACTTCTCAGCCTCTGATCTGAGCCAAACGTTCTTCTTTTTAGTACATGTCATTAATGGTCACATCGCCCTGAACACATGACTTCCAAATGATAGTTGCTGTGTTCCTTTGCGGTGAAGAATTGGATGTTTTTTATGTAAAGGTCTGTAGGCACTGGGATTTATTCCTCAAGTTTTCCTGGCAGATCCAAGGTTAACCTGTTGTTTGGTACTTTTTATAACTCATTTGCCAATATGATTTGGAAGGTCTTTTTTAAATTACTTTAAACTTATGACCCTCAGTTTAATAAAAAGTAAAATAGGGTCCTTTATTGTAATACCAACTTCTTTTGTTCCTCTGCGTCAGTCACCATCATTTTGGGGTGTTTGCAGTTCTTTCTCACCCAAGTGGAATGGCAGGAAGGAAAACTCATCCTGAAATGTGACCGCCTGACCCACAGCTTTGCATCAACTGATGCTCTTCCTCTCCCACCACAGGTATTGGATATTCAGGTCCTGGGGCCGAGTGGGCACAGTGATTGGTAGTAACAAGCTGGAGCAGATGCCATCCAAGGAAGATGCCATTGAGAATTTTATGAAATTGTATGAAGAGAAAACCGGGAATGCCTGGCACTCCAAAAACTTCACAAAGTATCCCAAAAAGTTCTACCCTCTGGAGATTGACTATGGTCAGGTAATCACTTAATGCTCTTACACTGTCTAGTTCTAGTAAAAGGAAGGGATCCTCTATTCTTTTAAAAACATGCTGTGGATCAGATGGCTCCATTGGTGAATTACCAAACGTTTAAAGAATTAATACTGGTTGTTCATAAACTCTTCCAAAACAGAGGAAGGAACACTTTCCAACTCATTAGATAAGGCCAGTATTACCCTGATACAAAAAACAAAGACATCACAAGGAAAATACAGACCAATATCCCTATGACTGTAGCTGCAAAGGCCTCAGCAAAATACTAACCTGAATCAAGCAGCATGTGAGGATTTAAACACCATGATGGAGTGGGTTTTATCCCAGGAATGCAAGGTTGGTTCAACATGCAAAAATCAAATCAGTATAATGTAACATGAATAGAAGACAGAAGCTACACAGTTGTCCCAATAACAGAGGGAAAGCATTTAATAAAATCCACTACCTTTTCATGAATAAAATTTAACTATGAAGTATGAGGTGGAACTTAGATGAGAACAGTGATTAGCATTTTTAAGACTGTCGAGGAGGCACAGTCTTTCAAGTTGTTCCCTAAACATAGCAGGGAGTAATTCATAGATTCCAGGTGAGGTTTCTTACCCGAAACTGCATTTCATCATAGGTCATGCAACTTGCTTTCTCATCAAGGTAGAATTACAGTGACTCAACATGCTCCACTAGGTCACAGTTTATATTACCAGACAGCCTTCCATTGTCTCTCGGCTAATATTTTTGTGGCCATTTGTTTTGACAAAATGCTTACCTTGTTTTTACAGGAAAACCTGCTTTTATAATGGGTGGGAGGGGTGCACATTTATTCTGCAGAAAGAGACTTGTAGGTGGTACAGATTTTAATTCCAAGTCTTTGAGGCCTAGCACATCTCAGAGGGGGAACTCTAGTTTATGGAAAGTGTCATGAGCTGTACCATTAAAAATAGAAATTAAGTCTTATGTAATGTTGAGATCAAGAACTTGGACTTTAAGTTCACACAGACTTGTCTAACTCAGCGCTGTCCCCTACTGAGTTTATTTTTCCCATTTCAAAAGTATGTACAGTTGACCCTTGAATGACACACGTTTGAACTACGTGGGTTCACATACATGTGGATTTTTTTGCAGTAGTAAATACTGCAGTGCTATGATCTGTGGGTGTCGTACTGAGGATAGGGAGAAAGCACATATACAGAGGGGCCAACTGTCAGATATACAATGGCACAAAAAATTAAAATCACCCAGAGTTAACTGCAGTTAAAATCATGGTGTATGTCTTTATAGTCTACAGGCACTTTCCCCCCATAACACTGGAGTCTCTCCTTACATACTGTTTTGCCACCACCTGCTTTCTGCCTTAATGTACCGGGAGCATTTCCCCATGCCTTCTAGAGCAGTGCTGTCCAGCAGAAATACGAAGCCGCCTATGCAACTGTAAATATTTCAGTAGCTACATTTTTTTTTCTAGTAGCTGCATTTTAAAGGGCAAAACGAAACAGTGAAATTCGTACTAGTTATTAAACTAGTTATTTAACTAGTTATTAACCAGTATGTCCAAAGTATCATTTTGGTATATTGGTATCACTGAGATTTTTTTTTTTTCCTAAATAAATCTTTGAAAACTGGTATATTTTTTAGCTCTTACAATACATCTCAATTCAGACTGGCCACATGTTAAAACCAGTGGCTGCTGTATTAAACTGCACTGATCGAGAGCATCATTCCTTAGGTCTGTAAAGAATTCCATCTTGTGGATGGCTGTAATTTGTAATTTCCAAATAACACCCTGCATCCTCCAATTAGGCATTTAGATTGTTCCCAGGTACTTGCTATAATGATGCTGATACACATGTAAGTATCTGTGTGCCTTTGTGATTCTTACCATTAGAGATCGAGCTGCCAGATCACAGAGTATATGCATTTAAATAAGGCTTTTTAATAGTTTACCTTCAAGTGAAGTTATAACCAGAGGGTAAGAATGTGTTAAGACTTGTTTCAGCGTTAAGAGTAGATCCTCTGTGATGTTGACAGCAGTAGCCATGAGCACTAGCAGCAGACAGCTTCGTTAAGCCAAGCAGATTCCAGGATCAAAGCCCAGTGCCATTAGCTTCACTCAAAATAAATACCAAACACTGTTAGTTGCTAGGGACACTGATGGACAGAGCACAGTCCCTGCTCTTGTGTGTTCAAAAGTGAGAAGAGTTGAGGCATTTTCAACACAGCATGGTCTTGGCTCACCCTGGATTCTCCAGATGGCAGGGGTAGAGTCCTGCGCTATTAGTATATTAGAAAGAACAACTCCAGAGAGCAGGGGTGAGGCGCAGGGAGGGGAGGATGAGTTGGTGCTAGGATGTATTTTAGCATTGTCAAGCTGCCTGGCCGGAAGCCTGACTGACTGCTTGATCCTTTGGGACTATAGGGAAGGCTGTATGAACACAGTCTTACAACTGGCCCTGGGGTGAGGCAGTGTATGGAGGAGGGCAGAATTTGTCCATCCGTCCAGTGTTCCTGGGTCCAAGGTTCACTCAGCTGCCCAGTGCTGCCAGTTTGGGGTGTGAGTAGGGCACTGAGCAGGTTTCCAGGCACAGGGCACCAGCAACCCCAGGGTAGGAAGTGATGAGAGGAGGAGGAGGTGAGGGTATGAGGGGAGTGTAAGTGCCTGCAGGGCAGCCTGTGCAGAGCTGGATTCTACAGTGGCAGCTGGAATAAGAATCTGGAGCAGCCAAGGGGACTTGGGGTTGCACCGGAAGTATCTGATCCAGTTCACACTCACACGTGCTTCCCCAACAAAACACTCAGCCTTTTCTTGCTGGTGGCACTCCATCCTGTGTCCTTTCCCTGCATCCCAACCCCCAAACACCACCCCCACTTTACTTGGGTTGTTTAACTGGGTCTCTTCCGGGTTTTCTTTTTCCCTGAAGGATGAAGAGGCGGTGAAGAAGCTAACAGTAAACCCTGGCACCAAGTCCAAGCTCCCCAAGCCAGTGCAGGACCTCATTAAGATGATCTTTGATGTGGAAAGCATGAAGAAAGCCATGGTGGAGTACGAGGTTGCTGCACTTTTGTTTATCTGGGATTGTTTTCTGATTTGCGTGTTGCCAAGTTCGGTGGCTGTTCTTCAGCCTAAGACACGTAGGAGCACTGAGGCCTGGCGGGCTTGCTCTTTTGCAGAGGATCCTTGGTATGTTGTGGAGAGCTGTCCCCTGGGTCCCCAGGCCCCCTTGCATTTTTTCCCTTATTGCAGTAATGGGCTGTGTGGGCATAGTTCTTTTGTGGCCCAACCAAACAGGCCACGTGGAGCTGTCATGGAAAGTCCGAGACATTTCCCCCTTAGAGTAAACGAACTGCTCTGACCAGCACTGACAGAAGTGCAGAGAGCTTCTGACACTTGCTTCTTCAGATAAAATTCATACCAGCTTTTTAAAGAAGAGACTGGGCATGGGGCTGGGTGGGGTGGGGTGATGGTTAGATTGTGTCTCTGTCCAGGGATGAATGGCGGGGGCTACCAGCCAAGGCCAAGTTCTCTGTCTGTTCCCCTGGGAGATGAGTGCAGAAGGGCCCCTTGTTCTTGCTGCCTCTGGCATCAGAGCTCTTGGTGCTGACTTCCGGGGGCATTGAGAGCAGAGGGGGTCCAGGCACTGCTGATATCTAGCTAGCAAGCACAGGCTCTCCCTCTTCCCTCTCCACTGAGCCCAGAAGCTTCAGGCGGCTCTGAAGAACAAGCAGGGACCAGCAGAGAGGGCGAGAGCTGCAGATCAGCCTTGGCCATTCACCAGCTCGCTTGCTCCCTGCTTCTTCGCAGGTCCTTCCTAGAGGCTCCACCCAGCCTTGGAGGGGGATGGGACAGATTTGGGTTGTATGAACCACTCTGTCTGGAGCTCAGCCTGATGGGACTGCTCACGGCTCAGCTGCTGTTGGAAAACAGAGCGTTGAGTCACATCCTAGACAACCCCTGACGGGTGTGCAGTAGCCAGGGCTTGTGCAATGTCTTGTTTAAATAGCTAAACACCCCAACTTCTGTTTGGGAGGTCTGACTAGTTTGAACAACTTGTCGGTGGGCTCACCAAGAATGTGGGTGTGTGAGGCAGAGGAAGAGAGGTGTGCTGGGGCCGGCAGGGGGTCATCTTCATTTCATTAGTGTTTCAAAAGAAATATCTCACACACCATTTCCAGCTTCCAGTACTCTGGTTCATTTACGATTCATAGAATTTGTCAAGTGTGATCAGATCCTGGCTCTTTCTGTGCAATGACATGTTTTCTAGGTCGTTCTACTTCAAGACAGGGAACTAGTTTAGCAAGAAAGGGCCAGGGGCCTGCTGCGGGAAGGCAGCCTGTGGGAAGTTTGTGGAAAAGGGACGCCCACCCCGAGCCCGATGGGCACCACGTGGGTTGGGTGACCAGGTAGACAAGTAAACCTGGTAACCGGGGGAACCTCGTGCTCCCCATTGAGGCTGAGTCCTGGGCCCCGAGCAGAGTGGGGTCTGGGCGCTCGGCTCCAGCCGAGGGGAGAGTGTGGGCTGTGTCCCCAGCCCTGGACGCCTCCCCCTGGCTGCAGCAGTGCCTCGCGGCGCCCTGACCCGGGAACATGGCTCCCACGGTTCACTTTCTCCCTACACGGAGCTGCCGTGGAGCCCCTGCCCAGTCGGGAGTGGTGGCAGCTTGTGTTGGTTGAGCCCTGCTCTTGTTCTTGTGGTCTGTGTGTGTCCATTTTGAGGGTGTACTTTAGAGAGACCAGGTCTTTTTAAAATTAACACCAAAATTACACAGCTCGGGGAAATGGCTTCTTTCAGAGTATCTGCTTTCTCTGGTCACGCTGCCCTGGGTCAGAACATCTTTTGAGTTCCTTCTTTAGAATTGCTTTAGAGCCAGCTCATAGTCCATGCTGAGGTCACTCTGCTCTTTTATTATACTGTGCTCTTGGCTCAAAATAGATTATCCACCTTCTTCCCGGGACTTAGCTCCAACTATTAACTCTTCCCAGAAACCAGCTGTCCCCTCAGGATGGATGGTATTGAGGGAAGCGGACATGCCACAGTTTGTGGCCGTCATGAGACGCTGTCACCCCTGGCCCCTGCTGGGTGCCTGATGGGCTGTGAGCACTTTCACATTTCACGTAATCAGCAGAGCGGTTCGGTTTCTCGAGTGCTTACCCAGCTCCGTCTCTGTTCCAGGCACTGCAGGTGCTAGAGATGTAAAGGTGGGGGCTCCCAGGGTTCTCCAGGAGCAGCCCTGGAGACAGACTCCGGGGACAGAGCAAGGGGCCCCTGGTGCACTGACGTGGGAGGCGCTAGGCCAGCATTCGAGCAGGTCCCTCCCACAGGGAGTGGGTGCCTCTTACAGGTGGGAAGTCAAGGCCCGGGGGTGCCTCGCTCTCTCACTGGTGACCAGGCCTCTGGTTGCAGAGCTCGTGCTTCTAGAAGGCTGCAGCCAGCTCACCGCCCCCCTTGATGCTGTTTCCCAGGTGTCATGAGCAGCAGCAGTGTTGGGATGACTGGCTTGAAGGGAACACTGTTGACTCATAAGTATGTGTGTTCAAGGGTGTGTCCTTTTAATAATAATTTTACCACTTGATGGCTCTTGTCTTCCGGCTGGGAATGGCTTTAGCTCTGAGACCCCAGGAAGGGCTTCCCGGGCGCAGCTGATCCTCACTTTGAAATTAGATGAGGAGTCCTGCTGTGCCTTCTTCCAGAAGCGTGGAGCTGTTTCAACCTGAGCACAGAGGTGGGGGAGCCCTGGCTGGCTTATCCCTGCTGTAAATGAAGTGAGCAAGAATCTTCTTTCAGACTCCTGTCCCCTGCATTGGGTTGGTGCTGCAAAGCCCGTGGAGTTGGGTCACTGGGTCTCCCAAGGAGGACCGGGCAGGCTTGTGACTGCTTCCGTGGGGGCCCGGGAGGCCTGGGGGTGCTCAGTCTGGCTCTCTCATCATCTCACTGCACAGTCCCGGCTTTCAAAGGGAAAACCCTCTGTGTCCTCAGATTGACCTTCAGAAGATGCCCCTGGGGAAGCTGAGCAAAAGGCAGATCCAGGCTGCCTATTCCATCCTCAGTGAGGTCCAGCAGGTAAGCGAGGGGCCTGCCTCTCCTCTTGGGGGGGTGGCAGTTCATGTACTCAAGGTTAATGAAATAGATGTACTGATTCAGGATGATTTAGATATTTTTCAGTTCAGCAAGTGTGACAAGTGCCTGCCACTTGTAAAAAGATGGTCACAATACTAATGAATTAATGATGTTTTCCATTACCAGGTATACAGTAAACTCCCTATAAACTTGTTGAAGAATTTGGTTCTCTTCCCTCATTTTGTGTGTCCTTAAGAGAGGTTGAGTTTATTTTGCAGTTACTAGGAAATCATCGAATTGAAAGTTAAATGTTGTGTTGCTTTCATTCATGTTCATTCAGCATCACCTTGCTGAGCATCTCCCCAGGTCCCCCAGACCCGGAGCCTTCACGCTGTGCCCTGGAGAGGCAGGAAGGTTCCGCTTGTGTTTTGCAGGTGGCATGTAGGCTTGGACTGTGAATGAAGAAGAGCGTGCAGGAAGCTGAAGTGGGCCAGGGGAGGGGGACTCTGCCTGGTGCTGGAGAGAAGGCCCTGAAGTGCAGAAACTAAATCTCGTTACAACTGGTCCTGAGCAGGGACCTCTTTCCTTGTTACCCTCTGCCTGAGACCTGAAAGGCTTTCCTCAGCCCAAGCTCTTTCTCGTTCCAGAATTTCTAGGTAGAAGGGCTGCTCATCACACTGAGCAAACTATAAGCTGCTCACTGTGACCTGGAGAAGCCGATGTCACAGTGAGCAGCAGACTCGGGACTTTGCACCTGCAGGGTGCCAACTCATTGCCCTTTACTGTCCCACAGTCACCTAGGAAGTCTGCAAAGTATGCAGTGATTGGTGATCCAGCTCCTCCATCTCTGTACATTTATTGAGCACCTTCTGCACGTGGAGAGGAAAGCCTTTCTGTGTCTGGCCACTTGGACCTCCAGGAGCAATAAAAACAAATTCCCTGACTTAAAGATAAAGTTCCTTGGCCAAAGGAACCTGACTGAATTTTATAGCAATGAGGTTTTTTCCCCCCCTTTAACATTTTATTATGAAAAGTTTCCAGATATACAAAAAGTTAAGAGAATTTTACAGCAACAGCCATGAGCCCACCACTGAAATGCTGTAGTTATTAACATTTTGCAGAGTGGTGGGGGCTTTAAACAGCTCTTGGTATGAATGCAGTTTTATATGGGGAGCCTGGTGTGTGCTGAGCCACGCAGTTTGAGGATAGGATCCTCGGCTGTCCAGTTGCATGACTCTCTCAGAAGGGGGTTTCCTGGCCTGGGCGTGCACCGGGCTGCCTTGGGACTCCACTGCAGTGCTCGGCTCCTAGAGGGAAAGGCCCTGTCCAAGTGCTGGGGGCTCAGAGTGCTGCTTCAGTCTGTTCCCTCTGTCCCTTCCCCTAAAGGCAGTGTCCCAGGGCAGCAGCGACTCCCAGATCCTGGATCTCTCAAATCGCTTCTACACCCTGATCCCCCACGACTTCGGAATGAAGAAGCCTCCGCTCCTGAACAATGCGGACAGTGTGCAGGTAGCACAGGGGAGGCGGGGAGCCCCAGGTCCCGGGCTGGTGCAGGGATGGATGTTGCTCCCTTTCAGCCGCTCCCCATTTCATGATCCCTGAGGGCAGTGGCCAGTGCTGGCAGGGCCATCTCTGGGCCCTCATTTTGAAGTGGGGTGTCTACTCATATGGGGAGCCTGACCATGGGCAGAATAGTCAGTTTCTCCTGCCCTTGTTGTACTGCATCAGTGTGGGGAAAGGAGCCATATGAGAGGGGAGCATCTTTCTCTCTGCTTCATAAGGGAGCCGGGGATAGGTCCCCACCTGTCACCAGTGTATTCCAGAAGAGAGACAGTTCTTACCACAGCCATGTGGCTTCTGCCTCTTCTCCTCCAGGGACCAGGCTCCCCTTAGTGTTCTGTAAATCCCTAGAAATGTTTAGATGATGGACTTTCCCTGAGCAGCTGGGAGGGGCCCACTCACTGTCTGTGTTGAAAGTTATCTCCACGTCAGTTGTCTCTGCCAGAACTGGGTGAGGCTTCCTCTCACCTTGTGCTTAGCTCAGGATTTTTCTTTTGTTCCTCCAGGCCAAGGTGGAAATGCTGGACAACTTGCTGGACATTGAGGTGGCCTACAGCCTGCTCAGGGGTGGTTCTGATGACAGCAGCAAGGACCCCATCGATGTCAACTATGAGAAGCTCAAAACTGACATTAAGGTAACAGGGTCCACCCTTTCTGAAGCACCCTGACCTTTCATCCCAAGAGCAGAGATCCCCAAAGTTGAATGTACATCGGGATCTCCTGGAGAGCTTTATTAAAACAGATTGCTGGAGTCCAAGGATCAGTCGTCCTAACAAGTTCCCAGGTATTGCTGCTTGTGGTGCTATGAGAACCCCAGAGCGTTTCACTTGTAAAGAAGCACCTTGTTCACAAGGCAGGCTTCCAAGCCAGGGGCTCAGCTTAGCAGAGACCTATTTTTGAGAGGGTTTTAAAGTTTCGTTTTTCCTCTTAATCTAGAGAGGGTCTCTGTATTTGGAGATTCTTGTGACATGAATTCTAGCAGGTCTGTCACTGTATCCTGCTTCAGACGTGGAAATGCCTGAAAGCAGCTGTAATAAAAATACGATGCCTGGGTTCATGTTTTCTGGAGTCAAAGTGGCTGTGTTGGTGCACACAGTCTTTGAACTTGGGTGTGTTGGAGGCTTGGGCACAAATCACCTTGCCTTGGCCACCTGGAGGAGGAGTTTCTTCCTCGGCTCCCAGCTTGCGCTGGCCTTGATCTGGTCTCATATCTCCAGTGTGCCTTACTTCCTCAGTCTCTGTGTCCTTCCCTGCAGTGTAAGGGGTTCAAGCGCACTCCAGTCTTTTGAGCCTGGTGTGGTATGTTTATATCACTAAAAAAAAGCCTTTGCTCCTTGCTTAGGACAAAGTGTAGATCTGTGGTGTACACAGGGGAGGACACCAGATGGTGTGGTTCTTTGTGAAGGGGTTGTTATTCTCTCCATTTATGATTCTGAAGCTTTTTAATTAAGAGTCAATGAGGAAGAACAGAATTCCTGAATTCTCTGAACTTTGGGTAAGAATATGAAAGCATAAGAGAACACACATAGCTTTTCCCATAATCTACTCATATTTATTTAGCATAGATTACATTATTTGACAGTTATATGATGGGCATATATTCTGAGCCACAATGTGCATGGCCCTGAGAATTCAGAAGAGATGGAGCATTTGTCCCCTTCATCAAAACCCCTGTACTCTGTCACATCCTTGCTGCTTTTGATTGCAAGTCTTGACTGTGGGGTGTCTCCTGGTTCTGGTGTTTTAACTCGCAGTGAGCTGGACAGTACCTGGGGGGCAGCTCCTTGTTCTGGAGGTTCCTGTTTCCCCTACAGTGAGCCCTGTGTTTCTAGCTTTCCTGATACCTCAGAGCATAGGGTTTTAAGACAGAAGGGTCGCCGAGATCATCCAAATAGATGATGAAGAGGCCATTGCTGGGGGAGGTGGGACTGCTGGCCCAGCACCTGCCCTGGAACACGGGGCTGGCTCTGTCCCACCTGGGCCTCCACAAGGGCCATGTGTTACCTGTGCATCACTGAGCCTGTGCTTGTTCTTCCTGCCTCCAGGTGGCTCTCCTGGGGACTCCTTTGCTCTAATTTCCAGACGCCTTTCTTCTAGGTGGTGGACAAAGATTCCGAAGAAGCAGAGACCATCAGGAAGTATGTTAAGAACACTCATGCGACCACACACAATGCGTACGACTTGGAAGTCATTGATGTAAGACTCTCTTCTCCCTCCGCGCCCTTTAGGTCCTTCCAGCTCTTCCCTGCTCATTCCTCCAGTCTGGCCCGGGGTAGGAAAAGCAGTTTACTTTGCCTTGAATAGCCAGAGGAAGTGACTCAGTTGTCTGTAGAACAGAAAAATGTGCAATCTTATGGTTTTGGGGTGGCCTCTTATTCTGTTTTAAAGGACATTTCCTACCATAAGACCTAGTGTGGCATCAGAGCTATTATCAGAGTTCCAGAATCAAATGCCTCAGGGGTGCACCTGTTACACGTAGTATTAATTTTAACAACTGGTCTCTGCTCGGTGGAACCTGGACTAACATGTTGCTCCATCCCAGCCTGATTGAAACATCTCACATAGGACAAAAGGCCTTACATGTTCCAGCTCTGCAGACAACTGGTCATTCCTCCTGCATCTAGTCAGATCTTTCAGTTAACCCGAGTAACAGGTGGCTCCATCCCTCTCTCTCTTCTTTATTTAATGCTCTGGCCAGATCTTTAAGATAGAGCGTGAAGGGGAGACCCAGCGTTACAAGCCGTTTAAGCAGCTGCACAACCGAAGGTTGCTGTGGCACGGGTCCAGGACCACCAACTTTGCTGGGATCCTGTCCCAGGGTCTCCGGATAGCCCCGCCTGAAGCGCCTGTGGTACGTGCCTGGCCTGGGGAGGTGTGTTTTGGGGGTGGGGGGGTGGCCAGTACCTGTCCCTGCAGCTGTCTCCAGAGAGCTTTGTGGATCCTTGAGTGAGAAGTGTGCATGCCCCAGTGAATAAGCGGCCTTGTTTAAAGATGTAGGTATTGGCTCATCTGTGGCTGATGAGGCCGGTGTTGCCAAACGTCCCTCTCCTGACCCTCACTGTTGAGAGTGTGGCTGCACCTTATCGAGCATGGTTTCTGGAATAAAGGAAGTAATCAGATATGTTGACTGGCAAAGAGCAGGCCAGGCTGCATTCAGACCTGCCCCTCCCAGCTCCACGTCTGCCTCAATGACAAGTAGAGCCAGACCCAGACATGGGATTGTTGTGTCACCTGCTGGATTATAGACGTGACCAGCTGGACAGGAACTTAGCTGTGGTCTTCCAGGCCCCTCATTTTGTGATTGTAAAAACTAGAAGGCAAAGAGGCTTGACAACCGGACTCACCAGTGCTGTGACTTGTGACTTGGGCAAACTCCCTAACCTCTCTGAACCTCGTTTTCACTTACGAAAAGGAATAAAAATAAGACACATTTATTGGGTGTCCATATGGGCTAGGCCCTGGTATGAAAAACTGTTATTTACTCATATAATTTTCACAGCAGCCCCATGGGGTTACTTTCCCCCCGTTCCAAGAAGAACATGTGAGGTCCACGGAGGCTGAGTAACTTCCTGCAGCCCCTGGGTATCTGGCAGATCTGGGATCTGAACCACCTGCGCCTGAGTGCAGGCCTCAGTGACCCCTGCGGGGGGGGCGCTGTGAGACGTGGGAGAGGGGTGTCGCACCTCTTAGCTTTGTTGCCTGGCTCATAGTGGTGCTGCTAACGTCCCATTAGAAGGTTTTCAGCTGTCCTTTTTCCATCCCTCCAGACCGGCTACATGTTTGGTAAAGGGATCTATTTCGCTGACATGGTCTCCAAGAGTGCCAACTACTGCCACACATCCCAGGGAGACCCAATAGGCCTCATTCTGTTGGGAGAAGTTGCCCTTGGAAACATGTGAGTAACCCTGGCTTTGGGGCTGGTGGTAATTGATGGAGGTGGGTGCTGTGAGCTACAGGGAAGAGAGCTTCCTTTGGCTGGGAGGTGATTCTAGAAATTCCCCACCACAATTAAGAGGACTCACCAGTTAGGCAGTGGGTATCAGACACCAATTCAAGTTAAGTGAACAAGGAAGTATAGGAATGCCTCACAAAGCCCAAGGACGGGAGTATAACCAGGCCTCAGGAACTGGCCGTGTACATTCTTTCTGTGGACCAGGAAGCAGAGAGAGTGATTTGCACAAAGAATGGTCACCTCCTAGCCCCTTTCCACCAGCTGCTGTTTAGATTTTCTGTCTGAGGCCAACTCAAATTGAACTGCAGTTTTAATCCCGGTTACAAATTCCCTGCAGAGAAGATCTGATTGGTCCACCTTGGATTGGTTGTCCACCTTGGTCCTATCAGCTATAACCCAAAGAGCAGGGTAATGTAATACCTGGGATCATGAACTAGACAGAAACCTCCTGAGTGGCCCCATAGCAGTGATCATTGGCACAAGCTGTTAAAAAAAGGACTGCACCTTCAGTTTCTAGAGCCAGAGCGGGAGGAAGCTCCTAGCAATGAAGGTGGACCGGGTTCTGTGCATGTTTGCCTAAGCATCTCTTGTGACCTTGCTCTGATAATCAGTGTTGATTTGAGAGCCTGGGGACTTCAGAGGCTCTTCTGAAACTGTCTTCTCTTAAATAGGTATGAACTGAAGCACGCTTCACATATCAGCAAGTTACCCAAGGGCAAGCACAGTGTCAAAGGTAATGTGTTTCAGAAGCTGCTGCTATAGCCCCAGGCACCATGACCAGCACAGGGAGAGAACTTTCTTTCCCCCGAAGCCCCATTCCTATGGCTGGCTTTTGGAGTTTGACTCTCTGTGGCTGTAGCTGGTGTCACAAATGCCATAGAAGAGTCTTGGCTCATGCTTCACTAACTGGATGCATTGGCTTTGGGTTTTAACCTGACTTAGCTACAGCATTGAGGGACCTCTAGTGGCACAGTGGTACCTCGGGCTTCTTGGGTTGCTGAAGCTCATAACATGACTTAGGGTCTCCTGCTGCCCAGCTGAAGTGGCTGCTTTAGAGTTCTCAATAGAAAGCAGGAGATGGGAAGAACTACTATGCTTATGAAGATCAGTTAAGGATAATACCCTGGTATACTTGATACATACCTACAGTTTTAATGTCTTGAAGAAGGATACAGTATGGGATTTGTATGTCTTTTTTTTTTTCATTCTTTTTTTTTATTGAAGTATAGTTGATTTACAATATTGTATTAGCTTCAGGTGTACAGAAAAGTAATTCAGTTATATATATATTTCAGATTTTTTTCATTATAGATTTTTACAAGATATTGAGTATAGTTCTCTGCTATTCAGTAAATCCTTGTTGTTTGTCCATTTTGTATATAGTAGTGTGTATCTGTTAATCCCATACTCCTAATTTATCCCCCTCTCCTTTCACCTTTGCTAACTATAAGTTTATTTTCTGTCCTGAGTCTGTTTCTGTTTTGCAAATATATCCATTTGCATTATTTTTAGAGCCCACATGTAAGTGATATATAATATTTATCTTTGATTTACTTAGTGTGCTAATCTGTAGATCCATCCATGCTTCTGCAAATGGCATTGTTTCATTCCTTTTTTGTGGCTAAGTAGTATTAGTAATATTCCGTTGTATGTATGCAACATCTTCTTTGTCCAGTCATCTCTTGATGGACACTTAGGGTGCTTTCACGTTTTGGCTATTGTAAATAGTGCCTCTATGAACACTGGGGTGCGTGTATCTTTTTTTTTTAACTTTTTAAATTTTTTCTTTAATTGAAATATAGTTGATTTACAATGTTGTGTTAGTTTCTGGTGTACAGCATAGTGATTTAGTTACACATACATATATGTGTGTGTATTCTTTTTCATATTCTTTCATTATAGGCTATTGCAAGGTATTGACTGTGCTATATAGTAGGACCTTGTTTATTTTATGTATAGTAGTTGGTGTCTGTAAATTCCCAGCTCCCAATTTATCCCTCCCCGCCCCCTCTCCCTCCTGATAACCATACGTTTGTTTTCTATGTCTGTGAGTCTGTTTCTGTTTTGTAAATACATTCATTAGTTTTTTTTTGGTTTTTTTTTTTTTTTTTAGATTCTACATATAAGAGATATCATACGGTATTTTTCTCTTTCTGGCTTACTTCACTTAGTGTGACAATCTCCTCCCTGGAGCATTTTCAACATCTGTTCTCACAAATCAGATCACTTCTGCCTTCTGTTTTGTAGGTTTAGGCAAAACTACCCCTGACCCTTCAGCTAGTATTACTATGGATGGTGTAGACGTTCCCCTTGGGACCGGGATTCCATCTGGTGTGAGCGACACCTGTCTACTGTATAACGAGTATCCTTTTACAAGTGTGCTGTGTGAACCCAGAGGAATATTCCGGAGCTGTAGAGGCACTTATGTGCAGCCAGTTAACCTGGGCCCTGCTAACTGAAAACCATCCTGTGGTGTGTCTCGTGGTGAAGAGTTCCCCTCAGTGGTCTCTCGTTGTTCGGGGTGAGGGGCCTGAACCCCCACCTGTGTGGGTTTGCAGGGTGTGGCCAGGGGCCGGCTTGGGGGTGGCAAGTGCTCTCTCCATCATGGAACTGTTTGTTCCTTGACATGCTTCCCCTCCAGGTACATTGTCTACGATATTGCTCAAGTCAATCTGAAGTATCTGCTGAAGCTGAAGTTCAACTTCAAGACTTCCCTGTGGTGAGCTGTGAGGTGCGGCTGAGTCGCAGCCCAGTGACTGGTGTGAATTCGCCTGATGGGCTTCACCCTGACCGACCAGGCAGAGACCTCAGCTAGGTTGCCAAGGGATAGTACCTTCACTAAATCTCCTTAGAAAGGATTTTATATGAACACTTGGTCACATGTTTAATGATTTTCCCAGCTTTTCTGATCCCTTTTTGTGTTGGTCAGGGCAGGGGAGGGGGGTTGTTTTGAGGGTTTTTTTTCTGCCAGCCATAACCTTGGTAGATACAACTGACAGTAGAGGAAAAGTTGGGGAGGGTTTTTGTGTGTGTGTGTGTGTGTGTGTGTGTGAGTCTAGACTAGTCCAGTGAAAGAATCAAGCCACGTTAGAACGTCTGCCTTACTGGTTACCCCAGGGAAGGAAAAAATAATCTTCCATCCTTACTTCTAAGTGTTCATCTTTAGTTTTGGAAGAAATGTTAAAGCATTTATTTTGAGGTAAAAATAAAAACTAATTTCATACTATTTAAATTTTCTTTCTTATTCTGCATTTATTGTCACCCTTTTTAGCTTTTTGGGGTTTTTTTTTTTTTTTTTTTTTTTTTTGGTGAAGAACATTAACAGTTTCTCATACTTAGAAACAAAAAGCGATTTCCTTATCTAGAGACACTTGAATGTGGAAGCTCTCAGAATATGTAGTATAGTAGTTTTGAGTTGCATTTGAAATTCTCAACTTTCCGATGAGCAATTTTGTCTTCGAAATTAAAACTATATCACCAATATACCCAAGGGCTAATAGTAATTCTGAATTAAAACCGGCTTCTGTATTTGTGTGTTTTGTGTTTGGTCTCATTCTGACTACAGATCTGGTTAATCTTCACGGTGCACAGAACCTGTAGGGTGTAGGGACTACCCGTATCTGTGAAACCCAAGAATATGCCAGGCAACAGACAGCAGCACCCAGTAGGGATGCTTGGTCTGAGTGACAGAAAACCAAGCAGAGGAGGGCAGTCCTCCTTTTCTTCAGTTTACCAGATACTTTTTGGTGATAAAACATGTCAGCATGTTCTGTCCTGTGGGGTATTATTTCATATATATTGTATTGCCTCATACTACTACTGTGTATTTGAGAATGATGCTTATTAAATATTTACATTTAGGTTCCCTGAAAGCCAGGGTGGTATCTTACGACACCCTTGACCTTTTACAGGAGAAGGGGAAGTGTGAGCCGAAAGGTAGAGTCACAGGCAAGAGAGGGCAGCAGAGTGAGCCGCTGTCTCAAACCCAGAAGTTTCTGTTTTGGTGTGGAAAACAGAAGACAGACATTCAAGACAGGAAAGAAGAAAAACATGTTCTCTCTGAGTTGAGCTACATTTAAGTGATTATAACGGGTGCAGTTTCTGAACGGTGGTTGTGTCCCTTAGTAGCCATGTCTGGGACTTCCTGCAGTCAGCAAACTTGGAGGGCCATACAAACCCAAGTTAGAATTCGGATACGGAAACACTGACAAATCGATTTGCTAACAGAGTCCTTGTGTCTTTTCATTGTCTTTAACTTTTGATGAAAATCCTTAGCACCATGGACTTGAGGTCCCCTCTCCTGATTAACCAGCCATTCAGCAAGGCTCTCAGGCTCTCTACACACTGAATATTTTGTATTCTTAGCCTTTTTTTTTTTATCAGCACAGAGAAAGGCAATTACCCTCACAGGACCTGATTAAACAGTATTTTTAGGCTGGAGTGATTGCTTAATGGGTTCTCTGTAATCAAAGCTGATTTCTTTCTTAAAGAGAGATTCACATTCCTGTTTCCATATTTTCCTTGTAAAAGAGGGAACTTTTGTTTCAATATTCATATTTTGGTTTTCTTTATTTACAAAAATCAGAGTAGCAGCTAAAATGAATGCATTTGAATTTAAAAAATTTTAAGACGGCAGCAACGGCCTTCTGCAGAAGCACAGGGTCCGAGATGAGAAGAGGTGTTGCCCTCGGCCTCTCCGGGGCCGCTCTGCCTGGAAATGCCCTTGGACAGGTGTCCGCCCGCCGGGCCACTCAGCCCCCGTGTCTGACCGCACTGTTCCTTCCGCGCGCGGCGTGGCGCATGCACACGCTTTTAAGCCTTCCGAGCGGAAGCAGCGCTCATTACTCCGACGTGTCAGCGGGGGTTCTGCGTTGGCGCTTCGCTTGCTGCACGTCGTTGAGTGTTGCCCTCCCTTGGAGGTGGGGAACGGCTCCTCCGACAGCCAGAGCGCTTTTGTGAAGCTGCTGCCGCGACGTGACTGGAACTCTGTTGGGTTGGATTGAACACGCTGTGCCTTGAGGCAGCCCCCGAGTGAAACCTAGCGGCGGCCTGGCCCAAGGTACGTGCGTAGTGCGAACTCTGTTCAGTGTGCACATTGAAAGCCCTCGAGGTGCCTTGTCCTCTGACCTTCTCCAGACACCTCGTGTCTTCCCACCAGGGAGATTGAGTGTCAGGAATGGGTTGTCGCCGACCTATTGGGCTGGTTTGATTACACCCCTCGTCCCCCAGCTGCTTTAAGGATTTCACAGTTCCAAAGTGGCATGACTTCCTTCCCCTTCCATTCTGTGTTCCCCAACTTTGGGGTGGTTTTATTAAGGAATTGATGTTTCTACCACTTCAGACCAGGCCCTTTATATAATCACTCACTGGGGACTGAGCTGGTTCTGTGAGGTCTGGTGCAGGAATGAATGGCCTCCCACCGCCCCCTCGCTCCTGCACTTAACCTCTGCATGGAAGATCAGACAGCAGCCTCTGTTGGCCCATTTTTCTGGCTTCAGAGAGCAGTGCCAGTTTTCTCATTTCCTAGTCCCTGAAGTAGGTAATCTAGGTTATAAACAGATACGTTTTTGGAGACTCATTTTGAAAAGTAAAAAGAAAATGTGGCCTGTAAACATGTTCCTCTTTGGTGACTTGGCCTCAGGTAGGAGACTGCCAACCAGTGGACAGTGCGGGTGATGGGGACCCCAGAACGTCAGCCCTGCCCCAGCACCATGCTGTTCTGAGAAGCCTGGCTGCTTATCCAGGGACTCAGCTCACAGCAAAGGTGGTGCAGCCATGGGCTCAGACCCATGAACTGACTGGTTTTGCCTCACACTCCTTCACCCAGTGGCCTGATTGAAGGTGAAATTGGCTCCTAACCGTATGGCTGTGAGACAGCACCCTGAGGGGATGGGGTTCCAGCTTATAGGACCTTTATATGCTTTAAATCAGAGACCAGCCTATGGTCTGGGAACCCGGGTGGACTGAGAGTAGCTCCTCGCTGTTACCACATCTGACATCCACTCACAGAATTTTTACTTTGAGCTCTGCTGATTTGGAGATGGAAGGCCCTGAGGGAGAGATACTTCCCCTAGGGGCCCCAACAACAGTTCCACTGAATTGGGAGATGAGGCTGCCACGTGGCTGTTTGGGGCTCCTTAAAGGCCACTGTCCCCACAAACAGAGAAAGGGATTATTCTACTGGCTTGAGTGACTGATTACCAGGTGGGAAATAGGGATGCTGGACCATGGAGGTGGGAGGACAGTGTCTGCAACCCAGGTGATTCTCAGGAGCACCTCTTAGCACCACCATCCACCGATGAAGGTTAGTGGAGGTCAGCAGCTCACCACAGTGGTGGGGCTCTGGAGGACTCAAACCCTCAGAAACGAAGGTATGGACACTTCACCAGATTGAAAACTGATCAGTTAAACTTCTGGATGAGGGCAGAAATAATAGGAAGTGGATAGTGGAAGGTTACAGGTCACAACTATGGTTTTATGGCCAAATATGGAAACAGAAGCAACCAGTTAGGGGGTTGTAGACAACTGGCCTAACTGGCCTGAGTCTGGGATTTGAGGTGCTGGTTTAGAATGGCTATAAATATAAAACTGGACTCTTGTTTATGGAGTGTCTATAAATGTCTTATCTAGGTGGCATTTGTACCCCCAAGTTCCTCACCCTGTACATAGTTCAATGGATTGTCAACTCTGAGGAATACTGTTGCCCTCCTCTGGAGAACCAGTGATGGGCTCAGCTTGGGGGAAGCAGGGTTGAGGGGCCCAAGGGAGAGAACCCCTGGGTTCCCAGGGTCATCTGAGCTCTTTCAACAGGGCTCTTTCTCTTGACTGCGAAAAGATGAATCCAGCCATTCTGAATCCCTGAAATCTCTTGGTGCTACCTCTGAGCTGTTTTGAGAATGTGTGCTAATCCCTGTAAAGTACTCAGTGTTGTTCCTGACCTTGATATGCCCTCAATAAATCTCAGCCGTTATTGCTGAAATCCCAGAGAATGCTTTTGCTGGGGTGTAAGTCCAAGCAGGAAACTCCAGGTGAAAAAAAAAGAGAAACCAGGGACCAGGACAAAGAAACAATCCTGTGCCCATAGGGAGCTGGTGACACTGGCCTCCTCTCTCCGGGGGCCTTCATCCTCCCGTCCCTCTCTGTCACCCACCTTAACTGAAGGGACCAGACTCTCCAACAGTGTTCCCCCCCAGACCCAGCCCCACTTCCAACCAGGCCTGCTGGGGCTCAGAATAACCCAGCTGCTGTCTCAGCAGATGGCCAGGCTAATTTTAGCCATGTGGTACTCACCCAGGGACCAGGCTGGGGTTTTTAGATTTGAATAAGCCAGTGTGCAACTTTGGTTTGGAGCCAGTAACAAAGCATTAAGTTGTGATCTGTGTGTCTGCCTGGCACTTTACAGGCATTCCAGAAATATAATTTTTAAAGGATTTTGTTTCTTTCAACCAATATGAGCCCAAACTATAGAGCCAGCAGGCAGTCGAGCCTGCGAGGGGCTGGGGACGAGCCAGGAGACTGTGCTGATGGATAGCGGTGAGAAGCAGATGGTGACACCCTGCTCCCCCTGCTGACAGGCAGGTGGCCTGGCCTCAGTATCCTGGGAACACTTGCCCCTTGTTGTTTTCTTTGTCAAAATGAAAGAAAAAAGCTTTACCTTCCCAGTTCATCTCTTGAACCACTTCTGGTTGATAGGCTGCATTTTGATGCCGTAGAAGGACGGTAATGCAGAAGGAATGAAGCACAGATGCAAACAGGAACCTACTTTGCTTTATGACAACGCAGCATGAAGTAGCAGACATGGAAACTGAGTCTCAGAGAGGCAAGAGTGTCTTGAGTTCCCGTTGGAATTGAGCAGGTTGAGAACCTGTATTTTCCAGCATGACGTTTCTTACGCATCATCCCCCGTATATGAAGACTACCTTTCATACAATTCCCTCAGGAAGTTAAGAGACAGTGCAGTGTGGCTTGGAGACCTGCCATCCAGCCTGCCGTTGCCTTTCTGTGGACTGACGGTCAGTCACTGAAGGAAACTGAGGACCTGAGAAGACATCAGGAGAATGAGGAGACCAGACTCCAGTTCACAGCTTCCTTGAGCTGGGTCTGTGGACTCTTAGAAGACGCCTGATGGTCATCAGGGAATCCACTATGTCAGCGGCTGCTTTCAGCCACAAGAAAAGGAAAGCCCAGCTAACAGCAGCTCCGGCAAGAACACGTGGAATCTCTGCCAACAAGTGGACAGTGGCAGTTCTGGTTAGTTCAGCTCTGTATTTCTCTTGGCTTTCCCTTCACCGTTGCAGGATGGCAGCTGGACTCCTGGCATCAACATCCAAAGAAGGAGAGAGTTGCCCCCTCATCCTTCCCTTTTTACCAGAAAGAAAGACTTGTCTTCATTGCTACCAGTAGACCAGTCTCATCGGCTAGGATTGGGGCATAGCCGTAAGGAAGCTTGGACATGGAGTATCTGGTGTTTCCAGCCTATTTGGAGGAAAGTGGGGTCTACCAGCAAGGACCAAGGTGGGTGGAGAATGGGGCTGAGTGTGTGTCAGCCCCTGGGAAGTATGTTCAGAAGTTTAGGCACAGGCACACTTTTTTCTGCGCAGTGGGTCCGTAGAACCCATTAGATCCTCAGCAGTCCATGCTTGCAAGGACTTTTCAGAACCACAGCTGTGGCAAAGACTTCCTCAGCTGCTCTAATATCCTGTGATTTTTGTGAAGAAAGATGTAAACCCTCATGGAAATAGAAACAGTTGCCCAGAATAGTTTAAATGGCAGTACTTAGTGCTCATCTCACAGACCCAGTTGGGTTTTGATGACAGAACCGAGGTCATTGTCAGGCACCCCTGGGACCACCAAGCTCTTCTTTTCCTCCTTAGCTTTTTTTTTTTTTTTTTTTTTTTTTGCTGTGAACATCAATGTCTTCACCCAGAGAATGGTCCTACCCTGCTTTTCTGGAGTTGAAATCCTTTGAGCAGGTATTGGATTCCAATTGTACTGGTGGTGGTTCCATCCCTTCTTGAGGCGAGGCAGCCACTGTGGTGCCCAGGACACCAGGAAACAGCTCCAACTGACTGAGAGTTTGAGGAGATCTCCCAGGGGAGGGTTAGTGACTCCCTGAGGACAAGGGCCGGTGGGCTGCAAGGACTGAGCGCTACCATTGAACCTGTCATGTTGCAGCCTGGTCTCCTGGGTTACAGCCCCCTTTCTCTCCCCTACATTGTCTCCAGTGCAGGGACCATCTCCCGGCTTCTGGCTTGTGGCAGTAACTGAGGAAACACGCCTAACACCCCTGCCAAACAAACGGATGCTTAACAAAACACATCTTATCTCCATTGTGTTCAACAAGCAAGCACAATCTGTGATCAAAACCATTAATTTTTCTCCCACTGCCCTTTTAAAATTGTTCAGTGAAAGACTGTCCTGCCACTGGAAGAAAAATTTGCTGGCAGGCCCTGTGACTCTTCCCTTCTGTCGAAAACAGATGGTCTTTTACACCCCATGGTGACTCAAAGATTCAAACTGTTTCAACTCAGCAATTGGAATGCCCAGTGCAAGATAAGAATCAAATCTCCGGACTTAGAGCATTACCATTTCTCCCTCCCTTGGCTCTGCTGGGCCTGTTTCAGGCTGGAGGCCCGCAGTAGGAAAGGGACACAGTTCTCTGCTCCATCTCTCAACCTCTCCTTCCTGTCCTAGTTTCTGGCCAGTTCCAGGGTTCCAGGGAGGTGAAGGGGGGCAAAGATTATGGCCTGAAAAAGGTCTCCCTGCACTGGCACCTGGTTAATCAGGCTCTGGCAAGGATGTGACACTGGCTCCCTCTTAGGGTGCTTTCATCAGCTTTTCAGAGGGTCCCTACTGGGCCCCTCAAACCTAGCAGGTGCGTGTCTGTTCTGCAGACCTTAGCAATCAGACGTTCACCTCCAGCTTCCTGCTGCCAGGTTCTCTCACCACACAGGCAGCCCCACTGGACAGGCCCCAAGAGGACTCTTCACTGCACTCCCCCTGGTCACCCACACATCCCTTGCCTGACACCACTAGGAGCTTGGCCAACCCCAGTGCAGTGGTGCTCACAGGCCTCTCCTGCAGAGCACCTGGGTCTCTCCTGTTTTCCCAGGTGGGAGACGGTCCACCAGACCCCCAGCTGAGGGGTTCCAGATAAACCCTCCAAGGAGACAAGCCACCCACTCCCCACTCCTGGGAGAGGAAGATGGGTTCTTGGCAGTTTTCTTCTTTGATAGCCTTCTTACAAAATGCTCTCCCTCCGCAGTCGTAAAGCTCTGCTCAGACTGTTTCCTTTTCATACCTATTGTATTTTGGAGTCTCCATGAGAACTTAGTATCTGCTTGCACACTGTTTACCAAGCCTGTGAGGTCGATATTATTATCCAATAGTCTACAGATGGGAAACAGACACAGTGAGGCTAAGTGACTTGTCCAAGGTCATACAGCCAGTAGATGACTGTCCTAGACAGGCCTTTCATCGCCTGACCTCAATATAAATCCTGCTGAATGGGTGGACCAAGTGACAACCACTTGACCTAACCCACGGCCAGCAACTGATGGCCAATGTGTTTAGTAATTTGTATAAAGGGAAAAATGATTGCCCCTCCACGGAATCCTTTCAGGGTGCTGGAAGTGTTCTGTATCTTGATTATGGTGTCAAAGTCATTGAGTTGCATACTTCAAACAGATGCGTCTTATTGTTAGTAAGTTATATCTCCATTAAGTTGATTTTGAAATAGCAGTAGATTAAATATTAATAATAACCTCTTGCCCCTCAGTCGTGAAAACTAGAGCTGAGGTGTCATTATGCACACCTGGAATTGGGGGCCAACTTGGACTCTGTGTGAAGAGCTAGTAGAAGTCATCCAAGGGTAGAGAGGTGCCCAGCGAGGTCCAGAGAAGTCACGTGACCCCCACCTCAATGGGAAGAGATTTCAGCTCCTGATTTTCTGCTTCCCACTTCCTGTTTCCCACAGAGCCTGATCTCCGTCTCCTTCCTTTGGCCTCCCAACGCCTCTGTGACCTTATTGTAAGGCTTCCCCTTTGCTTGAGCCAGTCCAAGTGGACATCTGTTCCCAACCCCAGCAGGTGCAGCAAGGGCGCCCGAGTGCTGCGCTTGGGCCCAAATTCCCTGCCTGTGTTCCTGACTGTCATGTTTCTGTTGGGCTGGCGCTCTCCTTCTGGAGCCTGCGTGCTCATCAAGGAACCCTGAAATCTGACACGCTCACTCTCACACCGCTACAAAGTGCCACCAGGGCCTCTCTGGGAAAAGGGACAATGAAACAGTGAAATGTACAAAGACTGTCTGAGGCCAGACACAGTCCACTCTCTGCCATTTCTCTGCTTGGAGAAATGAGGCAAAGAGAAGCCACAGAAACTACTGAAGCAGATTAGTCAAAGGGAGCCTCTGAGCCTCCTCTCTGCACCGGGGGACAAGAGAGACAGAGCCACGGATGCCTCTGAATGAAGCAAGCACTGGATTTGCCCAAACATAGGAGGTTACCGTGACTCTGTTCTGACTTCCTTGGAGCTTGAAGGGCAGGGGGTCTGGCATGGTGATAGGGTGGTCTCCAGCCAGACTGCCTGGCTTTACCAGCTGTGAGACCTCATATTCCTTGTCTGTAGGTGGGGATCACAGCACTTAACTCATGGAGTTGTTCTGAGGACTTATAGGTAATTTTTCTCTCTTTAGTTTTCATGAATTAGAGGTGTGGAGTACTTAGATCAGTGCCTGGGGTAGTTGTGACTTGTGTGGCCACAGCAGCAAAGACCACATGGCTTTTGAAAGTCCCCTGACAACACTGACCCCCCCCCACACACACACTCTCCTCTCAGCTACTCTGTCCATTTTAAACATTTCAACTATTGCACTGGCTTATCATCTCATTAGAACTGAAATTAGATTTACAATTTGTTCAGTAGTGTTAATTAAAATTTTTAAAGCTGTATTATACAGTATGATGCAGTTCTGTAAGAAAAAAATGAAAATATACATGCATTGAAAAAAGATTGAGCAGAAAATGCAAGAATGTAAAATTAGCAGGCTCTACATGGTAGACTTATAGATAATTTTTATCTTTTGGGTTTTTCACATTTTCTAACAATAAGCCTTTATAATCAGGTAATATAAACAATGAATCTTTTTAACATGGTTGAGAAGTCAGTTTTCATATCACACTCTCATTATCCCTACTTTTTTTATTTAACTGAAGTACAGTCAGTTACACTGTGTCAATTTCTGGTGTGCAGCACAATGTCTCAGTCATGCATATACATACATATATTCATTTTCATATTCTTCATTATCTCTGCTCTTTACTACAGATAAGCACTGGTCTTAGGTCCCCTAAGTCTTTTCTAAGTTTTCCCCTTGACAGACCCTGGATGCCCTTAGCTGGAGAGAGAAGGCACTGTGGCTGAGGGATGTGAGCACCTATGTGTGTTTTCTGGTACCTCCCCTCCAGGGAGTCCTCTGCAGGCTTCTCAGGCACCTTAGCCCAGGCAGGGCTTGTCATCTCCAAGACACTCCTGGCCTTTCCTCCCAGAATGCATGCCTGCAAGACTGATGCTAGCCTCGATGTCTGAGAAAACTTTTTCCAGGCCTCCTCCCCTGGTGGGTTATAACTAACTGCCCACTGGAGAGAGACGAAGTGCCCTCATTTTTCTAAAGGACTGTCTTTTCTGACTGGAAAGTTAGGTTTTATAGAGGAAAAGCTCCACCTGTCAAAGGTGGACTCCAAGGGAAGGGAATCGGTGAGCTCTGCCGGCTGATTCAGGAGGGAGAGAGGAACTGTGCAGCGGTGGTCCTCACTATAAGGCCTTGGTAAGGTTCTGGAACCTCAGGAACTTCCCCACATTGGCCCTGACTGTTAGCAGTTTCCTGCTCTCATAATGGTTACCAGGAAAGCCCTGAAAGTGGAAAAAGGGCTGTTTGCTTGCTTTTGATACCATCAAGAAAGAGGGAAGCAGAGGGGTCTGGGCGATCGTCCTCAGCCCTCCAGGGGGAAGAAGGGCAGGGGCTGGGTCAAGGCCTCCTGCACAGGGGGAAGACTTCCAGGAATGTGGGCCTGGCCCAGGGGACTCTGGGCCCAAGCAGCTGGAAGTCCAGGATGGAGTCCTCAGCAAAACTCCCCTTCACATTATAAATCCCAAGTCTGAATGTAAATTGGTGGAGTCACTATGGAAAACAGTATGGAGGTTCCTTAAAAAACTAAAAATAGAGCTACCACATGATCCAGCAGTCCCACTCCTGGGCATATATCCAGAGAAAACTCTAATCTGAAGGAATACATACAACCCAATGTTCACAGCAGCACTATTTACAATAGCCAAGACATGGAAGCAACCTAAATGTCCATGGACAGATGACTGGATAAAGATGTGAAATATATACACAATGGGATATTACTCAGCCATAAAAAAGAAGGAAATATTGCCATTTGCAGCAACGTGGATGGACCTAGAGATTATCATTTAGTATGTGAAGTAAGTCAGAGAATGACAAATATCATAAGATATCACTACATATCATGATATGTAGACTCTAAAACAATGACACAAATGAACTTATTTATATAACAGAAACAGGCTCTCAGACATAGGAAACAAACTTACGGTTTCACCAAAGGGGAAAGCGGAGCTAGGGGGAGGGATAAATTAGGAGTTTGGAATTAGCAGATACAAACTACTATACATAAATAGATAAACAATAAGGTCCTACTGTACCGCACAGGGAACTATATTTAATATCATGTAATAAACTATAGTGGAAAAAGAGTCTTAAAAAAGAATATGTATATTCTTTTTCACTTCATGTTAACAAATGCTGCCCACACCATGTCCTGTGAAGGGAGGCCCCTCCCACAGACAGAAGCAATTTTGCCAGCACCTTCCATTACAACTCAGATCTCCGAGGAAACAGCCATGCCTGAGCCTGACTGTTCTTGTCACAGCCCCTGCTTATTCCAAAGGTGATCAAAGGGGCAACAAGACGCAAAATCGGCAGCATTTCCAGGGCAGGAAAAACACCTGGACCCTGTTTTTAAAACCCCTTTGCTCCATTGATATTTTGCCCCAAGTGTTCAGCTGAGGTATTTCAAGGGCAGGAACCAGGTATTGTTAGAGCTTTCCCCTCTTTGATCTATCAAAGTACTGGATTGAGAAAGCCACTTTATATCCAGGAGCTTGTAAGCACTTCCCTCTCCGTTTTGAAAGAGAAAATTGTTACAAAGAAATGATTTTGGAGAAAAGCTTTTAAAAATCTAAGTTAAAAAAAAAATATATATATATATACACACTGTTCTTTCTTATTGCAAGGAACCCTCTTGGAAGTACCATCTTGGAAGTTGCTCATATTTAATGGAAAGCAAATACGGAAAAAATTTTTCTGTTTTGTAAATTAATGGACTGAAATTAAATAAGGCATCAGGGAATTAGTGGATGGATCTGAGTGCATCACTTAACCCTCTGTCCTTCATTTTCTTGCATAAACAATGAGAGCTATGTTTACTTGCACCATTAACAGTCCTCCTTGTACTCTGTCTCATGGTGAGGGAGGTCTTGAAACCCCAGCCAATCTTTCTCTTGAAATGGAGTCTCAACTCTCCAATCTGTAAATGTCAGTGGCTCAGCACCTCTGTTCTGCTTTAAAATGAAATAGAGTGACATAGTATATTTAGAATGAAATAGAATGTAACGCAGTAAATTGCAAGGACCTTGGATTGAAAACCGAGAAGGAGGTAAAGAAAAGTATAATGTGAATACAGGGGCTTGAACGATGGCTGGAGGTAGAATCCTGAGGATTTTTTTTTATTGTTTTATTTTATTGTTTTGCCAGTTTTTACTCGTGCTTGCAGATTTCCTGGTTGTTTTATTTCTGTTGGAGCTGGAAGGAACCTGAGGTGTTTTTAACCTAGGGATTCCACAGCGGGGCTGTGGAATCTGTGAAACCTCAACTTTAACATGTAAGATTTTGTTGTGTGTGGGTGTGTTGTGTCTAAGATAGGCTCACAAATTCTTTGACAATTCTCCCCTTAAACAGTGAAAGTTAATTCCTCTCGCCTTCCTTGTGGGCTGAATTCAGTGACTTGCTTTCAGAAAGCCAGTCATAAGGGCACCACATCAGGCCCTCCTTGCCTTCTCTCTTAGTTCGCTCAGGGAAGCCAGCTGCCATGTTGTGAGGACAGCAGCAGCCCTCACCAGCCACATGAGTGAGCTGTCTCAGAAGGGGATGCTCCAAGCCAAGTCAGACCTGTGGGCCAGGGTTTGTCAACCTCTGCACTGTTGACGTTTGGGGCCAGATCATTTTTGTGTGGAGTAGAAAGTTTACCAACATCTCTTGCCTCCGCTCACTAGATTTCAATAGCACACACAGCACACCCTTGGTGACAACCAAAAATGTGTCTCTAGACATTGCCAGATGTCGCCTGGGGGGCAAAGTCACCCCAGTTGAGAGCCACTGTGTTAGGTGAATCTTGACTTTAACCTCATGAGCCAGAATCACCCAGCTAAGCTGCTTCCAAATCCCTGACCTACAGAAACTGTGAGAGAAGAAGCCACTAAGTTCTTGGGGCTGATTTATTATGCGATCCTCAGGAATCAGTTCAACAGGCATGTGAGTTTTCAGAGGGGAAAAAAAAGGTTCTTACCTTTCTTTGGGTTCTCAAGGACACCTGACCCTAAATGGTTTAAGAACCCAGATCTAGTCCAGTCTCCTAACCTTTGTAAAAATCCTTTCCACAACATCCTTGAGTGTTGGTCAAACCAACTACTTGAATACTTCCAGTATTCCTTCCTCATAAGGTCACTCAGTTCATTTTTTTAAAAACTGACTTGTACTGAGCCAAAATCTGCTACCCTGTGTGGCTGATACATCGCCTATGTTTTTTCTGATTCCCTTCCCAGCTCTTCAATCCCTATCAAAACTTAGCTTTTCAATGCCTTGCCTCTTCTCTCTCTCTCTCTTTTTTTTTTTTTTTTTTTTTTTTGGTTAAGTAGTGAACTATTTCTTGCTACTCTGAAAGTATCAGCTCCAAAATATACTGCATATTCTGGGGGGTGAGAAGGGACAGACTGAGATTTCAAAATTTGTAGATACTGACAGGCATATGCAGAATAGATAAACAAGATTATACTGTATAGCACAGGGAAATAAATACAAGATCTTATGGTAGCTCACAGAGAAAAAAATGTGACAATGAATATACGTATGTTCGTGTAGAACTGAAAAATTGTGCTCTACACTGGAATTTGACACAACATTGTAAAATGACTATAACTCAATAAAAAATGTTTAAATAAATAAATAAAGTAGAAGGGAATCTCTAGCAGAAAAAACAAACAAACAAAAGATACTGCATATTCTATGTAGCACTTCTGGAAATAAGAATGCCAGGCAAATCAGTCCTATAAATGGTCCCTGCTGGTGGAAGACCCCCACTTGTGTTTAGGGCATTAGCAACTGTGAATTGCTGGTCCTTTCTCTCCAAATCCCCTGAGGTCGTGGACATGCTACAACCATAGTTTCATTCTATCGACCAGTCCCCTAGGACTGCAGTGACGTTTATGATTTCCTTCACCAAGCCAGAGGACTCCCACCGATCTTTACTCACCTGTTGATCCTCCTTTCCTGGAACGTGTTTCCTTGAAGACCCCTTTAGTCTTTATCAAAATCCAATATGACACTTTTCTTTTGCTACTTTGAAATGGGTCCAGCCCTATTACTTCTACAGCCAGCCATTGTGAGTCGGAACTACTTACCAGAAACAAAATAGATGCTGAAAGAAAGACCACAGAGGAATGAACCTTGCCCTCTGCAGAACTTACCCAAACAAGGAGAATGCAGAGGTACTCACTGGCTGAGAGCTTATGCTGTAGGAGGCCTTTGCTTGCGCTCTTAGGCTCAGGGTGCACAGCACAGCCTGATCGCATTGGCTAAAAATGCCCCCTCAGTACCTTCAGAACAGAGGAAAGAAAGTTATTAACAAGGTATTGTGAAGAATTGTGTTGGCTTTTTTTTTTTAAGAAAAACATTTCTAAAGACAAATAACCTTATTATGAATTAGTGCTATGCAGCATGGCAGTATACAAAGGTATGCATGTATATTCACTCTCCTGGTTGGAAAATAGATCACATTGAAAGCACGTGTCTCCTGAAAAGCCATGAACATCTAATATAGTGATAGAACTTTAAGATGACTTCTACTTTCTTCGGCCACCCCTTAGAAACTTGATCAGTTATCAAAAGCAGTTGGTATATTTACCTGTGTGTTTCCCCCTTTTAGTCTGAGATCCTGGCAGGCAGGATGGTTTATCTTTGTATTCTTCAGTCCTCCATGTACAGCTAATGAGTTTGTATACTGCACAAGGATGCCCAGCCAAGAGTGGTGAATGAGGGCGGAAATCCAGCCTGCACTTTCTTAATCAAGCTCCATGCCTTGGTGTTGTATCCGCCCAGAGGAGGTTTGCCTTTTCTATTTTATATGACTTGTAACTTCTTCTCATTCCCTAACAGTGCCCTTTGATTTCTCATCTCCTGATCATTGTGGGAGCCTGATAAATGTTTGTTGAAAGAAGAAATAAATCAATGAAAGAATGGATGGACATACTTTGCTTTCAAAGGAGGTGAATAGGCCAAGTAGACATTATTTCTTTGCCAGGTCCAACAATCATTCCCCTCCTTCCTGGCCCATTTTTTCCCCTGATATTTACTTCTCCCCCACTCTCCCTGCTTAACTCAGGGTAAATCCTGAGGAGTATAAGCCAGTGGTTCTCAATCTTGGCTACCCATTAGAATCACCTAGTTTGATTTTTAAAAATCCCTATGCCCAGGACACATTCCAGACTAATTAAAGTGGATGGTGAGGGGCTGGGCATCAGGCATCAGTGGTTTTTAAAGCTCCCCAGACTATTCCACATACACGTGCCACCTGATTGATAACTGGCACGACTGGTCTAAGCCACATGGTGGTCCCATTCCTCTTGCTGGCACATTGGTTAGGAAGGAGCATGTGGCCCAATTCTGGCCAATGAGACATAAGAGGAAGTCGGCCGAGGACTTTTGGAAAAGAGGTCCTCACTAATAAGAAGTAGAAGAAGGGCTCCTTCCACTGGGCACTGTGATGTCTGGATGCCTAGACATGTTGTAACCATCAGTCACCATGGAAGGAGCTCTCTCGAGGACAAGCTGATGTGCTGAGGAAGGCAGAGTAAGGAGAGAGAAGGGCCCTAAGCCCCTGATTACCTCCCCAAACTGCACATCCACCAGTCTGAGACTGCCCTCCTCCAGGGGTCTCATTACCTGAGGCAATACCTTTTCTTTATTGTTTGAAGTCATTCCAGCAAGGGCAGTCTGTTACTTCCAAAGATCATAACTGATACAGCTAAGAATTCTAAATATATAAAGGATTCAATACATAAAGGACTTCAGAAAGATTTTTCTCATTGGAGGGAAAGCTCAGTGAGTGTGGGGAGTGTGTGTGTGTGTGTGTGTGTGTGTGTGTGTGTGTGTGTGTGTGTGTGTTGTGTGTTTCCCCCAAAGAAACAGCAACATGTGAGAAACAGAATATGAAGACAGAGGAAGAGAGGGGAATAAAAAGCCAAGAACTAAATATAGACAAAAACCCATATACATCACTTGGGAGGAAATTATGCTTTAGAAGAGGGATTAGAATGATCCAGGAAGAAATTAAGTAAGAGGAGGTGCTGAATAACTTTGAGAACTTAAAAATGCTGATGATTAATGGAGAAGTAATATGGTTTGCTGAACACAGAGGCCCAGGGGAAGGATTAGAATTAAAGAACTAAGATAGTAGAAGAAAGAACCAGTTCCAGGACAAGGGCCGGAGGCAGTGGATGCACAAATAGTTATTAAATACTCACTCTGTGTTTGCTTATGCTGGTGACACAAGAAACCCAAGAACACTTGCAATCAAAGTACAAGATGTGCTCTCAAAAAAAAATTGGAGGGCACTCTATCCTGCACCTAAGATGCACACAGTAAATATTAGTTGAATCAATTAGGGACAATATATGATCAAGAAGAGAAAGGCAAGTCAGCAGAGTGGCTGGGGTGATTCTGGAAAGGACTGTGGAATATAGGAGCTGGGTCTTCAAATTTACAGAGAATTTATTTGGGCATAGCAAATGCGGAGAGACTTAATGACAGCATGGTGGGTGAATTCTCAGTCACAGATGCCTGGCAGTTCCTTCAGGCAAAATCATTCCTATTATTATGATCCAGAGACAAGCACGTTATCGACATGGTAGAATTTGATGCATGACTAATTGTTTTTAATTTGAAAAATAAAAAGTATTTCATTCAAACAGAAAAATGTATGAAAACGCTTGAAAGTGACTAATATAATCTTTGTGCCACTCTTTTCAATGCTAGCAGTTTTTATATTTTTAAGTTAATAAACAGGCACCATGCAGGTTAACTGGAAGCACCTTTGTGAAGTTTGGTGCTCATGTCGCTGAGAAATTGAAGCTCTCACAGTCACTCTGGTGAGGAGCATAAGCTGGCCTGGCTGCCTCTTGCTAGCTCTGTGATTCTGAAAAGTTTCTTAAACTCTTGGAACATCAGTATAATGAGGATAATAATGCGCCTCTCTCAATAGGTTGTGAGAATTAACAGAGAAATATGCTGGTAGCGTTACCCAGTGACTTGGTATGTAGTGGGTATTCTTAAATGGTAACTACCAGTTATTATATAAGTGCAAAATAATAATTATCACAAGTGTACAAAATAGTCTATGGAAGGCCTAAAATCAAGTAGGCCAGAAAAAAGAAAAAAATAACCAATAATTACCAAATAATAATCAAATAACCAAAGCTAGCTACTATGGACATTTTGGTATATTTCTTTCCAGGTTTTTTCTGTATAAAATGTTTTGGTCGTAACCCTACTATATGTACAATTTTGTATCCTATTTTTCTGGGAGGAATTTCTTAAAAACTACACCTTCAAATCCATCTACAATATATTTTGAAGTCTGTCCATGTAGTCTTCTGAGCTCTTTGTTTTTTATAACACTTTTGGTTTTGCAGGAATGTCCATCTAGTCGGGACTCTGAAGTGTCAGTCTGCCCCAGGCAGTGGTACTCCTCACCCTTTTCTGTGACTCTTGAGGGCAGTGGGCACCATCTGATTCAACTTTGCACTCTCTGCTCTAAGCAAGTAAGTGCTTGACATCAGGGCAGGACTGAGGACACGCTGGCTGAATGAATGAATGAGTAAATGAGTTAACAGGGATGTAGGTCGCTTGAAGCTCATTTAAAGATTAAGTAGACCATTTTAAGATCAGCCAGCTTTATTCTGAATTGGATATTCCCCCTCCTTCTCTCTCTGTCTCTTCTGTTGCTTACACACGTGTGACAAAACAGAATCATATCTAGATTGTGACACTCATTTTTACACTACCTGAGCCAAAAATGGACATTTGGGGTGGTACACAGATGCACACAAATGATCAGAAGGCCTAATCTGACATCGTAGGCCAGCACTTATGAACCATGCCATTTCACACCTCCTCCCTTAGCCTGGAGCACTTCTGACATACATTTACTAGATAAAGTATCCTTTGAAGCTGAGCTCAGGTATCATCCTCTCTGCAGTCCTTTGCTGACCCCAAATATTCCCCCCTACCCTGCAGTGCACCCACTGCTTCCTGTGTTTATCACATTCTGCCTGTTTCTGTCTCCCTCAGCAGACTGAAAACCTCTAGCAGGCAGGGACTGTTCTGTTCTTAGTACCTTATAATAAGGAGATGCTCAATAAATGTTCCATGAATGAAAGTAGATGTCATTTTGGGCAAGTTACTAAGACTTTCACTTTTATCTATAAAGTGGTGATAATAATAAGATGATGGATGCAATTGTACTTAAAGTAAATGTTCAACTTGAGAGCTTCTGTTACATTGTACCAGCATCATCAAATTACTATCTTTGCCTCAGTTGTATTTATTCAGGGGGCAAGAGTATCATGTCGTTACATATGAGACAATACAGGAGTCTTGTACAGTGAATAAACAATCAGCCACCACTTATAGCATGTTTAAGCCAGGCACTGTGTGAGATGCCTTAAGTATCTTACTTTTCTGCTTTTATTGCAATCCAGTAAGGTGGGTTAAATTGTAACCATTATTTATCGAGAAGAAATTAGTCACTTGTCCAAGAAGACTGTGGTGGGCTGTTATATTCATGGCCCCCAGTGAACCATGCCTCCCAGCGAGTACTCCTTTCATCTTATGTCTGAGCTGACTCATAGCTCACTTTAACCAAGAGAACATTACAGATGGGATGCTGGGTAAGTTCTGGGCCTGAGCCTCCAGACACCAGGTAGCTTCTGCCTTTGTATTCTTGGAAGCCCTGCGGCACCATGTAAGAAATCTGGCTAGTCTCCTGGAGAGGCTGGGTGAGGCAGTCACCTAGAGGAGAAGAGGACCTATGCCTCCATGGAGAAAGAGAGAAGGGTTCTTGTAATTTGATGATCAAATGTATTACAATAATTTTACTTAATTCCACCAGGAATTTCCACTTAAAAGCATGGGTTCTGAATTACCAAGGAACCCTGATGGAAGATCATCATTTTACTATATCAATAAACTGAGACTGTCCAGCTTACCTCCTAATTTGAAAGCAGGTGTATATATCTACGTTGGGCACAGTGAATAATGGATATGGGTCAGTATTTATTCAAGGATGAATATGATTGCCCCGAAACAAAATAGAGATCTGACACATTTTGGAAAAGGTAATCTCAAAGAAAATAAAGTATGTTTACTTGAGTTGTCTGTTTTGTATGATTCAGTAATTGAGTGTTTAGAAAATATAAGCACTAAAGAGCCAAAGGAAGGAAGGCCAACATCTACAGGGCATGTTAGTAGATGAAATGGTTTAACATTTTAATTTCTGAGAAGGATATCTGTTTCCAGCCATGACAGAGTGAGAGGTACCATACATGCTCTCCTGCTGTAAGGAAACTGGGAAAAACATGAAACAAGTGTTCTTAGACGTTGTGCAACACAAAACTGTGCTTCTTGAGAAGAGAAAGGAATGAAATGAGCACAAGGATCACCTGGGCTTTCTGCCTGGAGACACTCTGCAGACTGCTGGGGTGGAAAAGAGAGTTTCACTGAGTTGAAGGACAGAGATTGGTTTCAGAAGGCTAAGATGGCTGGAATTTGCAAGGCAGAATGACAGAGAGAAAGGAACCCAAAGGAAGAGCCCACGAAATCTGCATAGGGATCCCTTTGAGTCTTATGCGGGAAACTAAGTTGTGTATATCCAACGTGAAACTCTACAGAGTCAGGCAAAAAATAAATGAGGAAATGTAAGTTGGACAATTACCAGAGCTTACATTGTGCTGTGAAATGTTTGAGGTCTGTCTTAATCCATTCAAGCTGCTAGCTTATAAACAACAGAAATTTATTTTTCACAATTCTAGAATATGGGAAGTCCAAGATCCAGGTGCCAGCAGATTTGGTATTTGGGAAAGCCTGCTTCCTGGTTCATAAATAGCTGTCTTCCCTCTGTATCTTCACATGGCAGAAGGGACAAGGGAGGTCTCTGGGGTCTCTTTAATAAGGGCACTAATCCCATTGATAAGGGCTCCATCCTCATGAACATAGCACTTCCCAAAAGTCCTACCTCCAGATAACATCACATGAGGGATTCAGTTTCAACATTTGAATTTGGGGGAGAAGCAAACATTCAGTTTATGGTAAGTTCCAACCAATCAGAGGGAAGAGTCCTGATTAAACACCCAGGATATTCAATAGAGATCCCAGAAAGGTCGTACCTTAGGAGTAGAGCTAAAATAGTCCTAGAGAAGTCATTTTCATCCAGGAGGAATTTTGCTCCCCAGTGAATGTTTTGCAATATCTGGAGAAAATTTTTGTTATCATGACTAGGAAGATTCTACTGGTATCTAGAAGGTAGAAGCCAGGGATGCTGCAGACAAGAAGAAAAAAAAAGACACATTACCTATAGAAGAACAAAAAGTTTTCATCAGAAAACAATGCAAGCCAGAAAGAAAAAGAATGCCATCTTCAAATTGCTGGAAGGAAAAAAGTTACCAGTCTAATGAAATAAAGATATTTTCAGATAAGCAAAAGCTGAGAGGGTTTTTCAGCAGCATTGCATTATAAGAAATATTTTAAAAAGAGTTCCTCAGGTTGAAGGGAAATGATACCAAACAGAAAAATCAGAGCTGCACAAAGAAATTAAGAGTGCCTGAAATGGTAAATACATCGGTACATATCAACTACTTTAAAAAAATCTTTAAAAGACAATTGATCATTTAGAGAAAAGTGAAAATATGTTCTGAGCTTCATAACATATATGGAAATAAAATATATTAAAATAGCAGCACAAAGGTTGTGAGGGGAAAAAGGAGGTATACTAGTAAAAGTTATATATGAAGACGGATAACAATAGATAACAATACTTAAAGATAAGTGGTAAATTAAAGTTTCATGTTGTAAACCCTAGCATGAACATTAAAAAAAGAAGAAAAAGAAGTAACAAGGAGGTATAGCTAATAAGTCAATAAAGAAGAAAAAAAATGGATTCCTGAAAAATACTCAATAAAAGAAGACAACAAAAAAAGAAAACAAAAATGAAGAATAAATGAAGTGAACAAAAAACAACCAGCAAGTGGCAGACTAAAATTCAACCACATAGATGATTACATTAATACAAATAATGTAAACATTTCAACTAAAGGCAGAGATTGTCAGATGGATTAAAAGAGCAGGACCAAACTATATACTGTCTAAATATATGTAAACTTTGAATATAAAGACACAGATTGAGAATAAAGGAATGAAAAAAAAGACAGACTATGCAAATACTAATCATAAGCAATCTAAATATCAGACAAAGTAAACTTCAGAGTAAGGAATACTACCAGAGATTAAAAAACATTTCATAGTGAAAAAGAGGAAATTCATCAAGAAGATAAGAATCCTAAGTACATAATTCCTTATAAATGGGGTTCAAAATACAAGAAGCGAAAAAATGACACAACTGAAAGGAGAAATAAACAAATCCACAATTACAGCTGCAAATTTCAATGATTCTCTCTCAGTAATGAACGAACAAATACAGAGAAAAATTAATAGGCATAGATTTGAACATTATCAATCAACCTGACCTAATGGATATTATAGAACATTTCACCTAACAGTTGCAGAATGCACATTCTTTTCTTTTTAAAAAAGATATTTTATTATTTTTGTGGGGGTTTTTTCATTTTGTTTTTGTTTTTAGGGGGGATAATTAGGTTTATTTATTTAATTAGTTATTTTAATGGAGGTACTGGGGATTGAACCCAGGACCTCATGAATACTAAGCATGTACTGTAAACACTGAGCTATACCCTCCCCTCTACATTCTTTTCAAGTGCAAATGTAGCATTCACCAAAATAGTCCATATTCTGGGCATAAAATAAATCTCACATTTAAGAGGACTGGAGCAACTTAGAGTATGTTTTTTGACCACAAAAGAATCTAGAAATCAGTATCACTACACACCTATCAGAATGGCAAAAACAGCAATAGCAACAACAAAGCAAAAAGCTGACAATACCGAATGCTGACAAGGCTGCAGAGCAACTGGAACCCGCATACACAGCTGGAAGGAATGTCAAATGGCACAATCACTTTGGAAAACTATTTGGCAGTTTCTTATAAAGTTAAGTGTACATCTACCATATGACCCAGACACTCCACTCCTAGGTATTTACCCGAGAGAAACGAAAACCCAAGACCACAAAAAGGCTTGTACATGCATATTCATGGCAGCTTTATTCATAATACCCCTAAGCTGGAAACAATCCAAATGTGCATCTACAGACAAACAGATAAGCAAACTGTGGTACATCCAGATGATGGAATACTACTCAGCAATAAAAAGGAGCAAAATACCAATACATGCAACAACATGGATGAATTTCAACAACAGTATTGCTGAGCTAAGGAATCTGGGCCCCCAAAACTATTTTACACACACATACACATATATATATATATATACTCATATCTTTTTCTGTAAACTTCTGGAACAGGTAAATCAACTATACAGTGACAGAAAGCAGATCAGTGATTGCCTAGCACTGGGAGGGAGTGGGATTGACTACAAAGGAGTAAGGGAAACTTTTGGGGGGTGGAAATGTTGTGTATCTTAATTTTAGTGATTATACACAGATGTCAAAATTCATCAAATTGTACACTTAAAATAGGTACATTTTATCATATATAACCTTTACTTTCAATAAAGTTGATTTTAAAAGAAAAATGGTCAAGATGTTATATGCTTAAGATGTGCACTGTACTAAGTGTATGTTATGCTTCAATTTAAGCAAAAAAATCTTAAAATTTGTTGTGGTGAAAATTGTTTGCAGACATTAAGTTAAAGACCAACATTCATCCATGATCCCACCCCCGCCAAATATATTAAGCTGTTTTCATTTTCCTTCTTTGCTTCCAATGCTTTGCACATATGCAGTTTAGTTTAACTACAGCAAAGAAATATAGGTTAGTGAGGCCTTGAGTCGCACATGACCCCAGGGTGGGAGTGCAGCCAGGACCTGGAAAGGAGAGAAATGGAACAAGGCCAGGCGACACTACTGGGGCTCCCTCTCCTCTCTTGGGGCCTCCTGTGAGTCCACCAATTTCTTTTCTCTGTGGACTGGCTTTTTCTAGCCATGAGGCAGAAAACAGGCAGAGGAAAGGACAAATGTATGCCCTATTGGAAAGTATAGCCATTTGGAAAGTGACTAATTCCATTCTTCTGAATCCCATTCCATAATACCTACAATCGCTGATTCAGTTTCCCATCCTTGAACCAAACACCTGTGGCAAGGTGTGAGAAAGGAAATCTTGGGTAGGAATTACCCTTAAGCCAATCAACTATGACCTGCCAGTCCTGGAGGAGACACATTTTTAATCCCACTGTGTTTGCTTGGTTCTTGCTGTCCAACACAGCCCTGGGACCTTCTGCTGCAGCCAGAGCAAGGATATTCAGGACAGAACAGACACATGTTAACAATGCCTGAAATAAATATTGAAATTTTGATGAGCACTAGGTTCAGTTTCTGACAGCGATGTATTCTTATCGATGAAAATAACAATAAAATTGGACCTAGAACCAAAATGAATTGTGACTTGGATGAAAACACTGAGAAAAGAGTATTGCATCGAGTCTTCAGTGTCCTCTTATTTAACACAGAAAATAAGCTACTGCTACAGTCGAGGTCAGATGCTAAAATTTCCTTTCCAGTTTGTTTTCCCAACACCTGCCGTTACCGATTAAGTCATCCAGTAGAACCTGAAGACAGTGATGCAATTGGAGTGTAAGAAGGGCAGCACAGAAGCCTTTAAAAGCTGAATTAGGAATTCCTATAGCACAGGTTTCCCCAAATGATGTTAGTTTTTTAACCGAAATTCACTACAAGGCTCAATCTGATGATATTTGGGGTGAAACTGGTTACACTTTGTAAAGAAGAATGTAGCTTTGGATCCAGATCGCTGTGAGATGAAGAGCTATTGTAATGTATCAATGGAAGAGCTAGAAGAACGTCTAAGAAAAGCAGCCAATGGTGTAACCAAGGTAATAACTTTGTGATTTAAAGTGATCACACAGACTTTTCCCTTTACATGGTGAGGTAACTTTATTTGAATCAGTTTGTTGAACATGAGAAAACATGAAAGTGTGGCTGGATGATTTTACAAGTACTGAAAAACTTGTCCATACTACTAAACTTGGAAAGTTTAAAAAGAATCAAATCTGAGACCTGACATCTGTTAGATCTTTGATGGTGGTACTAATCTTCACCATTCTCATCCCCAGGATTTAATACTGGCTTTGATTTCATATCTTGTGGGGGGAGGCAGAAGGACGTTTCAGAGGCTTCCACTTACCTTTATAACCTTTCCCACTATAGCAGCTCTTCTTACTGCAATGAGGGGGATCCTCTAACTGCCAAGTTACTCACTCAGGGACTGAGGAAGTGACCACCAAGTGTGTGTTACAGACCCATTGAACCTACTGAAAGCCAGATGTTAGTCAGGACTCCACTTACTATTTCCTACCACCACCTAGTGTACCCCAGCTTTGAAGGGGGTTTATGATGACTTCAGGTCTACAACTATCAATGTAACTCAGACTTGTGTTCAACAGTCCTTGAAATGGCTGGGTAAGTCCCTTTTGAGGAATGACTTAGAATCAATACAGTGTCCACTTGCCACACTGTTTCAGGGTCCTTCCTCCTAGGAACCTGGCCAGCTCTTCAATTAATGAGTTCTACATCTGAAATTTGGCTCAGGTCTGGGAAATGAGGAAGACATCAAGACTTTTTATTGGGAAATAAACAACAAATTTCTTCTGCATAGTACAGGAAACTATATTAAATATCTTGTAGTAACCTATAATGAAAAAGAGTATGAAAACAAATATATGTATAGCCATGTATGACTGAAATATTATGCTGTACCCCAGAAACTGATACACTGTAAACTGACTATACTTCAATTTAAAAAAAAAAAGAGTTTTTACTAGGGTGACTGCCCTCCCCATCCTGCTCCTCCAATCTTGTCTTCTTTTGATTGTAGATATTAAGTAGCAGCTTTGTTGGCTGTTCATCTATTTTGCCCCTAAAGACACCATGTCCTATGAACTATTTCCATTTCCACATGTCCCTGTGGGTCAA
Source organism: Camelus dromedarius (assembly GCF_036321535.1). Classification (NCBI taxonomy): domain Eukaryota; kingdom Metazoa; phylum Chordata; class Mammalia; order Artiodactyla; family Camelidae; genus Camelus; species Camelus dromedarius. Next base: position 21,015,289 of record NC_087456.1, read on the forward strand.
CTTCCCCTTGACTGTCCCTTCAACCTTGCCAATTTTTGTGGTAAATGCAGCCCTCTGCCTTACCATGACTGAGCACTGCCGTCCGGCCTCTGCTGTTTTCAATAGGCCCTGCATCATCCCCATCACTCCTAAGGAGCCCAGCATGTGACCGCCTCTCCTGTGTCACCCCACGCCTGCAGAGAAGAGCCACTACTGAATTTCTCCTCACCAGCACATACCTGCTGGCCTTGCTGAATGATATGTCCTCTGGGTCCTCCCCAAGTAACACAATCCTCTGCTGGGTCTTCTGGCCTGGTATAATGTAGCCACTACAGACTGCCCACCTTTCTAAAGCTCTTCCTTCTTTCTTCTACCATTTGCTGGGGCAACTCACAAATTCTCAGTTCGTTTGGTGTGGCCCGCTGCTTTCTCCAGGCTTCTTAGTGACATCCTGGTATCCTTTGAGATCATTGTCAGGCATTAAATTTTATGTCCCAAGAAAAGGACCCCAAGTCAATGAATTCTTCCTCATTCAGTTCTGTATTCTGGTTGTCCTGATCAACAACCCTCAAAACAGAATCCCAAAATCCCCTGGTTCCTACCAATACATGCTGGGTAATTCTGGAAGCTCCATCAGGATGTAATCTCTCTCCTTCCTTATCAGGCCCAATGTGTCCTCAGCCAATTTACACTGGGATTTAACCTTGGTTATCAGCCAGGCAGCCAAGAGGGCAGGTGGGGTAGCTCTTGAAGGGGAAACCTATTATTTTGTCAGAGAGAAGGTTCCACCATGTTTGCCTGCATGGGAGGAGTGCTAGCTCTTAAAGGAGGGCTGGACAGCTCCTCAACCTTGAGGGCTCAGGAGAGTATGCAGAGCCACATCATTAGAGGTATCCCCCTACATGTCTCCTTCCCACGTGTCACTGTCAAATGGTTTTCTCAACTAGGACTCTGACCTGAGCGTAACAAACCTGTCTTGGCTGAGCATTTAAATGTCTCTAGATTATGCTGTATACCAGAAACTGACACACTATAACCGACTGTACTTCAGTTAAAAAAAAAAAGTCTCTGGAGCCCAATGACTCTAGCTATTAAGTCCGGTTCTTACTCCTTAGCTGTGTTCACTCTCCGTGAAGATGATAAAGTCCTCTTTACAAGCTACCAAAGAAGCCTTCTGGCTCTCCACTTAGCTTTTAGGGGTTTGATAACTTCTTTTTCTTTTTCTTCATTATTCTTATACAGGACATCAGTACAATTTAGTAATAACCAGCCAACTCCACTGTTTTCTCCCTATCTTTCTCTGCCTGAATCATCACACCAGCAAAGGTGTGTTCCTTCCCCCTGGGATATTTTCCCAGGACACTACAAGTGGAATCTTCAGTCACCACATGCCAGGCATTATGTCCCACATTCCACCTGGGTTGAGATAGTCCCTGCTAGCCAGGTGATGAGTTATCCAGTTCAAAGCCCCATTGTACATCCTACTTTTCCAGACCATTTCCCAATACCGACTATTCCAGTTCAGGTTCTCTGAGAAGCAAATGCCAGAATATAATCAGATATGCAGAAGATTTATTTGGGGAAACACTTTTAAAAGATAAAGCAGAGAGGGGGGATCAGGATGTGGGGAGAGCCTCAGACCAGAATGCAGATCTGACACCTGTAAAAGGAGAGGAAGTGAAGGAAGGAGCATCTCATAGGAGAAGCTTCAGACGGTAGTGCAGCTCTTAGGAAGTCTTAGGCCAATTGGGAGGCTGTCAATTCTGCTTTAATCACCTTACATGTTTGATTACTGAAAGGACTCACTGGACTCCAAGAGTTTATTATACTCACAACTTTTTGTTTTCACACTTCATTTTTAGAGCAATTTTAATTTCATAGCAAAACTGAACAGAATGGACAGAGGTTTCTTATATACTCTGTCCCACACATGCCACAGCCTCCCCATTTCAACATCCCCCACCAGATTGGTACATTTACTATAACTGATGAACCTACATTGACCCGTCATTATCACCCAAAGTCCATAGTTTACATTAGGGTTCACTCTTAGCACAGAGCAGTTTTTCTGCTTGTTTGCTTTGGTTTTTTCACAGGCAAAGGATACAGTTCAGTAACAGCAAGAGAAGTTATGCAGTGAAGGGGCTGGAGATCTCAGGCACAGGCTTCCTTATCCTCACACTGCTGGATTGCGCAGGGTGTGCTTTGTCTCCAGGTCTCAAACCACCATTGGCAGATGTACCAAGAAGGCCAAAATTGACTCATGGTGGGGCTCTCTTAGAGTGAGCTGATCGTGTAGGCACATTGTAGCTCCATAACCAGCCCTAATCATTCAAATCCCCGAGGCGCCACCCAAGAAACAATTATTAAACAATACTGACGAGCTGGTCTATCCTGCACACCAAACAATCCACAAACCAGTGGTCACAGAACATCATTTTTTATGTTCTATCATGTTGCCGAGGGTCAGCATCATGCTCCAGGCAGCTCTGTGGGTAAGCATGCAGCCAATCCAGACCATGCCATGCAGGAGCCCCAGAGCAAAGATCGCCCATTAGGGGAGGCCACGTCCAGGGCAAATGGCCCAGCTCTAGCACCTCTGCCATGCTCAGTTATTGACTAGGAGCAGCAGTCTGGGGGGAGCACGGCATCAGCGTAAATGCTGAGCAGATGTTAGGGTGCAGCAGTTGGGGGCTGTCAACCAACTACACTCCTTCGAGCTGGAGATCAGAGGGGCAAATACCTCCATAGCTACTAAAACCCACTCGGAAAGTTTTTAAAAGCTCCCTCTGACTGTTGTGTGACTCCTTTTTATCTCTCTAGTTTTTCCTCTTGCTGTATCTTAAACTCTCCAGCCATCCTGAACTACTTAAAGTTCCTGGAATAAAAGTCATTTACTTTCTCATCTCTGGGTCTTTGTACATGACCCTCTGCCAATAATAATACTGCTTCCTTCTTCCACTTCCTTTCCCTAACTTCTCCTCATTCTTCAGGTCTCCGTTTAGAGATCATTTCCCTGAGAAAACTTTCCTGCTCCCCTCCTACCCGCCTTCTGCTCTATGCTCTTGTAGCATCCTGTCCTCAATCCCATAGTAGCGCTCATCACACTACTGTAACTGCCTATAGACTTTGTCTGTGTCTTCCATTCACAGACCATAGTCTGTAAGAATAGGCGCTATGTCACACTGAATATTGCCTAGTGCGTGCCACACAGTAGGTAGTTAATAAATGCTTGCTGATCAACTACTGGATAACTGCACCCTATTGAGTTGCTTGGGGTTAAGAATAGAAAGTAAGATTAATGATTATTCAGCTCTTAATGTTTCCTTATATCCCATGGACATATACATGTCCTGAAGGGATAATCTTTCTGGGTTAGACCACAAATCTACTGCGTTAAGCCATCTTTCTGCTTTGGGCAACTCTGATGACAAGGCGCTCCTTCCTGGGTAGTCTGGTCTTATGTGCTTCCTGGTTGATCTCCGCAGTTCATTTAGAAGATTCTGGACAATGACTGTGTTCATTTGTGTGGGGAGTACGTATTCCTTCTTTCACTCTCATGGGATGATCTATCATAACTTTTTCATAGCTTGTTATGAAAGATACCGGGTGAAAAAGGTTGTTATTATTCCTTCAAGGAAATGAAGTTCTTCCTTAGCCTTGGCTCTATTTTGCAGACTGAAAGACAAAGAGACCTCCATAAATAACCTTGGATACACCACTAAATTTTGCCAAGCATGTCTTTAGAAGCAGTTTCTCAGAGATACAACTAACAACGTTTAGTTCCTTCTGGGTAAAAGTCAGGGGAAAAGGATGTAGGAAAGAGAGGCAGGGAGCTGGTGTTTATGTGCTGGGATGTGGGGCAGGTGTTTTACCTAAGTGATCTCACTTAATTCTCACTACAGTCCTAGGAAACATGTTTAATGATCCCCTGTTCTCTCTCTTTTCTTTCTTTCTTTCTTTTTTTTTTTTTTAACCAAATAATACTTTTACCTGGGTCTCAAGAGAAACTGGTATTTGACAACCCTTCTAGGAGTCATTATAAAGAAACAGGCTTTGTCAAGAATTCAGTTTGTGTCTTCCTATAGCCACTTGGGTCCAACAGGAGAAGCAGCTTCTCTTTCCAGCATAGTTTGCAGAAACTTAAGTAGAATGTTTGGCAGATAAGACCAAGTGGAAAGGAAAGCAGTTTGCTATTGGTCTTTTCTTTGCAGCTATCATTTAAAATTGCCCAGCAGGGGACTAGTAGAGGGGAGAGGGTATAGGTCAGTGGTAGAGTGCTTGCTTAGAATGCACAAGGTCATGGGTTCAATCCCCCAGTACCTCCATTAAAATAAATAAGTAAACCAAATTACCTCCTCCTCCACTCAAAATGTAAAAAAAAAAAAAGTTTAGTTGCCCATCAGAGTGCAGTTGACTTTAGATCTTCATTAAGTGATTTAAAAAAGGATTCTATAGAAAGTAACTACCAAATATTTTACATTGAGACAAAACCCAAAAAGTCCAAAAATAAGATTTTTCTTGTAACAGCTTTATTGAGATATAATCCACATATTATACAATTCACCTATTTAAGCATACAATTCAGTGGTTTTAATATATGCACAGAATTGTGCAGTCATCATTACAATCAGTCAATTTTAGAACATTTTCCTCACTCCAGAAAGAAACCCTATATCAGTTAGCAGTCACCCCCAATCTTACCGTCTCAATCCCCACACTGTGCCTCCCCAACTCCAGCCCTAGGCAACCATTAATCTATTTTCTGTCTCTATGGATTTGCTTATTCTGGACATTTCATATAAATAGAATCATACAACACGTGGTCTTTAGTGTCTGGTTTCTTTCACTTAGCATAATGTTTTCAAGGTTCATCTATGCTGTAGCATGTATTAGTACTTCATTTCTTTTTTGTGGCTGAATAATATTCCATTACATAGATATACCACTTTTTTCCAAATAATCACTTTTATTATGAAAGTAATAAAACTCTAACTGTAGAAAAGTGATAAATAAGATATAAAGAAAATAAAAATCACCCATTATCCTACTACCCAGAGACAGCCACTGTTGGTATCTCTCCTCCTGGATTTTAGTCTATGCACATATACTTGTAAATGAGATCACATTATGTGTAGTGTTTGTGCAACATGTATTTTTTATAGTGGTAAAATATATATAATGTAAAATTTACCATTTTAACTATTTTAAGTGTCCAATTCAGTGGCATTATATACGTTCGCACGGCTGCACAAACATCACCACCATCCATCTCAAAACTTTATCTTTCCAAACTGAAACTCCATACCCATTAAACAGTAACTCCCGATTTCCCCCCTCCCAGCCTCCTACCATTCTACTTTCTGTCTCTACAAATTTGACTACTCTAGGTACCTCATATAAGTGGAATCATATAATATTTGCCTTTTTGTGACTGGCTTATTTAACTTAGCATGATGGCCTCAAAGTTCATCCATGTGCATATGTGAGAATTTCCTTTCTTTTTAAGGCTGATGACTAACATTCCATTGTATGTATATTCCACGTTTTGTTTGTCCATCACTGATGGACACCTGGGTTGCTTCCACCTCTTGACTAATGTGAATAATGTATCTATGAACATGGGTATATGTCTTCAAGACCTTGCCTTCAATTCATTTGGCTATATACTGCTGTTGAAACAGCAGACCTGCTGTTGTATGCGTGTGTGTGTGTGTGTGTGTGTGTGTGAAAACCACCTTAAAATTAAACCTGGTTTGCCTTGGTCTAATGGCACCTTGACCATAGGTTACATTCACAAGACGTTTACTTCTCCCACTCCCCTAACTTACCTCTCGATTGTTTATTTCTAGTCTTTCATTCTCAGAGGGTTGACCTTTCTTGAACTCATCTCTGAATTGATAGTGACAGCCTCCCAGGTGCTGACAACAGGGATCAATTGTTTTTCATCTTCTTAGAAGGTATATCAGAATGTGATTAAAAAGCACAAGAGGGGTTAAGTTAGCTATGAAGGAAGGATTACTTTGTAAAATTGAATTTTTCACCCCTGCTTCACACCTTGCTCCACCTCCTACTTCAGCAAGGGGCAGCACCCAGTTACCCAAGGCACAAAGTTGGCATCCAATGATACTCCCTATTCCAAAGTGGTGGGGGCAATAACTCACAATTGAGCCAAAAGGTGTTCTAGGAACTAATATAAGGTCTTTATCAAATCATTTATCCTCCAAACAACCCTCTTATTATTTGCATTTTATACATGAGAAACTGAGGCAAAGAGAATTAAGACATAAACTTGCCCGAGATTATACAAGTAGTAGCTAGAATCCCAAACAGGACTTCAGGCTTCAAAGTCCCCACTCTAAACCTCTGGGGTGGCTGGTGCACATCTGTCTCTCCTCCTCTACAAGCTTCTTCCTGACTGGTTTCCAATCCATTTCCCGTATTTTTGTTCTACAACTCAAATGGAAACATGCCATCCCTATAGTTTAAAACTCGACCTCTCCATTGCTCCGGTGCTCTTAACAAGTCCAGCTTCTTAGCCTTCCCTGACCTCTGTGTTGTCCTCTCATGTCAGTCTACCACCTTTTAACTTTTTAGTTCCTGGAATTCACCCTTGTTGTATTCTCATTGCTTAATTATCCTATTCCACCACCTCAATCCCACCCAACCCCCGCCTGGAAAAAAAGGACTGGAACCAATAACATTTGTTAGCTGAACTGTTGAAAAGCAACCGTGGTTTATTCCTGGACAGTGTTATAGACAGGAATTGTGAAATCTTTATCCGGGCTTCTTTCAAAACTGGATGAATTCTCATTCGGTGTTCTTACAACATTTCGATCAGAGTGCTTCACCATCTTGTAGTGCCACTGTTGACTTTTGTCTGTATCCTCACCAAGCCTCCTGTTTCTGATTCTGTAATTCTCTGCCTGCTCACTATGTGATCTAGTGTGGATGAAAGAGCTGAGCAAAACAGTTCTTTCGCTGCCGACCTAAATGACTAACTTCATGACCTCTCAAGGTCTCGCCTCCAAGCACCATGTAACTCCGGTTCCAACACTGGGAAGGCTGTCCCTGGCTCGCGAGGGGCCGCCGGAGCCGCCAGTCCTGGGCCGACAAGCTGTGGGGCTGCCGCGGCCTGAGCCCTCCTCCTCGGCCCTCCTCCCAGCTCTCTGGAGAAGGGAGAGGATGCAGGCGCCGGAGAAACGTGGGCTTAGGGAACCGTGAAAAATCTAGTTCGAGTAGAGCCCCCTCGGGTAACGCGGCTAAGAACCAGGGACTTCTCCCACCGCCCCCCCTCCTCAGCCGGCCCGGGCCTCTTTATTTCCCCACTCGGAACAAACAGCCTGCAGTTCCCGCAGCTGCAGCGCGAGACGCGAAACGCGCGCCGGGAGCGGGGCCGGGCGGGACTCAGCCGCTCGCGCCGCTCCTCCCGCGCTCCGGCGCCGGGCCCGGGCAGGGGCGGCGCGAGACGGGCCTGGCGGTGCGGCCTCCCTCCCCCTCCCTCCGGCCCGGCCGAGGGCGGGGGCGTAGGGGCGAGGCTAGGCCCCACTCCGCCGCACCCCCGCCCCGGGCAGGCGCGGGCGGAGCCCAGCCAGCCTCAGCCGGCGGCGGCGGGAGCAGCGCCGCGCCGCGCCGCGGGCAGCGAGCTCCGCATTCGAACCTCCCTCGCAAAGACTGTCTCCGCCCCACAATGCACCGCGGCGGGCAGCCTTTGAAAAAGCGGCGCGGCTCGTTCAAGATGGCGGAGCTCGACCAGTTGCCTGACGAGAGTGAGTAGCACCTCAAAGCACCCCCCCTCTTCCCGCCGGCCGCCTGCCCCCGGGCTGCATCGGCCGGGACGGGCGGCCGTGCCCTCAGCTGGGCAGGTGGGCTGACTGCCAGCCCCACCGTGGTCCCCTGGTCCTCCCACCCCGGTGTTGCCGCCGCGTCGCCGCCTTTGTTATGGTGTCTGTGTGTTGGTTTCTGGGGTTGTGTGCGCGCCAGGGCCGGAAACCGAAAGCCCCGGGGCCCAGCCCGTGCCGGGCGGAGGCAGTGGCCGGTCCCCTGGCCCGATTCGGGGCCCCTGCCGCGGTGAGGGAAGCGCGGCCCCCGGCCGCGGGGGCTGTCCTCACCGCCGGCACCGCTCGCCCGGCGCGGAGAGACGCCTGGCGGGGTTATGTAACTCGCCTGTCCGGGGGCCGGGAAGGGCTCGGGCTGGGGAGGGGGGTGGTCGCAACCTTTCTTCTTGCCCCGGCTTCTGATCTTGTCCTGTCACAGTTCCTGCCTCTACAGGCGCTTGTGATCTTCACTGCCCTTCCCTCCCTCCGGTGTGTCCACCCCTGGAAGTGTTTCCGTGTCAAAGGGCTGGCCCCTTCCCCTGGGACCACAGGTGGCTTTGGACCTTTCAAGAGATAATCCAGACTGGGTACACAAGTGTTCAGGTAGCCCCCATCTGTAGAGTTTCTTCTGTGCGTATGTGTCTTAAGAATCATGGGGGTACCTTTATGCATGGATGTGTCCATCACAGCCTGCATAGACAGTACTCTTCCGGACATACCCCTGTGCATTGCCTCCCTTGCCCATGTTTACTCATCTCGCCGTCTCAGACATGTATGCTCACTTATGTTTAGTAAGTAAAAGCACTAATTCCGTAGTTTAAGCACAGCAGTACCTAATTTTGTAATTTACAGTATTGTATAAAGTATATAAAAAAGCAAATCTTTTAGTTAATTACAAAGGGTCCTGATCCACATTCACCGTTAAGTTTATGCATACGTATCATTTGTGCGAGTTTTAGTGTAACAAAAACAAAAGGCTGTTAAACCTATCTGTGCAAGACGCTTTTAAAATGAGAGCTCAATACAACCCATCCTGTTTTCCTTATAGGATCATATATTCTTAATGTGTGATAAAGTTGACAGTTTGAGTTGCCAAACTGGTGAAAAGTTGTATTAAAATAGTTTGTGTTTTAAGTTTTCTCCAGACCAGGGGCTGAATTCCAGTAGAACTTTCTCAGTGATGGAAATGTTCTATTTTTTGATGTCCACTAGGGTAGCCACTAGCTTCATGTGGCTATGGAACTCTTCAGATGTGGCTAGAGAGACAGAGGAACTGAGTTTTTATGTTTCATCTGATTTTTGTTTATTTAAATTAAACAGGTGTGTGTGGCTGATGGCTACTGTGTTGGACAAGTCACAACTGTACACCTCCCATGAATTTTATTGTTTCTTGTTTGGCAAATAGAGTTGATTGCGATTTAGGACGCTCCTAAATAAAGGTGGGCCTACTGAACACAATATGCTTCTCATCTTGAAATCTTTGCTCTCTTTGTTATTTAAGATGTTTTATCACCCCTTGGAAGTCAAGGACACTAGATAACTGTCATTTAGAATATTTGCTAATCATCATTAAACATTTATTGAGGAGTTACTGTAGTTCTTTGTAGACACTTGGGGCTCATACTGGGGTTCAAATTCCAGCTCTACTCTCAAACTATGTAACATAGTCATTTATATTGCTTTGTGACATCTCTGGTGCACAAGGGTGTGTGTGGGCATACCTTAACTTGTGTCGTGTCTTATTTAGCTTGACTACAGCTTGTTGAAAGCAGGGATTGCCTTACTTGGTTTGTCACAAATCAGGTATATTTAAATACTTAGTTTATGGAATTGAATGTAGTGTAAGAGTCATTGTTAACAAAACTGGGGCAGAGGTTTGAAAAAGGAAAATGATTTCAGTTTGATACTGGAAGTAGCAATTTGTTTCTTTGCCAATTTTATTTGAGGCAGCTAGTTTTTAAGTTATCCCATAGCCAGTATAACCTCAGTAATAAAAGCTACCATTTATTGTGTACTTACTATGAACCAGATATGCGAAGCATAATGTATATATTCGCTTATTTAATCCTCATTCCAAGTTAGATAAGTATTCTTACTAATTTGATTTTAGATTTGAGGTAACCAGGCTATCTTCAGCCCAGATCCTTCCTCTGAGCTCCTGTACTTAATATTACCTCTTGCCCATTTCACATCACCTCTTAATGTCTCAAAGGTCCCTCCAGCCTTACGGGTTCAAGATCTACTTCATAATCCTACCCCAGTACAGAGATATTTCCAGTGGTTCCTGTTGTAATGAATGGTACCACTAAGCATTTAGTTGAAACCTAGATAGAGGTTATCTTCAGCACTTCCCATTTTTAAGCCTTTACTAAATCTTGTAACTTTTACCTTCTAAATGTCTCTCGGTTTTACCTATTTCTCACCTTCACCCTAGCCCAAGGCCCCCCTTTTTTTGTGGGGCCTTTGCACATGTTGTTCTCTCTGCTTGGAAAGCTTTTCCTTCCCAGTTCCAGTTAACTTCTACTTATCTTTTAGATCACATTTTAAGCTTCTGTCCTCCCTGACAAATACTACATCTTATTAAATCTTTTCATACCACTGTGTAATTTCTTAGTGGCAACTGTCACAGTTGGCAGCCTTACGTTTGTTACTGTGATTCTTTGGTTGGCTTTGATTAGATGCCCCACCACTTGACCTTTTTTCATACCACTCTTCCCCTTCGAGCGACTTCTCAAGCACATTGCCCCCTACTTTCCTTGACTATTCTTAATGTTTTACCTTAGGGCTTTTTTACCTATTTCTTTTGCCTTGACTCATTGCTTGACCTTCTGCCCTCTCATGGCTAGTCCTTCTCAGATGTTAACTCCTCAGAGACGCCTTCCCTAACTACTCTACATAAAGTTACTCCCTACACTGAGACCCCTTGTTTATTTCCTTTATAGCAACCTCCTCCAGTGTGGTTGTCATTTTATGTACTTGTTTATTGTGTGTCTCTTCCCACTACATAGTAATCTCCCTGAAAACAGAGATTTTGTCTGTCTTTTCCTTGAGATAACCCCAGTCCCTAGAATAGTGCTATGGCAGATATTCAGTGAATATTTATTGAATGAATGAACACCCCCAGTTAAAGCAGGATTCTATTTAATTGAATTCATCTGCCTATAAAATAATATTCTTAATTTAATAGTTTTGTTTTAATTGATCAAAGTAAGTTTGATATAAAAGTTAGTCATGTACTATGTGCACTGTTCTCGAAGCAGTTTTACATATACTAACTCATTTATTTCCCATTTTACAAAAGAAAAATAAGCACAGAGAGGTTAAGTAACTTGCTTAAGGTAACACAGTAAGAAAGCAGAGCCAAAATTCAAACACACCTAGTCTGCATGTGTGTTCTTACCCACTATGCTCTACTGTCTCTCAAGAAAGGAAGAAGGTTAAAGGTGGTAGGTCAGAATCTGCAGGATATAGTCCCTGCCTTCATGGAGCAGGAATGAATATCTTTACAGCTTACACCTCTTCCTTCAGATCACTGCTCAAATATCACCCTTCATAGAAGCTAATCATGAACACCTCATAGAAAAATAGTCTTCCCTCTACCAACCCCTGCCCTACATTCCCTATCCTTATTATCCTGCTTTATTATTTTTTTTCCAGTAGTGCTTATCATCCCTTGATAATGGGTATTTGTTTCCCCTCACGAGAATGTACATTGCAGGGAAGCATCAGGACCATCAACTTTGTTTTGTGTGCTGTCAGTATTCTAGTGCCTAGAGCAGGGACCAGGATGCAGTCAGCATTCTACACATACTCACTGAATGACTAAATGGTTACTGCTTTTTCTCAAATGAACCATATTTCTCTTGGTAGCTGCATCGATATGTACCCTGTCTACTACTGCTGCTTCCCAGTTGTGCTGTATTGTTTGAGGCTTTTTAGCAAGACTTTATGGCCTCTCTCCTCCACTTTTTCCCGTACGGTTTTACAGCCTTTGATCATTAACTTCAGTTTGCCATATAGAAGCTGTTAAGGGATCCTGTTAACCATTCTCCACATCTAGGCAAGGGAGTAGGGGAAAGCAAGAGTGACTTTGATGTTGATGGGTTACCTGTTCTTTAAGCCTCTCATACTGCCTTGCAGAGAAGTTAGTTGAGGATCAGAGATCTGAGATACATAAAAATGTTTCATAGCTAGAACTGGAATACTTTATCTGTTATTTCTCAAAATCTTTTATCCATTTATATGAATTGTAAATCATTGCTTCTTTTGTTAAACACCAAGGAGAATTAATCTGTTTTCTCTGATTTTTGTACTTAGTTCATATTCTTCTATCTTACTTTATTCCCTGAGATCATCCTTTATTTATTTATTTTTCTGTTTTGTGTAATGTCATAACGGACTGGCCCCTTAAAGATGTTTACAGACATTTTTAGCAAGCCACTTACAAATTTGTCTTTTCTCAATGTAAGTAAACAGCCAACCTTTCAAATAACATCACCACTGCCTGATTTTAGATTATATTTTTTCAAACAAATGGATGTCACAGTAACTGAGATGAGAAATAATTGATTCTAAAATAAAACAAATTTTTAAGTGAGGAATGATAAATAATAATTTGGCTATACTAAAAGAAAAAAGGCATTCTAAACGATTTTTTTTGACTTAGAAGAGGGAGACTTTGCTCATCAATAATTCTATGAATAATTTCTACTTTGGAGCATGGAAAGGTTTTTGTCCTGTTAATTTCTTTTATTGAGATATAATTAACATACATGTTACACATGTTTTTATGTTACATATATGTTACCAACATTGTATTAGTTTTAGGTGTACAGCATAATGACTTGACATATGTATTTGCATATTATAAAATAATTATCACAGTAAGTTTAGTTAACACCTATCACCAGAGTTACAGTTTTTTTCTTATGATGAGAACTTTTAAGATCTACTCTTTTAGCAACTTTCAAATATACAGTATAGTATTGTTAACTAGTTACCATGCTGTATATTACATCCCTAGGACTTATTTATCTTATAACAGCAAGTTTGTACCTTTTGGCTCCCTTTACCTATTTTGCCCATCCCCCACCCCCTGCCTCTGGCAAACACCAGTTTGTTCTCTATATCTATGAGTTTGGTTTTGTTTTTGGTTTTGGGTTTTTTTAGATGTCATATAAAAGTAAGAGAGTTCATCCTTTATTATTTTCAAATGACTTGAGCTTCTTTGTAGTATACATATCCAACTCTGAAATTTTCAGTTTAGTCCTCTCGCTCTCTCATAAAAACTTCTTTCCCTATCAGTTCTTCCCCTCACCCATAGATCCTGCTCTTTATTTACACCAGAACCTGTTGCCCAGTGTTTCTCAAATGGGCCTGAGGGTTACCTGCAATAGAATCCCCTGAGGACCTTTATTAATCATACAGATTCTGCATGTGTGAGGAGCTCCCAAGTTATTCTATACACTAATGTTTTAGTCAGTGAACCCCTCCAACTCCACGCCAGCTGCTCTTGGCTATTCTGAACTCCCTAATCCAGCTTGGATCTTTCAGAGTTGCACACACCTGCATTCTAGACTTCCTGCTGACAGTCCCTGGATCGTTTCCATTTTCTTTTTTCTCCACTCTGATACCACTTCTGATCTTTGCCTCAATAAACATCAGTTCCCTTTTCTCTTTTCCTTCTCCAGTACTGACACACTTCTGGATAAGGATTCAGAATTGCTTCGGTCCCTACTCTTCCTCTTTCCACATTTTTCTTTCTTAGAGAGGTCTCCAGTTCTCACAGTTTCAAACATGACTCCCAAATATCTCCAGTTCTCCTTATGTTATCTGAGTTCTGGTCAGTAGCTTGAATTGTCTACTGGTTATTTTGCACTGCACATCCCACTGTCACTTCAATCTCAACTTTGCTAAAAAATGGATCACATTTACCCCTAAACCAAGCTCTTCTTTGCTCACTTTGATTATAAAGTAATACAGATTTGTTTTCATTGCAGGCTCTTCAGCAAAAGCCCTTGTAAGTTTAAAAGGTAAGAATCATAGCACGATTCTTTAGGTATGGCATAAACAAGAAATTTAATTCATTAAGTTAATTTGGATATAGTATTTTTCTTTTCTTTTCAAGTTATGATTCACTATAGCTTTTAGATACTGGTTTTCACTGATGATAACTTTAAATTCATATGGCAAATTAGCCCTTGGTTTTTCCCCCTAGAATTTTCTTTTTCATTTTTCAGTTTTATTAAGTAGAATTGTTACAGTTTGACTGCACATATACAATATATTGCATATAAATACATATACACAATATACTGCACATATTTTTAAAATTTATATATATGTACCATTCATTGTTTCTTTTTTATTTTATTTTTTATTGAGTTATAGTCAGTTTACAATGTTTTGTCAATATCTGGTGTACAGCACAATTTTTCAGTCATACTTGAATATACGTATATTCATTTTCATATTCTTTTTCACTGTGAGCTACTACAGGATCTTGTATATATTTCCCTGTGCTATACAGTATGTTCATTGTTTCTAAGAGTTTAGAGCTTTAGCCTTTTAAACTTAACATAGTTATCAAATCCCCCTAGAATTATTGATTAAAGAACCTTCTAACTAAACATTCCAGACAATTCTCACTAGATCTAAATCATTTATTAAACAACTAAGCTAAGCTGTATTTTTACATAATCATTTATTTTTTAAGAATCTTATCTTCTAAGTAATAATGCAAGTCTCTTGAAATAAAAGAATGATAGTACTTTTTCTGGGAAAAAGTTAGACATGTTCCTTGGTCTTGCTGTTTCTGTCTGTAAGTATATTAGACCAACCATCTTAATATAATTTATTTTGAAATTTTGCCTCTTGAGCAAGATTCTGGTGGTTAAGTAAATTTGGAACCAATCTAGATCCTCTTAAAGGTTCATTAGTACTTTTAGTTTTAAAGCTATGGTGTACTTTGGATTGGTGATCTATCAAATTAAGTTCTTCTAGCTTGAGAACACTTATCTTCCAGAATTACCCTAATTTATTTGCCTAGTAAGATCAACCCCATCCCATCTCTTTTCTTTTGTATTTCTTAAAATATACATCTGAAAAAGTATTCCATTAATTTGTTCCTCTCAATATTAGAGCCATTTTTCTTTTTAAGAAAATATATGTGATGTAAATTTTTATAGAAAAAATTAGAAAATACTGTTGAGCAATTAGAAGGAAATAAAAATAACTATCTTGTGTATATTCATCCCAGTTTTCTGTATCTCTAAATAAATTCACCTTCTTTATAAAAATTAAACTCACCTTCTTTGTTTTTATAACATGTCTTAATATTAATAATGTCAATTACTTGATTAGATTTTTTTCTGGTTGCTTACAACTCTGAAGACGTTTCTTTGAATTAAGGAAAACAGAAGCACCACACATTTCATTTTTGGATGTCAGAGGTTTCACACATTGAAGTAGAAAGCATTTAGAAATATGCTCTAAATTCAAGGATAAAGGAGCTTTTTCAATTTTTTTCCTTGCCTGCTTTCAGTCAGATTACTGAGATAGTTCTTGGCAAATTAGAATAGAGGAATTATTGAAACTCAAAATGAAATAAGCCACACATGTTTTAATATGAAAATTTAATACTTTCAAGTAGCATTGCCTTGTCAAATTATTTAGTGATTTTGAAAGAAAATTACAGAAGAGATTTTTCATTGTAATAAACTAAAATTATTATAGTCAATATATTTTTTCTATATTGGTAAATATTTCAGATATATTATGTTATTAAAAAGCCAGTGTTTATAGTATGAAATCCTTTGAGCTAAACTTAAATCTTATTAATAATAATTATTTATTACAGAGGGAAGCTTATCTAACACATGGAATGAAAAGTACAATTCTTTACAAAAAACACCTGTTTGGAAAGGCAGGAATACAGGCTCTGCTGTGGAAATGGTAAGAAATTAGTTTTTCTTACACTTTAGAATATGATTGCTAAATTGTCTGTATTATTGTCATGTGCACATTCTTATAGCACTGTAAAAATTTTCTAAAGTTTTTTCCCTAACTCCAAGCATTTGTGTCTTTAATCATCATTAAGCAGTATTTGATCATATTTAGATAAATAATCTGTACCCTGTGATAATCTGATCATCATTAAGAATTTGTTAAGTAATTGTAGTTTCTTTAAATAGGCAAAACCAAAAAACTCCAACAACCTAAAATCTTCTTTTTAATAGATTTTTAATAATTCAGTAGGTTTTATTTTAATAAAAAATTTTACATAACTCTGATCCCTGCAAAAAGATATGTAAATAAGTGGTAAGATACTGAAATCTTGTGTAGGCCTAGGGTAAGTGCAGTTAGGGGTGGAAAGTAGAGATGAGCATATAATTGGCATGACTCACAATTTTGGGAGCCTCTGTTCTTCCCCTGCCCAGCCAGGTAGCCAGGGAATTTTAGGGGTCAGTAATGAAACAAGTGTGGAGCTGGGTTAGACAGTAACTGTCACAGTAGCCTGGGCTGTTGGCCACAGTGAATGTGAAGGACTCTCCACACTCTTATCAGTTCTATCACCATGATTCTCTTCCTCCTCTCTGCCCACAGTCAAAGGAGGGGAACAGGATAGAAGGGATTCCTATCAGGGCTATGCAGTGTTGAGACTCTCAGTGGGTTTAATTTCAAGGGTCCATACCTCTAGCTTTGATCCAGTTGGATGCTTCCCATATGTTGCTAGCTCTCTGCAACCTTCTGCATAGGCATGGAACTGTCTTTAATGGTGGGAGAAGGATTTGAAAAAGGATGTGGGTGGTATTGGGATATTATTTCTTTTGTTCTTCTCTATTAATAAAATGTCTGAACCTAGGATGGACTGTGAAACTTTTCATATTATAGATCCTTAAGTGTGTGATACTTAAAATTTAGTTCTTTGGATACTTAAAAAATTTAGTTCTACAGGTATTTATCAAGTATCTGTTATAGGTGTCTTGTGTTTTATTTACAAGTGGAAATCTGTCAATAACTTTTGACAGCAGATCTAGTCTAATATTATATACCTTTAGAATTACTCTCTAGAGTGATCTAGTATCTTTGTCCCAGCCCAGCCCTATGCAACAGACATATGTGAAACAGCCACTGGTATTAATCCAAGCACTAGCATGAGAACTGGAATTTCCAGAACTTAATTTTCCTATCGTCAACATTTAAGACTGCTTGTGTCCTATACAAAGAAGACTTGGGTTCTAGTTTTAATTATCAGCTTGGTGTTTCATTTGTAAACAAATTACGTAAATATGTATTTTTCTACTTTCTAAAATTTAAGATTATTTATTTATATTGACTTTGTGTGCTTTGTATTACCCATTCTTTATCCTTCCATACTGCTGATAATTCAGAGTTAGCTGGATTTTCCAAGTATAGAATTGTGTTTTGGAACAAAATTGAGAAGTGTTTGGCCTTTTCATTAAATAATAAAAATTTCTATCATAGCCTTTCAGAAATTCAAAACGAAGTCGGCTTTTTTCTGATGAAGATGACAGACAAATAAATACAAGGTCACCTAAAAGAAACCAGAGGGTTGCAATGGTTCCACAGGTATGTGTGTGCTAAAATTTTGTTTCACGAAAAGAAGTGAGCAATTGCTCAGCATAACAAAGTTTATATTTATTGTTCTATTGCATTTTGAGTAACAGGTTCTTTTCTTTAAATCAGGACTCCAGCTCAGTTCCTATTTTAGTTACCTAGAAAAGGCCATTATTTTGTTGATGGACTTTAACCCAGAGTAAAAAGCCAGTCCTCAGTCTTATAAATGCACACTTTTCTTCTAAACATGGAGATAATGGACATTAAACAAATGGATTTAGCAAATTGGAATCAGTCTGGAGTTTTGGGTGGAAATCAGAGGGGGAAAATCGTTTTACTTTATCACTGAGGGAAGTATGTTGAAGACTTTCTTTATCCAAAAGAAGAAAATATATAACATAAAATCATATCTCCTTTTTCATTTTTGACATCTTTTTAAGAAAAATCATAGACATGTAAGAATCAAAGGAATGATTGAAAATTGGATAAGGAGACTTTAAGAATAAAGTAATTTTCTCCTATGAAATTTTTAAGTTTTGAAATCGTTTTTCCTTACTTCCCTTTCATTTTTTCCCCAGAAGTGTCTACTTTTTCCAAAAGTGTTATAAGATTTTCCAGGAGGATGGATCTTAGTAGAGGTAATTTTCTCAACCAAGGATTTGGCATCAAATAAAGATATTACCAGCAATATGCCCTACCAAGAAAAAATATCCAAAGAACTTTTACATACCTTTATGATCATTTCAAATAGTAAAATATGTTCATTCTCTGTAAAATGAGCAAAAATATATGAGCTTTTTTTTAACATCAAGAATAAATATACACAGGCATCTTAAATTCAGTTTAAAAATTTGACCCAGTTGAAACTAACACACTGCATTGCTTAGCTCAGTAGATGCTAGATACAAGGTTGAATGAATACAAGAAATACTTAAATAATTATTTCTTGTATGGACTTTAGAAGAGCTGTGTTATTAGGATAATTTGGATGATTTTACTTTGTTTAGATTTTTTAAGTTTCCAAAGGTATGGATTTTTTTAAAGTTGTTTTTCCCCTCCAACTATTTTACAAAATCCTTTCTACTTCTGAGCAGTACAGAGCAAATATAACAGGACAAACACAATTTGAGACTTCTTCAAATATGTGAAAAGTTTTTATATTCTTTGAGTTTTCTCTTTTCTGTCAGTGAAGTTCTTTCAATCTTCATTTACATGAGGTGGCTTATTCCCTTACCCTCCTGGTCACATCCTCTAAATCTGTTGTATTTTGTCTGTGTGTCTGTTTAAAGAGCACTGTTTAGAGCTGAGAAATTATAAAAACCAACTGTTACTGAGTACTTAGTCTATGCCAGGCCCTGTTCTAACCACTTTATGTGTATTACTTTGATTTAATCTTCAAAACTCTCCATGAGTTAGGTTACTATTATCTTATTTCTCATTTCTCAGGTGAGAAACAGACACAGAGAAGTATCTTGTTCAAGATCATAAAACTGGGAAGTGAAGGCTATTACTAAAATGGCAGGCACCTGTCTTCAAAACTCTAAATTTTTTTGTTGTAGTTTTATTGAAATATAATTAGCATATCATACAATTCAACTATTTAAAGCATACAATTTAGTATTATGGTTTTAATATATGCACAGAGTTGTGCAACCATCACCACAACCAGCTTTAGGACATTTTCATCATCTCAGAAAAACTCAGTAGCTGTCACTTTCCATTTTTCCAATTGTTGAATAAACCCTTGAAAGTGTTAATTGCTACAAGGGTATTTATACTTAAACTTTGGAAGATAACTTCTATAATAATCTATTTATTAAAGTTGTACTAATTTATATTTCCACTAACAGATTAAATATATTTCCCCACACTCAACAGGGGGATCTTTAATACAGTGTTATATCCAGTGAGCCACCAATACCCATTTTAAAATCTGGGTCAGTAACTCAATAGAAACAAAAATAGCACTCTTTCTGATAATAATATTTTGTAGTAATTTAGTTGTTATTTATGCTAAATGACTCCTGACACATTCATTTTTTTTTTAATATTAAAAAGTTATTTTATAAGTACAATGTGGTATCCTGAATTGGATTCTGGGACTGAAAAAGGACATTAGGGGAAAAACTGGAGAAATCCAAATAAAGTTTGTAGTTTAATTAATAGTATTGTACCAATGTTGATTTCTTAGTTTTGATAAACCATGGTTTTGTAAGATGTTAATTAACATTAGGGAAAACTGAGTGAAGGGCATATGGGAACCATGTACTATCTTTGCAACTCTTCTATAAATCTATATATAATCTATATATATAAATCTATAGTTTTTCTAAAGTAAAAGTTTATAATAAAAAGAGGTTAATTTTGACTTCCTCCTACCCTCTATATGTACTTCTCTCTTCCACTGGTAATCACTGTAGTTTGATTATCCTTTTAGACTTTTTTTTAATACTTTTAAAACTTTATATATGTATCCATAGAAAATATATGGTATTGTTTTATGTATGTAGTTTTAAAATTATATTTATAGTATTATTTTCATAATATTATATCAGACATCATTCTGTAATTTATTTTTTCATTCAGAAGTCTGTTTTTAAGATCTGACCATGCTGACTGATTTAGTAAGATAGACAGTCTTTAATATTTCATTTCTCCTTACTGTTATGTAGTATTCAATCTTATAATAGCATTATTTATTTATAAATTCTCCTATTAATGGACATTTAAATGGTTTCTAAGTTTTCAGTATTACAGACAATACTGGAGTGAATATCCTAAGCATGTTTGTATAAATTTGCAAGTGTTTTTCTAGGACAGATGCCTAAAATGTGGAATTGCTGGGTCATAGGATATGCACATTTAAAGTTTTTAAAGTAGTGCCAAATTACTCTGCAAGAAATTGTACCGATTTATACTTTCCACCAATAATATATTACAGTGGCTATTTTCCCTAATGCTTGTCAACTCAGTATAAAACCAAACATCTGGATTTTTGCTATTCTGTAACAGCATCTCACTTGTTGTAGTTGGCATTTCATCTATGAGTGACATTGAGATACTTTTCATATATTTAAAAACTATTTCTTTCCTTTGTTGTAAACTATTTTTCTCTCCCCTCCTTTTTTTTTTTATTAGATTGTTGATCATTTTTTTACTAGTTTGTAAGAATTTTGTATATATTAAGATATTAGTCCTCTGGCTGTTTATATTGATTCTAATTTTTTTCAGAGTTTGTAGTTTGCCTTTTGCTTTGTTTCTATAGTTTTCGTCATGGAGGTTTGAAAAAAATTCTAATGGTCAAACTGTCTTTCCTTTTAATAACTTTCTGATTTTATGCTTAGAAGGACCTTCCCTAGTATAAAATTTATAGTTTTAGAATTCTCTCATATTTCTTATTTCATTTTTTAAAAAAATGTTTAAATCTTCAGTCCATCTGGAATTTATTTTGGAGTAAGGAATGAGGTAAGACTGCAACCTAATTTTTTTTCCAGAGGACTACTTAGTCTTCCTGGTAACATATACTGAGTAATTCACCTTTTATACATTGATTTTGCTCCTTGCATCACAAGCTAAATACCTGTATATGTTTGGGGTTATTTTTAGGCTTTCTACCTCTTTATGTCTAGTATATCTCTGTATGTGCTAGTGTCAAATTATAATTTTATCTTTGTTTTTAATCTCTGATAAGACATTATTACTTATTCTTTTTAAAGATTTCCTAAATATTCTTGCACATTTATTTTTCCATATGAACTTTAGAATTGATTAGGAAAAAATTTATGTTAGAATTTTCATTGGTACTGCAGTAATATTATTAATTAATTTATGGGATATGACATGTGACACTGAGACAGCCCATCCAACAACTGGTTGTAATTCCACTTATTCAAGCCATAATGTCCCTCAGTAGGCTCTAAAAATTTTTACCATGTCAATCTTGCACATTTCTTAAGTGTATTCCTAGGTATTTAATGCTTTTGTTCTAGTTATTTTGCTATCATAAACAAGATATTTCTTCTGTTTTATTGTCTAATCTGTTCTCATTTATATATAGAAGAAATAAATTTTTTTTGTAGGTGAAAGTTTTTGTATACCAACTTTATATTCTCCCACTTTATTTAAAGTTCTCATATTCTTTTTAATGGTTATAGTTGATTTTCTTAAGTTTTCTGGAGAAGTCATATCACCTGCAAGTAATGATAGTTTTGTCTACTTGTTTACAATTTTTATTCCTTTTATTTCATTGGCTAATTCCATCAAAACAATGTTTAAAAATAGGGGTGATAGTCTACATCTTTGTTATATTCCTCACTTTATTGACAATGTTTTTAGAATTTTAACACTGAATATGATACTAACTTTTGGTTTGGAATAGGGAGAATTGTGTTTTGCAGGTTAAGAAAGTATCCACCTATTTTTATTTTCTTGGTCAGTCTAGCTAAAAGTTTGTCAATTTTGTTGGGTTTTTTTCAAAGAACTTTTGATTTTATTGATTTTTTCTATTGGTTTTCTATTTTTTGTTTCTATTTCATCTGCTCTAATTTTACTGTTTTCTTCCTCTGCTTGCTTTGGGTTTTCTTTGTTCTTTTTCTAGTTTCTTAAGGTAGAAGGATAAGTTACTGATTTGAGATCTTTCTTTTTTTCTAATAGAAGCATTTACCCAGTAAATTAAATTTTCCTCAAAGTACTACTTTAGCTGTATCATTTAACTTTTGGTATATTGTGTTTTTTCAGTCATTTTGTCTATATTTTTATCCTATTAAGAGTTTCTTTAATTGGATATTGAATTTTATCAAATGTGTTTAGCATCAGTGGAGGTGAATAAATGAATGAATGAATCAATCAATCTCATTACCTCCCCCTACAAAAAAAATGCCATTTTGTTTTTTTAATCTTTTTTTTGAGGGAAGAGGTATTAGGTTTATTCATTTATTTATTTTTAGAGGAGGTACTGGGGATTGAACCCAGAACCTCCTGCATGCTAAGCATGCGCTCTACCACTTGAGCTATACCCTCCCCCAAAATTTCTGTTTTGAATATTGTTGAATCTTTTTTGAGTACTTAACCATAATCTGCATTTTTACAAAAGTATTCAGTGATATAGATATTCATTTTTACTTAATGGAACTGTAATTAATCTCTGTTTCTTGATTGTATAGAAATTTACAGCGACAATGTCAACACCAGATAAGAAGGCCTCACAGAAGATTGGTTTTCGATTACGTAACTTACTCAAGCTTCCCAAAGCACATAAATGGTGCATATATGAGTGGTTCTACTCAAATATAGATAAGTATGTATCATGGCTTATATTAGAAGTATCACTTGAACCAGAAGTTTAAGGTTTTCAAATGTTAAAAGCCTCAATCTTTTCTAGAGGCCTATTTTTATTCTACTTTTTTTCCTGAATTTCTTTTTCTAGTCCTCATTCCAGTTTGATCTGTTTCCAATTTTCATAGTTTTCCTCCCTCCTCTCCTTTTCTGGGAAGAAGTTATTATACATTTTTGTGAAAAATAAAGTGAAAGTATAATTTCTGTGTTCTAATTTACCAAGGCTATGGAGTGACAATACTCTAAAACACGCACCATTGTTGGCAGTGAATGGGACTTGTTTTATAAATCTCAAGATTTAAAATGCTAGTATAATAGTAGAGAAACAGTTACTAATGGTAATAATAATTGAGTAAGAATTTTAGGATAGTTTCTATTCTGTACTTTGTATTTGGGGATAATATTTATGCACTTTAGTTATATATAAATGTTTAATTAGATAAACAAGATTATACTGTATAGCACAGGGAAATGTATACAAGATCTTGTGGTAGCTCACAGCAAAAAAAATGTGACAATGAATACTTGTATGTTCATGTAAAACTGAAAAATTGTGCTCTACGCTGGAATTTGACACAACATTGTAAAATGACTATAACTCAATAAAGTTTTAAAAAATTCTAAAAAATAAAATAACTGTTTAAGTAGAACATAATAAGAGATTTGGGTGAAATCCAGTTATTCAATAACAATTTACTGAGGAAAGACTCTGATTTCTAATCCACCACAATCTAATCTAATCTAATCCATGTCAGTCAGTGGTGCTTCCTTTGCTGGCTACTTATCTTTATTTCCTTTCTCTGCTTTCACCAGGTGCCTACCCTGAGGCTTGTGAATCTCATAAACATGCATATTTAAGCTCAAGAGATTCATGTATCATTGCTAAGACTGGTTCCTGGTTTCTCAAACGCTGATAAAATTGTTTTATTTTTGTCCAAAAATTTTTTCATAGGTTTAAGAGAGTTCTCAGGGTGTCCTAATATGACTGAGTTCTAGATTTCCCAAGAATTAATCTAACCCTCTTAAGTCCCCCAGTTTTCTGAAATTGATTTAATCTGAAAGAGAACTCCTTGGTGATGGTATTCCCTTTGGGACAAAGATCATTTGTAGCTAACATTGTTTATCCTCACCAGATATAATGATAGTGCTAGGATAGCGTCTCAAAGGATAGACCCCTGTAGGAGACTTAGCAAAAATCAATGTCTCCTGAAACCTCAAGCACAGACGATATTTCTTACACATTATTTATTTCATAAATGCAAAGGATTTAGTTTAATTTTAGCACTTGGAATTTGTGCCTGTTTTATATATGTTTTGGGTAGAAGTAAAAGTTTGGTGGCTTGTGATTGATGTTTTGAAAATTGGAATGCATATTTTGAATTTTATGTCTTTTAAGTAACACATTGTATGTTAACTATTAAAATATCATTTCTGTTTTACAGACCACTTTTTGAAGGTGACAATGACTTCTGTGTATGTCTAAAGGAATCTTTTCCTAATTTGAAAACAAGAAAGTTAACAAGAGTAGAATGGGGAAAAATCAGGCGGCTTATGGGGAAACCACGGAGGTAAAAATAATGTTTTTGTTTAAAATAAAATCAATAAATTAATTGGTAGTATCATTACCACATTGCTTTTTTTCATCTTCAAAAGGATTGGTACCAAACATAACTTTTAAGAATACACTATATATAAAAATAGATTTTAAAAAGTTTCTTCTGTATAGCACAGGGAACTGTGTTCAATATCTTATCATAACCTTTAATGGAAAAAATATGAAAACGAATATATGTACATATATGCATGACTGGAACATTGTGCTGTACACCAGAGATTGACAACATTGTAACTGACTGAGCGTCAATTAAAAAAAATAATTAATTATGTGTTAAATATATCCTGTTGACCAATGTTAATATAGATGCTTTTTGTACTTATGCATCTTACAAATTAAATGCACAGTTTCATTTTTGTTCAGATCATAGATTTTTTAATGTAATTTTGTCACATTATCTATGCCCCACTATGTTCCCCCAAAAAATTTTAAGAATGCACTAAAAAACATTTAATGAAGCTATAGGTTATGCATACGTTGTTATTCTCTTTTGTACAACTTTTTATCACCTCAAGAGCCTTTCCACAAATGCATGTTTTACTTTACATAAAAACAGAAGTCAAATGAATATATCCAATATGTTACTTTCTGAGAATTGCTTTTCATGTGAAACTACTTTTCCTTTTCTAGTGTTATTTTGTTTTCCTAACACGTCAGAAAACCTCGTATTACTTTTGAGTGAAATTTTACAATATGTTAGATCGTAAGTTCTCATTTTACTTCAGTCTGCCTAATAAAAGCATATGTAAGTCTTTTTCATTTTAAGTGATGGGGGAATTCAGGGAAGGCTTGTAAATATAAAGTGATTTGGACAAGTAGAAATGGAATTTAGTTTTAATTATTTCTATAGACAATAATGAAATTCATGGAGAACTTTTAATTGAACTAATACTTTATTATATTTTATCCCTTATATTGAAAGATGATTTTTTAAAATATTTCCATTATTTATAAGAACAAATTAAAATGTGATATATTAGTGTATTTCATACCAGTAATTTATGGTCTTTGGTAATTAGGCCATTTGAGGGTTTTTGCTGTGACTTTACATGTTTGAGTAAATTGAACTACACTGTTTCTAATTATTGTCCATCAGAATGAGGTATTAGTCACTATTTATTTTATTATTTGGTTATAATTCTGCAGTTTGTTTGAGTGCTGTTATAATATTTTTCTTGGTAATTTATTCTGTGTTATCTTACCATAACATTGTTTAATCTTCTAGTCTTTACTTCATCAAGGTAGATTAACAGTTGAAATGAAGTCTTTATTTTCAACAAAAGTTTGTAGTTTTTCTTTTTTCTGAGGAAGTCAAGGGACACTACAAATTATTGATACAGTATACTTTTTGAAATATCCTTAAAAAATGTAAAATAAAATACCAAGAAAGAGCTTAACAAGAAATGTGCAGGATACAAATGAGGAACTGGGAATATATACGTGATCTTGGATAAGAATACACAGCATACTAAGTTAACCTGTAAATTAAAATCAGTCCCAATAAAAATATCAGTAGGCCTTTTTTTTTCCAACTGGATGAACTAATTCTAAAATTCACATGTAAGGAGAAATCAAGCAGAAAGATCTGGGAAGATTCTGAAGAAGTAATAAGGAAGACTGCCATTATCAGATATTAAAATAGATTATAATATGATCATAATCAAAATGGTAGTGTAGTGGTACATGATTAGAGAGATGAATTAAAAAGGAGAGAAAGTACAGATAGAATCAAAGATGTCTACAGGAATTTAATACATGGTAACAGTGGTGGCACCTCAGGCATATAGGGGAGAAGTGGGTTAAACTATTTAATGGCTATTGAGACCACTCTGAAGCAATCAAAGAAAAAACAGGTTGGTTTCATACCTCATACCTTATACCAGGAAAGATTTGAAAAGTATTAGAGATTCAAATGTTTTAAAATGAAACAGTAAAACTACTAAGGGGACCTATAGGAGAGTTTTCTTTGATCTTGAATTGGAGAAGGTCTTTCTAACAGGTCCCAAAGCTAGGAACTATAAAAGAAGATATTAGTAAATTTGACTTCATAAAAATAATAACATTTTGCATTGTCTGCCCTCCCCCCAAAAACCCATAAACAAAGTCAAAAGACAACAACAAAAATATTTGTAACTCTTATCACAGACAATGGATTAATTTCCTAATATGTGAAGAACTATGGATCAGTAAAAAATAAAAGAAGTCAAGTAACCCATAATAAAAATGTCTGTTTATACAGACAGTTTGTAGGAAAGCAAAAAGAAATGGCTCTTTCAAACAGATGAAAAGAGTTTAATCTTACTCATAATGAGAAAATAAAATCAAAGTATGCTGAAGTATTATTTTTTAACTATCAGATTGACATAGCTCATAAGGTTTTAATACGTTGGGTTGGCAGTGGTGTGGTGAAAAAGTCACTCTTCTTGGTGAGATTAAATTTGTATAACCTCTGTGGAGGGCAATTTGGTAATATCTATCAAATTTACAAATTTCCATATGCTTTAATCTAGTACTTCTGTGAATTTAGATCACAGAAATACTTGTGCATGGGTAAAATGACATGTACAAAGTTATTTTTTTGCAGTATTATTTGTAGTAACAAAAGATTGGCAAAACCTAAATGTCCATAAATAGGGGAATGTTTAATTAAAGAGTGGTACCCCAATATATTTGAATACTGTGAAATCATAACTTAAAATCAGAGGAAGTTCCTTATGTAGGGATATGGAAGTGATTGCTAGGATACTTTAAGAAGCAAAATATACAACATAACATATTGTAGCTATTTGAGAAAAATAGGAAGGGAACATAAGCATTTTTTGCTCGTATATGCCTAAAGTATCAGTGAAGGACATGTACAAAACTTACAATAATGATCCTCTGGAAGACAAAATAGGAACAGGTATTTAAGAGTTTTCAGTGCCTTTAGAATCTTTTAAATTTGAAGCCTATAAATGTACTAACTATGCAAAAATACTATTTAAATAAAATTTCATTGCTGAAAGTGTATAGTATATCCAGAATCTATGAAGAACTCTGAAAATTCAGTATTAAGAATCAAACATCCCATTTAACAAATTGGCAAAAGATTTGAATAGGTGATTCACCAAATATATAGGATATTAAATAAACACTTGAGAGGACATTCAACATAATTAGTCACTAGGAAAATGCAAATTAAAACTACAGTGTTGAAAATTTATAAGACTAGGTATACCAAGTGTTGGTAAGGCTGTGGGGAAACTTGAACTCTCATACACCACTGGTGGGAGTATAAAATGGTACAACCACTTTGAAAAAACAATTTGGCAGTTTCTCTTCTCTTCTCTTCTCTTCTCTTCTCTTCTCTTCTCTTCTCTTCTCTCTCTCTTTCTGTCTCTCTCTCTCTCTCTCTTTCTCTCTTTACTTCTGGCTTAAATTTTTAGAGCAGTTTTAAGTTTATAGCAAAATTAGGAGGAAGATAGAGAGCTTTCTCATATACCCCTGCCCCCACACATACATAGCCTCCCCCATTATCAGTGTCCTCTACCAGAGTGGTACATTTGTGACAACTGATGAACCTGCATCAACACATCATAATCACCCAAAGTCCATAGTTTACATTAGAGTTCACTCTTGGTGTTGTACATTCTATGGGTTTTGGCAAATGTATAATGGCGTATATCCACCATTATAATACTTTACAGAGTATTTTCACTGCCCTAAAAATATTCTGTGCTCTACCAGTTCATCCCTCCCCATCCCCACGAACTGCTGACAACCACTGATCTTTTTATTGTTTTCATAGCTTTGCATTTTCCAGAATGCCATATATTGGACTCATATAGAATGTAGCCTTTTCAGATTGGCTTCTTTCACTTGGTAATATGAATTTTAGTTTCCTCCATGTCTTCTCATGGTTTGATAGCTCATACTTCTTAGTGCTGAATAATACTCCATTCTCTGGATGTACGAGTTTATTTATTTACCTGCTGAGGGAGAACTCAATTGATTCCAAGTTTTAGCAATTATGAATAAGGCTGCTGTAAACATCCATGAACAGATTTTTGTGTGGACATAAGTTTTCAACTCATTTGGGTAAATATCAAGGAGCATGATTGTTGGATTTTATGATAAGAGAATATTTACTTTTGCAGGAAATCACCAATGACTGCACCATTTTCCATTCCTACTAGAAATGAATGGGTTCCTGTTTTTCCACATCCTCACCAGCATTTGAAGTTTTCTGTGTTCCAGATTTTGGCTATTCTAATAAATGTGTAGTGGTGTCTCATTGTTTTATTTGCATTTCCCTGATGACATATGATGTGGAGCATCTTTTCATATGCTTATTTGCCATCTGTATATCTTCCTTTTTTTCTTAAAACGTTAAACAAACATTGACAATATGATCCAGCCATTTCACTACTTCAGTCAAGAGAAATGAAAGCATATGTTTATACAAAATCTCACACACAAGTGTTCGTATCAACTTTGTTGTAATAGCCAAAACCTGGAAATAACCCCTAAGTCCACCAGCAGGTGAATGGGTAAACAAATGGTGATACAGCCATAGAATAGGGTGTGTCTCAGTAAAAAGAAATGAACCATTGATACATACAACAACATGGATGAATCTTAGCATAATTATGCTGATTGAAAGAAGCCTGACAGAAGAGTATATACTAGATGATTCTATTTATATAAAAGTTTAGAAGATAGAAGCTATAATGACAGAAAGCAACTTAGTGATTGCTTGAGAAATGGGGATATAGAAGTGGGAGGAAGCAAAGGAAGAATAATCAAGTGGCACAAGGAAACTTTGGGGAGCTGATTGATGCATTCATATGTTCATTATCTGGACTGTAGTGATATTTTTATATCGTATCATAGTGGTACAATGTATATTTTGTGGCATGAAAACTGTATTTAAATACCTTTAATTTATCCTAGAATTTGAAAATAGAAGTAAGATAAGCCTAAAAATAAGAGTAGATTCAGTAATCATACTTCAAGGCAGGAAGTAATGATTAAAAGTTTACACAGTGGCAAGTCTTATCTTTAATTCCTATGTTGATATGCTCACTGAGTCCCTGGGAAAATATCATGTTCTTCTAAATAGAATATTGAAATTGAACTTTGTTCTTAAGAGGAGACCTGGGATCCAAATGCAGTTTTGCAAAGGATGGTGAACAAATCCTCGTGCTTTGTAGAAAGGAATAATCTAGACTTGTGTATCTTTCAGTCTTGCGAGGTCCTGTTTTTAAAAAGATATAAAGGTAATTTACTTTGAAGAAAAAAAATGATTATTTCTGAGAACCCATTTTTAAATACAGTCCTCGAAAGAATGAGAGGAATAAAGTGGGTAGTGAGATGGATGGTCTGATTTGAAATTTTCATATAGGACAGTTATCAGTTTATATGATTTTTATAATTTATTCTAGATGTTCTTCTGCATTTTTTGAGGAAGAGAGATCAGCATTAAAACAGAAACGGCAGAAAATAAGGCTCTTACAACAAAGGAAGGTTGCAGATGTTTCACAATTCAAGGATCTCCCAGATGAAATTCCTTTGCCTCTGGTTATTGGAACCAAAGTCACAGGTAAGTGAAGATAAGCTTAATACTATTTTGACTTGTAATTTTTCTCCAAGATTGCCTTTATTAGACACTGGCTTTTAAATTTAGAAAACTTAACCTTAGTTCTGTAGCAGTATACTATAGAGTTTACTGTACCTTCATCTGTGAAGTTGGTTTTTTAATGTAATTGGATGAAAGTGTACCTGTTCAAAGCAATGTCTACCACAACATAAAGTAAAGCAAACTACCCTAAAGATGAAACTTAAAATTCACTGGAATAAGTGTATTATTTAAATTTTTAAAATTTTGAATTCTGTTTTTGCTTCCACATCATTGTTTTTCCTTTCTAACCAGTCTTACCTGGTTAGTTCACAAACACCATTGTTCTCATGATCTTTGAGTTTAGAAATAGTCCATTTCTAATGACTGAATAAAACAAAATTATTCAGTAGACAGAATTTACACTTTTACAAAATTTAATTAAACTGTCAATTTGTAGATGGTGACTCTATATGTTCACCTCAGTTTCAGTATTGAGGGAAAGTACCACCAAAACCTCAAGTTTAAGTTAATCCTTAATAATTTGGTGAATTAAAATTATAATTTATGTAATATAAGAAATAACAAGGTGTTATGTGGGTAGGTAGGGTAGTAATAGTACTGAAAGGGTTTGAAAATGGTTGGATTAATCAGGGAATATTTTTTGAAAGAAAGGGAACCTTGAATTACATATTTATATAATTTTTTCTCTGGCTATAAAAGTGGTACATGTTTCCATCATATTGTAAAAATGGGTAATGAAGAGGAAGGGTGGATAACAGGGAGGAGACTGTATCATGCATATGAAATGCAGATAGAAAAGAGAAGAATGGATTTAGTAATAACTTACCATGTACAGAAGTTATAGATGATGTGGTCTCTCTCTTAACAAAATTAGTCTAGGAATGGGTGTGGAGATAGAGTAAGGGAGAGATGGCATTCCTGAAAAAAATGTATTAGTTCTAAAAATTCCGTATAAATAAGTACAGACACAAAGTCTACAACGTAGCTACTAATCAGAGAAATGCTGTTATGAGTAGAATGACACATAGACCCAATTAGGAAATCATTAAAAGTTAATTGCCACAGAATTTTAAGGACTGGCAGTATTATTTGATAAGGCTGAAAATTTTACAGAGGGTCTGTAAGTAGCTACTCTTGTTACAGTGGAGAAAAGGAATGGGTCTGGATGTATCAACATATGAGAGAAGCTTTGTAGGAATCAACTACTAGAACTTTTTAAAATTTCCGTTTGGTCTAGAAGAGGTGTCAGTGATCTGTGGCCTGTGGGCCAAATGTGGTTTGCCATCTATTTATATATGGTCTATAAGATAAGAATGATTTTTACATTTTTAAATAGATGGGGGGAAAACCCAAAAGATATGACTTTGTGACATATGAAAATTATATAAAATTCAGAAGGCCTCATTAAGAAATGAAGATGCTCTAAATTAATTTCATAACTGAAACAGACTAACTCTAACAAAATTTAAGAGCAAGTATGACAGGGCCAAAAAGAATTGCTTGTAATTTTTTGTTGACCAGAAAATGTCCAACACACTGTCCAACATACAGTAAAAAAATTGCTAGACCTATGAAGAAATAGGAAAACAAGATTTGTAGTCAAGACAAAAAGCAATCAGTAGAAGTAGATGCTAGGATAACTCAGACATTGGAATTAGTTTCAAAATAACTGTTATAAAACATGTTCAAGAACTCAAATGTATGTACACCAGAAATTGACACAAACTATAAACTGACTATGCTTCAATTTTAAAATAATAAAAAGAAATAAAGAAAAAAATAACTTAAATGTAAATATGGTCATAAATTAATGGGGCTATCTCAATAGGTAAGTGGAAATTATTTAGATAAAACAAATTTAAAATTGAAAAGTATAGTATCTGAAAAGAAAAATTCTGTACGAGTTTAAAAGCATATTGGAAACAGCAAAAACAAGGGTCATTGAACTTCAGACTAGATCAGTATAAATGATCCATTGTGAAAATAGGAGGGAAAAAATGGAAAAAGCATTACAGGAGCCCCAGAGACCTGTAGGAGAATATTAAGCAATATAGTATATATGTAATTAGTGTCCCTAAAAGGAGAAGAGAGGCATAATGGCACATAGATAGACAAAAGATTTAATTTTTCTTCTTCCAGTTTTGTTGAAATATAATTGACATACAGCACTGTAAGGTATATGTCATAATGATTGCACTTACATCAGTTACATTTCCCAACCTTGGAGAAGTGGCCTTTTGTAGGAGAGGTCCTGTGCATCCCAGCAGCGCACTCCTCTCTGGTCACCAGAGCTATACGCTCTGGATGCCCCCTGCATGGGCTGCCTGGGTCTTTCTGTTGTGGTGGGCTGACTACTTGGAGGCCTTCTGGTAGGTGTGGCTGGCCCCCTTCTGGTTGGTTGCTCGACTCTGCCTTGTGGAGGGCTGCTGGTTGATGGGGCTGGGTCACAAGGTGGCAGGTTGCTAAAGCGGGTGGGGAGTCCTGGGGCTAGTGCTGACCCTCTGGTGGGCGGAGCTGGGTTTTGGTGTGGGTGGTTATAGGCCAGGATCCCAGATCTGGTGCTGGTGGCTGGGACAGTTCCTGACACAGCTGTCTGTGGGGTTCTGGTGTATCTCGGCTGGTGAGTGAGGCTGGATCCTGGGCTATTGGCTGAGGGGGCCAGGGTATCTAGTGGCTGCTGCCAGCTTGCTGGTTTGTGGGTCAAAGTCCCTGGTGTTCCCTGGGCTAGTGTCCCACCACTGGTGGACTGAAGGAGTTCCTGCAGTGGCTGGCTGAGGGCCCAAGGTGTCCCAAAGCTGGTATTAGCCTGCCAGTGGGCAGAGCCAGGGCTCAGTGGGTACTGGGGCTGATCCATGCCTGCTGGTTTGTGGGCTGGTTCTGACACAGTGGGCTGTGGGACTGGTGGTCCTGGAGCTGGTGTCTACCCATAGTTGGATGGGTGAGGGTGCGGGAATCCCAGGGCTGGTGCCTGCCCACTGGCAGGTCCGGGGTTCTCTCATTGCAGGGCCTGAGGTACTGGAGCTGGTGTCGGCCTGCTGAGGGGCAGGGCCAAGGCCTAGGGAGTCCCCAGGCTGGTACCCACCCACTGGTAGGTGAGGCCTGGGTCCTGGGGCTAATGCTAGCTCACTGATGGCAGAGCCACTCCTAGGGTCTCTGGCTGCAGGGCCCTGAAAGTCCCAGAGTTAGTCTTTGGTGGGTGGTGCCAGAAAACAGGGAGTCTGGGGGCTGGTGCCTGCCAAGTAGTGGGTGAGGCTGGTCCCTTGGCCACTGCTGGCCCACTCCGGAGCAAAGCCAGGTCCCAGGGTCTCTGGTGCGGGGCCCTAGGGGGTCTTGGGACTGTTGCAGCGCCTTGGTGTCAGTGGCCGGACCTGGGCCCTCTGGTGGACAGGGCCAGGGCCTAAAGCTGCTGTGGGATCAGGGACTCCTGGATGGCTGGCCAGCTGGTGGGTGGGGCTGTGTTCCTGCCCAGCTAGCTGCTTGGCCTGAGGCGTCCCAGTACTGGTGCAGACAGCCTGCTGGGCGGGGCTGGGTCCCAGCCTTAATAAGCTAGAGGGAAGATTGAAAAATGGCTCTTGCCAGCACCAGAGTCCTCATGGTTGAACAAGCGCCCAGAAATGGCTGCCACCAGTGTCTTTATCCCCCCGGTGAGCTCCAGTTACCTCCTGCTTGTGAGGGAGGCTCTCCAAGATCATCAGGTGGGTCTAACCCAGGCTTCTTTTGAATTATTGCTTCTGCTCTAGGTCCCAAAGCTTGTGAGATTTAGTGTGCAGTCTTAAGAATGGAGTCTCTATTTCCCACAGCCTTCTGGCTGTCCCAGATGTAAGCCCCGCTGGCCTTCAAAGACAAACGTTCTGAGGGTTTGTCTTCCAGTGCAGGACTTCCGGGTTGGAAGACACCCACGTGGGGCTTGGATCCCTTGCTCCTTGGGGAGACCCTCTGCAGTTGTAATTATCCTCTCCTTTGTGTGTCACCCATGTAGAAGTGTAGTTCTTGACTATACTGCGTCCCTGCCCCTCCTACTTGTCTGGTTGTGGTTCCTTCTTTATATCTTTGGTTGTAGAAGATCTTTTCTGCTAGTCTTCTGGTCTTTCTCATAATAATCACTCTGTAAATAGTTGTAATTTTAGAGTGCCTGTGGGAAGAGGTGAGCTCAAAGTCTTCCTCCTCCACCATCTTGGCCACCCTCCCCAAATCTGATTACAAAAAAAGTACAGATCCGCAATACTCTAAACCGCAAGCCATATAACCTACAGGTATGCAAAACCCATAATTAGACACAATACAGAAAAAATACAGAACAAATCTTGAAAAAAAGTCATAGAAAAATAACATTATATGCAGAACAGTGATATAAATGGCAACTGACTTCTCATGGGGAAAAAAATAAACACTAGATATTATGTCAAATGCAGTTTTCAGATTAAAGGGAAATGATAGCAGATGGAACCTTGAGTACAGAAAGTAGCAGCACCAGAAATGGTTTCATGTGCCTGTTGACCATCTGTATGTCTTCTTTGGAGGAATGTCTGTTCAGCTCCTTTGCTCATTTTTTAATTGGGTTGTTTGTCTTTTGTTGTTGAGTATGGATTCTTTATATATTTTGGATATAGTCCTTCATTGGATATATGATTTGCAAATATTTTCTCTCATTTGGTATGTCGTCTTTTTGTTTTGTTGGTTTCCTTTGCTGTGCAGAAACTTTTTTGTTTGATGTAATTCCATTTGTTCAATTTTGCTTTTGTTTCCCTTGCCTGAGGAGACATATCCAGAAAGATATTGTTAAACCAATGTCAGAGAGCATACTGCATATGTTTTCTTCTAGGAGTTTTATTGTTTTAGGTCTTACATTCAAGTATTTAATCTGTTTCGAGTTGATTTTTGTATATGATGTGTGTGAGGTAGTGGTCTCGTTTCTTCTTTTACATGTGGCTATCCATTTAAGGAATAACTTTTTTAAAATACTAAGATGTATACCTAGAAAGCCACTAGAGAAATTAAATTTGACATACTAACAAATACTCAATTAAGTGAAAAGATGTCAGGAAAGAAAGGACAGAGGAGTAGAAAATAAGTAGCACGATAGTAGACTTACATTTAATTATCTTAAAATGATATTAAATGTCCATGAACTAAACACTGTCCTTAAAAAGTAAAGATTATCAGACTGGATTTACTTCAAAAAATAAGACTCAACTGCAGTTGACCATTGAACAACATGGGTTTGATGGGTTTGAATAATGTAGGTCCACTTATACATGAATTTTTTTCAATAAACATTGGAAATTTTTTTGGAGATGTGTGACAACTTAAAATTTGCAGATGAGTCTTTTAGTCTTGAAATATTGGAAAAATTAAGGAAAAAGATACATCATGAATATATAAGATATATGTAGACAGTCTGTTTTATCATTTACTGCTAATAAGATACGGTAGTAAAATTTATCAAAACTTACCCCCACAAACACAGACTATACATTTGCTGTTGAGAGAAATGTAAAAGAACATAGAGATACAGTATTAAATAATAACTACATAAAATTAACTGTAGTACATAATGTATTACTGTAAAAACTTCATAGCAACCTGCTGTTATTGCAGTGACCTCAACTGTTGCAAATATCTGCTTAAAATGCTGTATGACCCTAATCATCACTTTGTGATCAGTTCATCTCCAATAAATTGCATGTTACAGTAAAAAGTGATCTCTTACAGTTCTGAAGTATTTTTCATTGTATGTAATGCAATACCATAAACCTTAAATAACACAATGAAGCCCATAAGAAGTACCACAGTGATGCTGGAGTTGCTCCCAAGAAGCAGAGAAAAGCCATGATATTATAAGAAAAAGTTGAATTGCTTGATACGTACTGTATGTACATATGTATTGAGGTCTTCAGCTGTGATTGCCCACCATTTCAAGATAAATGAATCAAGTATAAGGACCATTGTAGAAAAAAGAAAAAAGGTAATTTATGAAGCCATTGCTGCAGCTATGCCAGCAGGCACAAATACCTTGCATTTTTAAAAAAATACCTTTTTATCTCTAATGAAAGTACAGCTTTTATGTGGGTGTAGGATTGCTGTAAGAAAGGCACACCTATGGACTCTGATATGATTTGAGAAAAAGTGAAGTCATTATATGACAACTTAAAGCAAAAGGGAATGAAGGATCTAAAGCTGAAGAATTTAATGCCAGCAAAGGATGGTTTGATAATTTAAAAAAGAGATTTGGCTTAAAAAATGTCAAGATAACAGGAGAAGCAGCTTCTGTCAACTAAGAGACAGCAGACAGGTTCCCAGATGCCATTAAGAAAATCATTGAGGAGAAAAGATACCTGCCTGAACAGGTTTTTAATGCAGACCAAAGTGCCCTATTCAGGGAAAAAAATGCCACAAAGCACATTTATTAGTAAGGAAGAGAATCAAGCACTAGGATTTAAAGCAGAAAGGGATAGGCTAACTCTGCTGTTTCTGCATATGCAGTCGGGTTTATGATCAAGACTGCCCTTACATATAAAACTGCCGGAGCCTTGAAAGGGAAAAATAAACACCAGCTGCCAGTCTTTTGGTTGTACAACAAGAAGGCCTGGACAACAGAACCCCTTTTTCTGGATTGATTTCATTGATACTTTGTCCCTGAATCAGGAAGTACCTTGCCAGTAACAGACTGCCATTTAAAGTTTTTTTTCACATTGGACAGTACCCCTGGATACCCAGAACCCCATGAGTTCAACTCGGAAGGTGTCAAAGTAGTCTGCTTACCCCCAGACACAACATCTGTAATTTAGCCATCAAGGGATCATAAGGACCTTTAGGCTCATTACACACAGTACTCTAGGGGAAAGATTGTTAATGCTATAGAAGAGAACCCCAGTAGCGAGAACATCATGAAAATCTGGATTACTCTATTGAAGATATCATTGTTACAGAAAAAGCCTGACGGAGCCAATCAAGGAAATCATGAAGGAGATTGTAGATTTGTGCAGGGGGAAGGTTGAGGGTGTAGGGTTTCAAGATACGGATATTTTCAAGAACTGATAGACAGCATACCAGAGGATTTAACAACACAACTTGATGGAGATGAGTGCTTCCAAATCAGTGCCAGACAACGAGGAAGAAGATGTAGAAGAAGCAGTGCCAGAAAACAAATTGACATTAGACAATCAGGAAGAAGACTTCCAATTATTCAAGACTGCTTTTGCCTTTTTTAATAGCGTGGACTCTTCTGTGATAGAGGCACTGAAACTAAAGCAAGTAATGGAAGCACTGATACCATATAGAAACATTTTTAGAGATATGAAAAAGCAAAAAAGTCAAATAGAAATTATGATGTATTTCCATAAATTCACAGCAAGCGTTCCTGCCTGTTACCTCCCCTTCTACGTACTCCACCTCTGCCCCCCAAAGACAGCAAGACCAGCTTCTACTCTTCCTCCTTCCTCTCAGCCTTCTCAACGTGAAGACAAGAATGAGGACCTTTATGATGATTCACTTTCACTTAATGAATAGTAAATAATCATCATGCCATACAGTTAATAAACTTATCTGTTATATATATGTGTGAGTGTCTTTGTGTGGAAATGTAGTAACTGTATAGCAAGAAAATATGAGACATATTTGTTTCTTCATCATCATCATCATCATCATCATCATCATGACCTAAGTATTCATCATGTAGAACATTGTGTGCAAGACTTTTTGAAGTCTTGTATTGAAGGAAGACCCTGAGCTCACTTCCCCTCATGGACACATCAAAATTACAACTATTTACAGAACAACCATTGAGGAGAAAGACTGGAATCTACCAGTAAGAACCACAGTGAGATGGGTGAGAGGGATGGAGTCATTTTATAGTTAAGACCCATACCCCAGGGTGGGCAGCCCACAAATGGGAGAATAATTAACAATTGTAGAGTTCTCCCCAGGGAGCAGGGACAACCAATGGATCACTGAAGAAACCAAAGAAGATATCAAAAAATGCCCGGAGACAAATGAAAATGAAAATATAACAATCCAAAATATATAGGTTGTAGCAAAACAGTTTTAAAGAGAAGTTTACAGTGATACCAGCCAGTCTCAGGAAACAAGAAAAGTCTCAAATAAACAACCTAACCTTATACCTAAAGGAACTAGAAAAGGAACAAACAAAGCCCAAAGTTAGTAGAAGGAAAGAAATCATAAAGAGCAGAGCAGAAATAAATAAAGACTGGAAAAAAAATAGGAAATATCTATGAAACTAAGAGGTAGTTTCTTGAAAAGATTAAAAAATTGATAAAATTTTACTAGACTCATCCAGAAAAAAAAGAGAGAGGGTCCAAATCAGTAAAATCAGAAATGAAAAAAGAAGTCACAACCAACACCACAGAAATAGAAAAGATCATAAGAGATTACCGTGAACAACTATATGCCAATAAAATGGGCAGCCTAGAAAAAATAGCCAAATTTCTAGAATTGTACAATCTCCCAAGACTGAACCAGGAAGAAATAGAAAATATGAACAGACAAATTACCACTGATGAAATTGAATCAGTAATTTTAAAAAATTCCCAATAAACAAAAGTCCAGGAACAAATGACTTCATAGGTGAATTCTACCAAACATTTAGAGAAGAGTTAACACCTATGCTTCTCAAATGATTCCAGAAAATTGCAGAGAAAGGAATGTTTCCAGACTCATTCTAAGAGGGCAGCATCACACTGATACCAAAACCATAGGTATCACAAAAAGAGAAAATTACAGGCCACTATCACTGTTATTGATGCCAATATCACTGATGAACATAGATGCAAAAATCTCAACAACATATCAGCAAGCAGAATCCAATGACACATTAAAAGGATCATACATACACCATGATCAAGAGGGGTTTATTCCAAGAATGCAAAGATTTTTCATTATCCACATATCAATCAACATGATACACCACATTAATAAATTGAAGAATTAAAAAATCATATGATCATCTCTATAGAATCAGAAAAAGCTTTTGACAAAATTCAGCGTTCATAAAAAGCTTTTCACAAAGTGGGTATAGAGGGAAAAAACCTCAACATAATAAAGGTCATGTATGATAAGCCCACAGCTAACATCATACTCAGCAGTAAAAAGCTAAAAGAATTTTCTCTGAGATCAGGAATGAACACCGATGCCCGCTCTCACCACCTTTATTCAACATAGTGTTGGAAGACCTGGCCACAGCAATCACACAAGAAAAAGGAATAAAAGCAACCCAAATTGGAAGAAGCAAAACTGTCACTACAAGATGACATGATACTGTACATAGAAAATCCTGAAGACACCACCAAAAAAATACTAGAGCTCCTCAATGAATTTATTAAAGTTGCAGGATACAAAATTATTAGACAGAAATCTGTTGCATTTCTATATACTAACATTGAGTTGTCAGAAAGAGAAGTTAATAAAACAGTCCCATTTACAATCACATCAAAAAGAATAAAATACCTAGGGATAAATCTAACAGGATTACCACATGATCCTTCAGTTCCATTCCTGGGTATATATCTGGAAAAAATGAAAACTCTAATTTGAAAAGATACATGCACCCCATGTTCTAGCAGCACTATTCACAATAGCTAAGATATGGGCGACCTAAGTGTCCAGCAACAGATGATGTATAAAGAAGATGTGGTACATATATGTACAATGGAATACTGCTCAGACATAAAAACGAAGGAAAATTTGCCATTTGCAACAACATGGATGGACTAGAAGGTGTTATGCTTTGTGAAGTAAGTCGAACAGAGAAAGATGCTTTATGTTACACTTATATGTGGGATATTAAAAGTAAAATCAATGAATATGACAAAACAGAAGCAGACTCACAGATACAGAAAATAAACTAGCAGTTACTACTGGAGAGGGAGTTGGGAAGGGGCAAGATAGGGCAAAGAGATTAAGAAGTACAAACTACTAGGTATGAAATAAATAAGCTACATG
Source organism: Camelus dromedarius (assembly GCF_036321535.1). Classification (NCBI taxonomy): domain Eukaryota; kingdom Metazoa; phylum Chordata; class Mammalia; order Artiodactyla; family Camelidae; genus Camelus; species Camelus dromedarius. The sequence goes on from NC_087456.1 coordinate 21,055,190, forward strand.
GATATATTGTACAGCAGAGCAAATATAACCAATATTTTGTAATAACTTTAAGTGGAGTATAAGCTATAAAATTCTGAATCACTATGTTGTATACCTGAAACTAATATAATATTGTAATTCAACTATACCTCACTTTTAAAAAATATAAGTGTTTTAATCTGTGTTATAAAACTATATGCCATAAAAATTTTTATGATGCATTCATTAATATATATGCTAGACTACTGTGAAGTCATTGTATTGCTTACAGTAGGCTACCATAAAGCAATTATATTGCTGCTTGTTTATATCAATGCATGAATCATTGTACCTGTAAATAAATGAGTTTCTTTTTCACAGTATCTTTTCTTTTTTGATGTCTAGTTTTAGTAATACGTATAACGTGTAAAGTGTTTTGTATCATATAAGACAATATTGATATAGCTACTGTGACACAATTCATCATGTAAACAGATGAAGTAAACTTATGGTATCAGTAAATACAGTACAGTACTATAAATGTATTTTCTTCTTTTAATTTTCTTAATATTTTTATCTCTAGTTTACTTTATTATAAGAACACAGCGTGTAGTACATGTAACATAAAAATATGTGTTAATTGTTTATTATCAATAAGGCTTAAAGTCAACAGTGGGCAATTAGTAGTTAAGGTTTGGGTTATACTTTTGAGTTAAAAGTTATACATGGATTTCAGCTGCCCGGGGGATTGACTCTCCTAACCCCAACATTGTTCAAGGGTCAACCCTCTTCAATAGTTGTACTTAAAATATAAAATCACAGATAGGCTAAAAGCAAAAGGATGAAAAAGATAAGCTAATCAAATATTAACCATAGGAAGTTGAAGTGTCTATGTTAACCTTAGACAAAATAGATTACCAGAGAGAGGAGATACTTGATAATGATCAAAAAGTCACTTCATCAGAAAAACACAACAATCCTAATATATATTTATTAGTAGGCCCCTAATAACAGAAGTTCAGAATACTTAAAGCAAAAACTAAGACAACTAAAGGAAGAAATATACAAACCAACAAAGTTTTAGATTTTAACAGCTCTCTACCAGTAATTGAGAAAAAGGGAAAAAAAATCAGTACAAATATAGAGACTAGAACAGCACTACTAATCATGATGATCTAATTGATATTTTTAGAACACTGCACCCCAGAGCTGCAGAATTCATATTCTTTGCACATGCTCAGGCTTTGTTTGTCAAGATAGATCATATGTGGGCCTATTAATAAATGTCAATGAAGTTTAAAAGAATATAGAGAATTTCTCTGAGCACAATAGAATTTAATTAGAAATTAAAACAGTAAGATCTCTGAAAACACCCAAGTATTTGGGAATAAAACATCATACTCCTAAATAATTCATAAGTAAAAAGAGAAATCTCAAGGGAAAATAGCAAATATTTTAAATTAAAAGATAATAAATATACAACATATAAATATTTGTAAGGTGCAGCTAAAGCAGTATTTAGAGGGAACTTTTTACATGTTTAAATACTTGTGTCAGAAGAAAATCTTACATATATTTTATTTTAATTGTTTTTTAACACTTTTATTGTTATGATACCTGTACAGTAAACTATACATACTTCAGATGTACAATTTGATGAATTTTGATAGATGTATACACCAATGAAACCACCACCACAGTCAAGATAGCTAACATTTCCATCACTCCCCAAGAGGTGTGAATTTTGAATTCCCAATTTATCCCTTCCCACCTCTTTTAACCCCTGGTAACCGTAAGTGTGTTCTCTGTGTCTGTGAGTATGTTTCTGTTTTGTAGATAACTTCATTTGCGTCCTTTTTTTTAGATTCCACGTATAAGTAATATATGCAGTTTTTCTCTTTCTGGCTTACTTCACTTAGAATGACGATCTCCAGGTCCATCCATGTTGCTGCGAATGGCATTGTTTTATTCTTTTTTATGGCTGAGTAGTATTCTATTGTGTATATATACACAGTATCTTCTTTATCCAGTCATCTGTCAGTGGACATTTAGGTCATTTCCATGTCTTGGCTATTGTAAATAGTGCTGCTATGAACATTGGGGTGCGTGTATCATTTCGAATTAGAGTTTTCTTTGGATATATGCCCAGGCATATGATTGCTGCATCCTATGGTAACTCTACTTTTAGTTTTTTGAGGAACCTCTATACTGTTCTCCGTAGTGGCAGCACCAGCTTACATTCCCACCAACAGTGTAGGAGGGTTCCCTTTTCTCTACACCCTCTCCAGCATTTATTATTTGTAGACTTTTTGATGATGGCCATGCTGACCAATGTGAGGTGATATTTCACTGATAACAATTGATACTGCATTTTTCTAATAATTAGCGATGTTGAGCATTTCTTTATGTGCCTCTTGGCCATCTCTGTGTCTTCTTTGGAGAAATGTCTATTTAGAGCTTCTGCCCATTTTTTGATTGTTTGTTTGTTTGATATTGAGCTGTATAAACTATTTGTGTATTTTGGAAATTAAACCCTTGTTAGTCACATCATTTGCAAATATTTTCTTCCAGTCAGTAGGTTATCTTTTTATTCTGTTGGTGGTTTCCTTTGTTGTTCAAAGATTATAAGTTTGATTAGGTCCCATTTATTTATTTTTGCTTTTCTTTCTTTTGCCTTGGGAGATTGGCCTAAGAAAACATTGCTACGATTTATGTCAAAGAATGTTTTGCCTATACTCTCCTCTAGGAGTTTTGTGGTGTTATGTTTTATATATAAGTCTTTAAGCCATTTTGAGTTTATTTTTGTGTATGGTGTGAGGGAATGTTCTATCTTCATTGATTTATATAAGGTGGTCCAGCTTTCCCAGTACCTCTTGCTGAAGAGACTGTCTTTTCCCCTTTGTATATTCTTGCCTCCTTTGTTGAAGATTAATTGACCATAGGTGCATGGATTTATTTCTGGCCTCTTAATTCTGTTGCATTGATCCATATGTCTGTTTTTGTGCCAGTTAACACACTGTTTTGATTACTGTAGTTTTGTCTGAAGTCTGGGAGGGTTATCTTTGTTCTTTTTCCTCAGGATTGCTTTAGCAATTCATGGTCTTTTATGGTTCCATATAAATTTTAGGATTATTTGTTCTAGTTCTTTGAAAAATGTCATGGGTAATTTGATAAGGGATTGCATTAAATCTGTAGATTGCTTTGGGTTGTATGACCATTTTAACAATGTTAATTGTTCTAATCCAAGAGCATGGAATATCTTTCCATTTCTTTAAGTCATTTTCAGTTTCTTTATCAATATTTTTTAGTTCTCAGCATCTAAGTCTTTCACCTCCACGGTCAGGTTTATTCCTAGGTTTTTTGTTTTGTTTTGCTTTGCTTTGTTTTGTTTTGATGTGATTTGATTTGACTTGATTTGATTTTTATTCTACTTTGTTTGGTTTGATATGATTTTAAAAAGAGTTTTTTTTTTTTTACTTTCCCTTTCTGGTATTTCATTGTTGGTGCAAAGAAATGCAACAGATTTTCTGTATGTTAATCTTGTCTTCTGCTAAATTCATTGGTCAGTTCTAGTAGTTTTTGTGTGGAGTCTTTAGGGTTTTCTATGTATAGTATCATGTCATCCTCATATGATGACAATTTTACCTCTTCTCTTTCACTTTGGATACCTTTTATTTCTTTTTCTTACCTGATTGCTGTGGCTAGGGCAACAATAATAATTTCTTTATTGTTTTCTGCATTTGGTCCATTTACAATACCTTGAAATGGTTGTCTTTGACAGTCTTGCACAGTTTATGTAAGTCTCTTGCAGAAAAGAATCACCACCTCTTCACATTGCCATAACTGGAGATCTTTTTTTTATATTTATGTTTATTTATTCAGCTTTATTTCTCATATCTTCCCCTGTGTACCTGTTTACTTTTCCCCTATGTGATCTGTCAAAGACTGAAAATGATATTTTTGTCTTCTACAATTGTGTTTTTAACAGTTGATTCTTTTAAACAGTTGTGCACTGAATATTTGTGTTCTATTAAAATATCATGTATTATAATTTTTATCTGTATAAAATATCATTTTGCCTAGTTTAATGCCTTAAATGCTAATGTTCTTATATTTTTCACTCATGATGGATGTTTGCTTGGGTTTTCCTGATGTTACTGGATTTAACTAATAGTGACACAAGAATTCATTTGTGTGAGGGGTTCCCAAGACCACCCACAGGTTTGGTTTGGTGATTCACTAGAAAGACTCAGTACTTGGCAAATAGTTGTACTCACAGCCATGGCTTATTATGGAAAAAGATACAAAGCAAAATAAGCAAAGGGAAAAGTACATGGGACCAAAGTCCAGAGGAAAACAGGTGCAAGCTTCTAAGAGTCCCCTCCCTATAGTGTCACACAAGACTTGCAAATTACTTCAGCAGCAAGTTATAACAGCACTTCTGAAATGTTGCCTACCAGGGAAACTCATTAGAGACTCAGTGCCCAAGGTTTTTTATATGGGGCTGGTTGCATACAGGAATCAGAAAGCAGATAACCATCATAAACCACAGTGTGCACAAACAGTCTATGCACAGTACCTTTATTAGCATGAGAATGGTGGGTACACTATAAAAATTCTTATGTTCCTGGAAGCCAGCCTTTATATGTAATGCTTTCGGGGGATAGCAGCCTCAAGCCTACTATATCCTTTCTGCCTAGCACCCTTTTTTCTTTTTATCAGTTGAACTACTAGTATTTCTTTCATGAGTATAACAACCAAAGTTCCTTGGTTGAGCTTTTTTTTTTTTTTTTTTTGCAATTCAGATTTTAAAGCAATGATTTTTAAATACTTTCCCCTAAATTTGGTAGATAAATGATTTCATTCATATATCAAATTAGGAATCACCATTTATAGTTTTGTTTTAAAATTTTTTTTATCCTTCCTCTAAACCTACAATAAAGTGCATGCTTTTTTTGAAACTATAAGGACAACTGTACTGTACTTTTCTCCATTTTAAATTACATGCTTGGTGCAGTTTTGTATTTGACAATTCTTTGTATCTCCCAAACATCATAATGCCTTTTTGTTTCTTTTCTCAGCACGATTACGTGGTGTTCATGATGGTCTGTTCACTGGACAAATAGATGCTGTGGATACTCTTAATGCTACTTATAGGGTGACTTTTGAAAGGGCAGGACTTGGAACTCATACTATCCCTGACTATGAAGTTCTTGTAAGTATTATTTCATAATACAGGTGTGTTTTACGCCTATTAAATATATCTTATAGAATTTTCTTAGGGGTTGTATTTTATGATAGAATCAAGAATTCAAGTCACAGAGGAAGAGGTCTTTAGGGGTTCCCAGCCCTACCTACTAGACCCCTGGAGCAGAACTATACTTAAGTCTTCCACATTTTCTGGAAGCTAGCATCCCTTCATTGTACCTTACCTGCACCAAGCTTTAGGGTGACAGAACTGATCACTCCTGACTAAGTAATCTTGGGGAATGAGCTACACACACTTTCAGTTCAGCTGTTTGTATAGTCCTTTTGCAAAGTGACTTTAAAAGTAGGAAGTAACATCTTGAACTTCCAAATATATGTTTTTAAATGTTCCTGTTTTATCCTCAGAATATGTAGGGTGGATGGTAATAACCCCCACTTTTTGCATGATGAAACTGTGACCTAGGTACATTAGGTAATTTATTCAAGGCTTTCCAGCTGGATTCTTGCCGGGTTGAGACTCAAACACAGATCTTTTGAACTTCTGATAGAATCCATTAAACTGCTGGACCACTGTTTCATCATCATGCTTGATTTAGCAATGTCATGGAAATTATATACCTTTCTAATAAGTTAAAATATAAAGGCTAAATATAATCACTAATAAAGTTTTTTAAATGAATAATGAACTTTTTATAACAGAATTGTTTGCCTCTAAGCATTATGGAAATTAAGTTGTTCACATTTAGCCTCCCTTTTTCATTTCTTTATTATAAACTTGATTTTTAAGGATTGTGAACTTACAATTAAAAATCAAAATTTCTTTATCTTCTTAGTGCATAACTGAGGAATCTTCCTTTTCTGATCTATACTTTTTTAAAAACTGTGACTCTCTGTTTATTGAAAGGGTATCCTTTTCAAACATATTTTTAGGGAGGAGTAGGGGAGAAAGAAAATTTGGACTAAATACAGAGCAAAGTACACCAATCAAGTTTTTTCATTAAAGGATGAAATCCTTAAACCTCCTTTTTCTAAAGAGGAAAATTACTTTTCTGTTTCATTAATGTAATTTCCTTTATGTGATCACCCAAACATTTCTCCCTGGCTAAATAAGAATTGACTTTAATTACAGTGAGTAAAATTCAGATAATCTTTAACACAGAGACAACCAAGGGTGGCCATAGAGCACTGTTCTTTCTTTCATAGATCATTTTCTTCTATGTTGTGGGTTCAGCCTCTTAGTAGCCAAGTAGTATTTATACTCTGACGTAAGTTCTAGCCCTTTGATCTTTGTAGGTTAATATATTTTATGATAAATCATAGCATGTAAACTAGTCTACATTTAAACCAAAATATGATTTTTATAAAGCTAAAATGATTGGTAAAGTTCTTTAAGTCTTGGGGACTGTTCTCTTTTCCCAAAGAGTAATGAGCCTCATGAGACAATGCCAATTGCTGCCTTTGGACAAAAACAGCGGCCTTCTCGATTTTTTATGACTCCACCACGGTTACATTATACGCCTCCTCTCCAGTCACCAATTACAGTAAGTAATATTTTTTAAATATCAGTAACTTAAATGATTATTATGAATGTAAACTATGTTCTTATGAAATATACATCTATTACAGTAACTTCAGGAGGTGCCCACATTATTTTGAATTGTCCAATAGTAAATAAAATACACAGTTAATGAAATAAAATAGTTGCTTCAACTCTGGAAATATTTTCCTTTTTGTAGGATTTTTAATAGATTATTAATGATAATAGCATTTGCTCTTTATTTAAAAATAAGATACTTTCTTTTCAACAATGTTTAAATGACTCCCTTTTATTCCCATAGGATAATGATCCCTTATTAGGACAGTCACCTTGGAGAAGTAAAATTTCTGGCTCTGACACTGAAACGTTAGGTGGTTTTCCAGTAGAATTCCTTATCCAAGTGGTAAGAATTGCTCTGGCTGTTTTGCCAGTTTTTATTAAACAACTCAATGTCTTTTGTGTTATTAAATTTGAAGATTTTTCTAGGACCAAATATTTTTACACTTTTTAAAAATAATTGTGTTGGTTTTAAGAACTCTGTTATTTCCAACAAAGATCGAAAATATGATATAACAGCCAAAAAAGACTTAGAGGTCTTTTTTGTTGGGCTTTTCTTGGGTTTAGTTCTTATTATTTTCCTGTGGTAAGGACTCTAACATTCTAGCATATGCTCTGTGAAACTCTAAATGGTTAGCTGTTACTAAATTATATAAGTATAAAGGCTTTTATTTAGTAACCTCAGTACATCCTGCCTTTATCTGTCACCTCCACAATATATAATGTGTTGACCAGCTCTCTGGTTAGGAACTTTATTTCTTTTTTGAGACTAGACATAGCTATTCTTTTGCTAAGTACTTAGTGATTAGACACAAAGAAATCTAAATCTAAATTGAAACAAGTGTAGAATTGTTATATAGGCCAATTTTCTTTAATAGCCTGACTCTTAAGAATATAATAAGCTATTTTGTTTTGAGAATTCGATTAAATAAAATACTTAGTTTGAATTAGAGTCTAATAATATTTGATTTGTTTCTTTTCTTTTCCTTTTTTTCTTTTTTCTTTTCTTTTCTTCTTTTTTCTTTTTCTCTTTTTTTTTTCTTTCTTTTTCTTCTTGAAAAGAGAAACTGCTTGGCTTGGGATAGAGTATAAATAAAAATGTTTATAACATAATCACATTAAAATATTCACAGTATTACCTTTTATAATTAATTTTATTTTAAGGAAAATATTGTCATTTGTGTGTATGTGTATAGCATTTTGTATTCCTGAGTTATATGTTGTTAATCATCCTTGGAATACAGAATTATACCTTTTGGCTTCCAAAGGTAGAGAAGATGTCTTTATATGAAAAGTTAAAAATATGAAAAGAGCCAAGGCTTATCATTTTTACAAATAGGACACTTGTTTTTTAAAGACATTCTTTTTTTTTAAATAGTGGAACTAAAAACAGAGCTAATGTGTCACATTTGGAGAAATAGAGGTGAGGGAGAAGGCGAGGTGAGGGGGGTGCAGAGAGGTCCACCAGCAGAGGGAGTCAGAAGCTAAGTATTAATGCACTATTTCTGAAATATTGATATTTTTATTGATGCTTATATGTTTGCTTGCAGTGGTTAATTTTAACTTCAAAAGTCTACGTGTAAAGCTAGTTTTAAAACTGTACTTTCGTTATTTTAAGCTATCTAGGTAAAAGCAGTAAAGCAAAAGTCCTTTCATGTACTTGTCTCTTGTAATATGTAAAGTTTTATGAAACTCAGGTTTGCTTTTATTAATATTAAGCTTTGAGATAGATGGATATGTTTTTATCTTTTTCTGTTCCTATTTTTTTTCTTATAGCAAAATAAACATTTTCGGGACAATTTCATAATTCATAGTTTATAATGAATTTTCTTTTTGAGGGAATTTTTTATTTCCTGGATTAGGGATTTCGAGGAATCTAAAAAGACTGACCCACTTCTGAGAGAGGACTCAATTTTGAAAAGAATTAAAAGGAAACAGCATGATTTTCTATCAAAAACAATCAAGCAACACAAAACTGAAAGAGAAACCAAAAATGGCAGAGAGACTGTTGCCTTCATCCCATCTTTTACTACTTCTAACTTTAAAGAATCACACAAATTTACATAAACTCCAACAACTAGAGGAGAAAGGAAACCAGTCAAGAGCTCTGGACCTACTAATAAGGGTCTGGGTAAACAAGTATGTAACATATCTCACCAGGCCCTTCCTCTACCTGTGTCAACTTAGGTCAAGTTTTTAGACTTTTTTTAATTATCAAAAATTTAACACATATTAAAGCACACAAAGTTGTGTAATGCACCTCTGTGTACCCATTGTCTAGCTGTAACAGTTACCAACAACTCCTGGCCAGTTCTATTTCATCTATACTCCCACCCACTTTCTCTGTTTTGTATTATTTGGAAGCAAATATCAGACATCATATCATTTATCTGTAAATATTTTGTTATATTTCTTTAAGGGGTAAGGGCCCTTTTTTTTTTAAGAGACATAACTATAATATTATTATTACATCTAAAAAGTTAGCAAAAAAGTCTTAATATCATCGAATATCCAGTCAGCATCTAGTTTTCAAGTTGTCTCTTAAATATATTGACTGCTCTTTTCCCCTTTTAACTATTTGTTAAAGAAACTGGGCTATTTGTCCATAGAGGCTCCTACAGTCTGGATTTTGCAGACTGAATCCTTGTGATATCATCCAACAGGTTCTTCTGTCTTTTGTATTTCATATAAATTGCTCATTGAATATAAAGTTTTGCTATGATTCGGGTTTTTTATTTGGCCGGTTTACTTGTTTTTATGTGACTACTATTATGGGTGGTTTTGTGTTCTGATAGAATACCCGTATTATTTTATTTCTTTTTTAATATAATGTTAGCTGCTGCTAATTATGAATGCCTAGATCCATATATTCATTAGGATTGCAAAATGGTGATAATCTTGTTCTATCATTCTTTCTTAGTTTATTAGCTGAAATAGTTCTATAAAGAAAACCTTTAATCTGTTATCTCGTTGCCTAATGGTATAGTTTGTGTAGGAAAGGCAAGATAAATGCTTGGTTCTTTGTTTTTCAGTTTATGAGTGTGGGCACTAGTATTCTTCAGTAGTGGTTAATTTTAAGTATCAGTATGAACTCATGGATTTTAACATATTTGTGCTTCAATCCATTGTAGTTATTTTTGTGATTAATCTACAAATTGTTTCATTTTGGACCAGTTAAAGCCTATTCAAGTTGACTCCCTAGTCCTTTTGACATGTCTTAGTTACAGTGGATTTTACAATATCTTCCTCTATGCCAATCAGACATAAAATAAAATGTCTCTGCTATGTTTATATTGAAACACTAAAATCTGCTAAAATATCTCGGTGAAAAATTAGAAATTTGATGTCTATCTAATATACTTAAGTGCCTCTGTTTATTCCAAAACATCTCTTCTTTGTCTGTAGACTAGATTATCAAAAATTCTCATGATTAAAAAAGAACATATCAAGAAATTAAGGGAAATGAACACAGAAGCAGAAAAATTGGTAAGGATTTTTTTGTTTTTTCTTTGTTTGCTTGTCTCATTTTAAAATGGTGAGGACTTCTATATCTAAGGATTTTTCAATATTTTATGGAAGAAAACCTTGAGAAAAATACTATTTTAAAGTCCTGATTTGCTCTATCTCTTGTTATACTGAACACATGCTAAGTAAATTAACAATGCAGCGCAGTTCATTACCCCAGACCTCATTATGCCATTGACTGTACAGTTGAATAGGATTGATAGATCCATATTACGTTCTTTGACAGTTTGCATTGAGTGTAGAATCCCTAGCATTGGTGCCTCTGACTAAGGAAGCCATATTAGCAGAGGTTATTTAAGTGATTCAAAATAAGTAAATCAGGAAATATATAAGCTGGTATTGTGAGGTTATCTTGACAGTTTATATCCTATTTTATTAATCTAATGAGTATAAAAATATGAGAGTCAATTTTATTCATAGGAGAGAATTACCAGACTTTTTTTTAATGTAGAAAATATTCACTAAGAAAGTTTTTTAATTGTATTGAAAGTTGTAATTTGCTATGTGTTTATAGGATGGGGACTAGATTTCATCTCAAGTACCATCCCCAATTAATTGAAAATTGTTGTAGAGAAGTATGAAAGTAAGGGAGAGCTTGGTGACTGGACTTGGGGACAAAGCACATAAATAGAATGCTATTAAAAGAAGCAATCAAAGAACCAAAAAGAGCTCATAGATTTAAAGAATACCGAAACTTTCTAAGCATGACACAAAATCCAGAGGTCAGAAAAGATTGATAAATTTACCTGCATAAAAATAAAAAATTTCTGCATGATAGGAATCACCATGTAAGTAAAATCAAAAGACAAAAAGTTGAGGAAATATTTTGCAATTCATATCACGAAAGACTGATTTCTTTTATATACAAAATTTTCCCTCAAGGAATAAGATAAAGATCACCCAGAAGACAGGAAAGAATGTGAATAGACAGTTCATAGAAAAAAATACAAATGACTGTTGAATATGTGAAAGGGTGAACAAAGTCAATCACAATTAAAAGAATTCACATGATTAAAAATACACCAACATCCTACTTTTTATCATGACTGGCAAAAATAAAATGTTGTAATAAAACATTATTAGTGAGAATGTGGAGAAATAGGCAGTCTTACAAATAAATTAGTACCTATTCTGTGAAGGGCGTTTTGGCAGTATCTATTAAAATTAAAAATGCACAAGCCCTTTGATATAACAGTTGCACTTCTTGGAAGTTCCCCTTCAGAGGTATTTGCCCTTGTCCAAAATGAATACACAGGTACGCATTGCAGCACAGTTTGCAGTACCTAAAGACTGGAAACAACCTGAATGTCCAACAGTAAGGAATTGGTTACATTTGTAACAAATTCTACAGTGTAACACTGTGCAACTCTAAACAAACAATTTTTGTAAAATTTGATATAGAACAGTCCTTAGGATATATAGTCTACTGAGAAAAGCAAAGTGCTGAATATGTAAGTATGTTCCTATTTGTTTAAATAGTAGTGGGGTTAGGAGAGGGGAAAGATAAGCATATTTTTCCTTGAATATATAGAGACTCTCTGGAAAGATGCTGAAGAAACTTGATAATATTGGTTGCTTCTGAAGAGAAAAAAGTGAGCAAGCAGCAAGGGAGCTGAGTTTAGAGGGAGACTTAAAATTTTAAACCATGCAAATGTATTTTCTATTCTAAAATTTTTCTTAATATTTTCAATAGAAGGTTAAGAAAAAGTTGAAGATCCTAGAATGTATGACTGTAAATCAGAAATGGAAAATATGAGAGAAAAATTACGAGAGACACAAGACCAATCCTAAAAGATCCAAAAGGTCCAGTAGGATACCCAGAAGGACAGCACGGAGAAAATGGAGGAAAGGGAGTTATCAAAACAATGATAGAAGAAAACTTCCCAAAACTGAAGAAAAAAGCAGCCCAACTCATTGTTAGTTCATTATGTTGACTCAATTGGTCCTAGTTTTACCCCTCTGAAAGTATTAACATCTTATGTGTGGTTAACTGTTAAAATATTTGAAGACAACTTATACCTCTCCCATCTTCTATTCCTTTTCAGACTAGTCCTCCCATTAGATTTGTAAATATTTCAAATAAAGCTTTAGTGAATGTCTGGAGAAGTGGGCACACTCATACACTATAGGTGGAAATATAATTTACTGAAGCCTTTCTAGAAGGTAGCTTGGCTAAATTGATGAGCCAGCAATTCCACTTCTAGAGCATCATTCTGGAGAATTAATCATGTATATGCACAAAGGTGTGCATGTAAGAGTGTTTATTGTAGCATTGTTTGTAATAGCAAAAAAAAAAAAAAAGGAAACAATATGTCCATGTAAAGAAGACTGGTTAGATAAATCATGGTACAGTCGTTCTATATATATATATACCCTTGCATACACATACACACACACACATACACAAGCATATGAGCAAGGCATACATATACATATACATGGGAATTACTGTATATTAAAGACTGCGTAAATAACAATCATACCATTATCACATCTAAGAAGTATAACATTGAGTAGTTTTAATAACCTTTAGTTTATTTTGAATAAGTCAGATATCCTATTAAATAATTGAAATTGCATTGCTAAAAAGAAACTTCATCATAATCTGAATTATTTTTCTTCTCAGAAATCATATTCCATGCCCATTGGCATTGAATTTCAGCGGAGATATGCAACAATTGTTCTAGAGCTTGAACAGCTGAACAAGGATCTAAATAAAGTTTTGCATAAAGTTCAACAGTACTGCTATGAGGTAGGTAATTTGTATGAATTTCCCTAGAAGGGCTGTGCCCTCTACTCTTTTATTTAAAGCTTAATACTGTTAACATCTCATTTTAGAAAATCCAAACTAAGCCAATATCTTTATAGGATCCTTTAACAGAACTGTATTTTATGCATATATTTTTATTCCTTACAGCATCAGCACTGAAGAGTGCTATATACACAGTGAGCTGTCAGTTCTGTTAGTTTTTTGTTTGTTTGAATTACAAATGATATAGCTCTCCAAAAATTTAGAAAAATCCAGAAAAATAATTGCTCTTAATTCCACTACCCCAAAGACTATATTTTGGCTTATTTCCTCCTAATCTTTTTTTTAACATACAGGGTTTTTCTCACAAAGTTATGATCATGCTGTGTATATAATTTTGTTTCCTCCTTTTTAAACTTTACATTAGAACTATAGATTCTTGACCTTCAATCACATAGACTATAGGGTTGTTTGTGAATTATCATTATCATGCACATATAATTATATATATGAAGGTGGTTCAACATTTTCATCTAAAATAGGAGTTTCGTACTACAAGGTAAGAATTAAATGACTGAGCTGAGTTTAGAATGTTCCTACATTTGCATTCTTAGAGGTTGTATGTTTCCAGTAAAGCCACCTCTATTTGTAATACGAAATTCTTAAACAGTTAGCTTTTTATGATACTAGCCTCGTAGTTGAGTCCCAATGATCTGCCATAGGTGATGTTATCAATCCACTTGACCAGAGAGAAATTAACTGTGATAACCTCTAACTAAACTGTTATATTTTGCTTGTTCCTTTAGCCATCCATTGTCATTTATTTTCATTTTCCTGGTAATTGTCACTTACCTACATAGCAACATAAGTGTTGTCCTAGCAGATAGATTTCTCCCCCTGGACTAGCAACCATCCACAAGAAGTGCAAACCAAGCAGTTTAAGAGGACATAAAAAAGGTGTTAATACATGCGGAAGTGGGTTGCTCATGTCTTTCTATATCTCATATGTACACAAGGCCATATATGATAGGCTCGTTTCCTAATGGAGTAAAATGATTTCATTTTCACAAAGCTCTTATGGAAGTACAATACTGATTTTAAAATAAGAACATATCAGAGAGAACACTATGACTAAGCAGTTCTACTTCTAAGTATATACCAAACGCATGTGAACGTGTATTTACCAAAAGACATAGACTAGAATGTACACAGCATCATTGTTCATTATAGCCAAAAAGTCAGAAATTGCCCAAATACCCATCAGTACTAGAATGAACCAGTCAGCTGTCGTATAACGTACAGTGGAATTCTTAGCAATGAGAATGAATAAACTCAACAACACACACCACCACAGATGAACTCAGAAATATGTGAACATATTTGTTCATATGAGAACATGTAAATATTGAACAGGTTAAGTCAAACACAATATATAGTGCCTGATTCCATTTATGTAAAGCTCAGAGGTCAGCAAGAGTTAATATATGATGCTACAAGTCAGGCTGGTGGTTACCTTTGGAGTATTACAGTGGAAAATGGCATTAGGCCTCTGAGGAACTGGTAATGTTCTGTTCCTTAATCTAGAGATCTTTCAGGCATGTTTGATTTCAGAAAATTCATTAACCCATACACTTTATGATGTGTATACTTTATATATTTATGTACACTTCAGTTAAAAATTTTAAGTGTTAGAGGATAAGGTTATTCATTGTAGTGTTACTGATAATTACAAAATATTAGAAAAAACCTAAATACCCACACGTAGGGAATCGACTAAATAACTAACGGCATACCCCACAGTGGAGTGCTGTGCTGCTCTAAGAATGATCGAGGAAGCTCTCTTGTGATGATTAGGGGCGCATAGCTGCCTTTAGCAAGTGATCAAAGATGCAGTAGTGAGTGGGACAGATAAACATCATGTGCCTCCTAATCATGACACACCGAGAAGAACTCAACATCACTTTTGTGGTGTTCCTGCCAAAGATGTATAACCTCAGTCTAATCAAGAGGAAACAGACAAACCCAAATTGAGGGATATTATGCAAAATAATTGGCTGGTACTCTTCAAAAATATCAAGGTCATGAAAAACTGAGAAACTGTTCCAGAATAAAAGAGACTAGAGAGACATGACAACCAAATGTATTCAGGGGGAAAAAATAGCTATGTGTAAGGCATTATTGGGACCGTTGATGAAATCTGAATTTAGACTGTTAGAAAATGGTGTTCTTTCAGTACTAAATTTTCTGATTACTGTCATTGCACTATGGTTATGTAAGAGAATATCCTTGGACTTAGGAAATACAGACTGGAGGTTCGGGGGTAAAGAGGCACAGTGTTTGCAACATACTCTCAAATAGTTAAGCGGGAAATATTACATATATACGAAGAGAGAAAAACCAAATGTCAAGTCAAACAGTTAACCGTAAGCCGTTAGTGAATCTGGGTAAAAGGTTATCAAGGGCTTTTATGTTCTATTCTTTTTTAGAAGTTTGACATTATATCAAAATTAAAAGTTACCAAATATATAAAACAAGTCAGAAAAAAAAGTTGTTAGAGGAGAAAAAACTTCTAAGGTAAGTGTAAGCATCATTTTTGTTATAAATGCTAGTTTTATAAAAATACAAATCTGAAAACAGGGCACAAATACACAGAAGTTGTCATGGCCTTATGAATCTACATCTTACATTTCGATCATCTGTTTTCAGCTTGCTCCAGACCAAGGGCTCCAGCCTGCAGATCAGCCAACAGATATGAGACGAAGGTGTGAGGAGGAAGCACAGGAGATAGTTCGGCATGCAAATTCCTCAACAGGACAGCCCTGTGTTGAAAATGAGAATCTGACAGACTTAATCTCTAGGCTTACAGCTATTTTGTTACAAATTAAGGTAAATTTCAGAGAACTTTTCAGAGAAAATATTAAAATATTTTCTTAATTTTGACACCTAAACAAATGTGCTAATTTGTTGCTAGAAAATTATAACCCATATATTAGAGCAGGTTTTTTTTCTTGTCTGTTTGAACTATAATTTAATAAATTTTGAAATTTTTTTTCCTTTAGTGTCTAGCAGAAGGAGGAGACCTGAATTCCTTTGAATTTAAATCACTTACAGATTCATTAAATGATATCAAGAGTACAATAGATGCTTCTAATATCAGGTAATTTATTAGATGTACTCTAATCATTTTTTTTATTGAAGTATAGTCAGTTTATAGTGTGTCAATTTCTGAGCATAATAATTTATGAGTACAGCATAATAATTCAATCATACATATACATACATACATTTCTTTTCATATTCTTTTTTCATTTTAGTTTACTACAAGATATTGAATATAGTTTCTTGTGCTATACAGTATAAACGTTTATCTAATCATTTTTATATTAAATTCATAGTGATTTCTAATACAAGCTTTAAGAATTTTGCATGTTTATGAACTAGTCATATGATTTTTTTATCCTTTAAGTAAAGTGTAAACTAGCTTCTCAGTTACATCCAGTCTGTTAATAGAATGGAAATTTCACATGGTTTTTTTATATAAAGGAATCAGAAGACATATAATATTTAGGTTTGAGTTTAGCATGGAGGTTCAACTTAGAAGACTTCCCAGTCAAAGAAAGATTTGTCGTCTTTTTCCAGTATCCCGGTGGCTTCTTTTAAGCATACTTTTTTAAGTTACTACTGAAATAGAATTACAGCAAATGTAAGCAGATTACTTACCTGGAGTCATTATCTTCACTGTCTCCTAACTAAAATTCAGCTTTTTTAAAAATTGTTTTTATTAATTTTGTGAAGTACAGTAGTTAACCATGTTTCTTTTTTCTTTAGTTGCTTTCAGAATAATGTAGAAATTCATGTTGCACATATTCAGAGCGGCCTGAGCCAGATGGGAAACTTACATGCCTTTGCAGCAAATAACACCAACAGAGACTGAGTAGAAGAATTAATTATTCCAACTGCATAGGACATTGTTTTTGAGAAGTTCTTTTCCTTTATATAGGCTTCCAACACCAAATAACCTAACTGCTGGAAAACAAGGGAAATTTAAATTTCCAAATAAGGCATTTTAAAATACTGTACTGCTTCTTAAACCAGCATTGCTGACCAGCATTAAATTTATTTTTCTTTTATTATTCAGCCGCAGTAGCACTGCTTATGTTACATATGTTTATTAGCAAGTATTTTTAACTGAAAATGTCTGAACATAATTTCACGGAAGAATATGTTGACCATTTTTTTTTAACGTGCATGAATTCAACCCAACCCATGCAGACAACTGCTGCAGTGGAGAACATGAAGAAACATGGTCTTTTTGTGCATTATGCATGGCAGTGTGGAAATTTCATCCAAAAATTACAACTCCAGTTCATCTAGTTGATCACCACCTCAGTCTTCAAAAGATAACATCATGAGTTATGGGAAGTCCTCATTTTAAGGAAGCCACTGGAATATAGATGGGAAATATGGACTTCATAAGTATATGTGATATATACTTGCAATGTGACATGGTTTTATAGATCATTTTATAATAATAAATATTTTAATTTATCATAATTTATAAAAGAAACCTTTGTTGTTTGTCTGTTGAAAGAAAATGAAGGAGCAGGAAAGAAACATTACTACAAAATGCTTAATTTCAGCAAGTGGATTTGGCATGTCTTCTCCCGTCAATTCAGGGCAAAAAGTGCTATTGTTATGAGATTTATTTAAAAAAAAAAAAGACTGATAACACACTATTTTCATATTTTTTGTTTATTTGCACAACTTTTGAACCAGATTACTGGTTAAAATCCAACAGTACACGATTTATAAAGTAAAAAGATTTTATAAGGAAAACAAATATAATAGCCAGTGCTAGGAAATGGAGAAAAAAGGTTTGTATTTGGTTGTGGGGTTTTTTTGGTTTTTGGTTTTTTAAGGAAAACCCTGCCTAAAATGTTAATCTTGTAAAAAGTATGTATTTGGAATTTTCTCTGTTTTAATATAGAATATTATAAAGTCAAAATATAATAAATTGTTTTCAGATTTGGAGTTTAAGGTATAGCTGTAGAAGTGGCTTTGATTCTTTTAGATGTCTCATAAAATGAGACTTTTTATATGTTAATGTATAATAAACTGAAACAAGATTATTTTCCATTTGAAATTTTTGTATAGTTTAAAAATGCTTCCATATTCTTTGTTGGTATTGTGCCACTGCAAAACTTTAGTGCAGAGTTTATATTTAGCTAAACTGTTATGTTAATTAAGAAATGCATAAATCTTTTATTCTTAATATTTGTAATTCTAAATAAATTGATCTATGAAAAGTAATATTATCTGCATTTTCATTTAATACGAGTTGATAAGTATTCCTTCTATTTAAAAAGTTTTAAAAACTTATTTCCACTAAATTATGTTTTTAGGAGAAACAGTACAGATTAATTACCAAGTCATTTTGAATTACAATACCATCCAGTATTATTTTAGAGTTTTTGTTTTTCCATCTCTGAGTAATTACTGTGGAAAACAATAAGCAAGTAAATTACGTGGCTTACTATAGATCTAGAAAAAGATCGACTTTTTAAAAATACATTCTTCCTAGAATTAGGTAAGCATTTTTAACATTTTTTTCTTCTACATTGCTTAAGGCTAACTTGTCACACTTAAATCAGTTTTGCACATATATAAGCACTGTCCATATCTTTCAGTGTCTTCGTGTGTTGATGGCAAGAACTGTGCTTAAGAATATATTTGAATTTTATTTCTGTTTAAGGAGGAAGAAATCTATATAATTTTAAGTAGTCATTTTGGTCAGCTGTACATTAATTTGAATGATGCTGCCACTGCTTAACGCTGGAGCTCTAATGAAAAGCATCAAAGCCAGATTGAGCAAGCAAATGCACTACGTGTTATGTAGATTTGGTTCTGAATTACTCTGTTAGTTCCAAAAATCAGATTCACTTGCTACCATTGAGAATCTACCCAAAAACTTGCCTATTAAATTTTCTCTTGAATTCATGAATCTCCACCACCAGTACTCAACCTAGCTGCCGTCATCACTAGCCTGGAACACAGCAGTCATCTCCTCACTTATCTCCCAGTATCTACTCAGCTGTCCTCAAACATAGCCAGAGCAATACTCTTCAAGCGTGGAACTGGTTGTGTTCTCCCCATCTAAAGTCTGATGGCTCTCAGGACAATTCAGAACTCTTTTACAAGACCTACACAGCCATGCATGATCTGGCCTCCCCTATAATTTCTCCATCCTACTCCTTACTCCACAGGGCCTTTTGTACACTCCATGCCCTGTGTGTTCCCTCTCCTTTTACCCTGGTAACCCCTGATCATCCTACAGATCTTACCTTCAGCATCATTTTCTCAGGGAAGCTTTCTTTGACCATGACACATCATTCTCCAGGTCTTTATGTACCTCTCCTTCCAGCACTCTGTCACATTTGCAATTTTACATTTCTTCTTTTGCCTCCATTCTGGCCTCTTTACTCCATAGCTGGAGGGACCATTTCTGGTTTTGCTCACCATTTTGTTTCCAGGCCCTGATAAAGTGCCTATAGGCACCAAATATTTGTGGAACAAATGAGCAAATAAGAGTTTCAGAAGGGCTTTAAGTAACATTAATGTCACTGAAGTAAAAGTATGGTTCTTCATGATGATTTCTTTGAAGGATGAGACAGGACTCACTTGGATGTAGAAATTCTGATTCGGGAGTTGCCTTTAAACCTATCACATTGTCATTATGTCCTGTCTAAAAAGGCCAAGCCAATATAGCATTTGTTATGTGGTGGTGGATGAGTGGAGGCTGAGCTGGTCCTGGGTTTGAGTCCTGGCCTCTATTTATTAGCTCTGTGATTGTGAACCACGACTTAAATTTCTTAATCTTTGAAATGGTAATAATCCCCACCTTATATGGCAGTTGTGAGGATTAAACAGATAATGCCTATAACACATTTAGCAGTTAAGGTCTCTTGAGAGTTTGAGAGTGGTGCAGACTACTGCTCTTAGAGGATCCCACATTAAAAAATATGACAAGATTTAAATATCTGTAGATTTTTAAACTGTTCACTGGGGAAAACAGAATATAACAATGTAAATGCAATAATAACATTAATGAGTTAATTACAAGATTTTCTTTTAAATGTGATCCTTAGTGGACCATAAGTTTAAAGTATTGTATGTCTCAGTTGTGAATGTGTACCATCTCATTTGGCCATGTACAAGTCTAAATGCAAAGAAAGCTCTCTGTGAGACCTCCTGGCCACCCCAACAATAGGCCCTGAGCACGATGGTTGGCACATAGCAAGCACTGAAAATAATAATAGCTAATGTTTGTTTATTGTCTCATTTTTGATTTCAGACAGTTTTCAAGGGTTCAGAAGTCAAGTCTGCTACTAAAGCCTGAACTATGTCCTGGTTGCTTTTAACAGTAGATTTGCTACTCTGAAAACTGCCAGCCATTTAACACCTCTATGAAAATTAGGGTAACTGGCATGTATAATCTTTAAGACATTCAACATAGCTCAGAATCTTCTAGTATAACCATCAAGACGTGAGCCCCAGCCCTGGCCATGGCTTCTCATGAGCCTCCAAAGCACAGCTTACAAAGAACCCTCACCTGTGTTAACTTGTATACAGTTTCCTTTTATCCTTAGGAGTTTGAAAACCTTCAAAATAGCAAAACGATAATTTATCTCAGGCTAACTTAGAAACAGTCATTTACATACATTCTTATCATAAATTAGGAAAGAGAAATCTGAAACCAAAAGACTTGTGTTATTAAACTTTGAACAAGCCGGATAGACTTAACCAAGTTAAATTTCTCAGGAAAATGGCCTGCTGATAGGATAATTACTGACTATAAACTGTATTTGCAGAAACTTTTAGAAATGTTTTTCATGACCACATAATATGGACTGAGCAATTATGGAATGAAGCACTGTACTAAATGCTATCTAAAGGATGGAACTCATTTAAATAGACATACAATGAAACATTTGTGGAAAACATTTAATAACAATAAAGTTGCACAGAAGTACAATGACAAGTGCTAAGGGTAATGCTGGAGTAATTGAAGTAACAGGTACAAAATCAGGATCAGAGATAATTAAAGCCTTCAGAGAGAGGGAGGTGTAGGGTGTTTTGAAACATAGAGAGGTATTTGTTTGAAGAGTGGCTCTGAGACAGAGGTATGTTTTGTGAAAGGGTGACCTTCAGAAGATATGTCTGTCCTGTGGGCTATCAATGCCCATTAGCTGGAAGAGTAACCAAAAGGTTTTTATAATTTTATAGCAATTGGAGGCTCCTAAAGATTTCTAAAGAGAGTAGTTTTTTGAAAGTTCAGAAACTTGAGGCAGGGGGCTCTTGAATAATCTGGACAGAGAATCATCGGAGCTACGAATGAGTGTAAAGCTGAAAAGCCAAATTTAAAAAGTAGTAAATCTGGGTGATAGGATGAGGATTGAAGGAGCATGGTTAGCATGAGTTTAAGGTTGCAAGCCTTGGAAGAACCATATGTAGACAGTAGCTGTCAAGCACATGGGGAAACCGAGTCGAACCAAGGAGTTCTTGTGAAGATAAGTTTAAATAACCCATCCAAAAAATAGCAACAGGACTGGTAAGGAGCAGGTATGTGTACCAAAATGAATGCACAGATATGGAGATGCACTAGTAAAAATAAATGGCCAGAACTCCTAAGGGGCGTGTCCTACGAAGAAAGAACAGGCTATAGGCAAAGGTTCATGGGCAAGAAGGACGAAATCTTCACAGGTGAGCGATAACTCAAAACCATTACCAAGGTTAACATGGATGTGAACTTAACATGGAACCCAGAAAGGGCAGTATTCTACTGTGTATCTCCCTGGCTGTCAGTTATGGTTCCTCTGAGCTTATCCTGAATTCTCCCAGATTCCTCAAGAGTTACCAAAGGCAGAAAAGATGTGTTCTTCCCATGAGTCCAGCTTTGAACCAATGTCTTCAGAGAGAGGAGAATAGGTTTCAAAATTCTGACCTTGGGAGCTAGGGTCAGACATGCCCCCTCCAACCCTGTTGGGATCAGGCAGGCAGTTCACATCTGCCTCCAGAGGCTGCTGGGGCTTCAAATATTTCACTTCAGTTTCACAAGCAGAGTGGTGGAGGAAAAGCTCCGGCCTGGCTGAAGATTGAAAGGATTTTCCGCTCTGACGACGTGACTTGGCGCGCCTGTTCTGGAACCACACCTGGAAGAAGGGAGAGAGAAACTGCTTTCAGTTGGAGTCCTTATGCTCCTATTACCTTCATAGTTCATAGTAAGTTTCAGTTTAACATGCCCAGGCTCCCTGCTCCAGAACCTTATGGTTTTCACAAAACACTTCACAAAATCAAAGCACCTGGCTTTCTCTGCCTCACCATTCCCAGGAGCAAAATTAGAATAATACCTAATCCTATATACTTTACTTTATAATATATACGTATATACTTTATATAGGGACAGTTGCAATGAAAAATGAGGCCACAGAAATAGCACTTAGAACTTTAGGAAAAAACACTACTCTCCTTAAAGATGATGGGCACAAAGACAATTTGGAAAATCCGTTTTTGAAAGTGCACTCCCTTGTCAAATTAGTTAAGGAGGTATTTTGTTCAGTGGACTTCATTCACTTCTGTGAATAAAATTTTTTTTGCTCACTATTCCCCTGCAAATACTAAGAGTGTCCTGCTTAGGAAATTTCTGTGCCAGCTGTTGAAACTGACAGATGTATTCCACCAAGGATGCAGAAAAACAAGTCCACTCTTTCCCAGTGTTACATTAAGGGCTCCTACTTAAACCTGCACTTGGACATGGACCAAGGTGCTGGAGACTAACAAGCAGAAACGACCAGATTCTCATCATCACTTAGCTCCAGGATTCTGATCCACATTACTTTAGGCAATACCTTGCACTAGATTTTTCAAACTGTGACAAGAAATGCCATATACTCCAGATGCTACATCCTTTCCAACCCAAATTCCAGACCCAATACCTGTCAAGAAAGTGGCCTAGGGGCCCAAGGGCAACCTGGTGAGGCAGCCCTGCCCTGTCTCAGCTACCATTCTCATACCAGGGAGAAACACCAACTCATCTGTCCTCGTCTGTCTCTTATTCTAAGGAAAAAGTGTGAAAATACTTCCTATCATCTTCGTGCTGAGGGTTTACTTTCTGACCGTTTCAAGAGACCAGCTAGTCTCCTAGGAGGGTCCCTTATTAAACTTGGCAGTGAGAGAGAGAAGTCACTGAGCGTGCGCCTGAATGATTTCATTTAAGCCTCAATCACCCTGGGCAATAGGTACTGATTTCACACTGAGGCTTTCAAGGGAAGTAATTTGCCCAACGTCAAGTACGTGGCACCGAGGTGTTGCCCTGGGAATCCTGGCTGCTGCTCCCTGTGCCTCCACTCTGGGGCGCACCGGCGAAAGCGCCCGCCTGCACCGGGCCGCTCACCTGGATCCTGGATTCCGGGAGCAGGGTGAGCGCGGCCAGGCGCTCGCGCAGGTGGATGTCCGGGTACATGGTCCGGCGGAAGACGAGCTCCAGCAGCTGCAGCTGCTCCGGGCTGAACGACGTGCGCTTGCGGCGCTGCGACGCCGACGGGACGGCCGCGCCTTTGTGGGGCGCAGGCGGGCCCAGGCCGGCGTGGGGAGGCGCGGCGGGCCCGGGACCCCTCCCAAGAAAGCCCGCGAAGGCTGCCGGGGCGCCGCGCTCCGAGCCGAGGCCCGAGGGGCGCGAGGGGAGCAGGGCAGCGGCCGGGCTCGGGGGCGGCAGGAACGCCCCGCCGGCGTGGGCGGGCCGGTAGAGGGGGGACGCGGCGCTCTCCCCGAACTGGAGCTGGCTGGACTCCGCTGTGGCCATCGCTGCCCGACCCCAGTGCGCCGCCGGGAGGGGCAGGGCCTCTAGTTATAGGGGCCCCGGGACCGAGGGAGGGGACCTGGGGTGGCGGCGCGATCAAAGGGCTGGACGCAGGAAGGCCCGTGTCTCTTTGGGGTGCGAGCCCGCCCCCCGCCCCGCCAGACGCCGGTGGGAATAATCGCTTCCGCTGCCCGTGGGATGGAGGGAGGGAGGCGTGAACTTGGGCCCAGGCCCCCTCCGACCCCTCCCCCGTCCATCCGCCCCGCCACCGCCACCGCAATCAACATCCCCCAGAGCAGGTCTACTCCGGGAGGGCAGCCCCGAGGGGCCCGAGTGCGTGGGCGGAGTGCGGGCGGAACCGCCCTCATCCGAGGTCAGGTCGCCCACTCAGGGCGGCGAGGTCCTGGGGCCGCCTATCTCTCCCATGGCCCGGTCAGTGAGCCTTGCCTGCCGTCCTGTCTGTCGTCATCAAAGGTATTTATTTACTCCCCCTGCTATGTGCTAGACCCTGTACCAGGTTGGTCAAACAGCCCATCCCCTGTCCTCCGCGAGGCTTCCTAACAAGTCCTGGAATCAGAAGGAGAGGGTGCAGATAAAGGGACCTCAAAGAGAGGCAGTAAACTCAGCTGGGAGGGGAGGAGACCCTTTTGTCTGGAATGTCGCTGTGGGCCTAGGAGTAAGCGTACCCTAGACACAGCAGGATTGACAGTGTGCCTTTCCGAGCTCATTTATATACAGGCTCGCGATCCCTTCTGGAGATACCCAATAGTGCTCAGGACCCGTCTGGCAGGAACGGAAGAGATGAAAGGGGCACCACGAAGTTTCCTCTTGCCTCTGCCCTTTAGGCCTCATTTAAGACTCCCATTTTATTCTGATTTGTACTGTGGTTATGATTTATGTACCTGCTTCCCTCCTAGATTATAAAGCCTCAGCAGGAACCCACTTCTGTCATTAAAGTCTGTTGAGTGTCTGTTTTGTACATCTACTATGCATAAGACACCACTCTAGACCCTCAGTGAACGTCTGCTGAATTGGATGTCACTGAAATCACTTTATAGAAAGAGAAAAGTCATGGTCCGGTATGGGGACTGCTCCACCACAGTGCACATCCTCAGCAGAGGAGCTCAGAGGCTCAGGTTGTCTTGCACACAGAACCTGAGCCCTGAGGTTGTCTTGCTCACAGAACCTGAGCCCTGATTCACCAGGACCTTTTACTGTCACTGAACTCAAAGGGGGCTCCATGATGGGAGGGTCTTTCAGGCCACAGTCCCCACCTGTCTTTATCCATTCTAGAATGCTGCAAGACAAACTCAGGAAGAGCTTGAATATTTTCATTCTGGATGGATTCTCCAGGTGTCAAAGCAGAAAGGATTCTTGGGGCTGCAGCAAAGAGGAGTCCGGTGCTTGATTCTCTCCCTGTGGGGGTGGGGTGTCAGGGTCTGTGTCCCAGGCCCCTTCCGCACCCCACCCCCTCACAGTCTCTGAGGCTCTTGTAGGCAGTCTGACCATTCTCACAGCCTGCTCCAACATCTACCCCCACCCTTACTCCATTCTCTTTCTCCCTCCCTCCTCTCTTCCTCTTATTCCTTAGATAGGTCATTAGAGTTTCCAAGCAGAGGATGTGTGGAATGGAAGGTCAGGCCCTCTTAATTTACCATGCTCCTTCATTCTTTCATTAATTCAAAAACTGCTTATGAATTGTCGCTGTGCTGCGCTGTGCTTTACATGTGTACCTGTGCAGTATGTATTTCTAGCACAGTTTTACAGATCAAGAAATGCTCAACAATCTAGATGAGGCCCAGACGGCTCCAAAGCCACTGTGCCAAGCTGACCTCCAGACATGACTCCTGTGCCCCCTGCTGAGTTCCCTGTCAGTCTCAGAGGAGGGGGAAGCCCCCTGCCCTTCTCCAGTCTTGGGATGATTCTCTTTCAGGCCCACGGGGATCCCAGTCACAGGCAATGGTGATGGAGCCGGATCCATGCAGACCCCAAGTTCCATAGCCATGGCTGTGGGACCAGGAGGCTGAGCACGCAAGAAGACCAGAGGTTTGTTAAACCTCAGCCAGAGATGGCTTGGCAACCCGGAAACTCTGCCCAGGGGTCAGGAGTTATCCAAATTCTCTGGCCTGTGTGGAAATCCCCTGAGTCCTTTGTCCAAGCCTCATTCCTCTGCTGCTATCTGCTCACTTGTCAGGGGCCCCAGCCGGTGGAAAATGGACCTGCAGAGACCAGTGGAGTGCCTGGTGATGATCTGAAGGAATCTAAACTTGTAACCAGTCTTTTCTCTGTCTTTTAAACTGGTGGTAAGAAATTGCAGTGTTCAATTTA
The DNA here is from genome assembly GCF_036321535.1 of Camelus dromedarius. Lineage (NCBI taxonomy): Eukaryota > Metazoa > Chordata > Mammalia > Artiodactyla > Camelidae > Camelus > Camelus dromedarius. The sequence goes on from NC_087456.1 coordinate 21,081,407, forward strand.
CGGCTTGATAATCCTTTAAACTGACTAAACAAGTGTTACCTTCTTATGATTTTTCCTGAGAGTTAGTGTAGTGTTACAGTCTTCTACACTGAAATAAGATGTCACCCTTTCCCCTTCTCCTTTTGCTCTAAAATGAAGTTTTATTGGTGTGGGCTTATATCTACCTAAAAAATAACCTCGATGAGGAGACGGTGGAAACCCAGGGTTGTGATTTGGAGGGGGAGACTTGTTTTATGTCCCTTGGTGCTACTTTATTATTTTTTTAAATCATGTGCATGTATTATTGTTATAAGTACGTTTTTAAAACCGAGTTTTTTGATGACTAAATGCAATGTGGTATTCTGAGTTGGATGGACTCTTGGAAGAGAAAAAAGACAGTAGTGGGAAAACTGGTGAAACCTGAATTTAAAAAAAAAAAAAGCTAATTTTAAAAAACCTGAAGCAAACAATACAATATAATGTATCCGGAAAGAAACCATAAACTACTTCACTGTGGTAATGGAGTCCCCAGTTCTCTTGGGATTTTCATTGACTCACATTAGCAAGATGCAAGCCTCTACAGGGTCTCTACAGAAGTTCTGATGTGTGCATTCACTCTAAAGTTATTTTCTGCTTCTCTCTTATTTGACAGACACCTATAAAATCATAAGTGGTTTTATAACCATTGAATCCAAGTTCTCGATTCCCTAGTCAGTTACCCTGCTGCAAACATAACACTGAATATTTGATAATTCTCCTATACCTGTTTCTCCAAATGCAAAATGGAAAGAGCCCAATCCTTGGCAATATCTTAAAAAATACTTATTGCAAGTTATTTTCCCAAAGTAGATAATCTGTGAAATTTAAGTACACTTTAAATAGGCTCTGTAAAGTACTTTTCTTCTACCAGAGCAAGTCAGTTTACCAGTTTCGAAATAGCAAACTGAAGTTCAGGGTTAGCTGAAGACAAGGATCACTGAGGTCACGGGTCAGATTCCCCCTCACCAACACCTGGGCTCTGCTCCTCATCTCTTGATCTGCTGAGAGCTTTTGGCTCTTTTTTTTTTTTTTTTTTTTTGAGACCCTGCTCGCAATTCTTTGGTGTATATACCCAGATATGAAATTGCTAAATCATATAACAATTCTATTTTTAATTTTTTTGCTTTTTGTTTTTTTATTATAGTTGATTTACATACTTTTAATTTTTTGAGGAACCTCCATACTGTTTTCCATAGCAGCTGTGTACCATTTTACATTCCTATCAACAATGCACAAGGGTTCCAGTTTCTCCACATCCTCACCAACACTTGTTGTTTTCTGTTTTTTGTTTGTTTCTTTCTTTTTTGATAATAGCCATCCTAAAGAGTGTGAGGTGGTATCTCTTGGCTTTGATTTGCATTTCCCTAATGACCAGTGATGCTAAGCATCTTTTCATGTATTTATTGGTTTTGGCCATTATATTTGGCCTGTGAGTAACATCTATTGAAATAGACACAAGGGAAGGGCAAGGTGAAATAAGACGACAGTTTTCACAGATGCTGCCTGTATAATGGGGAAAGCTGGTAAATACACGTAAAAATGCTGTAGAAAAGCAGTCCCTAAAGAAAACCTTGTTCTCCGAAGCCAGGACTGGCTCTGTAGCAGCCCAGGCTGGGGAGGAGGGAGCCACTCGGGGTCACCGGTCCTGTTCCGCACCCTCCACATTTCCCACCACGGTTCCTGTCGCTGACTCCCCCAAACATCACAGAGGCCTGCCTTTCCTCTCCAAGTGCTAAGTACTCTCTTCCCCTCTGCGCCCCCCTCAGACCTGGCTCTGGAGCCCCGGGTGTTTATTAAAGACAGAGCCAGGAAAAGGCAGCCGAGGGGAGTCGATAGCTCTACTTCCACCTTGAGATCCGCGAGCTGTTTGCCCCTTTGATCCTGGCCTCGCTTTGATTTCCTCGCCTCTGCTGCCCAGGCCTCTTCAGTTTCTGAAGTTTATTTCAGAATCAGGGGTTACAAGAGATTGACAACACCCCCCCCCAAAAGGTATTGATGTGCCCGGAAAGTGATAAAATGTTAAGAAGCACTTTTTTGGTTGTTTAGTCAGCATCATATAAATTCAAATAACAAACACAAAACAGATTTTGAACCCAGCATGTTGAGTTTCTTAAAAGGATGACTCTTTTTCTTCTTTCAATTATTTTTACCCCAAAGCCTCTGAGCAGGAAAGACTCTTCTATATGTCTTTCACGACCCCAATTCACATAGCTAGCCAATAAATTTAAAAGCACATTTCAGCCACAGAGAAAGGAAACCATAAATTTTCCAAGTTTATGCTACACACTTGAAAAGAAAACCTGAAACAACTAGCAAAGTATTTGGTCCTCATACCTGACATTTGTATGACATGTCTTTCTGCAAAATGCCTTTTGAGCACTTTAAATAGGGCTAGTGCCACCAGGGAACTGAATTTTTTATTTTATTTTGGTGTAATCGATTTAGATTTAAGTAGCCACATGTGGCCACTGGCTGCCATATTTAACATCTAAGCTCTATATCATCATCTAGCAAATCACTCTTTAATAATTTTTTGTTTGTTTTTGTTTTTTATACAGTATTTATTTTTACTTAGGTTTTTTTTTTTTTTTTTTGAGGGGGGAGGTAATTAGGTTTATTTATTTATTTATTTATTTATTTATTTATTTATTTATTTTTAGAAGAGGTACTGGGGATTGACCTCAGGAGCTATACCCTCCCCCTGATTATTTTGTATATGTAGATACAAAGAGGTATTTAGTTGATGCAAAAATCAGATTCTAGATTTGGATTCTAGAATCTCATTTTTATTGTTTAAACAGATCTCTGGATCATCAAAATGATTCCCTCATTTCCATACCAGACAGTCTCCTGTAGACTTGGCTGAGCAGTGTGTGCAGTGTTCCTGTAGCATCCGTGAATGGCCTTTCTCCAAAGCGACCATGTGAGAGTACTGCTGGTTAAAGTTTTATGATACCACGAGTTTCTTCAACATTTCAATTTGACTTAAACTCCATTTCGTTTTGATCTTTCTGTCCTCTTCTAAGCAGACAATGACACTTTGCTTCAGAAGTCCTCTGACTCTGCAGGATGCAGCATGATATTGAATTAGTGCACATCGTGTGTCTTGCACGAAGTTGAGCTGAACCAGGACGAGTAAAGAGAGAGATGTCAGGAGAACACAGAATCTGCCAATACCTGTCTTTTCTCTTCTCAAATAATTTATTTAAGTATTAGCAGATACCCAGCGCCACCTAAGATCAATTCTGGACTCTGTGTCCCAGCCAGCATGTGTTGGGTGTGTATTTACAACATACTGTCTTTTACTGGATAGATTATAATAGATGAGAAAATCTGTGCAAGTAAAATACCACCTAAAGTTAGTCCAGTCAAGCCCAGATTCTTGGTGGGTATAGGATATAATAAGGTACTTTCAAATAGATTCTAATCCATTTTAATGTGCTCCAGGAAGGGTAGTTTTAAATCAGCAGATCCCCTCTCTTAAGCAATTGGGCATTTACCTTTTCACAGTCCTGGTGCACTTGGGACTCCTTTGGATGGAAGAGAAAGTAGCATTGGCCGCCTCCTCCTTCAGACAGTGCTCACATGCCAGTGGCCATCCTGCAAGAATGAAGCCCACCCCACACAGCTGGCCCACCACACCAAGACCCCAGCAGTAGACCCAGACTCAGCCCACTCCCCTGTATGGCCCAAAATGTGCTTTCACCTTGGGTTTGTCACTTGTACACAGTGCCAAAGGGGCCCTGCTTTTAATTTGGTTGCTTATTCTGGGATTATTTAAATTCATTAGCACTGAGACTTTGGTCTTGACATACCAGTTCCTGTTAAAAAGAAAAAAATTCTCCTTTGAAAGATGGCTCGTTCTAGGCCTGGGACAGCAAATGTATGAGTCTTGAATATTTAGTCATATCTGAAAATGATAAAACTATTAAGCGCTACTGAGGGAGTACTCTCAAGAAACAATTTGAAGAGACTCCCCCTGGCCAAACATAGAGTTTGAGCACCAATAAGAATTCATTAAGGTTATGGTAGCTCACAGAGAAAAAAAATGTGACAATGAGTGTGTATATGTCCATGTATGACTGAAAAATTGTGCTGAACACTGGAATTTGACACAACATTGTAAAATGATTATAAATCAATAAAAAATGTAAAAAAAAAAGAATTCAGTAAGAATACTAAAAGCAGTAGACTGAAATACATCAAGTATGTTAAAATCCATCATTTCTTAATGATCGCAAAAACCAAAAACTGGTCACCCCTGGAGGGTTTTAGGGAACAAACCCTTTATTCTGAAGACTGGTAAACAAAGAGAAAGAAGCAAGTATTTATTCTGCCTTTTCTGTATGACTATAGCTCAAAGGAAACAAATTCTCACTAAAGAAAAGTTACTCCTTATAGAAGTATTCTGCTGATCCATGAAGAAGGAATGATTGAGTTAGAATACAAAATTGGCAACTTCTAATGAAAGAGTGGGCCTAAGCAGTGATCATCGTGGCTGCTCACTCTGCTTCCTTGTGGAAATGCACATCACCAGCTAATTCAGAACCAAAATCTCATCCAGCCATTAGAGCTCCCTCCCTGTTCAAAAAAGTATAGGGAACAAGAACAGATCACACACCACCACAAGGATACATGCTGTAAAACCCAGACTGGGGAAAGCTCTGCAGGACAAATTGCCAACTGCTTCGTCAAATAAAGTGCAGAAAGAGGGAAAACCTAGAGACTAAAAGGGACCAAAGAGATGTATCATCCCAGTGCAATGTTTGGATCCTGAAGCAAACAAACCATCTGTAAAAATTCATTTCTAAAACAAGGTGGGACATTTAAACATTAGATAGGCTATGGTATTAGAGAATTGCTGTTAATATTTTTTCAGTTGTAGTGATTTTGTGTTGTATTTGTGTTCTAAAAGACAATAAGTCTTTTAGAAATACATGGAAATATTGGCAAATGAGATAATAAGATGTTTGGGCTTCAAATTAATGTAGTTTGGGGTCAGGGGAAGACAGGGAATCTAGAAGAAACAAGACTGGATATGAATCAGTAACAGCTGAAGCTGGGTCGTGCTCCTTCCCAACGCTGCTCTCTCTACTTTGGGGTATGCTTAAGATTTTTCCAGAATAAAAATTATTTAAAAAGCAGTAGGAGGTATCTTTGAAAGACATGGAAGACAGATACTGAGGATGAGAAAGAAAATACTGCTTTGGCGAGGCAGGGTCTGCTGGCCTGAGGCTGCACTTGCTATGTGAACCCAGAGGAGGGGAGGAGGGCCGGCTGGGCCACGGTCACTTGTTTGGAGCTGGGCTGGAGGAAGGGGGCAGTGCCGGAAATGAGCATGATCGGTAGCTGGGATTTTCCTCTGCGGAATCTGCCACAAGCCAGGCTGCACAAATCACAGCCACCAAGTCAGTACTGACTGCGCAACCACAGACAGCCCTCCCGTGCTCAGTGCCTGGGAGGCCTGGGGGGAGGAGAAGAAGATGTGGGGGAGAGATAGAGGCCGGCTTCCTGGATAAAGGGTAGCCTGGCTGAGCCTCGCAGGCAGGCTTTAGGTGGGCTGTGAGAAGGACTTTGGGAGAAGAGGGTGTGAACACAGGCACAAACGCAGGAGCACGTGAAGCCTGTCAGAGAGCCTGGATCCCCAGTACCAGGGATCAGTCTGGAGACAGGGACCTCAAGGCCAAGGAGGGGAAGATCTCGTCCACCAGAAGAGGGAATTAGGCTGCTTCTTCCACTGCTCTTGGGGAGCTTTTTCTCCTGCCAACAGTTCTTCATCCAGAAGTTCCTGTCTTCTACCTCATCGTCCTGTGCAAATTTCTGGGGACTCTGGATTGAGTTCTGGGGAATTTTGTCTTGTCTGTTGTGAAGTCTTCCCCAGAGGAGGAGATGCTAGAAGTCGTGCCAGCCCTGGTGGCAAAGCCAGTCAGAGAGCTTTGGACTGTCCCTTTATAAGTCTGGGAAGAGACCTCACAGTTGCAACCACAGCCTTTAAAATGTCCCTAAATGGAGTTTAAGAAAACAGCCCACTGCAGGCCGAACCCCACTCCAGCCGCAGACACTGGGGGTGGGGTGCGCCTTGGGGGGCCACGCTGCTGGGGGTGCCCCCTTCCTGAGCTCTTGGTCCTGGGCCCAGGGGCAAGATCGGGGGTGGGAGAGACAGAGGTACTCTGCCGGAGGTGTAGACCTCAGGAGCCCCCGGTGGGAACTTTCCAAAGTAGGGAAGACTGCCATAGCCTGTTGCCAAGTCTCCGTGTTGCACCACTGTGGGCCAAATGGAGGGCTTACAGGGACAGCCTGGTCTGGAGCTCCCTGCTTGGAGACTGTGCAGACGTGACCTCACCACGAAGCCTTTCCTCCCTGCGGCTCCCTGGGGTGAAGGTGACCCGAGGAGGAGACAGGCCTAGGAGGCTAGAGGTGGCTAGGATCAGAGCCAGGCTGACCAAATCCCTGACCTGTGCCACCTGCTCCCCCCAGGCCATCCCACTAGTCCACTTCCCTTCAAATCCCACTAGTCCACTCCCTGTCCATCTCTGGGATAACTTGGTTCTTCCTCCTGATATTTGTTTGAAATCCCACCCTATTCCCCTGCCAGACCAGGTTCAAGTCCTCCTTCCCCAGGGAGCTCAGTTTCCTTCTCAGAGTCTGTCGCAGCTGCCACGGTTCCTTGGTTATATATGTGGGGTTCTCCAGCCACTTCATGTGAGTCTTAGTTTCTGGAGAAGTCAAAGATAAACTACAGAAAAAGAGAAAAGACCATAAATAAATCTATCTGAGGTCAGCCATTTTCAACCTTTTCATGTAAAAGCTTTTCTATATAGGTACAGGGGTGTGGATGTATGTATTTATACTTCTATTTATACAATTTCATGTATCATTTTTATATAGTCTAATCTTGTTTCCCTAGCCAGACTAATTTATTTGTTTAATATTACTGTGCCTTGCATGTGCCTAGCACACTAAAAAAATCTTTATTTCTAAAACCTGTAATAGGCTAGAAAGAAAATCTGAAATAAAAAAGTGTTAAAAAAAAAATCTGAGCTCACAGTCTAACATCTGTGTGTGTGCCCATCTGTTCGGGGAAAGGGGTTAAAGAGGGGAGAGACTTTCACACCTTAACTTACAAACTTTATAAGTATCTGTATTTATTGCACAGCAATCATCCTCAAACTGTTGTAATCTCCTGTGCATTCTAGGTTTGGAAGGATGCGGGATATGCCCAGGATGCCCCAGGGGAAATCCCTGGATGCCCCAGTTCTGGGAAGACCCTGCTTTCCTGGAGCCAGCCCTACTTTTGGAAGCATCTAACGCTGACTCTGGGTGTGGAAGAAGGTAGTTTAGCTCACTCCAGGAAGGGCCCAAGTGAGCTCCGGTCTGAGCTTGGGGCCTTGGGGACAGCTTTTGTCTTGACTCAAAGATATTTTGCAAGCCTTTAGTTTAGGAGAGGATCAGAAACTTGAGCACACCTCCGCCTCCCAGTGTGTCCAGAAGGGAATGAGATTGAGTCTGCATCTCTTACTTGGGTGTCTGTGAGGCACCTTGAGTCTGAGGGCTGATGGGGCGGAGTCTGTAGGGGCCTGGCTGGGCTGTTTGGGGAGCACCCATCTCAGACTCTAAGAGGCCTCTCCCTGTTTTAGCCCCAGCATCTCCTTGAAGCAAGAGTCTGTTCAGGAATCATACTGAACTGTGCCGAGTGTTTTCCACAGCCTGGAACCAGACAGGAGCGACACTGACCCTACACAGCCCCATCCAAGTGACCCCCTCCTTTCTTCCCACCTAAGCTAGATGGCCTGGGGATGTGAACACCCAAAAGGAGCCCTGAGCCCAAGACCAGGTCAGGGTTCCCTGCAGGGTACTCGCCCCCAGCCCTCCTGTCTACATGCTGCCTGGGGTCCCTGTGTAACAGCCCACCTTCCCCGGGAGACTGGCCAGAGCTGGATCTGACTCCTTCTCCACTCTCCCAACTCCAGCCCAGTGTCTGGCACACAACAGAGGCTCAGTGAAGAGTTCATTATGATAAACACGTAGAGGGTCAGAGTGCCTGGCTGGCACACGTGAAAGCTGGGGCATCTCTTGCCCACTCTGGGGCAAGTCTCCAACCCCAGGAAGGGTGCAGATTCTTGAATTTGTCTTCACTTTAGTCCTTGATTAGTTGTTGGACCTCGGGTGAGGGCTTTAACCTCTCTGGGCTTTGGTTTTCTTATCTGCAAAACGTGCCTGCAGGGAGCAGAGGAGTTAATCCCTGAGAGGGCTGTTTAAGCTGAATAGCCTGGGCAAACCTCAGCTGATGGCTGATGCACTTGGTAATGAACACTCTGCAAAAACACTGCCGATGGAACATCTCTCTGATCCTTACCTCATTATCTGCAGTGCTGCAGGGTGAGTGAGGTGGAGGGACAGTGGGTACTCACGTTAGCTCCACCGACACGCCCTCCCCCTCTCCATGGCCCCCGAACTGCCCGTCTATCACATCTTACATACTGCTTTGCAAAGTCAGTGTTTTTTCAGGTGTGCTCATCTTGGCTCCCATCTGGCCTGAGAGGTCCCAGTGGGCAGGGCCCCTGGTGTATGCTGAGCTCCGGGGCCAGCTCAAGTGTAGCTGCCCTATCAGGCAGTGGTCTTGAGCTCCGGAGGGTACAACGAATGGGTAGGGAGCACAGCGCCCACCCACACTGCTAGGACACAAGCGGACACGGGGCGGGGGGTGGGGTCCATGCAGGAGCATCTGTCTGGTCTACCATCTCTTTCTAGAAGACTCAGTAGGGTTTCTTTCAGCCCCTGCAGGTTTCCGTCAACTGATTTATCTCAAGAAGAACTGGAGGACTAGGGGGAAGGTGGTGTGTGTAACTGACAGCTTCTCCCAGAGCCTCAGTTTTGCCAGCAGGGAAATGGGGAAAGTGGTACCTGCCTCCTATCTTCTTCCTGGGGGTTCTTTGATAGTCTGAAACTTTTCACTTTTAGGGCTCAGATGAAAGGCACTGATGGGATAAAAGGATCTTGTGGCCATATTAAGTTTCTCCACAGTTTCTGAAGCCTTGGAGGAGCGGCTGGAGGAAGTGGTCAGCTGACAGGTACTTGTGAAGCCGCCCAGAGGGTGATGCTGGGGGAGAATTAGCATGCCAATCAGCCACACCTAGGGCGTGAGGGCGGCGGGGAGTGGAGCCCTTATCAGGGACAAAATCTGTCATTTCCCTGAGGAGAGGGGGTTGGGGTGATGTGATGAGGAAACTGAGCCCAAGGGCAAAGCCCAGAAAGGCAAAGCCTTGGGCAAGCTCTCCTCTCGGAGCTTAGGGTCCTGATGTGTAAAAGGAGGAAACGGAGAAGAGTGGCCCCCAAACTTGACTGCATACTGTAATCTCCTGTGCAAATTTTAAAAATCCTGACTCCAGACTGCACCTCAGATAGAATAAATCTGAGCCTCTGGGACTGAGATCCTGTCATCAGAAGTTTTGAAAGCTCCCAGGTAATTCCAATGTGCAGCCCAGTTAGAGCGCTGGAATAAAGGATTTCTAGAATTCCATGGCTCACTAGTTATAACTCACCTTCCCACCACGTGAGGAGTTTCTGAGGGATTAGGTGGGGGATTTGGAAATTTAACCCACATACCTGGGTCTTTTGGAGCCTCTTCTGTGTGTAGAACTCAGTTATTAATTTATTTCCAACCGCTTCTCAAATAGAAGATTCTTCTAGTACTCTTCTTAGTCAGGTTTTACTCTCCTCTAAAAGTTCCTTTTTTTAAGAGTTGCAAGGGGGAGAGGCAACATCAGAGTAGGGGAGTAAGAGGTACAAACTATTAGCTATAAAATAAGCTTCAAGGATGTATTGCACAACATGGGGAATATAGCCAATATTTTATAACAACTATAAATGGAGTATAACCTTTCAAAATTGTGAATCACTGTATTATACACTTGTAACATATAATATTGTAAAGCAACTATACTTCAATTTTTAAAAATTTAAAATTTAAAAATAAATTAATTTTTAAAAAGCAGAGTTCAAGTAGATAATCCCATTAGACTATTTGAGATTTCAGTCTCCTTTCTTTTGACCCTCTTTGGTGGAAACCTCAGTGAACATTGAGATCCATCTGAGAGCCAGCAGCCAGCAGAGGAGGATCAAGGATGATCCCCAGGCTCTCAAATCATCACAAGTGGGAGGGGTTTGTTTCAGCCTGATGCCCGCTCCTGTCCCTCTCTCTGCCCTGGAGATTCCAAGTCAACAGTCTTCATTCCTGCCCAGCATAGACCCAGAGGGGCACTGGTTTCAGATTCTCACCAAGTCGAAAACGGGCCAGGGAGGTGATGGGCCCAGATCAGGCAGGGCCTTATAGACGGAGTAAGGATTTAGGCTTTTCCTGGGAGCGGAGCCCTGGAAGGCTTTGCTGGGCAGAGGGACTTTGTAACAACAGCTGACACTAATTGAGTCCTTCCTCTGTGCTGCGTTCTGCATTCAAAGCTTTCTATGGTTTATCTCACTTAACTCTCACAGCTGCCCTCTGTGGTAAGTACAATTATTGTCACTATTTATTGTTTTTCTTTTAAGGAAGTAAAATTAACCAGCATAAAGTTAATCATTTCAAAGTGTACAATACAGTGACATTTGGTACATTCACAACGTTGTGCAACCATCACCTCTATCTTGTTCCTAAGGATTTCATACCCCCAGGGGAGACAACATGTCCACTAAGCAGTTACTCCTCCTTCTTGCCTCTCCCAGCCTCCCCTCCCCTCATCCTGATCTACTTTCTTTCTCTAGGCATTTACCTATTCTGGCTATTTTATACAAATGGAATCATCTAATATGTGACCATTAGTGCCTGAGACTTTGGGCACAGGACCAAATAACTTACTCAAGACCTTCTCACCCAGGCTGCTTAGTGGTCCAGCCTGGACTGACACCTAGCTCTGCCTGACACCACAGTCTAACCTCCTCACCATGGCAACGCCTCATCACTCCCTTCTTTCAATTCCGGCATATTTATAATCTCCTAGCATAGCGATACATGGTCTTCTGTCATACTTGGTCTGTGTTTGCAGATGGTTGACTTCCTGAGGACAGGAACCATGACCCACACCACACTTCTGCCCTCCCCTCAGCTCATGCTAGACGCAGAGGGGGCACAGGAAATAGGGGCTGGTTGGTAACCTGACCCCTCTACAGCTGACTGGATTAAACCAGTACCAGCAGAGACTTGATTGGATGAATTATGGTACATTCGTAAGATAGAATATGATGCAACCATTAAAAATTGTGTTTTGGGGAGGAGGGTATAGCTCGGTAGTAGAGCACGTGCTTAGCATGCAGAAGGTCCTGGGTTCAATCCCTAGTATCTCTATTTAAAAATAAATCGATGAATAAACTTAATTACTTCCCCCCCCAAAAATTTCTTTGTGTTGTGAAATAACATTTATTATCATGAGAAAATGATATATTGCCCTCACCACCACAGAGAGGGGAAAAGCAAGCTACCTAACAAAACACTATAGAAAATATACCATTTTCTAAAAATTAAAACACACACACATAAATATATTCCCAGAAAAGCTTCTGGAGGGGCAGTTTTGAAAATATTAACTCTGTTTATTTTTTAGATAATGGGATCATAGGTTGTACTTACTAAATTTGGGGGGGAATACTCTAATAAGTTCGTTATTTTAACAATCTGTTAGATTCACTCCCCAAGGAGGCTACATCAAAGGGCACTTGCTGCCCTGACCTGCATGAGGCACAAGAGGAGGCCCCTCTCAGCAGTTTTCAAAGCTCGTCCCAAACCAGGAGACTCTGTCTTTCTCTGATGGAAGGTCGGGGTGGTGGCGTGTAAGTTGGGCAGGGACTCATACTGTAGGGGGCTGGTGGGTCAGCTAGGCTGGAGGGACTTTGGATCAAGAATGGGATCTTCCACCATCTGACTGTGACTTGAGCCAACCCTTAGCACCTCGGGTTTCTCATCCGCATGGCGTGGGCCCTGGACTCAGGTCTCTTGCAATTCCAGGACTCAAATTCCAGCCTGCAGTGGGAGAAGGGATACTGGCACAGCACGGGCACCTTCTGGAAGGCAGTGGACCCCTCTGCCCTTGCCCAGGTGTGCCTGAGAGTTTCTGCAAAGGTGAGTTTATCATGTCCAGTTTGCTGTGCTCTCCACCTCCGAAGTCTCCAGAGGGTGCCTATTCCCTGGTTAAGTAAACTGGGGTACATTGGTTCAAAGGAAATCTAGACCTGATGAGAAACAATTTGTAGCTCTGAATGTACTATCTGGAAAAAAGTCCCCAAGATATTGTGAAATGAAAAAAGCAAATTGCCAAATGAGATGTTACTCTAAGCACATTTGTATGTTTTTAAAGAGGCTCTATATACATGTATATACTTGCATATGCATAGACAAAATTTCAGGAAGGATTCTTGAGAAACACTTACCTCTAGGAGGTGGGACTGGGGTGGTTAGGAGTGAGAGAGAATTTTACTTGTCACTTTATACCCTGCAGTGCTGTGTGAATTTTTTTTTTTTTACCACAAATATGTGTTATTTTGTGACTAATTAAAAAGTAAATATATTTTTATAGTACAGGGAACTACACTAAATTTCTTGTAATTAGCCATAATGGAAAAGAAGCTGAAAATACATTTATGTATGTATGTATATGTATAACTGAAACACTTTGCTGTACACCTGAAACTAACATTGTAAATCGACTACACTTCAATAAAAAATAAGAAAAAAAAGTAAAAATATTGGAAAGAAGTCAATAGGAATAAAGAATATTCCTTTATTAAGACTTATTATTGGTATTTATAGAATTACATTAATGATTATATTGTAGCAATATGATATGTTTATCTTTTATTTTTAAAAATACCACATACTGAAATGTATTAATAATAACTAATATTAGTAAGGATTAATACATAAGATTCATATGCAATAAAAATAAGGAGAAGAAAATATTGCCTGGCCCCACTGTCATTTGATTGTGGGTCTGGTCCCTGGGGCTTGCCCTGTTCCACACCCTGACGCTGGAGTTGCTGTAGCCCCACCTCCCAGGCTGCTTAAAACAAGTTTTGTTTTTTTAAATAAATAGATACAGCCTGGCACACAGCCCTGTGCCATGGGGGAGGGCATAGCTGGCACACTCTTGGTACTTCTTTAAAGACCCTTTATAATGGGGGTTTTATTTGATTATCACCTTTATATCTGCCTCAGCCGGAATCCTGCTGTCTGGCACCTGGGAAGTGATACCCTCTTCCCTGCTCCAGGCTTGCACACCACATTTTTCCTGGGTGTCGGGACTTCCTGCTGTTTGAAGATATGCAGTGTGATTGGGCTGGTTCTGACTCTTCAATTACTGCCTCTGAAGCCCCACGAGGCAGCTCTAGACCTAGCGTTCTTAGTGTCCCAACTCGAGCATTTCTGCTTTTCTCATCCATGGGGACACTGAACCTGGCCATCTGTGGGCAGGGCTGGGACACTCCATGTCCTGCATCAGTTCATCCAACTCCCACGTCCCGCTGGATGGTCATGGTGACAAAGAGCCAGTCTGTCATTTTCTGAGCACAGAACCAGAATTTTACAAAGACACCACAGAGAATGTTAGCACAGTTTTAATATACATTAAAATTTCCTGGGAAGTATAAACAAATACATTTATACTTATATACTACATATAAATAAATTTTTTTCTCAAGATGTTCACAGTTTCAAAAATCATAATACCAGCAGCCACACTGTTACCATCTGTGTTTATAGCAGATATTTTCAAGGCACCTCCACGTATGGCGGCAAGCATCTGACCACTTTATTATTGCCCTAGAAGTCATGCTCAAACAGCCACAGTTTTGTTATTAATCTCTTTCCCTGCATTTCTCCCTTATATTACATTTAGGACATTAAAAAAATGACTGTAGATATGCTGTTTTATCTATGGATTTTTTTCAGACAGTGAGAGGGATACTAAAAGTGATCTTTGTCTTTAAAAAATGACACAAACAAACTTACTTACAAAACAGAGACAGACTCACAAACACAGAAAACAAATTTATGGTTACCAGGTGGGGAGAGATAAATTGGGAATTCAGGATTTGTAGATACTAACTACTATATATAAAATAGATAAACAACACGGGCCTATTGTATAGCACAGGGAACTATATTCAATACCTTGTAATGGCCTATAATGAAAAAGAATATGAAAAGGAATATATATATATACACATATATATAGTATATATATGTATCAATGAATCACTATGCTCTCACCAGAAATTAACACAACATTGTAAATTGACTATACTTCAACTAAAAAAGACAAAAAAAAAAAAAAGTGTTCTGTTTTAGGACTAGGTTTGGGGTCTGATAGGGTTAAGATCCATGGCCCTTGGACCTCCAGGTCCCTTAGAGCAGGGACCACGTGTTTTGCCCCTGCACCTGAAATACATTCTAGGTGCTTAATAAATATTTGTTGAGTGAATAACTTAACTATGAAAATAATTTGGGGAATTTAACACCAGCCCCTTGCTCTGTCTTGTGCATATAGTAAGTGACCAATAAATATTTCCTAAATGAATGTGTGAAAATGGTGGAGCTTGTGGGTAGAAGAAAAAGGCAGTAAAATTTACATTTAAGATGACCTTGTCACTTAACCTGCGCTTCAGTGATTGTGGGAAAGCTGGAGGGGCTGAATGCTACTAGTTTAGTGAATTTAATTCAGGACATGTTCTCCTGAAGGGAAACAAAGATCAGAAAGAAATGCTTTCAGCCTATTCACCAAATCTATTCATCCATTCAATAAACTAAATAAATTCAGTATTTAGTAGGAGGGGTCGCAGGCGTGGTAGCAGTAACTGCTGTCACCTCAAAAATTCCTACAATAGGCTTTGAAAGGAAGCTGATTTTTAAAATACAAGAAAGGAGATTATTTGTAATACATGAGTAGAAGATTTGTATATTTTTTTAAGTTAATTAATTAATTATTTTAAGATTTGTGTATTTTTTAAATAGAAGTATACACAGTGGAAAGTTTTAAAAATTAACCGTAATTTTCCTCCCCAGGTAATCCTCAGTGACATTTAAAAATCATGCCCGTATAAGATTAGAAAATTGAAAAAGTACAGAAAGGTAGAAAATGAAAGATTCAAACCTCCTTCATATATCCCATATACATAAATTTCTTTAGTTATATAAATATTTTAACCCAAAAGAACCGTACTATAAACGTGGCTCCGTAACACAGTAACATATGTTTGAGATTTTTTTTTCTATTATAAACACTGTTGTAATAAACATTCCTGTACCTGTGTCTTGGTACCTTTCTGAGGGACACTGCGCCTCTGGCCAAAAGACCAGGTTCAAATTTTGTCTCAGCCCCAGGCACAGCAAGGGAACTGGGGAGGAGACTGTCTCCCAAATAGCAGCCTCTGCTGGGAGGGGCCAGGAGGGTCTGTCTCCTAACAGAACTGTGTTAATAGTGGCTCTCTGGGTGGCAGAAGTCTGCCTGATTATTTCTTACATTATTATTTTTTAATATTTTAATTTATTATTGTATTACTTAATTATTTTATTTTGGCAGAGGGAGATAATTAGGCTTATATATTTTTAGAGGAAGCACTGGGGATTGAACCCAGGACCTTGTGCATGCTAAGCATGAGCTATATACCCTCCCCCTATTTCTTATATTATTCTATGTTGACAAAATTTTCTACAACAAGCATATATTTATTAAGTTAAAAAAAACCAACCTAGACTTTATCTTAAAAAGTTTTGTGGCACATCCTGGAGAAAGGTAACAGTACCTTTGCTGCTTCTTTTTTTTTAAAAAAGTAATTATTTTTATTAAGGTATAGTTGATTTACAATATTATATTTTTTCCAAGTGTACAACATAGTGATTCAAAATTTTTATAGATTATACTCTATTTAAAGTCGTTATACAATATTGGCTATATTCTCTGTGTTGTGCAACATATCCTTGTAGCTTATTTATTTTATACATAGTAATTTGTACCTCTTAAACTCCTACTTTTATCTTACCCCTCCTCCCTCTCTCCGCTGTTAACCGCTAGTTTGTTCTCTTTATCTGTGAGTCTGTTTCTGTTTTGTTATATTCATTCGTTTTATTTTTTAGATTCCACATATAAGTGATAACATATAGCATTTGTTTTTCTCTGTCTGACTTATTTCACTAAGTATAATACCTTCCAGTCCCATCCATGTTGCTGCAAATGGCAAAATTTCATTCTTTTTTATGCCTGAGTAGTATTCCACTGTGTGTGTGTGTGTGTGTGTGTGTGTGTGTAAAGAAGATGTGATATCTATATCTATATCTATATATCTTTATATATATCTATATATATATATCTTCATTTGTTGATGGACACTTAGGCTGCTTCCATATCTTGGCTATTGTAAATACTGCTTCTATGAACATTGGGGTGCATGTATCTTTTCCAATTAGTGTTTTCATTTTCTTTGGATATACACCCAGGAATGGAATTGCTGGATCATATAGTATTTCTATTTTCAGTTTTTTGAGGAAGCTCCATATTGCTTTCCACAGTGGCTGCATCAATTTACATTCCCACCAACAGTACACGAGAGTTCTCTTTTTTCCACAGCCTATCAAACATTTGTTATTTCTTGCCTTATTGATAATAGCCACTCTAACAGGTGTGAGGTGGTATCTCATGGTGGTTTTGATTTGCAAAACCCTGATAATTAGTGATGTTGAGCAGCTTTTCCTGTACCTGTTGGCATATCTTACCAGGCAGGGCCTCCTCAGCAGGGGAGGGGGGAAGGCTGTGCATATTCTGCATATGAAATGCACGGGCCCCATGGGCCTGCAAGATTCATGATATACTGGCAGACAAGGCTAGAGGCACTGTCAGATCTTCAGGGTGATGTCTGGTGTGGCTTTGGAGTCAGACAGACCTGCCTGCAAGTCAAGGCTCCTCCACTGGCTCTGAAGGAGGGTTTGTGACCCTGTGCACGTGGCTTAACCTCTGTGACTTACTTTCCTCATTTTTACATGGGGACGATGATGCTTATTTTAAACAGCTATTGTGAGGCTTAAATGAGACATATACATAAAAAGCTTAGTCTAGTCCGTGGCACATACAACGTGATCAGTAGCTATTATTGGTGCTCTTCAATCATCAGTTCTAATTTTTAGAAAGTTCTTCCTCTTACTGAGCTAAAATTGGTCTCCTGTAACTTCTTTGCATTGCTATGAAATCAGCATGCTCTTTCAGTCATTCAGCAAACATGGATTTCCTGTGTGCCAGGGACTGTGCCAGGCCTGAGAATAAGAACGAGTCCCTGTATGTGGGAGAAGTACCCCTCCTCCACATGAGAGTCATTGGGATATGTAAGGGGAACCATCACTGATTCCTTGACATTCCTCTTTCCCAGGCTCAACCTCCCTCTCCCACATCCATTTAGTTGCACTTTTGGCTCTTGTTGCTTGTTGATTTTAATTAAGGCTCAAAATTATCCCTCCTCCAGGAAGTCTTCCCAAACCTCACTAAGCAACTATATCCCCCTGCCCAGGTCATTCTGTCAGCACTTGGAGACCCAGTTTCCTTTCTTCCTATTTGTTTGCACTTGCCAATTTTCTGGTGTGTTCCCACTTTTCTGGAGAGCAACCCAAGGCCCCCAAGCACTGTGCAAGGAAGCACTCTGCCATCCTGGAAGTCAGGTCTCCCCACTTTAATTCTCTGCTCTTTGGAGAGTGGCCATCCAGTATACCCAGGCAAGGGCACATTCAGGCCTGAAGCTTATACAGTTATGGAGGGGAAGGGGAGCTCTTAAAAACGATTATAAATTAGGTACAAAAATGAATGTTTAATTAGAGTGAGAAATGAAACCACAATGAATCACTAACGTTAAAAAAAGCTGACTAGTATGACAAAATTCAAATGACAGTCATAACAACAACTATTATTATTATTTGATTTCCTGACACATTGCCATGCTTATTTTTCTTCCTACATTTTTTAGGCTGCATACTCTTTGTTCTCTATATGATAACTTTCATAATTTAATTTTCTACTGAGAGAATGGAAAGTTGATAATTTAGTCTTTCCTCTAGCATGGCTGATCAAATATTGGTTTTCATATCCATCATGTAGCAAAGTTTCATCATCTGGGCAGACCAGCCCAGAGCCCCAGGCTTTGTCCTGGTTCTGTAGCTCCCAGGTGGGGCCACAGCAGCCGCTCTACTCACTGTTGGCATCTCTCTTCCCCTACCCAGGAAGTGGCTACAGGCTGCGGATGCAGAGGCTAGCCTGGCGGGAGCACCTGGAGTGGAGTCTGGCTGGGGCAGCACTATCACCTCCAGCCAGCAGGTGGGGCTGAGGGCCCCGTAAGCGTAAGCATTAGTCTCAGAGCATCTTTTGAACAGATCTTTGGAATCATGGGTCTCCTTTCCTAAACCTTTCACCTCTTCTTACTGTAAGTGGAGGGTATTAATGAATAATAATAATAGTAACAACAACAACAATAATAACTATTATTATATGAATATTATATTTGAAAGACAAATGAAAGAATGCTGGCTAAATCTCAGCAATGGGATTATAGAAGAGTGGTTTTTTTAAAGACACAAATGTCTATGTCTTTGATTTCTTTTATTAGACTCATTTTTTACTTTTGAACCTGAAAAAAATATACATAATTTCATAATGGAAACTGGCCCCTAAGAGTGTTTTGCTGTGAAGGCCAAAGAGGAATGGTAACAGCAGCTATACAAATCTACTCTTACCTGTTCAGATATTGTACAATTTCTAACGCACTTCTACAGATATAAGTTAATTTAGCCCTCTTATTTTTTTTTGCCAATTTTTTTGGGGGGGGTAATTAGATTTACTTATTTATTTATTTTTAGAGGAGGTGCTGGGGATTAAACCCAGGACCTTGTGCATGCTAAGCATGTACTCTATCACTTGAGCTATACCCTCCTCCCTTAATTTAGCCCTTTTAACAACAGCTTCTTTCTGAGCTCCCTACTGCCAGCCCCCCCTCCAAACTTTCCTTCCACTGTTACCCAAGTTATTCATGAAACTCCCTTGCATAAAATCCTTCAGTGGCTCCTCACCACTTTCAGTACCATCTCCAGTCTATTCTTCCAGATCCTACACATCTGCCCCCTCCTACCTCTTCAGGCTCATCTCCTGCCACTCCTTCAAGGCTAGCCAAACATACTGGGCTCTCTTAACTCTCAGGGCATTAGCAAAAGGTATTCTCTCTGCCTAGAATGTTGTTTCTACTTTCTTCAAATGCAAACATTCACAGTGATCAGCTGGACTTATCCCATCTCTGAAGCCACCCATAAACCTTCCTGGCAATATGCCATTCTCTTTCTTTTGTATTAGGGAGTTCCAAACATAAATGCCTACAATGTCAAGGCAGGTAACAATATAAGTAGATAGATGTGGTGTAATATGATCAATAGCACCAGATACAGGCCCATGATCAACATCAAGGACAGTGCACATCACAATGGGCTGGGGGGATTGCTGCAAACTCAAGGGCATGTGTCCCTCCTCATGGAGGCAGCCTCTATACAGCTCCAGCTCATGGCTTTCTAGCACCAATGCCAGGCCCAGTGTCACCAAATTTCTTAATTTTTTAAGGTAAGTAAGAAATCTGGATTTTTTTTACATTAAAATTCCAGATTTTAAAATGCTAGCAACCAGTTCAGATTTAAAGCACTATAGGGGACAATTTTTGCAAGTCAAGCAAAAGACATAAACAGGCCCACTTTACCCTGTGGGCCTCCAGTGTGCAATCTCTCTTCTACATTTTAATGGAACATTGGACATCACCATGGCCAAAATTTACTAAAAGCTCACTATGAGCCTAGCAGGTCCTTTTCTAAGTGCTTTACATGTTTTTCATGCATTCAGTCTTCTCCACAGCCTGAGAAGTGGATGCTATTATTGTCCCCATTTTACAAAGGAGGAAACAAAAGCTAAGTGACCTGCTGAAGGTCACTGAGTTGGTGAGTGCATTCCCAGCCCTAACATAGTGCTTCTCGCATGGTCTCGCCTACTGAACCATGATTCCTTTGTTTTAGACACCACAGCTACTCACCTGTGTATTTCTACAGTGTCTAGCATACGAGGCACTCCTTAAATGTCTGTGGAGCTGAATTGATGTTGCATGTAATAAATGTAATTATACTTTTATTCATTCACCCAGAAAAAGATTTGGAGTGCCTACCGCGTGTCCTGTCCTGTGGTAGGGACTATAGGAGTTCAAGGACATGGCCTTTGGCCTTCAGGTGCTTCTAATCAAGGAGCACAAAACAATTATCACTACTAAAGTGTACTGCATTACTAAATAAGACTAACTGCAAAATTTTACCAAGTCCCAATTATGAATTCACCAGATAGAGTAGGAAACATACATTTCATCCCGGTCTCTGTCTGGTGATCTAACAATATTTCACAGAGCAGATGAAAATATGTGGCAAGAACAAGAGAAATGTTGATTTAAGGGAAGAAACTTCTAAAGCATTTCAGCAATGGTAATACTTCAGCGTATAAATGATTGAATGAAATGAAGCTTAACTGAAATTCACACAATAAAATTGGCTGGTTGAAAATTACTCTCTTTTGTACAGGAACAGACTTAGGGAAATTATTTGAAAGGTTTCAGAAAATATACTCTTTTGCTCACTGTGTGTCTCCTTCATATATAAGACAGGAGTATGGAAATACAGGTAGTTTCTCTGAACTGTTTATAGAAGTCAGATTCTATTGTGACAAGCACATTATAAAAAAGGTCTATTGAAAAGTCTTGGTGGAGGGAAGGATTACAGAAAGGGTGATGGATATGTTTGTTATCTTGATTGCAGTAATGGTTTTACAAGTATATGCATATGTTAAAACTCATCAAATTGTAAACTGAGTATTCGCAGTTTATTTCACATCAATTACATGTCAATAAATCTGTGAAAAAAGTTACCTAGACTGTTGCTGTTCAAAATGTGATCTGTAGGCAGCAGCAGCAGCCCAGAAAGCTTATTAGAAATGTAGATTCTCAGGCCTCCCTCCTGAGTCAGAATCTGCAATTTATCAAGACCCTCGTGTGATTCTCAAACACATTAAATCTGACCTCTTATAGTGAATGTCTGGAACTAATTTCCCATCATGAGTTGTTAAAGGGGAATTATATTCCCTAATCTGTTTTAGGTCACTGAGAGCAACTATCTACAAGACATTCCTTGATGGTTATATTAGGATGAGGCTTAAATGTCTGACCTAGAGGATGTGCAGATTTTTCAATAACATTCAATATGTTAAATTGCAAAACATTAGAAAAAGTCAGTAATTGCTCGTGTAGCATATTTTACCTGCCCATCTTCCTAGGTGTGTTTTATAGTTTTTTTTTTAACATTTTTTATTGATTTATAATCATTTTACAATGTTGTGTCAAATTCCAGTGTTCAGCACAATTTTTCAGTTATTCATGGACATATACACACTGTCACATTTTTTTCTCTGTGAGTTATCATAACATTTTGTGTATATTTCCCTGTGCTATACAGTGTAGTCTCTTCTACAATTTTGAAATCCCAGTCTATCCCTTCCCACCCTCCACCCCCCTATAGTTTTTAATATTTATATTGTTTTAAAAAAATTTTATGATTACAGAAGAAATGGTTATTGTAGAAGACTTGAGAAACAGAATCTATAATTCCGTGAAGTACAGTTATGTTTACCCATCTCATTATCATCCTCAAAAGTTACTGAATACTAAAAGTAGAACACAACAAGGTAATATATTTTTGACTTCTTGGAGGTAAGGCCTTGTGATATGCATGCTTTAAAAATAATTAAAGCTAAATCTAAAGATCCAAGCTAAGTGAAAAAAAAAATCAGTGGGCTTGGAGCAGTAGAATTAGTTTTGAGATATGCATTTACCATAGATCAGTGACGCTTAAGCTTCAGGGACCTTCACCTCAAAGCCCCTTCCAAGACCCTTGGAGAAGCCCTAGTAGTATATTCACCTGGCCAGATGTTTCTGTAAAAGTTTCTAAAGTAAGATATTTATGACCATGTCTCATATTCTGACTTCCATCATTTCTCTTCTGCATTAAGTGGTGTAGGAATGGCCATGGGCTTTTTTGAGATCTGGCTAAGGGAGGAGTGATTGAATTGGGATACATTTCATTTGGATTTAGTGGCATGCATTTATGGTTTGCAGGCATTTCCATCTACTGTTAAATTATTACTCACCGTGGGCATAGGAATGGCTTTCTGGAATACACCTACTGCCCATTATGCCAACTTAGCCAGCACCATGTCACAGAGGTGCAGGGCCAGAGGGCAAAGGAACTCTGTGTGGGTAGCAGAGGAGAAACTAGATTTGAAAGAAAAGGAGAAGCTAGCCCACAGAAAATCCTTCCGACTATCAGAAGTAAAAAAAAAAACAAAAACAAAAAAAAAAAAACTCTAAATAAGAGGAGGGATTCTCTCAATGCCTAACCTAAAACGGAGGTTCTCACTCATCAGAAATCTACTAGGTAATGTCATACATACAATTAGAAGTGCACCATACTTATTTTTGTTTTTATGTGAATCATGCAAAATGGAATACATTAGAATTCTTGTGTTTGTGGGACAGAAACTTGCAGGTGTACTAAAGTGAGTCTATACATGAAGTCACATATTTTATTCATGTTAATGGATGAGATCCTGTCTTAACATAGCACAAAATTCTTGTCCTGGAAAACGCTGGGATCCAGTAGAAACCACACACAAAACTGCCATGGAGGCAGCCAAACAGTCCTGAAATATTATATCTCATATATGAGAGCAACTTGATACAGGTTTTCTGAAATTTGACAACAGTCCTAAAAAAGTACACACTAGTATCAGTAATTAGTTGTAAAGCTGAAACTTGTAAACAGTAATAAAAAACAAATTTTGATCACCATGCTAAAGAAGACTGATTTTTCTATTCTCTTTATAGAAAACATTACACAATAATTGGCATAGTGTACAGCCAAAAAAAAAGTCGGGAAAATGCTTATAAATGGTGCCCATAAAGTCTAGAAACACAGGTAAATATAATGTTGTCAAGAGCATTTTCAACCTTTAAAAACATAAATAACTATGTTTCTGGATTTTTGGACACCCTGTAGAAGTGTCAGGCAGTTAATAAGAACTTTCACGGTTATCTGTGTGGTATTTGTGAGTTTTGTTAACTTTTCAAAATGTCGCTTGTGATTTCTCATTCCAAATACAAATTCACCTTCCTACCTACCTTTCCGCTCCTAATTTTTATTTTTTACTTAATGAAGGCCCCACAAATTGTATGAGCTTCAGGTCCCGCAAAACCAGGATCGGCCCTTCCAAGACAGTCTCATAGAAGCTACTGAATTTCTCGGTAACCTCAATTTCTTACTAAAAAAAAAAATTTTTTTTAAGGCATTTGCTTGGCATTTCCTCCGAGCTGCTGTGAAGCCCAAGCAAAAACTGTGGTGGGCAAAAGAGTTCAGCCAACGACACAACTCGCTATAAATGGGGAGGGACTGACACAGAGGGTAGGGCGCTGGCCGGCAGTCACCCTCCCCGCACCGACCGCACGCAGGGCCGGAATGACGCCGCCCCTGCCGGACACCGGGAGCCGCGGGAAAGAACGGAGGGACGGGGGTCCCTGGGTCGTAGCCCCTCCCGGGAGAACGAGGGCCGGAAGGGGACCGGGATAGGGTGGGGACTGGGGCGCTCGGGACCCGCGGGGCTAGGGGCGGGAGGATCGTGCCGGAGCTGATGCCCCACCCATCTCCGGGAGCCTGAGATCCTCCTCAGCGGCGGAAGTTCCGGTGTCTTTTAGCGGAGGTCAGAGGTCAGCAGGAAGTCGATACGTGGCCGCCGCCTGTCCCCGCTGAGGAGGCGCAGCAGGCGGATATGGCGGCGGTGCTGAACGCAGAGCGACTCGAGGTCTCCGTCGACGGCCTCACGCTAAGCCCAGACCCGGAGGAGCGGCCTGGGGCGGAGGGCGCCCCGCTGCTGCTGCCGCCGCCGCTGCCGCCGCCCTCGCCTCCCGGGTCCGGTAGGGACCCGGGCACCACAGAGGAGCAGCCGGAGCCCGGGGAGGCGGCGGCTGGGGGCGCGGCGGAGGAGGCGCGGCGCCTGGAGCAGCGCTGGGGATTTGGCCTGGAGGAGCTGTATGGCCTGGCGCTGCGCTTCTTCAAAGGTGAGCCGGGCAGGCCCACATCCCTGCCGCCTCTGCCCGGCCTCGGGGAGACTGGAGCAGACTCGCCCTCATCGTGCGGGGTCGCGGCGACCAGAGCAGGACTCTGTCCTTGGGGGTACCCGAAGTTTGTCACTACCCGCTTGGCCGCTAGGTCACACCCCTGAGGGGCCTGGAACCTTGGTTTGACTGTCTAAGTCCCGCCTCCCCGAGGTTACCGGAGCATCTTACCTGATTTAGCTTCTCGGGTTTCCAGGAGCCTGGGTGGAAGAATGAGCTTACCCCCACCGCCCGCTCTCTCCTCTCTCTTTTTCCCAGAAGATCTCATTCTGGGATTTTTTTGGGGGGTGGGGGGTTAAACCATCGTATTCCTTTTCCTGTTTCCTATGGCTTGGAGTATCAGAAGCACCGATTTTTATCCTTTTTCCATAGTGGAAGAAATATTTCCCTAGGTTCCATATATACTCTTTCCATTCATTCTGGGGAACCATAAACTCGAATAGGACTTGACCACTTGGCAGTATTGATGTGGCAGAAAGGAAAAAAGAAGTAAAATATTACGCGAATATACCCCCTCTGGTTTGTCAAACTCTATAAAGAGAAGGGATGCCCACTATGTTCTAGTAATTTCTAGATGGTTAAAATTTTACCTTGTAAGCAATGTCCAAGAATGAATTCTTAGATTAAGTCCTGAAACTACCTTCTGTATTAATTACAGAGTTAATTGTAATAAATCTTGTCTTAGAGCAAGATTGATGTGTGGGTTTTTTTTTTTTTTAATTGGGTGGTTCACTTAGCCAAATGGTGGTGATACCAGTCACATGACCTTGTCTGTAGGAAAGACTGATAAGAAGCCCGTTTGATTCTTAGAGATAATTTAGATCTCGTGGGGCGAATGGGCAAGGAGAAACATCAGCAAATGAAACTTTAAAAGTGGTTGCTAGGTTCCGTATGCATTCCAGAACGGCATATTTACGACACTTTTACCAGAGGGAGTGCCTTTTGGAGTACATATTTTATTAGCTGAAGTTGAGTCGCTCAGTGTAGTTATACATGTAGAAGTTATTTGTTTTCTCTCAAAATAACTTTAATTGTGCAAGCTAATGAAGGTCTCTCTTTTATATATTTTCCGGAGTAGTCTTTCCTTGTTCATTGCGTTTTTATTAAAAAGTTTACCCTTGAAATATTCATCGTCATCGCACAGTGAGTTTCAGCCCTCTGTGCGCTAGCTAGCTTGGGGATTTGGTAATGGCTAATGGGTTTTGAATCACTTGACCCTTAGGTCACTGGCGTGAATTTAGAGTTACCAGTGGTGATAATATACTACCACTTATGTAAAAATCTCGTGGTTTCTGTGCAAATCGTGTATTTTGCATTTAATTAAAATTTTTATTCTTGAAACTTATTTTTCCAGTGTACAATAAGATTAAAGCATATTGTAGCAGAATAATGTGTAAGAACAAATCTAATACTGACTTTTGCCATATGACTAACAAAAAAAGATGGATAATTTTATCGTCTGAGCCTGTCTTACTTGAAAATAGTAGTAATGTCTTTAACAGTTTGAAACACTGTTAATGTGCTGTAAATTTAGCATTGCTTGGGAGTCAGGAAGCTCTGGATTCTATTTACCATGTACTCCTAGACAACTAACTTTTCTCTTCCAGAGTCTGTTCATATATAGATATATATGACTGGGTTAAGTGAATCTCAGATTTAAGATTTAGTGGTCTAAACCTAACATTATTTTAACATGTTTGTTGAGTGGCAGGACTCCTAGGGGAATCTGTAATTTAGGGACCTAGTTATCAGTCACCTTAGAGAAAAAAAGGTACATTAATAGGTATGATTCACTAAGTTTCTAAATTAAGCTCTCAGAGCAATATACAAGTACTTAAATGGAGAAATAACAGTCTAGTAATGTAAGCTGCCTTTCTGCATGGATCATAACATAGTTAGCAATGAAGAAGTTGTTAGTATATGAGATACCTGATTAGGGGGAAAAAGTAAGGATCTAAAAGCAATCAGAAGAATTATGGAAAGTGGGGTGAGTCGTGCTGGCTGCCTTCGTTTTTAATGTGTGAATTTTTCCAGCATAATACTTGGCATTTTTATCAGTCTTGCAAGGGTTTTACTAAATCCCTGTTTTGTGGTTATTATATCTCACATGAATTAAAAATAACATAACATTTTATCTCTCATTGTGGAATAAATAAGAATCTTGAAAACATGGATATCTTTTTCCGTTGAAAGTTACTTGGATTGGGAATCAGGAACCTTGTTTCGCATTCTGTTCCTGTCACAGTGGTCATAGGCCAGTGACTGAACCTATTATGTCAACTACCTACTCTCTTAATTGTATGAAGGTAAAAGTAAAATAATGGATGAAAATACTGGAAAATGTAAGTTAGCAGTTTACCATAGAAGTTCTTGACATTGTTGAATCCTTATTATGGATAAATTTTTGTATTAGGTTACCACTATGAATGAATAGTGTGTTTCCTTTTGTTGTTACGAAACTTAAGATTCCAAAAGAGGACCAGTGGCAACTGCAGTACAGTGTGGAGGATCCAGGGAGCAGATGCCATTCTAGAGAAGGAAAGGCATGTGTGTCTGGGAGATGGCAAACAGGAAGTGGTAGTTTGATGGAGAGAGAGCTGGAAGGGTAAGATGGGGAAGGACTTGAATGCCATTGTAAATAGCCTTTTTGTCTGTAGACAGTGAGGAACCATTGAAGGTTTTTAAAAGGAAGAGCAAAACTGCCCAGTTCTAGTTTAGCAAGATTAAGCTGGTTTTCTCACCTCTTTGGGTTAAGGACTAAATTGGTTGGCATTATTGTAGCGTTTATTCTTGGATAGAGTTAACCTGGGCAGTTGTGTTTTGGTTTTTATAATTCTTGGGGGTGAATTTTTCCTTCTCTAATACTTTATTACATCATTGTATTGAGCTGGTAGATGATTGCATTAATTTAAAACTCCAGAGTGATAATTGCCACCAGTTATTGAGCAGATGTTCACTAAATATCAGGTACTATTTTGAAAGCTGTGTATATATTATTTTGTTTAATCCTCTGCAAGTCCTTCAGTGAGGTATTATCCTGGTTTCTTAGTTGAGGAACTTGCCCGAGGCCCCTTGATTATTATTAGTAAGAGGCAGAGTTGGTTCTTAGTCTGTCTGATTCCAAAGACAGTTCTTTTCACTACAGGAGATGAAAAGCAAATAGGAACCCTGCTTTTTGATGGTGTTCCTAGGAAAGTATTCGTAACTACCTACCCTGTTGCTTTATCACATTTTTGGAACTTCTTTACCACATTTGCTTGAAAATATTAAGGGCTAATGGAAAGATTCATACTGTTTTCCTATTTATAATCATTTTATTGACAGTCTATTCAGATATCTGGAAAAGTCAAGTGTGAGAAGGTCATCTACTCTGAATTCCTGCATAACCTTGCTGTCAGGTTTCAAATTTTGATTGTAATGAAAAAATCCCCATCTGAAGGACTGAAGTAAATGTGCCCATCAAAAATATTGATACGCCAGATCTCATTGCTACTAATACAATATTAGACCTTTTGAGAGGCCTGCATTTAGCTAACATAATGTTTGTTTTTTACTCTTGTAAATTGAAAATGGATGTGTTGATTCATTAAGGATTGAAAACTTGTGATATTCTAATTGTCTTTCCTTCACTGTAATACTTTTCCTCATCTACTATTTGGTTTGGGGTACAGCTCAAATAGGAAAGGAAAGATATGCTTCTTTCCCATTATTAGTTTTCAAAATAATGAATTGTTTCCCTTAGCAGCCTCAAAAGGTGACAGTTTTTTTTAAATGTCATTATGTACTCATGCATTTAAACCTTTTTTTTCTTTA
This sequence comes from Camelus dromedarius, assembly GCF_036321535.1. Classification (NCBI taxonomy): domain Eukaryota; kingdom Metazoa; phylum Chordata; class Mammalia; order Artiodactyla; family Camelidae; genus Camelus; species Camelus dromedarius. The sequence continues at coordinate 21,109,490 of NC_087456.1, forward strand.
GCTTTTATTATTGATGCTCAAATTGTACCATTTTTAGCAAGTGGTAGCCTCTTCTGATTGGCTCCTAAGTTCCTTTGACATGATGGGAGTCTTCCATCGCTTCCTTGTATCTGGTATGATGACATGTTCCAGAAATGTTTCCTGCTGCCCTAGTAATCGGCCATTTCTCCAGAGAGACATAGTTCCTTTTAGTGAAAAGTGGCATTTGAAGAGCCATAATCTGGGTGTTAACAGTGGGTGCTCATTGCTTCTGGATTGGTCGTTATTTCAGAAGATAGATCTAGGGGGTGTGTGTGTGTGTGTGTGTTTATGCATGATATGTGAAAGGAAGCTGTAGTTGAGTTTGGAGGAACTTAAGTCTTGAACTCAGTTTCTCTATGTAATTGTTAATGCATTTCCACTAGCGTTGCCTCCGATTACGCTATTACATTACTGATAGCAGAGAAGCAATCGTACGGATGGTTCCATTTCCTTTTGTTCTTTAGACATGCATCTTCAAGAACTTTTATAATTGGTTCCATTAATGTTTTAAAATACTGTACAACTGTAATTTATTCTTTGATAACATGTATAATTAGTATGTGCCTCCTGGACTTAAGTGGGTTAGCTTCAGATAATTCCAAGATATTAGTGTATAACATAGGAGGACATATAGACCTAAGAGTCACTTAGAAGAAAGAAAATCATAGCCACCGAGAATAGTAATGGCCTTTTAAACATCTGAGTTTTTTATTTGCTAGTTCATGTTAGATTCATAGTAGATTTGAACTGAACTAAAATTTTCCTTTGAATACTGAATTCAAGGAGCTGTTTATATATGTGTTGTATATGTATATTTTAGTGTAAGTGACTTTAACGTTTACCTGAGGCCTTCCCTTTATTAACTACACATGCAGAAAAGTACACAAATCATAAATGTTGCTTGATGAATTTTCACAAAGTGAACACTCTGGTAACCAATGCCCAGAAGGAGATAATGTTTACTTTTATCAGTTAACTAAAATGAGAGCTACTCTGGCTCAGTATCTACGAAATTGAGCTCTGGAGTCAACACTGTCTGGGGCACTTTTTCCTAATACTGCCACTCAGTTGTTTAAACTCTGCCTTCTTTTACTCAGATTGTTTTAAGAATTATATGTATATATATACCTGGCAGTTGGTATTCTGTGACTGCTTATGTTGTTCAGGAGAGATTACCAAGAATTTATTATGGGGTGTGTTGAAGTAATGGTGGAAAATTCAACTTTTATTAAGCACTTTGTACATGCTAGGTGGTTTCCAGAGTTTTATATTAATTAACTCATAAATACTGCATTATATTATACTTTCTTATAAGTAGTATAAAAATTTAGCAATCAGTTTTTTTCTCAATTGAACATGGGAGAGATGTGGTTTTAATGTTTCTAAAAGACAGAATTTATTCAAAATGTATTCTCTGCCAGGCAACAGTGTGTTAGGGCCATGAAAGAAAACAGATTTGAGCTTAGGCTGCTTTGTTGGAAATATGATATCTAGAATGAGAGAAGGGGGAGATGGTCCTGGACTCTTCCACACAGATCAGACAGTCCCTGGATGCTGCTTTCAGTTTGAGGCATCATCCTTTAGGGGTAAAGACAAATGGAGATCATTCAGAAGAGAGCAACTTGTACAGGGTGGGAATTCAAATCCCTACCATCATTATCATAACAGCTGCTGTTCAGTAAGTGTCTGCTCTATGCAGGCACTGTACCAAGACTTTGGACCACATTCTTTCTAACCCTCAATGAGAAACCTAAGGAGACGTTATTATCTCCATTCTATTGATAGCAAAACTGAGACTCAGAAAGGTTATCCGTGTCCCTGTTACATACTTAGTAAATAGCAGAGCTGGGATTTAAACACAGGTCTTTAGGAGGTATGTATGAGTGAATAAGTTAGGGATATTTAGCCTAGAGAATAGAGTACTGAGGGCAAATGTGTATGGTATTTTGTGGCTTTTTTCAAGGTCTCATCTGTTAGATGTGTTTTATTTAATGCTGAGGACTAGAAATAGACCCTGTGGATAGAATTGAGAGAGGTCTACTCATAATAAAGAGCTACAAGTCACAGCTATCCAAACATGGAAGAGACTGGGACAGTGAATTCCCATCACCAGGAAGTGTGCAAGCATACATTAGCAATTACTAGGTGGATATGCTTTGATTTCTTTATCTTAATCTTTTGTGTATCTACTTCAGGTTTTTTCTTTGTTGTTACCATTAAGTTTATATAAAATATTTTATAGTTATACTAGTTTAAGCTAATAACTTCCATGGCATACAGAAATTCTATACTTCTCTCTCCCTCACATTTTAGGTTATTGCTGTTATAGCTTGCAACTTTTTTTATAGTGTGTCCAATAACAAATTATTGTAGGTCAAGTGGATATGTAGAGGGGATTTGAACTTCAGTTGTGCATTTCAGTCACCTGTCTTTAATATCCTTGACAATCCATAGATTTTACTGGCTTTCGTTTCATCAACTAAAGGCTAGAAGGAACATTGAAATAATTTGTTACATTCTTCTGCCATTACCTCCAGAGAGCAGAGAAAAAATATTTCTCTGTAAACTTACTCTAGCAATTGACATTTGAGACTAATAGCCTTTTGTATAATTTATTTCAGGTGGAAGGGTCATCTTTCAGCACTTTGGGCTTGGTAACTGATTATAACACTATTATCAAATTATTAATGCTGTCTTTTTAGTATTGTAAAGTTAAATACTTATGAATTTAATAGGAATGTAATCTAGAAGTCATTTATATATTTACTGGGGAAAATGTGTTTTGTGTATTTCTTATTTATTGCTTTTATAACAAATTGCCACAAATTTAGTGGCTTAAAACAAGTACATACTGTTTTATAGTTTTGGAGGTTAGAATTTCAAAATGGGTCTCACTGGGTTAGAATCAAGGTGTCAGCAGAGCTGTGTTCCTTCTGGAGGCTCTAGGAAAGAATCTGTTGCCTTGCCTTTTCCAGCTTCAGGAGGCCACCTGGATGCTTTGGCTCGTGACCCCGTCCTCCATCTTTAAAGCTAGCAACATAACATCTTCAAATCTTCCTCTGTCTCTTCTTTGTCCCCTTCCATTTATAAGGATTCTTGTGATTACATTGGTTCTATGTGATAGTCCAGGATAAGATCAGCTGCAACCTTAATTCTATCTGTAATCTTAATTCCCTTTTTTAATGTAACCTAACATATTAACAGGTTCTGGGGATTAGGATGTGTGGACATCTTTGGGGGGCGGGTATTATTATGCCTACCGTATGTCATAGTGTCTTACTGATTACTGAAATTGAGCCTATGAGTTTAATCATTTTACCTTTTTATCAAAGTGGAAACAAGACAATTTAAAAGGTCAAGTTGTACTAGATACTTTATAATGAAAAATAGCCATCCCCTGTCTCTTTTCCCATCTCCAATCTGTCTCCCCCGAGGCAACCACTTTCCATTATTTTAACTTTCTTCTGGTATTGGTCTCCATTTTCCTGCTACTTCTTTCCTTAAGAAAAAAGATGTAACTTATACATGTATGCCTCTCTCTTCCTCCTTCTCAAACTCCTAATTTTATGTCACATTTGTGATTAAATCAGTGAGAGTCGTTTCTATTTGTGTTATTCATAGCTGAGACTGATCACGCACTTTGATTATATTTTGGTTCCTGTGCAGACTCTTGTCTTTTGTGTAGTTGGAGGTCATTATCATTTGGTTTCTTTGTCCTCAGATAAACTCCTTCTTTACAGGTATCTCTCCTAGATGTGCATAATTTTTTCTTTCAAGATGTCCTTAAATTTTTGATCCAGTCTTAGCTTTCTACCTTCTGAGTCTCTGTCTAGCTATCATCCTGGAAATTACCTTTCACCTCTCTATAATGGGAATTCTTCCTGGAATTCCTTATTTTCTTTTAGACTTTTTTTTTTCTGTTGGAAGATTTCATTGAGATTTTTTTTTTTCCACGTTGGAAGCTTTCTCAAATGTCTGGTGATCCCTGGATTTTCATTCTTGTTAAAGGGTAAGGCACTAAAGAGGACTTGTAACCTTGAATACAAGCTATCATTGTAGGTGATGAGGCAGAAGTTTCATTGGGGAATCTTCAACATTAGTATCCTTCAAATTGGGGTGTGTGCAGGTCTTTTATTTTTGGACAGTTTTCCATGAAAATATTCTCCTGCCTGGCATGTGTTTGAACCTAGTTGCTAGCATTTGGGAACTAGACAGGAGAAAGGGTGGGTGGAAGGTGTTTACCATTTACTAGGGAAACTTCCACTTCATTTCTTTTTTCAGTCCTGCAGTTCAGTCTCAGGCTGGTGTCCTCCCACCTGGATCAGCTGTGACTCATGTTCTCTAGTGAACATCCAGACCTTTGCAAAAGTAGGGCAAGGTAGCCTACTTCGAGTTGCCAAACAAAATGGGAGGTAGGGGTACCTACTTCTTAGATAGACTTTAAACCAAAGCTCCTATTTTTATCTAGACTCTAGCTTTTTAAAGAACCTGCCTTTAATTTCTGAGCCACCTTTCCAGGGTTCTCTAAATTGGCTTCCGTGTCTTTTTAGTGGGGTTTCATTGGGGAGCAAATATAATTGTGTATGTTCAATCCGCCATGTTTAGCAGGAAGTTTAATTGTATGTTTTTAATCTTTTTAATTGTATTTGAATCTTTTAAATATCAGGAAATCATTTGGTTTTGCATTTACTTCTTCCTCTAGTCCAGGATCAGCAAACCTTCCAGACAGTAAATATTTTAGGCCTTAAGAACAAGATATGGTTGGTCTGTGTTCATATTCTTTGTTTTTTGTTTGTTTGTTTTTGCTTTTTGTTGTTTCACAATTCTTAAAAAAGATTAAAAATATTCTTAGCTCAGAAGCCTTAAAACAACCGTGGGCAGAGTTGGTCTAGTTTGCCAGTTCCTGCTTTAGTCTGTCTCCTTTAGGTAAAATACATTTTAACCTGACTTTTATTGGTCTTCAGTTTTAAAGCAAATGAACTTTTTAATATAATTGTTGCTGGACAAATGCCAACAAGTGATCCCTTTTTAGTCTATTTGAGAATGACTAGCTTTGTAGTCATGCTTCTCCAGGTAGTAGAAGTAGTTATTTTCTGCTTCTCATTGGTGTGTTTTTATACACGTGCACCGGAAAAATAGCTCTGCAGCTTCTTTCCAAGCATAATTTGGGGTTGCTATAGAAAGCAGAATTCCAAAATTGATTGAATTAAATAACTTTGTAATAATTAACTCTGTAAGTGCAGGGATCTAGGATGATGCCTCTATTCCTTACTGTCAGGACTGAAAGAGCTTTCCTTTGGGGACATGGTCCTGGTTAAAGATTTTTGAGCTTCAGCAAGGCTTTTTCTGTCTATGCAGTTATGGTAGTTATAACTTCTTTCTTGCTAACTACATTTAATGCCCTTGGAATCAGAAATAATTTAGGAGAAAATTATTCTCATCTAACTCAGAAAAACTAAATAAAACCCTCATGGTGTGTGAACTAGAGCCATCTGAAGAGCGAAAGAGAAGTAACTTCAATAGTCTGCCTGATGATATTGATTGTGAAGGGTTTTCTTTGAAGTTTAGTATGTCAACACGATGTGGGCTGTCGTATACTAAAGGTGGCTGGGATTTTTAGCATATCCTCCTGGGTTTTGTATAATCCTCAGGGGAGAATAATTGCTCTGTTAACACTTCATCCCAAAAGCTGAAAGATAAATTGCCTTGACTTTTTAAAAATGTTTATTAAAAAAGAAAAAAAGCATATGTTTATTTGATATAGAAGTACATACGCATATTGGAAATCTAAGAAAATAAAAATGAATAAAGAAAAAAATCTGTAACCAAACTTTCTGAAATAATATAGTATTAATGTTTTGGTGTGTTTCCTTTTCTTTGTGTGGTTTTTCTGCCTTTTTTTTTTTTTTTTTTTTTGAGACAAATTTGGTCCCCCAGCTAGAATAATGATAATTAATTTGAAGGGGTTTAAAGGAAGGATTATGGAGCATTTCTTAAAACTAGCAAGTATGTAAGAGTCTATGGAAATGCCAATAGAGTTCATGAGAATGGATGTACTGTTTTGCTCATTCTCACAGAAATTTACCTATATAGTCAGTTTCTTCTTTAGAGATATTAGTTGAGTGTGGTTTTAGTAGGGAGTGCCTGTGAACAAAGGGTATTCTGGTTAGTGGTGGTGAGCAGATTTATTTGACTGCTTGACCCAAACTAACACTTAAAACCATATTCTTCTTTTGAAAAATCCCTTATGGACTGGGAATATATTCATAGTTCTCTCAGGCATAAAAGGGGCAGATACCAAAATGACATCCCCAAATCCTGAAACTCCCATCCCTCTATTGATGAGTCGCCTTTTAGGGTTAAGGTTAGACTAACACCTTGCTGAATAATGGGTACAGTTTCCTTCTTTACTTACGTTCTCCCAGGGTCCCCTGCTTCTAGTTTGCACTACTGAATGTTTGAAATAAGCAAATTTATCACCTGGTAAGAAATGGACCCTCCTTCCATTAAAATAACTTTGTAGTAGTTTTATTGTTAAAATATTTTTTTGTACCCACTAGTTCTGTTAGCTTCAAATCATCTACCTGAAGCAAATAAGAATTCTTGTGTGTATGTTTGAAAATTGCTATTACACGACTTATCAGAAAAGTGTTTGATCTTCCAGTAAATAAAGTTTCCATCTGATTTTATCTTTATTGATGTTTATTTAGATCAAAGCAACCACTTTCATAGAATTTAGGCTTATTTTAAAAAGGGAAAAAGCAAAATAAACCCCCAGGAATCCTGATTGAACAAAACAGGAAAGTTAGTTATAGTCTACCATGCACTCTATCCCCACTGTTTCTCAGGCTACACCTTTTTTTCCCCTTGAATCACCAGCAGCCTGTTTTTCTTTTATAAGGCTCAAGATAAAATGAATATTTAGGTTGGTACCGTTTTGGTTTTAAAAACCAAAATCTTTCTAAATAATATCCTTTCAACTAGTTGGATAAGATCAGAAGTTGGAGCTGATTTTCAAAACATCACTTTTGGGGAAAGTGAGAAGAAAATTGTCTGGGCTATGCTTCTCTAATAATTACCTGTGACATAGTTAGTGTAAGAAAACTGTTGGTGATTAGTATGTATAAAATTAAGGTAGATGGTAAAGGAAGGTTATCGGCACCTTTAAAGTTGGAGAAAGGCTTTCTGGTAAAAAGTAGCCACTATTGTTTTACATATTTTAACAACCTAACATCTTAGAATACAGAGTTCTGGCTAGCTAATTTTGTAAGAAAAATCTTAACTGTAATTTTTTAAAAGAAAGATCTATATGTGTAATCACCCATTTTTATGTAGTTGTAAACATGGTATCTAATTTTTTATTCTACTTATTTTAATTAGTAAGTCATAAATCTGTTCTCTGAAATTCTATATAGCCCTTATATTGTCATTTTAATAGCTGTATAATCTATCCAGTGGATTACTGTAATTTAAGCAATGTGTTATTGCTGAATAGTTAGATTTTTTGTTTTAAATAATGTAGCAGTGAACAGGCGTAACATGGTTTTTCTTGCTAAGATAATTTTTCAAGGCTGTATTTCGAAGAGATTCATTGGGAAGTGAATGAAATAAAGAACACTTCTAGGCTTGTTGGTTTTTACTTGAGAGGTAATGTAAAGGTGTATCTTGGTTTTGTACACTCTCATCTGTTTTACTTTACTTTGATTATATACTGTGTTGGAATTAAACACACCTACTGGCCCAAAAGAGTTGGAACAAGTCACTTTATTACCTTTTTGGCCTAATTTTTTTCCCCTAGGTCAGAAGTATTCTAAAATAATCTTTCTTTTATCTCAATATAATTTTATTATAATTTGTTTGCAGTATCTATATACCTGAACTATGCACCTAGACACAATGATATACTGTATTGCCAAGTTACAGATTTTTGATTGAGCTCAAGTTTGTAAGTTCCAGGAGGGCAATGAATCCCTAGCGTCTAGCACAATGATTTGTATACAGGTGCTCAATAAATATTTATTAAGTTGAGTGAATGAATATAGAAAAAGTCTTACAGTGTTCATCATTGATTGAAATAGCCTTCTAAGAGTTAGATTTTGAAATGGGAATTGCCTGTTAGCTGATAAATACAGACCTATGGTAATCATGTTCTAAAAACTTTACAGGACGTTTCTACTCTTGGTACTGTCTAGTGATACTGTTTGCTCAGTAGCAAAGACAGATGGCATGTCCGTAGGTTTCTGAACTGTTTTGATTTGTATTAAATAAATAAGATCAGTGCCACAGTTTTGTCTTTTTTTAATATTTATTTTTTCCAAGTATTGTATGAGTTTGTTCTTGTTGGAAAATATATAGGTGTGTGTGTGTGTGTGTGTGTGTGTGTGTGTGTGTGTGTAATGCTCTTCAATCCCCATCCACTAATTTTGCCAGTCACTTCCCCAGAGGCAACACCTCTTAACAGTTCTTTTTGTTCTTCCACATATTTTCCTTTGAAAGGTTAAAATGTTCGTAGTTTTAAATTCTCTGATTATCACTCCTAGTCTTAGCCCCCTCCCACTTTCTCATTTTCATCTCTTTAGTGTGACTCCTCCTAGATCTTTTTCTTTGCATTTACATTCATATAAATGTACCCATAGACTGTATATGTGGGGGTGTTTACTTGCTATATTTCATCAGTTCTAAGACATACTAATATCTTATGTACTGTAGTTAAGGAAGAAGAACCACCAGTTATAACTGTAAAATACCATAGATTGTAAAAACTAATCTGATTTTAGAGAGGTTAGCATGAGGGTTGGAGGTAGTACTTAGAATTGATGCTGTATATTTTGTGCTGTGATTGTAGGTAGTTTTCTGCAGCTTCCTTTTTTTCACTTAACAGTGTTTCCTGTACTTGATTCATTTACACCACAGGCTGAATATACTACATTATTTAGCTGTTCCCTTATTGATGAACTCTTAAGTTGTTTACGGTAACAAGAAAACAGTGCTGCAGTGAATATCCCTGTATCCACCTCCTTCTATGTATTTGAGAGTGCATATCAAGAGTAGGTAATAAGAATTGAAATTACTGGACCATAGGAAATGTCCATTTATAATTTTGAGATTTATTGCCAAATTGCCCTCCAAGATAACTGTAACAATTTATACTTTCAACAGTAGTGTATAAAAATCGGTACCTATTTGTCCCATTCTTACCAACTCTTGATGTTTTTGGAACTTTTTTTTGACCTATCTAATGGCAGAGAGCGTCTTGGTATCTGATGGTTTCAGTTTCCATTTCGTTCACAAGTGAGATTGAATATCTTTGGATGCTTATTGGCAGCTTCTTTTTTTTTTTTTTCCCTCCCTCTTCTGAGTTTCCCTTTCATATCCTTTAACCCATATTCTTCTCTCATCATCAGTGATTTTCTTTTGGTGACTGCTCTGTACGTGGATAAAATTTGTAGGCAACATATACTACTTTCTACCTCCTTTTTTTTGTTTGTTGTTTTGAAATTTGGTAGTCTCTTATCATTAGACTCAACCAGTAAATTAATGCTACTATTTATCAAAGAAGTAGAACTATTTAAGGATTTTCCATTTTACCAGCACCCAGTTTCATACTACTTATGAGTGGTGTTGGTGATAGTTAAGTCTTTATAGGTCAAACTGGCTCCACTCTGAAAACCTGCCAGAGTCAACCATAATATGAAGGAAGGAAAAGGATCTAACAGTTATACTATTCTGTTACCTCTGAAGTAGCAGGAGGCTTCTCACCTTATTGATGAACAAACTGAGAGATTAAATGGTCCTACAGCTAGGAAGTATCTGAGATGAGATTTAAACCTAGGCTGTCTGATTCCAAAGCCCCTTCACACATCATAGTGCCTTGGTGGGATGGATACATTTTGAATATAGCTTTTCAAAGTGTATGTAATCTCTTATGCACATTGTCTCTTATATTAAAAGTGTTTGATATAAAATTATTTTTTATCTATTTAAAAAATAGTTGAATATTTTTAATATTTATGAAGGATGTCAAGTGGTACATTATTATGTGTGTGCCTGACTGTAGCTTGACAGATTGGTTTCTCTGTAGTAGTTTTAACATAGGTACTAGTACTTGGCTGTGTCTTAAAAAATTAATTCAGCATAAAGGGTTTCTATCTTGCCTTACTATTAAAACTTAGTACTTAAAATAAAAATCTCACTATAATGGTGTTTATATATTACAATTTGTGATATACCTTATAGCAAAATTTTAACATATAATGCTAAAAAGTACGTATTTTGCTAGTGCTAATTATTTTCTTTGTATTGATTTTTCTTATAGAAAAAGATGGCAAAGCATTTCATCCAACTTATGAAGAAAAACTAAAGCTTGTGGCACTGCATAAGCAGGTTCTTATGGGCCCATACAATCCAGACACTTGTCCTGAGGTTGGATTCTTTGATGTGTTGGGGAATGACAGGAGGTAACAGTCTTTCGTTGTATAATGAATTTAATGAGACTAATGTTGAAAAGAGTACAAAATAAATTGGTTAAAGTGTAAATAGCTGGCTCATTAGCTTTAGAATAAGAAAAACATTTTTGCTTGCAGCTTCTGGAATCTTCAGATGTTTGTCTGTTCTTGGCTTGGAGATGTTTATGGCTGAATATTGTGGAAGAAGTTTACTCATCTGATTATGAACATAAGACAAGTACAGCTCTATTTGATTCTTCCTAAATAATATTAAAACAGCCATTTACAATATAGAAATTGATTCCCTTATTGGGACATATACAGAGTTGTGACAAAAAAGACTACATTAAGCATTTTATTCAGTTAAGGCTAAACTATGATAATAAGAAAAGTAAAACTTTGATACCCTTTTACTGGTATGGAAATTATCAGCAATGTAGTTGAATTGTAGTTTACAACAGTAGATTTGCTTAGTATGTGGCATATGTAGTTTAGTAAGTCACTACATGCTTGTCAAAACTTAAAGCATTGAATCTTTTATTTATAGTAGAATAATTCTTCATTTTAGTTATAACTGAGACTCATTAATATTTAACTCTTAGAATTTAAATCAAATTCTCATTCTGTTAAGAAGAAGAGGTAACTTTTCTTGTTATTCTTCACAGGAGAGAATGGGCAGCCCTAGGAAACATGTCTAAAGAGGATGCCATGGTAGAGTTTGTCAAGCTCCTGAATAGGTGTTGCCATCTCTTTTCAACGTATGTTGCGTCCCACAAAATAGAGAAGGAAGAGCAAGAAAAAAAAAGGTGAAGTTTGAGGGCAGACTACTTTTTCCTCGTGTAGCCTAGTATACTGATGCTTTTGCTTTATGGAGTGTCTGTTCTAAATCAGAGGTCTTACTTCCATTGGATCCCAACTTCTTACGGCAATTGCTCAAACTTTCTGATGTGAGCAAGTATTTACATTATGAGTTTTGTGGAGAGAGGATTTGCTGCTTCTGTCTGGCTTTACCTTTTTTTTCTTCTTTTTAAATTAAAAAAAATTTTTTTTGTTTTTTTTTTTCCTTTTTTGTTATATTTTTGTTGTTTTTTACTTTGTTTTGTTTTGTTTTTTGGCTTTACATTTAAAAGGAACCACCCATTCATCATGGCAGCATTCCTTTTGTATTACTGCACTAAGTTTCTGAGCAAGCACAATAAACTCAGCCATCCCTCTGGTCTGACACACCCTTTGCTGCTACCTTCCTTGGATTTCTAGAATATTCATACTTCATATCATGCTTATCAGGTGTGTTACATGGTAGGCCTTTTATAGGCATTTCATATTGGTTGTGGCGTCCAGATGGCTTATTATTTTCAGAGGTTAGAGGGGGAGCTATTGAATGTGCTATTTATGTTTATAGGATTCTATCATGATTGTGAACTCAACAGAATTATAATCGGCACCTTATTTATCTGGAGGTTATATTTTCAAAAACTTTGACAGTCTAGGGGATAGGGTATATCTCAGTGGTAGAGAGCATGCCTAGTATGCACAAGGTCCCAGTTTCAATCCCCAGTACCTCCATTTAAAAAAAAAAATTAGAAAGAAAAAAGAACTTTGACAGTCTAAAATTTCTAGGTATGAAAATGATGCTATAAAACCAATTCTCCCTCAGATTATATTATACTTAACTCTAGAAACAGTTAGTTCTCTGGTTCCCCACCTTAACCTAGATTGGAAATAACATACTAGAAGAGAAAATAGCTTGGCAGTGAGGGAGAAGACAGAAACCATGAAAAATAGACATAAGAATTATAGAAGTGTAGCAGTTAGGGGCCATTTAATATGAAAATAAACTCTCCATCACTGTGTTATGACATGTACAATTTTTATGTTGTAGTTATAACTCCTGAGTTATCAAGAGACAGGGCACTGGATATAATTTATTCCTCTTGAAGAGAACAGAAAATATCTTAATACACTTCCAGAAGATATTTATCCAAAGGAAGACAGTTTTTATCCAAACGAAAAGCTTTGATTCTTATAAGAGTGGAATGAGTTTCCTTTACTGTAAAATTGATTTATGTGCTGTATTATTGTGTAATGATACTGGGTCAGTGAGGTGTAGCTGTGTCTTTGGAAGTAAGTATACATTACTTTCTAAGTTTTTTTAAATGATAAATTGAGTAAGTTACTCCTCAACATATAAAACTGTATTTTTCCTTTTAAAAATATGCTTATGTAGATGAAGTCTACATAAAATTCTTTTAAAGCATTTGAGACTAGACTTCCTCTATCCTAAAGCTTAAGCTCTGGCTTGTGGACCATCTTGCCCTATGTACTAGCTGTAAGATATTAAAAGTAAATCATGTTATTGCTGTAATTTGAGCCTTGGTTGTGGCTCAGGCATATTCATCACTTGTAGAAGTTTGGAGAGAAAAGCAGGGTAACCCAGACACATCTCATGGTAGGACTATGAAATGGTATGTTCATTGAGAACCCTCAGAAATCTTCTCTTTCAGACCATCTTCAACCTCCCTTTGCCCCCACGCCACTCTTAGAGCTGTGGGGCATCTATGCTAGTGCAACAGGCTGCTCTCCCTTGGGTAAAGGGCTGTGGGCCAGAGCTGGGTAAGGGCTGCACCTAGATTTCCAGCTGTTCTTTTCTTTTTTAAATTAAATGCTTAAAAATTTTTAACTTCAGAAATAATTCACAAATATATGCAGTAAAAATGACTTTCCACATATGGCAATGTATGAAGCACAAACTGAAAAGCTTCCTTTCTGCCTTTTAATCTCACTCTTCTCTCTGTAGATAATAACTGACACGTTTAAGGTGTGTCTTTCTGGGCCTTTTTCTATTTATTTACCTGATTTTTCCATTAAACAAATATATTAAACTTCTTTACATATTAGGTCATGTAATTCTATTCTTTTTTTATGGCTACATGGCATTTCAAGGTAGCTTATTCATTTCTATTCATGTTTGTTGAATGCTGGCTCTTTCCAGCACTGTGGTAAGCCCTGAGGATATAGCGGTGTGGGATAGGCAGTCTGCTCTTAGGTAGCATGTACTTTAATGAGTAAGACAGATGTATTGCCAGATTTGTCACACAAATTTAATTGCAGTCACAGCAAGTAGTAGGAAGGAAGAGCTTGTGGTGCTGTGAGCATATCTTAGAAGGAGCCTTCAGGGTATGGATCTATCAAAATGACTTAAGTAGTGCTTTGCTGTTGGACTCCTTTTTCTGTTGCTGTGCAGCAGCCATTGTTCTCGCCGTGATCTGTATATTGTGAGGTTGACGCCATATGATAAATTTCTCTTGGTGGAATATGTGCATTTCAAATTGTGATAAAATTATCACATGATTCTCTAAAAAGCTTATGTCAGTTTTCATAGGGAAATAGTCTTAAATTATTTTTAAACAGGATTCTTTAGGGTTCATTCTCTCTGTCCTTTACCTTGTAGGAAGGAGGAGGAGGAGCGAAGGCGACGTGAAGAGGAGGAAAGAGAACGTCTGCAAAGGGAGGAAGAGAAACGTAGGCGAGAAGAAGAAGAAAGGCTTAGACGGGAGGAAGAAGAGAGGAGGCGAGTTGAGGAAGAGAGGCTTCGGCTGGAGCAGCAAAAGTAAGCTTGTTGTGTGGCTTGTGTTAAAGAATGAGAAGTGGACTGCTGTACTGTTGTGCTTGAATCTACGTTGTGTGCCTTAGAATGAGTCTGTGATTTGTGGGATGACTGGGAGGTAGACCAGCATGAACTACTTGCCATTTGTGCCAATGATATGTTACCAAAGAGGGCCTTATCTTAAGCATTTGGTTGCAAAAAAAGGAATGTATTATAAGAATTTGGGATTTGCTCCCAGAACCCAGGGACCAGAACAGGAACTGAGGTTGCTTCCTTGCTTGCTCTGTCTTTGGGCCCACACAGTCTCTTGTCTTTGCTTCTCTCATCTGTGTCTCTGTTTCATTCTTCCTGTTCTCTGCAAATTGTCACTCTGCTTTGGCATGTGCAAGGCTTATCCCAGCCTGGATTTATGTAATATTTGTTTTCATGCATCTGAGTAAGACTGGCTGGAATATGAGAGACCCAGTTACAAATTCCCAGAACAGAGAATCTAGTTGGCTCAGCCTGTGTCAGGTGTCTATTCCTAGTCTCCTAGTACAGGACTTGGGAGCTGAAACCATTTCTTACTCAGTAAGGGCTGTGAGAGCGGCTGTCTCAGGAGGGACTAGTTCTTCAGGAGGGAGCTGTGGAAAGGAGGGATTAACACACATAAAACACTGTGGGAAGAACGCCTAGAATCTTAGGGGTGGCATGGCATATAGATTAAACCAGAGGACATGCGAATCCATTGTTTTCTCATTATTTCTGAGCAGTTCCTCAGAAAAGCTTCAGACCGACCCAGGATCTCATTCTACTTCGGAGAGAGACTGTGGGTTTTGTTGTTGTTGGTTTTGGGTTTTGTTTTGTTTTTTTTTTTTTTTGGAGGGGGGTGGTAATTAGGTTTATTAATTTATTTATTTTTAATGGAGGTACTGGGAATTGAACCCAGGACCTTGTGCATGCTAGGCAGGCACTCTACCACTGAGCTATCCCCTCCCCTCTGGAGAGAGATTACGAGTATTATTTTTTGGTTGGCGGGGATGTTGCCCTAGGTGGACCCAGGATCATATTCTATTCAGAATTTTGTGAGGTTGTCCTTTTTTATTATTTATTAACAAGTGGCTTTGAGGCCTTTATTGTTGGTCACATGACTGAGTTAAGAAGCATGTGGTTCCTCTATGGAAATAAGGAAAGAAAAGAAAAGAATAGTAATAGTTTACAGAACTCAGTATCTCTAAACCAAGTGTGCCCAGATATTATTAAAGTGTTCCTCTTTAAGGCAAGCTTTACATTCAATGCCAAGGACATGCAGATTTTCACTGACTTTATTTACCAGAGCCACATGTAACATCTTTTAGCTGTTCTGCCTCTTACTACTTTTCATGTATTTAGGTAGAAAAGCCATGGCCAACAGTTAACTCCCTCATCTGTGTCAGAAATGACAGTCCCTCTTCTTACAGCATCATGTTCAAAGAGTATAGGCTGGAGCCAGACTGCCTAGACTTGAATCCTGGCTCTGGCATCTACTAGCAGTGTAATCTTGGACAAGTTACTGGACGCCTCCATTTCTTCCTTTGTGAAGCCCTACCTCAGAGGGCGGTTGTGAGAGCTAAGTGGGGTAGTACATGGAAGTGCCCTGAACACTGCATGGCGCGCAGTAAGGGCACAGTAAGTGTGAGCAGTTATGATGGTGATGATGATGGTGGTGATGATGATATGCTTATTATTCTCCCTCTCCATCCCAAATTTCCTTGAAAAACTTAAGTGAAAAATTTGAGGCCAAATTCATTTTCTTAAATCTTCTGGGCCTAGGACACATGCTGATTGGTATACATGATTAGCTTAGTCCTTTTTAAGAGTTATAAATTATAAAAATAAATAACAAGGACATTTTATTTTGTCATGAACAGTCTCCTGTAGTCAGACTAGTATATATTTTTTGATGTTTTTAGGCAGCAGATAATGGCAGCTTTAAACTCGCAGACTGCCGTGCAGTTCCAGCAGTATGCAGCCCAACAGTATCCAGGGAACTACGAACAGCAGCAAATTCTCATCCGCCAGTTGCAGGAGCAACACTATCAGCAGTATATGCAGCAGTTGTATCAAGTCCAGCTTGCACAGCAACAGGTACGATAGATAACCCCTGAATTCAGCCTTAGAGAGGGTTTTTAGTTTCATTGGAATGCAAGGTCTTTTTTAATGGTTGCTAATAAATTTTGCATCAGTTAGCCTCTCAGGTATAAAGTAACTTTTAGGTGACCTTTATCAAGGGAGACTTTTAGCATTGCACTGGCAATTATGAAAGAAAGTACATAATATTGAAGCAACAGATGATGTGGCCACTATTATTTGTCATAAGGGTATTTGGGAGTTGTATGGACCTAGTGTTATTCCAGTGAGTCTGACATAGACTCTAATAGTGGCCCTGGAACAATGAAGATTTGGGTAATTAGTGTTAGTTCAAGCACATCCTTCAGGCAGAATGCTGTCATAGGCCTGGATAGCTTCCAGTTGGAGGACCCCCATCCCCTAAGACAGAGCTGGGTTGGGTCCATCTTGACCTTTGTGTTGGGTGCAGTAGCTACAGTGCTCGCTTGCAACACATTGGTCGTCCTCCTCAGCTCCCTGCCCCCATGTATGTTGCTTCCACATAGGAATAGGTGGTTTGGGGAAAGAACATGGGACTGGAGGTCAGATACCACTTGGATTCTGTCCTGACTTTGTCATTATCTGGTTTGATCAGGCAAGTTACCTGTTGCTCTGATTGTTCTGCCTTTTCTCCCAGTCAGTAAGAATAGGATATAAAAACCTGGTACTTATCCTGTTAACCTCACAGGAAGATCAGAGGAATAAAATGAGAAAATGGTTACTTTGTGAAAGTATTTGGTACATGGGAAGATAACTGAATTTACATTCATTTTTTACATCTTAAGGAGGCATAAAATGCCTCCTTAAAGTTAACCTAGCTAAAGTTTACTTATTTCATTAATTTTCGCTTATAAAGCAGTTACTACCTTTCAAAATATCTGAGTGAAGAGAAGTGTTACAGTATAGTTGCTCAACATTTCTTGTTAAATGAAGTCATCTTTGTTGTTTTGCTACATTCTTTAAATTCCATAAAAATTAATACCCTTACCTAAAATATGTTTTCTGGAGTCTTTGGCATAAGTGAGCAGTTAAAAGGCACTCCAGGCTTTGTGTAATCCATAGAGGAGGGAAAAGATGGCAAACCAGAATTATTCAAGATAATAAGTGGTATTTTTGAGAGATTTCTTTTCTGTCCTCTAAAGCCTGTTTCTACTTTAGCATATCACTCCCCTTTTCCTGCTTCTTTGATGGGCATTGAGATAAGTTTTTAGTAGGATAGGTCATATACACTGTCCTGCTTGTAGGTTGCTGTCACTTAGTGAGAACAAAGTCAGTCAAATGGGGAAAACCAAGAATCTTTGAAACAGAATTGGAAAGCCATAGTTTAGACTGCAGTGATCGAATTGATTGATTATCTCTAGGAAGAGAGAAGGGAAGAGACTGGAGAAGGAACAAAGGGAACTTCAGCCCTGTAAAGCATTACTTTTTTTGTAAATACTAAACAAAATGACAAAATGGGAACACTTGTTAATTTGGAGGTATGGTTACATGGGTGTTTGTTACATTGTTCCTGTGCCTTTCCGTGCTTTTTTAAACTTCCCAGAGATAGAAGAGATTATGTAAATAAATAATTATAATCTATTATAGATAATAGATATATATTCATAGACAGTGGGATACCAGGGTAGGGAGGTGTTCATTCTGGAGAGTTTCAAGAAAGGCTTGAAATGGAGAGGGACCATTTGAGCTGACCTGTTGATCATCAACAGAAATGCTTTTTTTGCTTTCCTGTCATGCAGTGAATGTTCTGAGTGTGCTGACTTGTTTTGGTTGTGTGCCCTTTTTCTGGAAGCTAGTACTCTTTTAGAAAACTGATATGGAAATTACTGAGAATGTAGTCCTTGGGAGAAGGTATTTTAAAATCTTAAGTGTTTTTCTAGCCTGCACTAGCAGCAGAGAGAGGTGTTGCTGTTTAATAACTGGTTTGTAAATGTTACGTTAAATGAAATGTATATACAGATATGCCAAAATACATCATTATCCCTAAACCATGAGATTATAAAGACTTTTTTCCTGTTTTCTTTCTTTTTTTCCCCTAATTATTATAAACATATGCTCGCTTATAACTTAGTGTTTTAGTTGAAAGTTACTTAAATGCCCAAATGCTCAACAGTAGATCGGAGAAATAAATCTTGTATTTTCACAACGGCATTTCCTATAGCAATACAAACAAACAAAATACAATTATAATTACTTGTGACCTTACAGATGAACCTCACAAACAAACTGAGTAAAAGGAGCCAGACACACAAAAGAGCATATATTATACAATTTCATTTATATAAAGTTCAGAAGTAAATAGGCAGAATGAATCCATAATGTTACAAGTCAGAATAGTCGTCACTCTTGGGTGTATCTGGAAAGGGGCACCAGGGAGGGTTCTGGGATGCAGATAGTGTCTTGATTTGTGTGTTGGATACATGGATATGTTTGGCTAATGAAAACTGATCAAGCTGTACGTTTATGATTTGTATACTTTTCTATATGTATATTTTAATTCAATTTAAAGTTCCCCAAAAAGTTACCTAAGTAATATTTAGGTACTTCTAGTTGTATTAATATTTATCCATCTTGATAGAAGAAGGGAATGTTCTAAAGTAGTTGTTTTTTGGACTTAACATGTTTTTATTCTCCATTTTTGACTCAGTGGACCTTTTGATTTCATGTTTATGAATATATATATTTTAATCATAATTATGTGAACAGTGATGAATTTTCATTAAGAAAGTATTTTGAAAGAATATGGAAATGAATATATGTTATGACTGAAACATTGCTATTTACACCAGAGATTGACACAATATTGTAAACTGACTATACTTCAATTAAAAAAAAAATTTTGATGTCAAACTTCATTTTATAAGCCTATTTAATTTTTAGGTCAATTTTTTTACATAATTAACAGTTTTTAATTTAATTGTGGTAAGAATCTTTCTTTATATATAGCTTAAAGATTTAATTTATTGATTATTTTTGTCTATGTTTGTTACACTTTGGGGGCCCTTATCAGATTTCACCAGTTACAACTTCTGCCTTTATAAAATTTCTGTTTATTTCTACTAAGTTTAATTTTTCTGATTCAAATTTTATGTATATTAATTTTATCAAGAAAATTTTCTATCAATTTTAAGAGCAAATGTTACTGTGTTCAATTTTTACCTGTAATAATTTTATTTTAAGTTGATTATTTCTGCCTACTTTAATTCTTCCTGGTTAGTTTTTCTAGTGATCCTCAGGTCACAAAAATGTGATCCTCAGTTACAGTTTTTTGTCCATGTTAGTATTTTGACTTTTTTAAGCTATCAGTTTGTTAATGTGCTACTAATATTCATTACAGATAGGATAAAAACTGGTAAGGTTTATTAGTAATTCCTTAAAGCATTGTGCTATCTGATAAGAGCAAAACTATGGGGTCAGAGTGCATTTCAGAGCAAATGTCTCATTTAT
The DNA here is from genome assembly GCF_036321535.1 of Camelus dromedarius. Classification (NCBI taxonomy): domain Eukaryota; kingdom Metazoa; phylum Chordata; class Mammalia; order Artiodactyla; family Camelidae; genus Camelus; species Camelus dromedarius. The sequence goes on from NC_087456.1 coordinate 21,129,137, forward strand.
TAGCCTTTCTGGTTAGTGTTTCTTCACTTTTTCTTGACTTATAGGCAGCATTACAGAAACAACAAGAAGTAGCAGTAGCTGGGGCTTCATTGCCTCCATCATCAAAAGTGAATGCAGCTGCACCAAGTGATATGCTGTCAGTTAATGGACAAGCCAAAACCCACACTGACAACTCAGAAAAAGAGCTTGAACCAGAAGCTGCAGAAGACGCCCTGGAGAATGGACCAAAAGGTACAGCTTGGTGGATGTATTCATTCATCCAGATGCCATAATTCAAACTTAATGAAAAGCAGAAGTCAAGAAGTCAGATTAGTTAGCTTTTGAGAGCAATTACGTATTTGTGAGAGTTGAATGCCCTCTCATTCTTTATAGTCTGAACCTGATGCTTCTGGTGAACCTTAGAATAGTTTAGAAGAGCAAGTCTCAACGTCTTTTTGACACTTTGGGTTGCCTTGTTTCATATATTGATTATCTATTGCTGTGTGATGCATTGGACCTAAATTTAGCAGTTTAAAGTAATAATTAAACATTTATTATCTCTTGACGGTTTCTGTGGGTCAGGAATTCAGGAGCTGTTTAGCTGAGTGGTGGTGGTTCTGGTCTCGTGAGATTGCAGTCAAGACATCCACTGGGACTGTAGTCAGGTGAAGGCTTGACTGGGACTAAAAGCTCTGCTTCCAAACTGGTTTCCTCATATGACTGGCAAGTTCATGCTGGCTGTTGGCAGGAGGGCCTTAGTTCCTTGCCCCATGAATCCTCTCCACGGGGCTGCCTGAGGGTCCTTAACACAGCAGCTGGCTTCCTCCAGAGCACACAATCCAAAAGAAACCAAGGTAGAGATGGCAGTGTTTCTTATGCCCTGTCTTTGGAAGTAATACATCAGCACTACTGCCATATTCTGTTGGTCCCACATAGCAACCTTGATGCATTTTGGGTGGTGACCTCACAAGTACATGAGTACCCAGAGGTGAGGATTACTGGGGGCCCTCTTGGAGGCTGGCTACAATATATTATATTTTTTGAGACAAAAATACCACATTATCAAGAAGATAACTTAGAATTTTCAAAGATCTGCTTACCTTTTCGTGGGCAATTCATTCATTCATTCAACAATTGGTTAAAGGTTTTCTGAGTGTTGGGCTATAGTAGTGAAGCAAAATAACACATAAAATGTAAATTGTGGCTGCGATAAGTACTGTGAAGGAGAGAGAGAGAGAGGTCCGTTACAGAGTGAGAGTGTGTGATATGAGGAATATGGCCTAGTTGGAGGGGTCACCAGAGGTTTTCCTGGGGAAAGGGTAAGCAAGAGTAAGAGTTCACCAAGTAAGAAAGAAGACAAGAACATTCCAGTGGCGGTGATCAGAGATGGTGATATGGTTCATAAGAAAGTTGGTTGCAGAACCACCTTAGAACAAGTGACAAAATAGTTTCAAAAAAGACCTTGAAATACTTTGGTTTATACCACTCCCTCCTTTTTAAATTCCTATTAAGACTTTACGGGGATGGAAGGTGGAGGGTATAGGTCAGTGGTAAAGTGTGTACTTAGCATGCATGAGGTCCTGGATTCAGTCCCCAGTACCCCTGGTAAAAAGTAAATAAATAAACAAACCCGATGACACCCCCCACCAAAATAAAAATTACGAGTTTACCAGTATTTTCAAATGAATCTTTTATCAAAATCTCTGTGAATAACTCTGGAAACTTGAGTAGTCCAGTGTACATAGATAACTGCTCAGTAACAAGACTTTAACTCCCTTTTACTCAGTCACTAGCAGTTCCATTCCTGTCCGAGTTTTTCTGTTTCTTTGAATTCCTTTAGAATAGCCCTTCCCCTAGAAATTTGGTTTACTTGGAGGTCAAGACTTTTCTTCAATAGAGAGGCTGAAATCAAAGCCCAGCTTTCTTTGTCCACATCCAAAAATGAATTTATTTGAATTCCAGATCTCCTTTCTGTGTTAGACTGTCCCTGTCTCCAGCTAGTAAGTTTCCAAGGTCATTCTTAAATCCCCATATGCAATTAGAGTGTTGGAAAAAAATCCTTCTAAGACTATGGATTGCATTTGTTACCTGAAGTAATATGATGACCCCTGAATACCTGTGACATTGTTAAATGTAGTAATTTGGGGGGAGATTTCCATGGGAAAGCTTTTATAGTCCTCTGAGTCCTTGATCTAAGGTAGCCCAGATTGCACTTGGTGCCTACGTGTGGCTGGGCAGGTGGTCCTGTGCAAATGTTGCTACCTACAGGTGAAGGCTCATCCTCTTTAGCCTTTGTAATTCCTGTTGCCTTTAGAATCTCTTCCAGTAATAGCAGCTCCATCCATGTGGACACGACCCCAGATCAAAGACTTTAAAGAGAAGATTCGGCAGGATGCGGATTCCGTGATTACAGTGGGCCGAGGAGAAGTGGTCACTGTTCGAGTACCCACCCATGAAGAAGGATCATATCTCTTTTGGGAATTTGCTACAGACAATTATGACATTGGGTTTGGGGTGTATTTTGAATGGACAGACTCTCCAAACACTGCCGTCAGCGTGCATGTCAGTGAGTCCAGCGATGACGAGGAGGAGGAGGAAGGTAGAGCCGTTGGTCCATATTCAGTAGCTGGGTTGTGTGTTGGCAGAGATGGTGCAGTCAGATGTCAGCCAGCCTTATGCTTCCTGATTAACACTTCATGGATGAGAATCAATCTCCTCATTAGTGGGACCTTGGGATGAAAAGGCTGTGAGGGAAGCTAGCCTCCTAAGGGACTGGGGCCTGAACATGAATTTTTTTAAACACCAGGACGGTCTGTTTGACAGTTTATTTTACTGCTTTCTAAATACTATAATACTTCCAGCCTTGTGTGTTGAAAAGCCAAATGTGCAAGGTTGTTTTGAAAAATTTTAAAAGAGCAAGCAAGAAATTCTGCCAACTCTGGAATTTATTTAAATTTATATTTTTGAATCAGCTTCTTTGGTCATTATTCTAAGTTTTTTTTTTTTTATGTAAATACAGAAATTCACCAGAACATCCTACCTAAAAAATTTCAGTTGTTCTTCTGTTTTGCTAGAGTGAATCTTTTATTTTCTAAGTAGACAAAATCGAGTGTTTCCAAGGACAGTCTAAACTGTCTTGGTCTGGGAAGTAGGTTATAAAAGATATTGCTTATTAATTGAGAATATGGTCTCCTTAATTTTGTTATCCAGAAAAGTCAGAATGCAGGGCTTTTGTACACACCTAGTAAACACTTAAATATTTGTTGACTTGATTGAGAGTAATGTGGAAGAAGTGCCTTGGCTGGGCGAATGGGAAAGCACTTTCAATTCTTGGCCCTAACTAACCTTTCAGGTGACTTGTAAACAAACTACTTATTCTTGAAGAGAGTTGATAGTCACAGAGATTACACTGGGATAAATTTAAAGAGATAGTTGCTGGAGGTGCGTGGAGGGAGGCTAAAAATTCAGTCAGCTTTTGATATACAAGTTCAGTTACATCACCACACCATGCCACTCTCTAGGCCTTCTGGGGTCGTGTATGACAACACACACGTGGGCCAGTGTCATTTAGGAGCTTCTTTGTCTTTCATGGCATTTTGTTTTTAGCAGTCTTTATTTCTGAGTACCACTAGCAAGGTAAAGCATTGCCCGTAAATACTACTGACTGAATCAGAAAGGAAAATCTAACAGTGAGAAAAAAGAAGAAGAGGTGAGAGAGAGACCTCAGCAGATCGCAGGGAAGGTGCCACTGCCATTGTCTCAGGTGCTCCTTGCAACATCAGGACCAGGGACTTACCCTTTACTGGCCTTTCTGATGCACGCAGGGACTCATTAAAATCAGATGGTTTGCAGATGTCTGGGAAGGGAGATTTTTATTGTGTGTGCAAATTATTGTACTTATAAAGAACTTTGTGAGTAATAGGAGAATTTTGTTAAGAAGTGAGTTGAGATAATATATTTCTCCTGGTTTGCAAGGTAGATAGCTTCTACAAGGAGGTTACTTCCTATTCTGAGCCCTTAGCTGATTATCGTTTTTGGGTTATCGCTGTTGGGAAGAGCATTGGTGAAAATGGCTGAGGCCCAGTGCCTGTCTAGAGGTGAGAGAGAACCTTGACATCCTTGACCTTTGCTCTAATGTGTGATATCCCTCAAATGGAAAATGCCTTTACCTATCCTTGTGCTGTTTCTCATCATAAAATGATTTGGAACTAAAACCTAACCCATTAAAATCTCTACATTAATAGTAACAACAGTGAGGATTTATTGCTCTTGAGAATTGTTTCCTAAGAGTGAGCACAACTTTTTCCTTTTTGAAGATTTAACTCACAAACAGCATTTAGCCATATGCCTCCTTGTGGAGGCTACTGTGCCACTGTGTCTTGTCCACCTTGTGTATTCTATTTTCTGAGGGATCCTTTGGTTTAAGATGGAAGAGAAGTCCAGTTTTCTTGTTTGTTGCTTTGGTTTTTCTCCATTCAGTCTTTTTTTTTTCCTTTTCATAGTCTTTTTCATTATAGGTTATAAGATTCTGAATATAGTTCCCTGTGCTGTACAGTAAAAATTTGTTGTTTATTTATTTTATATATAGTAGTTAGTATCTGCAAATCTCAAACTCCCAGTTTATCCCTTGCCCCTTCCCCTTTCCCTCCTGGTAATCATAAGGTTTTTTTCTATGTCTGTGAGTCTGTTTCTGTAAATAAGTTCATTTGTGTCTTTTTTTTTTTTTTTTTTTAAGATTTCACATGTAAATGATATTATGTGGTATTTTTCTCTCTTTCTGGCTTACTTCACTTAAAATGACAATCTCCAGGTCCATCCATGTTGCAAATGGCATTGTTTTATTATTTTTATGGCTGAGTAGTATTCCGTTGTATAAATATACCACAACTTCTTTATCCAGTCATCTGTTGTTCTTGGCATTTAGGTTGTTTCAGTGTCTTGGCTATTGTAAAGAGACTATGAACATTGGGGTGCATGTATCTTTTTGAATTAGAGTTCCCTCTGGATATATGCCCAGGTCTCCATTCAGTCTTAAAAGATGAAGGAGTTTGTTTTCTCTGAAGACAACATAATGGTAACCCATCCTCCAGCTGTGATTCTCCACTTTATTGTTTCCAGGTCCCACGTCTTTGCTTAAATTGATGAAAGATGTGTTGTTCGTCCATCTCAGTAAAGTAACCTTTAGTTTTACAGATTTTGAACAAAGTTTGGATCTTGAATTAGTGGACCCAAAAATCTGTTTCATCCTTTTGGGCAATAGTGTATATTTTGAATGGCTCTATATTTCTCATTTGCAAATGAAGGACATTTAATTTTAAGTAGTATTGCTATGATAAAGCAAATCTGATTTGGGCCTGTTTGTGTCATCTACTTTTTTTAAAATAAGCTTTGTATTTTAGAATAACTTCAGAGTTACACAAAAGTTGCAAAGATAATACAAAGAGTATCTACATACCCCACACCCAGTTTCCCCCATTGTTAACATCTTACATTGTACTGTGGGATGTTCATCATAACTAATAAACCAATATTGATACATTTTTATTAACTAAAGTCCATATTTATTCAAATTTCCTTAATTTTTTCTTAATTTTCCAGGATCCCATCCAGGATGCCACATTGTAGTTATCACATCTCCTTAAACTCCTTTAGATCCTGAAAGTTTCTTAGACCTTCCTTGTTTAAATTCCTTGTAGTGGCCACTGACAATCATCACATAGTTTATTCTGCCATGTTATAAACCTGAAGGTCTTTTAAAATCTATGCTGAATATTCCCTTAACCTATTTTGAGGCTATTTATATGTAATATGCTAAACTGAAACTTTTAAGCTAGTTCATAATTTTCTCATTCCTATAGTTTTCTCCAGGTATTCTTTTCCTAACCTCATATCATTATAGTTCAGAAAACTATTAACTGGGGCAAACCTAGAAACAGCTCATTTTTTTACCACTCAGATCATCCCTGGGTTACATAGGCCTAGCGAAAATAATTTAATCTTCAGAGGGTCTCTGAATATCTACCTACCTCTACCTTTCTCATTATAATCTTTATATTTAAGATAAATAGAAAATAATAGTCCTTAGAAGCTCCTTCCCCCCTTCCTGAAACAAGAGGGGACTTTGATATTGTTGAGTAGGAGGATCAGAGCAACATTTTCCTTGGTCCTACTCAGATGAGTGAGATTCCTCCAGTTGGGAGAAATTAGGACTTGAATCGATGTGGAAGGGAAAAAGTGGGGCTCAGAAACAGGATCAATGGTTATAGTACAGAGAGGGAGAGAGGATGCTGACTGCTCCACCACTGGACTCCCAGACCCCAGACAGTGCTTGGCATATAGCAGCTGCTCAGATATATGAAAGATCAGTACATTTTCATATGCACATAAGTAGTAGACTGGATTGAGAGAATCCCTAACAAGCAATTTCTTGAAAGGATGGAGTTTAAAATGCTTGATGCAAATGGGGTTTTCCTGGATCTGTTCACACTGACTTGTCTCTGTTCTTTCTGACAGAAAATATCAGTTCTGAAGAGAAAGCCAAAAAGAATGCCAACAAGCCTCTGCTGGATGAGATTGTGCCTGTGTATCGCCGGGACTGTCATGAAGAGGTGTACGCCGGCAGCCACCAATATCCAGGGAGAGGAGTCTATCTCCTCAAGTTTGACAACTCTTACTCTTTGTGGAGGTCAAAATCGGTCTACTACAGAGTCTATTACACTAGATAAAGATGTTACAGAGTCTGGAGTCTAGGGTTGGGCAGACGGTGGCATTTAATCTGGAAATTTCTTTTGACTTTTGTGGAGCGTTGCAGTCAGTGTTTACCCTATTGATTTTGGTCTGATGGTTTGTGAACTCTTGCTGGGAATCAGGATTTCCTTGAAACTCTTTAGCATTAGTAGTTTGGGGTTAAAGGGATTCCTCAGACTCATCCAGCCCTTCGGTGCTGACCAGTAGAGTCACTAGTGGATGCCGAAGTTACATGAGCTATGTGTTAAATCTTTAAAGTCTCTAAAATAAAACATCCCAACGTTGACCCCACTCGGCTGATGGTTAGTCCATTGCTGCCTGCTCTGTGTGTTTTTTGAGAGCCCATAGTAACAGTGCCCTCTGATTTGAAGTCCTGTGTTAACAGTCTACATGAGGTGCATCTGACTTTGAAGATCACCATCTTTAAAACTTAAGACCTCACAGATTATAATAGAAAAAGAAATTGCCTTGGTTTGATCTTGTTCGGAATGACCTAGATTGTTTTTGCTTTGTATACAGCTGTTTAGTTCAGAGTTCTATTACAGATAATTATTTTCTGAATAATCTTAATATAGAATGTCAAACCTGATTGATAATTGAAGTATCAAGATACATAGAACATTTCAAACATCCATCTTAGCAGGCCACCACAAACTTGGTCCTTTTCATCTGGTATTCATACTACCAGTAGCAAAGCAAAATTAATTCATTTTTATCTTAATTTGGCTTTATAGAGCATCTCAAATTGAAACTATTTTCTATACATGCATATAGTTAGGGATCTTGTAAACTCAAATTGGCACCTACTGAATTAAAATATATAAAGCCATTAAAATATAATTTAGTGTAGGGGGAGTAACATTGCACTAATATGGAAATCACTGCCAGAGATAGTCCATTTTCTTTTAATTTGATACTACTTAGGCACAAACCCTACATGATTCCAGTTTGAAATTACTTACCTAGAGAGAATTGGAAACGCATATGCCCGTGCTTAAATTTTTTATAGCTTTAATCTGTATTGTCTTCACTGATGGAAAGAGGTACATCTTACTGAAAACAAATATAGATTAATTGCCTCAAACTTAAGTGATTGACCAGTCTAGAAAATCTTGTTTTTAGAAGGGAGGGTGGTTATGGGTAGAAAAGGACAAAGGTGGCAATATACACATAATGTTATTATATGTTGTTCTTGAAATACTTAGATTTTTTTAAATTTCAAATCATAAATCACTTCTTGTAGGAGGGTTTCCACTGATTAGCTGCAGAATATACAATTCACTACATAAGAGGCTGTTTGTTTTTTGTGTGCTGCATTTCTTTCTGGTTTTTTAATACCTGGTTTTGTACATATCTAACTCTGTTCTCTTTTGGTTCTTCAGAAACTGGATTATTTTCTCCTAAGCAGTGCGTAATTTGTGTTTTTTAGTTTTGATTCGGTAGTTCCAGCTTGTAGATGTCCATACTGTTACATCCAGAAGATTTGTCAAGTCCATCAGCTCTTGTGTACATATGGTATAGAAACCATGGGGTTAGGCACTTCCTGGCTTTTTTTTTTTAATGAGAAAATACTGTATTTAAAATGTAAAATAAACTTTTAAAAAGCAGGCACTAATATATATTTCTTCCAGCCTTTGATTACAGATTTGTCCTTGCACATGTTAAGATGAATTATCCTCTAAACATATTGTTCTTGGGAGCAGTGTATGTTACTTTACATAGCAGCAATTCCTGTCACATATTCATGTCAGAACATTTTTGGTTTTAAATTTTTTATTGCCTTTGGCTGTTGATTAGTATATTACAAGTGCGATTTCAAAAAGATCTTGAAAATAATATATTTAATCAATTAAAATGTTTATCTGTAACTTGTTGATGTTTCATTAATATAGTTACTCTTTGAAGCATTTCATCGTTTGGGTAGGACAAGAAGAAATGTTTTAAGTGATCTTTTCTGTTTTAAAAAGTTAAACACTATTTCTAGCTGATTATTTAGTTTTTGCTGTGAATTACCCTAGTTTGTTAAAATAGGTTAACAGTTTTTCAGACTTCTTGATAAAAGGGAAAGCACTGACTTTTCTTATTGAAGGTGACTTATTATAAAAATTATTTCCCCTACAAAACCATGTATGTAGCACATTCCTTGAAGGCCTGCTTTAAAATATCTGCTAGGTATGGCACTTACGAAGCAGGAGTGAGAGGCATGCCCTAGTCAGTGTGATGTGGAATGCTACCCACTAGTCTAAAAATGACCCCATTGAAATGCAGGCTGACTTGGGCATTAATTTTTTTTTTTCCTTTGGAAATTTGGAGAGGTTAAATGAGGTTACCCCTTCCTCCCTCCCTCCCTCCCTCCCTCCCTTCCTTCCTTCCTTTTTCTTTCTTTCTTTCTCCCTCTCTCTCTTTCTTTCTTTCTTTCTCTCTCTCTTTCTCTCTCCCTCTCCCTCTCTCTTTCTCTTTCTTTCTTTCTTTCTATTTTTTCCCCTGTGTTATTTGTTGTTACCATGAAGGTAGACCGGAGAACAGTTAAGGAGAGGTATGAGCACATCTTAGAAACCATGCTGCCAAGTCTTGACCATTTGTCTTGTGGAAGAGAAGAAATAATTAGTTTAAAATAATAAATGAATGCTAATAGTTCTATAGGGCTTGGAGTGCAAAAGTCCACAACCAAAAGTGATCTTTGTGTCTGTCCCCAGCTTTTTCTAAGTTCAGCTCTTCTGTTAGCAACCTAAACATGTATGCACGTATACTTGGGGTAGAGCAAATCTTAATTTCATTTCCATTCACTGACTCTCCAAAAGGTGTATGAGTCAGTATTGGACTTTTATTCCATACATTTGCCTAGGATTCTTCAACTTCTTTCTTGAAAGATTTTTAAGACCAAGTTGATTAGTGTCCTTTCAGCACCTTTATTTTGAATGTATTACATTATTTTTTCAGGTGTGTATTATTTTGCTTCAATATCATTGCTTTAATCTTATTAAAGATGGAAGCACAAGCTGTCTATTCATTGATATGCCGCTTGTAAGTTGTAATTTGATTAGGGTACTTAATTTAAGTGGCTGACTTTTCCAGAACTGACATTGGAATTTGGACTCAGGCAGTCAAATATGGGGTAAAAATATAAGTTGAGCAGTTAATTCAACCTGTAACAAAAGTGTGATTGCTCAGTTCAACCCTATGATGAACCAGTGACTTGCAAGTCTGTTTCTGAAAAGGGCAAGTGCAAGTTGATTACAAATGCCAATTTTTTTGGACCTTTCTTTAATGGCATATCTGTACAATTGTAACAGTTTTCACCCTTTTCCAAGATCATTACTTTAAATATATCCAGTTTGAAAAGATAACATAACTACCTTTTTTTAGCATGTAAAAATATAGGAATGTAAACATGTTTTTAAAAAGGTCTATATTTTGCAACTTTTGGAGAACTTTTCCTGTTAGTAATTATGGGTCTACTGTGTTCTTTCAGTCTGCTGTGTGTTCTGTAGAGTGGCTCTTTGGCCATTTTTCTGTTAGTGAACATTTTAGGTTACTTCTGATTTTTTTTATTATAAATGATATTACAGTGAACACTCTTTTATATGTTTCTGCAAATGTGCATGAGTAAATACCAAGTAGTAGAATTGCTGGATCTTAAATTCTGTGCATTGCTTATTTTAATAGGCTCTACCAAATTGTCCTCCAGAGTGGCTGAACTAATTTCTTGTCTCATACACTGTGGTGGGTAGTGTATGAGAATACTTTTTCTCTTTTTCAACACTTGATATCAGACTTAGGGTGAAAAATGAAATTCCATTTTGTGTGTTTCCCTGATAACTGGTAAGATTAAGCATCTATTTTTATTGGTTATTTGTATTTCCCCCCTATAAATAGCCTGTTCATGTCCTTTACCCATTTTTTAGCTGGGTAATTTTATATTGACTTATTAGCATTTAAAAATATAGTTTGTACACTAGTCATACATTATATATGTGTGTGTTTTGTCCCAGTTTATTGCTAATCTGTTAATTTTGTTTATGGGTATTTTTGTGTGTGTATGTGTCTGTTTGGTCATAGATGTTAAAACTATGTTGTCAGTTTTCAGTTTTTTCCTTTATGTCTTTTGCTTATTTCCATATATATATATATATATATATATATGAGTTTGTTTTTGAACTCTGTTCCATTTATCTGTTTAACCATTTATGTGCTAATACTATACTTTAAATTACTATAGTTTTGAAATATATTTTGATACAAGGCAAATCTCTGTTCTTTTGATACTTTTTCTTGGCTTTTTTTTTTTTTACCTTCTATATGAATTTCATCATTAGCTTGTTGTATTTCATGAAAAAACCTTTTATGATTTACATTGGAATATTACACTGAATTTCTAGATTAATTGGTGGAGATTCAGCCACTGATTCCACTGACTTTCAATGTGAGCTTAGGCTGCCTTTCTGAAAGAGTCTTTGTTCTTAAATGTTAACTTCAGTGGAAAAAATGAAAGTTCCAACCCTTAAGTGGTCTTTCCTGCCATTGTTAATTAGAATGCTGGCTAATCTGGGGCAACAAAAATAAAGTGGTTCAAATAAGATAGTCTGTTCTCCCATATAAGCCAAAGGAGGCAGTGGGGCAGGCAGGTGGGCACCAGTACTTGATGAAGAGATTGGGAGCCCCAGATTTCTGTAATGTTAATCTGTTCCACCATCCTGAGGGATGGTATTATTTTTGTATGCATGGTTAGACTCAGTTTTGCTGGGATCACATTCCAGGTTTACCTAGGGTTGAGGAAAGGGATTCATGCCGTTTTAAGGGGAAAACCCTTATTTGTCTGTGTTCATTTTCCATTAGCAAGTACATAGTTACATGCCCTTGACTAGCTGCAGGGTCTCTAGCTGGGCGGTCATGTGCCCAGCCAAAACTCATAGAGGGGTGAGTGTGACTATTAGGAAGAGGAAATGGATTCTAATGGATAGCAGACTTGGATTTATCAGGTGAGTATAGAAATATGTAACTTTCAGTGATTTTTTTTCCATTATAAAGGCCATGCCCATTTATTATAGCAGATACAGACAGTATACATAGATGAAAAGAATAAAACTAAAATTATAAACCTACCACTCAGAGATAATAGTATAATTCTAGTGTACAGAAAAGTATAGAGTAGAATATGAGTACTCATGAACTCATCACCTGCTTTGGTCACATTTGCTGTTTTGCTTTATTTGCTTCAGATCTTCTCTTAAGAAATATTAATGAAAGTTTGGGCCCTTTGTACGTTTCACTGATTACCATTCCTCTTTCTTCCTCCCAAAGATAATCATTATCCTGATTTTGATGTTTATCATTCCATATGGCTTTTATAATTTTGTATGTTTGTAGAAAAGGGAGATAGTTTGGGTTTTGTGGAATGCTTTTGAATTTTATATAAATGATAATCATTTGACAGTTTTTTCTGCATTGTTTGTAGTAATTAGCTTCATATAACTTTACTCTTTTCCATCATGTGGATACTATAACACCATGTAGTCATTCTTCAGCTGTGAGTCATTTAGGGGTTTTCTCAGGTTTCCACTATTAAAAACATTCTTGTACGTGTCTACTTATGCTCATGTGCAAGAGTTTCTCTAGTGTATATATCAAGAAATAGAATTGTTGAGTTATAAGCTACATGGATCTTCAACTATTCTAGGTAATACAAAGTTACTCTTCAAATGATTGTGCTGATTTAAATTCCCAAATGCAATATACAAGAGTGCCTGTGTTCCACATCTTTATGGACAATTGTCAGATTTTATAATTTTACCTTAATGACCAGTGAGGATAAGCATCTTTTCATGTTACTGGCCTTTTGTGAAATACGTGTTTATATCCTTTATCCATTCTCTTGGGCTTTTTCTTGATTTGTAAGAGTATTTAAATATTCTGGATCCTACAATTTATTTTTGGTCTTATGCATCACAAATAACTGGTAACACACTTCAAATTGTCTTTTTACTTTATAATGTCTTTTACTACTTAGAAGTTTTTGCTTTTAATTTAAATGTATTAAGCTTTCATGATAAGTGCTTTACATTCTACCTGTGTACCACAGTTTATCTGGACATTTGTTGATGGACATTTGGGTGGTTTCCACTTTTGGCTGTTGTGAATAGTGTTGTTACAAACATTTGTGAACAACTATTTGGGTATATATCTAGGAGTAGAACTACCACGTCATGATAATTCTGTTTAATTTCTTGAGGAACTGCTAAATTGTTTTCTGCAGCGGCTGCACCATTTTACATTCCCACCAGCAACATATGAGAGTTCCTGTTTCTCCATACCCCCTCCAACACTTGTTGTTTTCTGTGTTTGGTTTTTTTATGGCTCCATTGTAGTGGATTTGAAGTGGTATCTCAGTGGTTTTGATTTGCATTCCCTTAAGGACCAGTGTTGTTGGTTATCTCTTCATTTGCTTATTGGCCATTTTTATATCTTCATTGGAGAGATGTCTGTTCAAGTCCATTACCCATCTTTAAATTGTGTTGTTTGCCTTTTCTCTTCTTTTTTTTTTTTTTTAATGGGGGTGGGAGTAATTGAGTTTATTTATTTATATTTGGAGGTGGTACTGGGGACTGAACCCAGGACCTTGTGCATGCTAGGCATGCACTCTACCACTGAGCTATACCCTCCCCCCCCACCCCCGATTTTACCTCTTTTTATTATTTCTTTCCTTTTACTTGTTTAGGTTTAATTTGGTCCCACCTCTCTACCCTCCCCCCCCCTCCAGTTTCATAAGGTAGCTTAGGTAGTTAATTAGAGATCTTTGTCTAATCCAATTATTTGAAGCTGAATTTTCCTCTCAATGCTGCCTTATCTACATTCCATAAATTTGGTATATGGGTTTTTTTTTTTTTTTGCATTTAGTTAAAAATATTTTCTAATTTCCTGTATGATTTCTTCTTTGATACATACGTAAGTTCTGTGGAAGTACACTGCTTCATTGCCAAATATTTGGGAATTTCCCAGTTGTTTTCTGTTGTTGATTTCTAATTTAATTCCATGTGGCTAAAGAACATATTTTATATGATTTCAGTCCTTTTTATCTGATTGAGACTTGTTTTAGGTCCCAGAATAGTCTCTCTTGGTGAATGTTCCGTGTTCACTTAAATAGAATGTGTAGTCTTTTGTTTGGGTGGAATGTTTTCTACATGTCAAGCAGGTCAGGTTGGCTGATAATGGTGGTAAGGTCTTCTCTATCCTCACTGACTATACTTGTTCTATCAATTACCAACAAAAGAGTGTTGAAGTCTTCAACTAAATTCTATTTTGTGGCCCTTTTTTGGTCAATTTTTGAATTACATATTTTGAAGCTCTGTTATTGGGTTTCTGCCCATTTATGATTGTTATGTTTTGATGGATTGACCCCTTTTTTTATTATGTAATGTATCTTTTTAATCCTAAGTTATATTCCTTGTCCCAAAGTCTGTTTCCTCTGGTATTAATATTGCTACTTAAGCTTTCTTTTGATTAAAGTTTACAGGGTATATCATATTCTATGTTTTTACTTTTAACCTATCCATGTCTTTATGGGTTCCTTGTTGATAGCATATAGTTGTATTTTTAAAAAATTCCAATCTAATGATCGTTTGCTTTTCATTGGAGTGTTTAGACAATTTACAGTTAATGTAATTGTTAGTAGAGATGTATTGAAATCTCTAATCTTGCTATTTTCTCTTTGTCTCATCTGTTCTTTGGATTATTTTCCCCCTCTTTTACTGCCTTCTTTTGGAATTCTATTACTGTTTTGTTTTTAGCTTGTTTAGTGTTTGTGCTAGGGTTCATAACATACATCTTTAATGTGTCACAGTCTGCCTTCAAATACATCATACCAGTTCAAGTACAGTGTAAAAACATTATGGCGGTATACTTCATTTCCTCCCTAGTGTCGACAGGATAGATTTTTGCCTGGGCTGGGGAGGAGAGAAGGGTTTTCATGTCTGTTCCCCCAGAGCAGCCGATCCCTCCTGGGTGCCTGTGCTGCCAAGGGCGGCTCTCTCTAGCCTCCTGCTCTGTACCACTGGAGACCCAGCCTAGAAAAGAGCTTGCAAGTGAGTATGAGTTCTCCTTTTCTGGTCCTCTCTGCTGTCAAAATTGACACACTAGCCCGCACTCAGCTTTTAAAAACTTGTTAAAGTTTTAGTTCATTTCTTCTTCTTATCTCCAGTGACACCCATCGTTTTCTTCCATGCTCAGCATAGTATGCATGCTCAGTGCATCCCTCCTTTGTTTGGATGGGTTTATTACACTTTGGAATTCTGTTATTTGGTTGCTTTGTCATAGCTCTGAAATGGGCCCAAGGAAAGTTATAATTTTGAATATTATCCACTTTTTTCCTTCACTGTTTATTTCTATATCTTAAGCAGAGTGAACCTGGAAGATATATTTTAAAAATAGCTTTTTCATGGTTTGTTGCTAATTGTTTTGCATATTGATCTTCTATCCAGGAGTCTTTTAGAATAAGTTATTTCATCCTGAAAAGATTTCACCTTTTTTCTCTCCAGCCTTAAAACAAGACATTTTGATACTGACATTGAGACACGGCAATTGTATCTGGTGATAAATTGATTTTTTAATTTATGTTTGTTGTAGTAAAATATATAGAACATAACATTTACCATATTAAACATTTTAAGTGTACATTTCAGTGGCATTAAGTATATCCATGTGTTATGCAACCATCACCAGGATCCGTCTCTAGAAATTTTGCATCATCCCAAGCTGAAAGACAGTCCCCATTAAACAATAAGTCCCCATTCCCCTCTGCCCCAGCCCCTGGTAATCACTCTTCTACTTTCCATCTCTATGAATTTGACTCCTCTGTGTACTTCATATAAGAGGAGTCATGTAATATTTGTTCATTTTGTTTCCGGTTTATTTCAGTTGGCATAATATCTTCATGGTTCAGCCATGTTGTAGCATAAGTCAGAATTTCATTCCTTTTTAAAGCTGAGTATTATTCCATTGTATGTACGTGTATACCACATTTTGTTTATTCATTCATCCATTGATGAACATTTGGGTTTCCACATCTTGGCCACTGTGAACAATGCTATGAATACGGATGTGCAAATATTTCTTTGAGACCCCACTTTAAAATCTTTTGGATATATACCCAGGAGAGGAATAGCTGGATCATAAGGTAGTTCTATTTTTAACTTTTTGAGGATTATCCATTCTGTTTTCTACAGTGGCACCATTTTATATTCTCATTAGCAAGGCACACAAGTTCCAGTTTCTCTCTAACACTTGTTTTGTGTATCATCCTAACTGGTGTGAAGTGGTATCTGACTGTGGTTCGATTCATAGCTTCCTAATGATTAGTGATGCTGAACATCTTTTCATATGCTTACTAGCCATCTGTACGTCTTCTTCGAAGAAATGTCTATTCCTTTGCCTATTTTTTAATGTTGAGTTGTAGAAGTTCTTTATATATTCTGGGTATCAATCCCTTAACAGATAAATGATTTGCAAATATTTTCTCCCATTCTGTGGGTTGGACAGATTGATTTTTTGAAGGTTTTGATTTTTTACCTGCATCATAAGCAGGATTGCTGAACCTTTTAAACAGTTAAGTGCAGAGGGGATGGAGAGCAAATTACACTCTCCACATCCATCCACTGGGCTTTGGGATTGTATTGAGAACTAACTTCAGAGTCCAAGGTCTGGGGAGGACAGAGATTTGTCACAGCCAGTTGGTGATTATACTTTGAGCTGTGTGTTCAGTCAGCCTTTTCTCTGTGGTCTCAAAGACCTTTATTTGACTACTCTTCTGGGCTTCTGTCTGCCTTTTTTTTTTGTTGTTCTTTTTGTTCTTTTCTCAGCACTGTATAAGGAGACTTGAGACGTTTCTGCCTGTATTGTCCCCCACAGTGATTATCAGGGACTCCTTGGAGTTCAGCCTTTTCTAAGTAAGGCTGCCAGCAATAGCCTGAAGCCCCAATTCATTGTTTCTGGGGACTGGTAGCTTTGCTGTGAGCTGGCTGTGAGAGGGGTACAGAATCTTTCCTGGAACACATTCATCTAGCTCTTTAATATAATTAAATCCCTTAAAGGATTAAAAATCCTATGGCAAACACACTTTATGTCCCATTTATCAGTATCCTCTGAACACTATTTCTGCCTAAGGGATTGTATACCTCTGTAGCATCTTGGGAAAGCCTTTATACAATAAAGGATTGAGTAGCATACAGACAGACAGGCAATCTGTGGAGATCACAGAAAGTTAAAGTGAAGGTTTTTATTTATTCTGGCCCAAAAAGGGGTACCACAATACTCTGGCTTCATGGACTATTTGCTAGTATCTGAACAGGCCGCCTTCCTCTTTTCTCAGTTCCCCTGTTTTCCCAAGACAGCCCCAGCCACCTGGCAACTATGACACTGACAGGACACTCAGCTCTTCTGGGCTGACTTGCATTTCTCACCTATGAAATGGGAGGTTTGGACCAGATGAACTGATCTCTGAGATGTTTTGTGACAGAATTTCTTCCCTCCTGGGCAGTTCTTTCATGCTCAGAGCAGACATAGTTCCTTCTGATATCCCTAGCATGAAGATCTTCATCCTAGCCAGAAAGAGCCTCAAATTCTGGGGACAAATTTAAAGGAAGAATGAGTGGCAAATCAAGCTCCAAACTTACATCAGTTCCCAGAGAGGGCTGGTCACGCTCCTGGACAGACGTCCGCTGCCTGGCAGCACGGTTGTGGTCAGGTCTACCAGGCTGAGCCCCTGAGGCTGTGCCAAGGAGTCTGCAGCTGTCCAGTTCCACTGCCTTTGAACAGTAAGTTAAGGAGGCACAGTGGGGGGTGGGGGGGGGAGGAAACACCATTTAAAAGTATACAATCATTTGCAACAGAACCAAAACAGATTTAGAGCTCCCAGTCATCTTACATGGAAACTTTTTTTTTTAAATAGCCTGGTTTTCTCCAGTCATTTTGCAAGGCCTTGCTAGGTAAGCTTCAGTGGGACTGTACTAAATTATTTCACCCAGAAATGTAGGCCTATGGCCCCCTTTTTACTTGTTTACTGGTCTTTTCGTTGGGTTTTATGGAAGAATTTTCTCCTCCCCATATGCTTTACTGTTAAACCAGCTCTCTGTGGAGCCACATGGCTAACAAAGTAGGGACAAAGCTGCTGCCTCCAGAAAATGAGGATTTGTAGGAAGAGGGGAGAAATCAAAACCCACAAACCTGTGCCTGCACTTAGGCTGACGAGTGCTCCTGGAGAGAGTCTCCTGCTCCCTCTGGACCATCTTGATCTGGGTCACGTGGCCTCAGAGCCACTGGACCTACTTCTGTAGCCTTGCACGACCCCCACTGCCCTGCAGCAGCCATGACAGGCCCACCGCCCCTCCAGCCCAGCTCAAGCAAGTGAGCTCGCCTCCTGCCAGCAAATGACAAGGCCCTGGTCTCCACTCTGCCTCCACCCCATCTAGCGGCCTTGCTTCCCGCTGGTCCCATTCCATCCCCCATTCCCCTGGGTCCTCCCGGCATCACTCAGTTTCTCTTCCCAGCCTGGCCACCCTTTCTCTTCCCATGTAAGCATGCTCAAGTTTCATCTTAAAAGGAAAAAGGCTCATGTCCCCTGAGCCTGGCCCCCATTAGCTCTTGCCCAGTCACCTTTCCATCATATGCACAAGCTCCTCAGGAGGAAGTCCTAGGCTCCTTGCCTCTACTGGCTCCTGCCCCCACCAGAGGTTACCAGCAATCTCTCTGTGGTTAACCCTTGACACCTTTACATCCTGGGATGCTTTGCAATATTTGACCCCGTTTACTACTTCCTTCTGGAAATTCTTTGCTCCACTGGCCTCCATCGTCCTCTCCCAACTTACGAGACTCTGGGCCCTCTTTCCACCCTCTCTCTTAGCCTCCACTTCTTCCCATCTGTCTTCTAAAGGCCAGTGTTCCCAGGATCCTGGCTGCAGTCCTCTCCCCCCGCACCAGGGGAGGCACCCACATACAGGTTTACAGGCTTCCTCTTTTGTAATCCAGGAAACGAGCTCCTCCTGCAGGCTTTCTTAGCAGGTTTAACGAAGATCCGTGTGTTAAATGTGTTTGGCCATCAGTAAGTAGTAAACTGCTAGCAGTTTAGAGAATCAGAGAGAGGGAGGCTCCTGATTTGGTCTTGGGACCCCATGGAGAGGCTGTGGTGGCACAGGGACCCTGGACGCCTATATGTGAGATGTGGACTCATGGCTTCGGTCTCAGCTCACCCTGTTCTCAACGGACTCACCAAAGAAGTTAGTCTTTGCTGCTTAGCTCTGGATGGCTTATTTCCCCTCCTCTAGCTCCCGCTAGTTCCTGTCTTCACCACCAGCCCGACTCCGAAGTGTGGGAGTGGGAGGTTTCCTAAAAGGAGCATCACTTCCGCGGAGCAGGACGTGGAGCCGACATGGGCACTGGGAGAGGAGAGAGGTACAGGAGGGCCAGCTGGGAGGCTGTGCGGGAGACTCAGTCCTCCTCCACCTGACCCTTGTCACTAGGTGCTGTCTTCAGGTCGAGGGATGTCACCAGCCCAAATGCCAGGGCTCGGAGGCAGTTTGGACCAGGGGCCCTACAGATTCAGTAACAGTTCAGTGAACAGATGCTCCTTGTGCACCTACTCTCCTGGCATCAGAGGCTGGGGATACTAGGGCATTGAGCCCAGCAGGGGCCCTGCTGTCAGACAGCTGACGTCCTGCTGGCCAGAGACAGACCAAGGGAAACGAAATGAAATAACATCAGATGATGAAAGAGCGATGAAGGAAGCACAAGAAGGTGGTGGGATACTGAGGCTAATCTAGCTTGGGAGGGCAAGAAGACTTTGCTGAGGAGATATTTTGTCTCCTCTCTTCTGGGATGGGGGGGAGAGGGAAGCCTGGGATTTTGTTTAAAAGAGTGTCTGGGGAACAGCCTGCTAGTCACGTGACCCATTCTGTCCCCTGGTTACTACTGATAACTGAAAAAGCCATGCGGGCCTGGAGGCAACTGATGCCTTAAAATCCCTGTGTAGTGTTCTCGTGGTCCTTCTCAAACAGTGAATGCAAGTAAGGTTTGCCAAGAATTTGGGGTGGCTAACACCCCCCACCCACCCAAATAATTAGCAGTGGTCTCCATTTACAGCCAGGTGGACCGAAGCAGCAAGAAATTTGCCTGCCTGAAGTGCAGATCATGACAACTGAGAGGAACCCAGAAGTTCTCCCTTGGAGAATTAGAATTCAGACGGGAACTTCAAGCAGGAGTGGAGACAGCACCCCTTCCCCACCTGACCTTTTCACCAACATAGAGGAAAAGATGAATTTTCAGAACACATGAGTGAAAATATTCTTAACATGAATGTTCAGCACTGTAAGGCTTATTAGTGTTGAATAGAGTATATTTTCTGCTTTAAAGATGGTTTCATGGTCCTACTGTTCATCAACAAGATTCCAAAGCACTTCAGTTCTATTCTGTAGGAAAAGGGGGAACGTTCTTTACTCAGCCTCCTTTCCTCTCCTTGAAGAGAGGAGACGAGTACCCCCTCAGAGAAGCCTTCTTGCCCTCCTACTGACCTATCATTAACTTAATGCGAAGTTAGCCCTGTCCAGACAGAGGAGGGTTAAACCAAGGTGTGGCAGGGTCTGGTTTATATTTTGGAAAGATTTCTCGGGTTGCTGTGCCCAGAGTAGGGAAGCAAGGACAGAGGCAGGGAAACCAGTCTGGAGGCAGTGGTCCAGGTGAGGCCATGGTGGCTTTGAACTGTGGTGGCGCGGTGAAGATGGGACTATTGAATTCGGGATAAATTTCAGAGGTAGACCTGGCAGGTGACACGTGTTCTGAGTGGCAGTTGGCAGAGGATGGCCGGGCCATGATTCATATGGAGGGCTACCCCACTTAATGTGCTGGGCCCCTGAGCGGTGTTAGCAAGTCCTATGGGATTCACAACTGGAGACCACAGTGTTCACCCTTTCATCTGAGTAGGTTTGGGGTCTTAGTCACACGAGAAGAGAAGGGTAAGGTTAATCTCCTGCTGATATTCGGGGAAGACATGATGAAACATAATGGCGCTGCTACTTATGCTCAGTGGTAAAGGGAGATGCCCTAGTCACAGGATGCTATCCAGGTACCTACTGGATTCCACTGGGGATGTGTCTGGAACTTTCCCCAAGTCCACCCTCCTCCTCAATCCCTCATGTCAGAACTGTGTCCTCTTTAGATTCTCCCCTCATCAACCCAGGTCCTGCTGATCCTCCCCAGTACCTCTCACACCAGTGCTCTCCTCCACAGGGACATCACCTGTTCTCCATCTCCCATCTCTGTTCACTTTGCTTCTCTCCAGGAGCTGAGGTTCCCTCTGGGAAGTGGTGCCAAGGAGGCTGGGAACTCCGGGGCTTAGCCTTGTTCCCATAGTGCCCAGCCACCCTGCCTGGAAGATGTGGGTTTCTCCTGGTCTTCTCCATGTCCTGCCTCACTGCTGGACTGCACAGAGGATGAAGCACTGGGACATGCAATAAACTGGGATTTGCAGGTCCTGAACTCAGCCTTTCACTCAGGCCAGTCATTCTGGGCTCCCATCGGCAACAGCAATAGCACCTGGGAGCTAGAAATGCAAATTATCAGACCTCACACTAGACCCACTAAATTGGGAATTCAGAGGGTAGGGCCCAGCATCTGTGTTTTAATAAATCCCCAGGTGCTTCTCTTCTTTAAAAATTTTTTTGTGATTTTCTTTTCCAAATCAAGCACTTTTATTTCTTTATTTTTAAATTTTGTTGTGGAGGAGAGGTAATTAAGTTTACTTACTTTTAATGGAGATATGGGGGATTGAACCTAGGACTTCACGCATGCTAGGCATGAATTCTACCACTGAGCTATACCCTCCCTCTCCAAGTGTTTCTGATGCACAAGGAAGTTTGAGAACTACTGCTTCATCCGTGTGCCTGGGACTCACCCAGTGTTACCACTGAAAAGTCTTGAGTCCTGGAAACTTCAGTCCCCGACAAACCAGATGGTTAGTCACCCCCAGCTTTAGGTCTTGTGTTTCATTTCCTGATGCTGTGAAACAACACCCCTCCCCCCAACCAGAGTGACCTAAAACAGTATTATTTTGTTAACGAATGTGCAATTTGGGCAGGGCCAGCCCATCTCTGCTCCACTCTGTGTTAGCTGGGGCAGCTCAAGGACTGGGGTACAGCGTCAGCAGGTCTGGCTCCTGTGCTGAGACCAGAATAGTGAGGCCCTTGGCATCTCTGGATACATGTGGTCCCTCCAGCTTGGTGGCTTCAGGTGTAGATGGCCTCCCTGGATCCCAGGGGGCATGTCCCAGAGAGAGAATGCAGATGGGAAGTCTCTCCTCAGTGAACAGCACTTCCAAAGCAGTCAGGCTCCCCAGATTCCAGGCGTGACGTCACCATCCTGTGGTGGGAGGTGCGCACCCCTCTCCAGGAAATCCACTCAGCCACACCTTGTCTCCTGCACCAGCACAGAACATTCAGAGAAGGGAACTCTAGCCAGCCTGAATCCATCCCTCCTCCCCTCTTCCTTCCTCCAACCCTACAAAGTCCACTGAGCACCTACAGTGTGCTACGACCTGGGGCTGGAGGCTCACATTTCTCTGCAAATACATTTAATTTTTAACAAGTCAGGCTTGAGCTCCAGTCCTGGGAGCCTGGGACAGCTTCTGATGCTGGAAGAGGAGCACTTGGATACTCTAGGTGGGCTTTGAAAAAGGGACAGTGAGGGGGTGGGAGAGACAGGAGGGAGGAAGGGAGGGAAATTCTGCTGCTGCTGCAGCTGCTGCGGCCGCTTTGAAGCTTTCCTGGATAAATGGGATTTATCCTGCCTGGATGAAGGCTTCAGGGGTTTCAAAGCACTTGCCCTCACATCACCCTATTTGATTCCAAACTGACCATTAGAACAGTGGCCATACCACAAATTTCAATTTTTCCAGTGTCTATTTCCTACCTGACAGTGAACTTCTTCCAGAGACAGGACTATCTTGAGCCATCTGGAACCTTCAGTGCCCAGCAGAGAGAATCCTGGTCTCATTGGGCCCCAGGAGCTGGGTTCCTCTGCAGGTACTGGCAATACGGAGCGCCAGCTGTCTTGCTGTAGTTTCTTCCCGACCCCGGCCACCACAGGCACTTTCTGAACTTGTATGAACCCAGCTTCTCCCCTGGGTTGTCATCTATGTCCCACAGCCTGAGTTTCAGCCCCCATCTTGGCCAGAGCCTTCAGGCAGGGCTCTACCTGTAAAACCATGAGTGCATGGTTGCTCTGCTCCCCACAACCTCCAAGGTGTGTAAGTGAGGCAGCTGGCACCTTGAGAGAACCTTCACCTATCTTCTAGGGTCTAAGGGGTCAGACAACTGGAACTACTCAATTCCCCTGCAGCAACTGGGGCTTCGAAGCCCAGGTCTCATTGTACCGGCTTTGGCGCCATCTAGTGGACATGTCTGGTCCCGCAGCCCTTTCTGTAGCCCAGAAGCAAACCCTTACCTGGTCACATTGGTGCCTTTGGACTTTTGAGTCCCAAATCCACAAATCCGCTGCTCTCCCACCCTGCTTGGCTACAGTGGGGTGCCTGCTGGATGCCAAGTCAACACTCCTTCTCTTGAGATGGGCAGGGACTCACACTGAAACTCTCTCCCCAAACCCCAGCCCTGTACTCAAATGTGTGCACGAAAGTGGGCACAATTAGAGCAGAATGAAACAACCCAAATGTCCATCAGGATGGTGAACACTGATTCTATGGACCATCATGCAGAGGCTAAAAGGAGTGTGCTGGACTGGAAACATCTCCAACAAGCATATCAAAGAACAACACACACAGCATGATTCCAGTTACTAAAAGAGACCAACCCAAACCTGACCTGGGGTTTACACATCAGTTTGAAAATGTATGGGAGGACTGGTCAGGACACAGGCCTTGGCAAAGGGGGAATGGGGAAGGGTGGAGGAGGCCTTTCCCTCTCCACACCCTTACTGTACATCTTTTCCAGTCTTAAGAGGTAAATAAATAAACCAACAAAACCCTCCTGTCGCCAGCACCTGAGTCCCTGCTGCTCTCCCAGGTGGAGCAGCCTGGCCTGCTGACCCAACTCCTCTGCCCCCCCCCCCCCCAGTCTGGGGCCACCAGCCTCCCAGTATCTCTGCTCCCCTCCCATTGGAGTGTCCTCAGCCCTCGGCAGCTTCTTCCTCTTACCCCTGACAGTTGAAACTCAGCTCTGGCTGTGGCTGCTGGCCTCTTCCCATGACATCATTTCCAGCCAGGAGGGCCTTTCAGAAGCTTATGTGGTCCGGCTGCTCCTGTTGAAGACCCTTCACAGCTCTCAGCAGCAAACACTTGGTGGGTTGCCAGTGTCCACACTGCCTTCCCATCTGTAGGTGATCCCCATTGTGTGAGTTGTCATGAGGCACGGCCTTTCCTCCCATTTCAAAGGCCGAAGGGGTCTGGCTATCCCCTCCCTGTCTTCTGGGCAGCTAGGGTGCAGAGCCCAGACCCAGGCTTGTGCAGTGGGAGCTCCCCCAAAAGCAGCGATGCAGGGACACTAGCCTCCCTTCACCACTGAGGTGCCCAGGGGTCCAGCGCTCCCATGACCCTGTGCTCACAGCTGAGGGACCACCTCCAGCAGTGCTGCCACCCACCCAGGCTCCCTTTGTCCCTCTTTGTTTTCCAAGCCCTGTTCCCGACTCCCAGGCAGTCCTGGAGCTTCCAGTACCCTCCTAATAACTCCTTTAGGGAGTCCAGGTCAAGGGTCACAGGTAACTAACTCTTCCGCAGGGGACCCTGATCAGTGCGATAACCTGTGGTCCATGCAGCGAGGGGCTGCTGGTGTAGCAAGAAGTTGCATCAGAACCCAGATGTTTAGTCAGGGGATGCAACATTCTAAAGGCAATTTCCACAACCACAGGAGATGATTTTGCTGGGTTTTCAAGGTATTTAGGGACATAAGAGGCTTGGTGAGCTTTCACTTGGGCCTTACCTGGCCTGGCAGGACAGGCTAACCATGGTCACCACCAGGGAGCACATCTTAGGGAGGAGCTGGAGAGACCAACGGCAGGCCCCGGGCAAACATTCGCTGGTGATGTATCTAAGGGTACCTCTGTCAACTGTCACTTTTACAAGCAGTAAGTTCCAGCCCTCATTTCACCCAGTCTCTTCCCTACTCTCAAAGGGGTCAATTTCCAGGTGCCCTCACCACTCTCTGGGACCTCTGCCAGCCCTCAGACCCTCCTCAACCTCATCCCTACCCAGCCAACCTTCTCCAACCCAGACACAACCTGGAGCCTCTCTCCTCCAGGTGGCTCCTCACCGCCCTGCAAAGCCTCTGGGCTGTCAGGCTCAAAACAAACCCCTCAGATCTTTCTGGTCCGCGGGAGCCCACACAGCTCAAGTCCAACCTCCAACCTCCATCCTCCGTAGATACTTAGATATTTACTTATTGAGCCCCTACCAGGTGCCAGGATCTGGAGAGTGCAGACAGAGGTCCTGGCGGGGGCTCCCTACTCGCCCACATCTCCCGGCCTCTAAAGTCTTCCCGCAGCGCCCGGCTTCTGCTCCTTGATGCACCGCCTCTCGCTGCTCCCCGTGCGAGCTGTGTCTGTCCCGCTTCGGTCCCTGGACTGTAAGTCAAGGCACGAGCGCTACGCTCACGGAATCCTCCCCTTCCCTTGTTGGGCTGCAGCCACCCCTCAAATAAGTGTCTGTATTTTCAAGGCAGAGTCCTAGGAGCTGGGACCAAATCCCCAGCAGCAGTAGCAGCAGAAAATTACCATCTCCCTGTTCTGATTTCACAGTCCAGAAAGTGTCGCCTCTGCCCCGGCTCTGCTAATAAAGGCGTTTTTTTTAAAAAAAAAAACCAAACTGCCACAGCGACTGGGGCGGCTCTTCTCCGCTCCTGAGCCTGGGCCCCCCCAGGACAGAGGCGCAGGGCGGGAGAGTGCGCCTACCACGTCCGCGGGAGGCTCATGCTGGCCCCGCAGACAGGAGTTCTGGACCTGGCCGCGCCGTGTGACCCGAAGCCTATCACCTCCTCTCCTGGAGGTTTTCTCGGCGGCAGAGACTGGCAATTACATACCCCTGCTTTTCTCACCCTCGAGAAGCGAGGCGGGGCAAGAGGTGGGCACCCGGCCCGCAAAGCCGCAGGGGCGGCGGGGGCGGGGCTTGGCGGCGGACAAAGGGCGGTGGACGGGGCGGGGCGGCCTGGCGGGCGGGAGGCCGGGGCGGGGATGGGTTATGTCCTCGTCGCCCCCGCCCCCCGCCCCCTTGCCGCCTCTCTGCCCGGGGGCCCCGCGGCCGCGCCCCTCACCGGGTGGCCCAAGTGGAACCGCGAGCCGCCGCGACAATAGCCACCATTTCCGCCCGGCGCAGCTCCCCCTGGCTCCTCCCCGCGGGTCCCGAGCGCTAGGGCGCCTCTCCGGTTTTATGGACCGCGTGTCTCAGTCGATTTCATTGATTTTATAGAAGTCCGGTTTCACCACAAACATGCTTCCTTTTTGTGGAAAAGAAGATGAGGCCGCGAGGCCCGGACGTCCCCGCGCTTGGGGTTCCCTGGCCGCTGTCGCCCCCGTCCGGCGGCGGCCTGGAGCACCCGTGCTCCCGCTTTCGCACGCGGCGACCACCAGAGGGCGCCCGGCTCCGTCTCCTCGTCCTCCGGCGCCCTGGCCACCGAGACCCGGCCGAGCGGCGGACGCAGATCCGCGACGGGCCGGCCAGACCCCATCCCTGCACAGGGCAGCGGGGACCTGCTGGCAGAGAGCGGCCCCTGGAAGGGAAGCGCCGGTGTGTGTGTGTGTGTGTGTGTGTGTGTGTGTGTGTGTGTGTGTGTGTGTGTGTGTGTGTGTGTGTGTGTGTGTGTGTGTGTGTGTGTGTGTCTGTGTGTGTGTGTGTGTGTGTGTGTGTGTGTGTGTCTGTGTGTGTGTGTGTGTGTGTGTGTGTGTGTCCTGGGGGGCAATCACGCAGACCCGCTCCTCAGCCCGAACCTCCAGAGGCCACGAGTCAGAGAATCAAGCTGGGTCTCTGTGTGGCCGCCAGGCAGGTGCTGGCCCTCCTCGGGCCTTGCTTTTCCGCCTGTGGACGGAGAATGGGCACTGCCTCTCTGCGTGCGGGGGCGGTTCGCCTGGAGGCCCGGCGGGCGGGCGGGCTTTCCCAGAGGGGCAGGGGAGACGTGGTACAAACTGCCTTGCTATTGTATTTAAAATCAAAAGTCCTTTGAGGTGGGAGCCAGGTCCTCTAATTCCCAGGTGCACCTGCCCCCAGCGCTGTGATGTTGTCGCTACTCAACACAAGCCTGGGAAATCCCAAGCAGACCTTCCTTTGAGCATACTCGGTGCAGGGAAATCTGGCCGACCCAGGAGAGGAGCAGAAGCTGAACTTCTGCTTAGAAAGGGAGTCCTCCGTTTACAAAACTCACTTGCAATGGGATTTCTCTCAATGAATAAGTTGTAGGAAAATGACCTTTGTAAACAGAATATTTATAACAGGCCAAGGGACTTGAAAATAAATCCTCTTGTAAAATAACTTACCTGGTAATAATAGGTACAGGGCCAAGGGCAGGCATGTGATGGGGGAGCTGGCTCGGGGCTCAGCTGGTAGGTGCCTTGAGCGGCTGCATAGGGTCCAGTTCTCTCCCACTCCTTCTGTAGCCTCCCTAGCAGGGAATCCGGACATCAGGATACTGCCTTACCTGGCCTGGGGTTAGAAAGCTGGGCCCCTTCCTGTCTCAGTTTCCCCTCCTGACCCCACCTCCCCAGGACAGAGGGGGAGGCTGCTCCACTGCATGCACTGGAAGAGACTTGGAGACCACTCAGGGAGCAGTCTCACTGGCCAGTCAGCCCGGGTGTGCTGGCCGGGGCCTCCAACCTTGCCCAGAGTGAGTGCTCCAGGTGGAGACTCTAGCTTGCAAACACCTACTCATTCCCTACTCCCACACACCCCCCCCCCACAACATTCCTGAACTCAGTGGGGCATCTCTCTGGATGCTGGTGGATGGAGGAGATGGCATTTTGGGCTCCAGGACTCCATGTGACATGTGGACTGTGTCTCGGTCCATCAGCCCCAGGCCACCCTGCTGCAAGGAAAGACTCAGCCACTCACCATGAGGGGGCCAGCCACACAAGCCTTGCCCTTCCCTGGGCCATTTGGTGCTGGGCTGAGACCCACCCAAGCAGAGATACCACTGCTCACTCACTACTTTTAAAACCTCTGATCTTTGTGAATTTTTCATTAAGTCCAAAGAGCCAGTGGAACACATAGCACTCATCCTGCTTAGCCGAGGGGAGGCAGAGCCAATGAATGCTGGGGTTTGGCAGGGCCTTGTTCACTCCCATTAATGTTGGAAAGCCTCTCTACCCCACCACCCCAGCAGCCCTGGGCCTTCCTGGCCAGAAGGTGAGGGCCAAACCTGGGAAGCCTGTGGGGAGGGGAACACAACCTAGGGCTTCAGGTGGGAACCATCAGGGCGCCTTCACCACAGCTGCCCTCCTCCCCTCCCCTCACCCCCTGCAGCTGGGGAGAGCTTAGAGCCTATCCTGCTGAGATAGGCTCCATCCTCCAGGCATGTGGGCATGTGCGGAAGGCACCTCATAAGGCAGATTTCATTCATCATTTTCTTTTTTTTTTTTCCTTTAAAAAAATTGGGTGGGGGTGGGGAGGTAATTAGGTTCACTTATTTTTATTTTTTTAAATGGAGGTACTGAGGATTGAATCCAGGACCTCGTGCATGCTAAGTAGACACTCTACCTCTAAGCTAACCCTCCCCCCCATTCATCATTTTCTTTGTTTTTCACTTATTTGTTCTACACACAGTTCCTGACACCTACTTTTGAATCAGGCTCTCCAGTAGAAGTGAGGGCGGAGACCCAAAACATATTTTTATAGGATTCATGGAGAGTGCCTCTTCCTGATACTGAGGCAAAGAACTCTGACTTCACTACTTACCAGCTGTGTGGCCAGGGGCAAGTCACTTAACCTCTCTGAGACTCAGTTTCTTCATCTGTAAAGTGAGAACAAGGGCACCTTGTCCAGAGACTTCCACTATGGGTCTCGGCCATCAGGCTGTGAGATGTCCCTGCGGAACTTTCTCCGGCCACTGCAGAAAGACAGCCTGAGGCTCTGGGGGTGAAAAGAGACCAGATCCTCCTCCGGGAAGGCCCTTGGTCTCCCTCCACCTTCCCTCACCCTCACGGGGCTGCTCCAGCCCCCTAGGCTTCCTCAGCAGTCTCTTTGTCTGATGAGCTGCTTATGCAACTGGTAATTGACTGAATGCCAAGGACCCCTGAGGACTCCTGCCTGGGAAGGGACAGATATCCCAGGAGGAAAGAGAGGGCTCCCCCAGCTCCTCCAAGGCATGAGACTCCCAGCCCCCCACCCCACCCCACGCCCTGGCTCTGCCTCTGATGGCTGTGTGTCCTCCTCTCTGGGCCTCATCCATCCCACTAGGGCCTGCTCCTCACACCTCCCTGCAGTCAGCCATCAATCAGAATCACCTGGACCCTTCATCTCCTCCCTTAGCAATACCTCCTCCCTGGGACAATGCCCTTGCACAGCTGGGAGGTCTGACAGTCCTCCTCCCCACCAGAGCAGCCCGTCCAGCAGCCAGGGTTCTCGGCCTTTAAGAAAAAGCTGACATCCCCCATCCCCTGCCGCTCCCTTTCCTCCCTCTTCCCTTCTCCCTTCCTCCTTTCAGGAAGCAGGGGCCCAAGGTCAGAGGGGAACAGACGCCACAGGGCACCACCCCTCCCCCACAGCAATCCTGATTACCTTGATGAACCCGGACAGAGGCCCCCAGAGGCCAGGAGCCTGAGCAGTTTCACGAGGCAGCTGGGTGTGGCGCTGGCACCACGGAGAAGACGGACTGTTCAGCTCACCACATTCATCATCATTATTCCTCCTCGCCTCTCTGTTGGCGTTAGGGGGAGCTTCTTTAATGAACCTTCTGGCTGACAGTTGACGCTACCCCTTCAAGAAGTGACATTCCCCTGCTGGAAGGATCATCTGATGCAGGAGAATTCCTCCCCTCCCCCCAGCTTCTCATCTGGTTCCCCAAATGCTAAAAGTCTTCTGAGTACAACTGGCATTTCCCTACCCACCCGAAGGGCAAGAGAGGACCCTCCCCCTAGGGACAGGGACTGTCTCCAGGAGCTACATGGTGGAGGGAGTCAGGGGGACCCAGCGAGAGAGATCTCCCAAAACTCGGGGTCTCTGCCCAGCCGGAGCAGAAGAGGGGAGGGGCATTGGGACACTCTGGGGGGAGGACTCAATGCCACTCCAGGCCCAAGAAAGGGGAGTGTTTATGCTTACAGGGAGTCAAGGTGCGCAGTATATAACCAAAAAAAAAAAACCCTTATAAGCTGAATGTCCTTGAGTTTTCTGTGCCTCAGTTTCCTCACCTGCAATAACTGAAAGGATTAGAAATAAGACACGTAACACTATGCAGCAGGCCCCTGATATGTGGTGGCTGAATATTAATCAAATAATGCTGGTCCCTTGTTTGCCCATCCCTTCCACAAACAGGCACTGGATTCTTGGTGGACAAGGCATCACGTCCTGCTACAGTCAGGACAACGGTGCTTCCAGGGCTGGGACTGGAGGTGCTCCTGGCAGGTGGCCCTGTGGTCCCACTGGCAGGGAAATGTTTGCTGGGGAGCTGGGAGCTGAAACCCTTCAGCTGGAATGCAGAGCTGGGTCTGCCTTCACAGATGGGCATGGGGTTGCTGGGGCCTGGGAAGGGAGGGATTTTGTCCCTGAATACTGTTTTGTGCCTTTTTAATTTTGAACTATGTGAAGGCATCATCTACCTGACAAATAAGTCAATTACTTATAAAAAGTGAGGCATACAAAAACAAAAAGTAAATAAATCATAATAGAGTAACATACTTAAAAAAAAAAAAAAGCCCAAAATGGAGTTCCTTATGCTAAACCCCATGTCACCAAACCAAGACTTAATTACAGTTTCAGTTCTCCCAGAAATGGAATCTTAAACTGGTCCGTCAGGAAGTGCCTGATCAGTACTAGTGAGGTCATCTGCCTGACAGACTCCCCCCAGCTTCCACTAAAGGAAAGTGACCTGGCAATAACCAGCCCACTTTCTTGGCTGGAAGAACTTCCTCGTTCCCCCTCCCTTCTGCCTATAAAAGTCCTTCCTTTTGTACAGCTCCTCAAAACTCCTTTCTAACTGCTAGATTGGATGCTGCCTGATTTGAATGGATTTTTGCTCAAATAAACTTAAAATTTTTAATATGCCTCATCTTTTAATAATACAAATCTTAGAAAATCCACCAATGAGAAGACCAAAGTGTGACCATCCAGGCAGGGTTCTGTGGTGAGCCAGCGTGGGCTCCACTGGTGGTGGAATTAGGGGCACACAGGGGCGAGGAGGAGCGGGAGTGGGGACAGAAACAGGGGAAGACGGGGCACTCCCTCGTCCTTCAGGGCCGGGTGTCTGCTCACCCACACTCCCACCCCGCTCCTCCTCTGCTCCCAACCTCTTGCCCACCTAGGTTAGGGCACCCAGGGAATGTCCTAGAAGTAGCCACTTACCTGGTTCCCTTCCCCATCTGGGTCCCGAGTTTCTTGTACCTGAGAACCATGTCTTGTGGTCTCTTTCCCCAGGCCTGGTGAAGGAGAGAAACGAGGCCGTGTAGAATTGGCTTGGAGCAGAAGTCTTCACTTTTCTGTGAGAGTGGGAAGACCCCAACTTTCCCCTCAGTACCTCAGCAGTGGAGCTCTGGTCTCCTGCCTGTGTCTGAGTTCCAAACACAGGCATCCCTCTTGGTCATGGCAATAAGGGACCTTACACTGGTAACCAATGACCTCGCACTCTGGCCCCTGGAGAAGAGAAGGAGGAGGGCCTGTCTCATCAGTGTGTCATCTTCCTCACACCCAGGGTGGTCTGGAAGGCTGCGCCACACTCAGGAGAGACCAGAGACGGCCCTAGCTCTCCACACATCCTTGGCTGAATGCATGCCTTGCACACGTATGGAAGAGACACAAAAGGGCCTGTCAGAAAATAAAGGCTGGGTTAGACTCACACAACAGCCTAAGCTTTGAATGCATTCCCCTGACTGACACACAGATCCATCAGCGAAGGGTGGAAGCCTTACTGGCTTAAAATGTGTGGGCACAACCTCTGACCAATTGCTGACTCACAGGGACAAGCTCTAGAAAGGCCAGGTTAAAAATCAAAATAAGAAGAAATAGCAGAGAGAAAATAGTTGCACACTGTGGGGAGACAGACTCCACAGAACTGGCCTGAGCAAGGGGATAAACCCACACACCCAGCGGTAACGATGGCAGGGAAGGGGTCCAAATCCAGAACTGCTACAGCATATAATCTAAAATGTCCACTTGGCAATAAAAAAAAGTATGAGACATGCAAAGACATAGGAAAGGGTGACCTTACTCTGAGGGAAAAAAAGGAGTCACTAGAAACTCACTGAGGGGTCAAGATGTTGGGCTTTGTCTCTCTCCTTCCTTCCCTTTCTCTCTGCTTCAATTTCCAGGGAAGGGCCTGATTGGGCTGGACTGTGGGAGAGGTGCGTGGAGGTGAGGAGGCAGAGAACACTTGCAACGTCACCACAGGTAGAAACTACCTCCCTGACCCCATATGGATGAGGATCAATTCCCAGAGAAAAGAGGGGTCCTTGATTCCAATCCAGGTAGTGTTAAAAATCAACTGAGGCATATTCAAAACTGTAAGAGTTTATTTGAGCAAAAACCCATTTGAAGGGGACAGGGCTACACCAGAAGTGGTTAGGAGCTGGGGGAAGACAGAATGAGAGAGACTTATTTGCAGAAGCAAAAAAAGGAAATTATTTGCTTGGCTGTAGCTTACAGCCTATTTGGCTGTTTGTGATGAGTTGTCTGTATCGTCCTGATTCCATAACTTTGAGGCATTTATAGTCTCGGGTTTTGGTCTGCTTAGGTAGGTCCCTGCAGCATTAGAGCCACAACCAGTCTAACAGCCTTCTTGTTTAAGTAATTTAACAGTAGACATCCCCAAAGGTGTCTGCCATCGTTACTTCCCTTCTGAAAAGTTAAGTGGTGATGCCTCCAGGAGCCCAAAGGCACTCAGATTTGTTCTCTTGCATCAGAGGAGGACATCGTCCACTAACCGTTTCTTAGGCAGGTGCTTTGCAAAGATCCATTCTGGCCACCGTGGGGCTGTGTGGGAGTTGGAAAGGGGAGGGGTGATGGGAAGAGCTTTGTAGTTTTGTCTCAGACAGGCGCCGTCGTTCTATTTAACATAAATCGCACTCAAAGAAACGGCTGTTGGGTCTTCATCCTTTTTTCTTTCTATTCCCTCTGACTGTTCTGCCAATGATCAAGATTAGGCTGTGTATCCATAGGACATGGTGGGGGTGGGGAGCCCCGACAACACTCAGGGTGGGCCCTGCGTGAAATGCAGCTCCCAAGTTGCAAGGGGAGACAAAAGAACCAGGAACAAGAAAAATAAAAGGAATTAAAATAGGCTTAGCTACTTTGGGGTTTTCCTTTGTATTTATTTTTAGCAAGGATTGTGTGCCTAACTCTGCATTAAAATAGCTGATGCTACCAGTCATTGTTCCAGGCCCTTGCACACTGCAGCCTGGCAGGCTTTCTGCAGCCAAAAGTGAAGGCAGCTGGCAGGGCTGGCCCACCCAAGCTGGGGAGAGGGCGTGTGTTTCACGGACAGCCCCCCTCCCTCACAAAAATCTCAACGGTGTGAATGTAAACAGAAGTCAGGAGCTTTGGGTATGGCCCAGGGCTAGGAGAGAAAGCTCACAGGAGGCAGCCATGCTTGAGGACTTAAGCCTCCAAAATGCCCCCCCCCCCCATCTCCGCCCTCTACTGTAGCCAGCAGAGGGCTGAAATTCCTCCACTGGATCACCAAGCCTGGCATCCAGTGAGACAAGAAACGCACGCTGTAGTCAGTTCTCCACAGGCTCCATTACGGGGTTTCCTATGAGTACTTTTCCTGGGAGACGGGGTCAGAGAAGGATTTCTAGTCGGCAAGTCCTACCTTAGAATGCCTGTATCTGTCACATCCTCTCCTCTGATCTACAGGACAGTGGAGCTCTGGCCACCTGGGGGAAACACATGTGGCTAGGAAGGGAGTAAGAGGGTGGAAGGGCGAGGGGATCCTGGAGATTAGATCGAGGTGCATGAGACAAACTTTCCTTTGCCCAAGTGTTTCCAAGTCTGGAGTGAGTGACCTCCGTGCACAGCTGGACAGAGTCCCTAAGCAGAGTGAGGCTGATAATCCTGAGCAGGAAGACTGCCATAGTGTCTCCGACTGACTCTGGAATACTGGGGAAGAGCTAGTGTGGTGTCGCTGTATGTGACTTCAATTTTTACCCTGGAGACATTAGTTAGCATTTTAAGTACCCTTGTCAGGAGCCACACTCCAGAGGTTGCTGTGTCAACCGCTTGAAATCTCTTATCTACATGTGCACCTGAAAGATGTTAAAAATAAATTTCCTTTGGCAAAATGATTGGTGTTCCAAACGTGTGATTGGCTAGGAAGCCTGAGCTGGCGCTTCTGCGGTGAAATAAAGGGGATTATGAAAAGCTGGCAAGTCTTAGTGCTGTGGGTCTAGAGTTGCACGCGTTCCCATGGGTCCCCTTACGGGACGATTCTGTTGGCGGATACTATAGGAAGAACAGAGTTCCACTTGCTTCCAAGGGACCCCTTGTGGCAAGACACGTCAAAAATCGGGGACCTCGCTGTGGGGCAGCAGCACTGCGACGTCGAGCAGGTTATTTAACTTCTCTGAGCTCCATTTTCTGTAGACTGGAGATAATGATAACCTCGCAGGGTGGCTGCGAGGGGTATCCGAGGTTTAACAGGTCAAGTCTCTGCTGCAGCACCCTTCCATTGTGTGGCTGGGCCAAGGTCAGAACGGGCGTCCCGACCTCTTCAGGGCTCTGGGTCTCACCACTGCCGGTTCCCCTCTAACGCGGGCGGCGGCGGCGTCCCCTCGCTCGCGGGGATGCGCCCTCCGTGCGGGGTGCTCCCAGTGCCACCCTTCTTTCCCTCCCCGCCCGCGCCCGCTCCGCGCCGACAACTGCTAGCCGAGGGGCCCTCCCCGCTCCCTCCGCCGCCCCCGCTCCGGGAACCCGGGGCTGGCGCCCTCACTGGTCTCAGTCTCGAGGTCCGCGCCCGCCCCTGAGCGCGACATTCTCGAGGGGACCCGCCGCTGTCCCACGGAGAGGGACGTGTCCGGGAGGCGCCGGGGCTGCCCCTCCGCACCGCAGCCTCAGGCCCGCCGAGAACGGGCGGCAGTGCGCAGCAGCTCCCTCTCCCACGGCATTGAACTTGGCCCTTCCCCCACCCCCAGGCACTTAAAGCAGCTGCCAGGAACTGAAATATTAATAGGTACAAACTTCCTGGAAAGATTTTCGGCTCCAAGATAGATGACCCCGCCTTCCTCCACCAAAATAAATAAATGAAGGGCAGCTCGGGGCAGGCAGCCGGGGAGCCTGGAAGGACTCGCAGGCGGCCCCTGCCCGCCATGCTGGGGCCGCGACTACCAAGCCCGCCGCCGGGCAAAGGCTCTCCTTTGTAAGGAAGGCTCGGCGCGCGCCAGCGGCGCGGACGTACAGGCTGGGAAGGAGGGGTCCGGGCACGCGCCCGCACCAAGCTGCCCGGGGCTCCGGAGGCCGCGCGCCCGGCTCGGGGCGGCGGCTCCGGCTTGCACGGTTCAGGCAGGACGGAGGATGACAAGGGTTTGCGCACTGCTCTGCGTCCTCGGCCGACCTCCGGTTTCGCCGCCCACGGCCCGGCCACCCGCCAGTGTTCTCGCAGCGCGGGTCCCCGGGAGTCGGGGGCGGGGAGGAGCGCGCCGGCGGCCACGTGACGCGCGCGCTTCCCGAGCCCGCAGCTCCTCCTCCCGGACAAAGACTGGCCCGCCCTGCGTGCTCCTCCGTGGGGGCAGCTGTCATTTAGGATCCTCCACACAAATCCCCAGCTTGCTTTAAAGACACGTTTTGCTTTTTCAGAGTTCTTCGACATTCGGATCTCCCGGGCTTCCCTGGGCCGGGAGGAAGTTGTAGCGGAGGAAGCCAACCCGCCTCTGCCTTTCTCCCAGCCTCTCGGGAGGAGATCGCAGATCCGCTGCTTTCCCAAGACGCTGAGCTTCCTGCACCCGCTCCCATCTTGCAGATAGCTAAGTTCCAGTGCGGGGAAGTTTCAGTGCACATTCCCGACCCAACCCCAAGCCGGGGAGTGGCCTGGGTCCCCCTGCCAGCAACCCCACCCCCCACCCCTGCTAGTTCCAGCTTCTGGCTTCTAAAGGTAGCAACTGCCCCTGGATTAGCTCCAACTTTTCTCCCTGCCTGGAAGTCATTCATTTAAAATATTGCCCGCCTGATAGGTTCCAGGCACTATCCTAGGCACTGGGGTTAGAGCAGCAAAAACAAACGCATACAAAAATCCCTGCACTACTGGAGCTTATATTGTAATGGAAGAGACAAAACAGCATAAGTGAAATACATAATGTGTTAGATAGTAATTAGGGTTGAGGGCAAAAATGCAGGGAAGGAAGGTCCATGTAGGAGGACAGTGATTTTTGAATAAAGGACTGAGTGAGCCAGCCACGCAGATATCTGGTGGCCTACTGAGTTCCAAGAACAGTAGGAGGCCAGTGTGGCAGGAGCAGAGTTAAAGGAGGCACCTAGGAGAAGCCGGGGATGGAGAGGTCAGATGTCGGAGGATCTTGTATGCCATTGTAAGGACTTAGCTCTCTCCTGGGTGAGGTGGGAGCCCTTCAGGATTCTGAGCAGAGGAAGGATGCACCTGACTT
Organism: Camelus dromedarius; assembly: GCF_036321535.1. Classification (NCBI taxonomy): domain Eukaryota; kingdom Metazoa; phylum Chordata; class Mammalia; order Artiodactyla; family Camelidae; genus Camelus; species Camelus dromedarius. Next base: position 21,165,629 of record NC_087456.1, read on the forward strand.
GTTTTAAAAGCTGCATTCTGAATGGAAACAAATTGCAGGGGGCAGGGCCAGATGCTAGGAGGCCCGTCAGTAATCTAGGAGTGATAACTGGGGTGTGGCCAAGGGAGGTAGCAGCTGAAATGACCACAAATAGTGGGATTCTGGAAGCACTTTGATGGGAAGACTGACAGGATTTATTGCCAGGCCAGATACGAGGCAGGAGAGAAAGGAGTCAAGTAGAGTACCAAGGCTTGGCCTGAGCAACTAGAAGAAAGCATGGCCATTAACCAAGATGGAGAAAACAGGCCTTGCTAGTTTAATGGGTGGGAGTGGACCTGTCAGGAGCACAGTTTTAAACAGGTTAGGTTGGAGGCACCCATTAGACATCCAAGAGGAAGGCTGAATCGACACTGGTTAGACAGGTCTGTAGTGCAGAGGAAATGTGCCAACTGGAGACAAACATGGGAAGTCATCAGCAAAACCTGCTGGTATTTAGAGCCACAATTTTCTGAGATGATCTAGCTCTGTGCTGTCCGACGTAGTAGCCATTAGCCACATGTGGCTACTGAGCACTTGAAACTAGTGGAAATTGTGCAACTGATGAACTAAATTTTTAATTTTAATTAATTTAAAATTTTAAAAACTACTATTTGATTCAGTTATTGGGTCAAATTGTTTTAGGAAAAGTACCTACACAGATTTCACTGCTCCAGGCCTTGCCCAAGCCTGATTTCTACAGTTAAGGACTAAGATAAGCATATGCACAGGAGACCCTTAGTTGCAGCTGCCAAACCAGCACCTGCCAAACACACTTGAGAAATATTAGGTCCCGCATCCAGGGGCAGCCACCCCTGACATTCCACTCCTCTGCAACCGCCCCTGGAGAGGTAGGGGTGAGCAGAGCTCTGTTTCTACAGCTGAGACAACTGTGGTTCCTGCAGTCACATGGCTGGCACACACGGAGCTGGAGTTGGAACACGGGGCTCTCTAAAATGAAGTCCACATTTCTTTCCAGCAGGCCTGGGAAGGGCAGAAAGGAGGCCAGGGCCCCGCACAGCCACCATGGGAGCTGAGTCCAAGTGTGGTGCCGAAAGGTCTTCTTAGAAGTGTCTTTCCGGAGTTGTGGTCAAATGTTTGCACCAGTGCCTGAGCACCTCGACACGTCAATATGCTGACAGCCAGGTCTTGAGGTTTGTGGCCTCCAGAGGGTGAGGAGGGAGGTAGACAAATGTCAGGCTCAGCTGCATTTGGGGATGAAACTAACCTTCCAGGAGGTGAAAGCAGCCTCACTTCTTTATATTTCTGGGACCTCTTACTGACTCCAGGACTGATCTGGGAAACTGTAGGTGACTAACCTCTTAGTTTTTGTGTGTAATGGTGACGTAGGTGGAGGGGTGGGCAGATTGAGGGTTTCCCGTCTCCTGAAGTCCTGTCAGTCCACTGTCTGTAGACAGGGACCCTTCCCTGCTGTCTCCTGCAGGACTCTGCACAGTTTAACTGACCACAGTAGTTTCTAGAAGCAGTGTTTCCTAAATGCCCTCCAGGGAGGTCCTGTAGCAGGACATAGAAAACAAGAGGACACTGTCCCTTCTGGGTCCCCAGGATGGGATTGCTTTACGAATTTAAGTACCTGAGCCACGAGTAGATCTGAGAATAGTCACTTTTTTTTTATATTGAGGTATAGTTGATGTTCAACAATATATAATTTCCAGGTGTACAACATGGTGATTCACAATTTTTAAGCATTATACGCCACTTAGTTATTATAAAATATTGGCTATAGTCCCTGTGTTGTGCAAGGGAGTCACCATTTCTTGAGCACCCACCATGTTGAAAAACCATTCTGGACATTTACATCGATTTTTTTGGTAGCTTAATTGAGTCATATTTTACATGTTGTATAATTTACTCATTTTGAATGTATAACTCAATGATTTTTTTTTTAGTAAATTCACCAAGATGTGCAACCATCACCATCAGTCAGTTATAGAACATTTCCATCACCCCAGTAAGATCCCTCACCCCAACTGCCTGTTAATTCCTGTTTTCTCCTTGCCCGGAGCAACCACTTATCTGTTTTCTGTGTCTATATAGATTTGGCTTTTCTGGACAGTTCTTATACATGGAATCATACACTAAGCAATCTCTTGTGTCTGTCTTCTTTCACTCTGCAGAATGTTTCCAAAGCTCATTCATGAAATAGTGTGTATCAGTACTTCATCCCTTTTTATTGCTGAGTGGTATTCCATCATTTGGATATATCACATTTTGTCTATCCACTGACTGGTTGATGGACACTTAGGTTGTTCCCAGTTTCTGGCTGTTATGAATAATGCTGCTAAGAAAATTTGTGTGTAGATACCTTAAATCTGTTTGTTTATTTATTTATTTATTTATTTATTTATTTATTAAATCTGTTATTTTTGATCCTCACAATCCTGTGAGGTGGGTGTTACCATCCTTGCTTTATAAATGAGGATACTGAGGGTGATAGAGATTAAGTAATTTATCCAAGGGCACAAAGCTACCATATTTTATCCGTTCTAGAACATGGTTTTTTCCTATTTTCATATTCTGAAACCAGGATGCATCTTATAATCAATGGCTCATCATAGCTTATTCAGTAGCATTTTCCCCTTTCTTAATGGTAAGTAAAATATTAGTATATTTTACAATCAAGGGCATCTTAAATTTGATTTGATATTAAGAGGCTAACCTTAGTAGCCTCCCTTATATATAGTTCACCTTTGTGTAAGTCAAGACTCTTGTTTGCAAGTGACAGAAATCCAATTCAAAGGGAAACTTACCCTCAGTAGTTGGGAAAGATCCTGGAAATAGGTCATTGGGTTGGACGAAGAGTGGCAGAGACCCTGAAAGTGGGACTCAACACTGCTAGGTCTCTGTTCATCTTTCATCTCTGCTTATTTTTACCAGCGGGCTCTCTTCCTCCATGGGGCAGCCCCAACTTAATAGTCCTGAGAGTAAGATAACTCCCCAAACCTCTCCTACCTCTGTGCATCAGTCCTAGGGAAGAACTCTGGTGACTTTGCTTGGTCATATGTCCAGCACTGGCCCAATCACTGAGGCCTGGGGAATGGTGTACTACAATGGTCCCGGCCTGGCTGACATGCTTTTCCTTGTGACCAGAAAGTCTGTTACCTGAAGAAGGGAAGTAGGAGTAAGTGAGCTGGGCACCACCACCATCACTCCACTATCACCTGGCATCACTCAGTGTCACTGCAGACATTACAGACTAAGGGGTGTTTAGAGAGAATATCTGAAGTTTATGGTTCATTCATTCTGTTGTGAGGTAATGTTCCAAAGAGGTTAATTATACATCCAAGAACTATGTTGTTTGAAGGATTTAATAAAGCAATGAAATATGCATGTAATATACTAGACATAATTATGTTTAAACTTCTCATCAAGTAAAGATTTGTTTGCAGACAGTTCTTTAATAGAAACATGAAAAAATCTTTTAGGGTACTAAACCTGTGAATTTGCCATGTTGAATTTAAGCCCCAAAGTACTGACTTATACATTTAGCTTTACTTTTAAACTGTGTGCTATCTCTTGCATCTCTCCCAGAAGATCTGACACCTTCCTACCTCCACCCTTTGGCTCACTTTCCCTTTAGCTGAACTTCCCATACCCCGTTTCCACCTATCCAAATCCAACTTTCAGTTTAATGCTGCTGCCTCTGCAGGAGTCTTCCCTAATAGCTCCGTCTGAAGGCAATTTCCCCCTCATCTGGGTTCCCATAGCCCCCTTGCTGGGACCAGTTATATGGCACTCATCAGTGAAGACATTAGAGCCGGATAATTTCCTGAGCATTGGTTGGGGTTTTCCTCTCAGTGTTTTAATTCACATTTTAGGGAAGTAGCCAGGCTGTTCTGTACCCTTGCTTTAGGGAAGGTTAAGTCACAGGGCTTGAGACACTTCCAGCATTATTTGGGTAAAGACTAAGCTGCTATAACAAAGAGACCCCAAAATACAGTCGTTCAAACAAGATAGAAGTTTACATCTCTCTCATGTGCCAATGCAGAGGAGGCCAGCTGAAGTTCAAGATGGATCAGCTGCTCTGCTCCACATGGTTATTCAGGGATCCAGGCTTCCTCTATGCTGTTGTTACTCCATCTCCTAAAGTGTTATTCTCATCTGCATGGTTGCAGATGGGACATCATCCCGTCTATGTTCTAGCCCATGAGAAGGGGAGAGTTTAGAAAAGCACATGTCCAAGGCTTAGAATTAGCACACGTCACCCACTCACATTCTACTGCCTGGAATTAAATCGAGTGGACACATCTAGCTGCAAGGAATGCTGAGAAATGACATCTCTAGCTGGAGCCATGTGTGCTAACATAACTTGATTACTCTAGAAGAAGGGGAGAAGATATTTTGAGGCATAGCTAGCAAGTTACTACATTCTCCTTTCTGGCTTTAGTTTTCCCAAAACTGGTGACATTGAAGAGATGATGCTGTATACCTGAAATTAACATTGTAAGTCTACTATACTTCAATAAAAAAATAAGAATTAAAAGAAAAAAAAAAAAAGATGATGCTGGGTGGTCCAGGGGGTGGGGAGGGGTGACAAGCAGTAAGATTCCCCCAGAGGAGAGGTCTGGGGAAAGAATTTACCTATTGTCCCAGTTATCTATTGCCACATAATAAAACACCCCAAAACTTAGTGTTATACAATGACACCATTTATTTTGCTCAAAAATCTGCTACTTGGGCAGGGTTTGGTGGGGACCAATTGTCTCTGCTCTGCTTAGAATCAGCTTGGGCCTGGACTCAAAGGCTGAGACCTCAATCACATGTTTGGTTGATGCTGTCTGTTGGCTGGGACCTCAGCTGGACCTGCAGCCAAAACACCTACATGTGGCCTTTCCATGTGGCTGCTGGGATTTCTCACAGTGTGGGTCTTGGGTTCCAAAAGCAAGCATCCTGGGAGAGAGCCACACAGAAGCATATGACCTTTTCCAATCTAGCCCCAGAAGTCATGCAGCATCACTTCTGCCATGTTCTATTCACTAGGAGTGAGTTGCCAAGGATGGCCCATGTTCAAGTGAAGGGCAATTAGACTCTACTTTTTGATGGAAGGAGTTTCAAAGAATTTGTGGACCATGCTTCGAAACCATCCCAGGTCTCATGGAGCCTGCTTGCTTTCAGTGCCTGGGAAGAGGGCAGTGTTTCAAAGGGCTGGCTGCTTGTAACAACAGGGAAGACAGATCCTAGACAAGGGAGGCTCAGCCTCACCCAAGAACCCTGACTTCATAAGTGGCATGGAAGCAGCAGGGCCTCCAGGCCTGTAGTGGCCTTGTGAACTGGGGTCATAGGAGTCCCTGCTGATACCACCACGGACCTATGACCAAAGACTGGAGACCATGTGGTACCCTACACTGCACACTACCCTGGGACGTGTACTTGCTAGGATGCTTTCCAACCTAAATAACAGCAAGTCCAATTGAAACTGATCTAAAAAATAAAGAGACCTACTCTGAAGTATTTACCTTAGAGAAATGAAAACTTATATTTGCCCCCAAACCTCTACACAAATATTTATAGTTTAATAAGCAACTTTAATAAGTTATTGAACTAGAAACAAATGTTCTTCAATGAGCAAATGCATAAACAGTTCATCCAAACCATGGAACACTGCTCAGCAAAAGAAACAAACTATGATACGTGCAACAACATGCAGGAATCTCAAAGGCATTGTGCTGAGTGAAAGAAGCTAGTGTTAGAATGTTATATACAGGCCGAGTCCGTTTACATGGTATTGTGGAAAAGGCAAAGCTATAAGGATGCAGAAGCTATTGGTGATTGCCAGGGGTTAGAGGCTGGGAAGACAGTTCAACTACAAAGGGAGAGCATGAGGGGATTTTGGGGGGGAGGGCGATGGAGCTGTTCTGTATCCTGATTTTGGTGATGATTACAAAAATCCATACATATGTTAAAACTCAGAAATTTATACACACACCTGAAAAAAAAGATAAATTTTTACTGTATGCAAATTCAAAAAATAAAATTGTGCTTTTCAACAAATGGTGCTGAAACAACAGGACATCCATATGCAAAAAAATGAATATGAATACAGATCTTTCACCCTTCACAGAAACTAGCTCTGACTGGATCACAGACCTAAATGTAAAATGTAAAACTATAAAACTCCTAGAAAATAACACTGGACAAAATCTAGGTGACATTGGTTACATTGATGATTTTTTAGATACAACACTTGACACTGGCTTGTCCCGTGGAATGGCATGTGAGGGACTGGGCTCCAGTGGGTTCAGAAGGCATGAGTAGGTTGTATGAGCAGGGTGCCCAGACGCCTCTAACAGCAACTCTTTCTTTTTCATTGCCTCTTTTCCCTTAATCCTAGGACTTCATAGAAAGTTACTAGTGATTAATTGGCTGAGAAGGAAAAAACTCAGATCTGGTTTACAGATGGTTCTGCACGATCTGCTGGCACCAACAGAAAGTGGACAGCTGTAACCTTATATCCCCACCCCAGGGTGGCCCTGAAGGACAATGAAAGAAAATCCTCCTAATGGGCGGGACTTCAAGAGGCACTTTGCTCCCTTTGCCTGGACTGGGAGATGGCCAGAAGTGTGGGTCTATATGGATTCATTGGCAGGAATGTGGAAGGAATATGATTGGAAGATTGGTGACAAGGAAGTCTGGGGGAGGAGCATATGGATGGATCTCTCCAAATGGGCACAGAAAATGAGGATATTTGTGCCCCATGTAACTGCTCACTAAAGGACATCTAGTTCAAAGGAGGCTTTTGCCAATCATGTGAACAAAACATGTTCTAAGGATGTTAGCCAGCCTCTGGCCACCCAGAGTGCTTGCTCAATGGGCCCATGTAACCAAGCAGCCATGGTGGCGGGGTTTGAGTCCAAGTCTATGCATGGACTTCCCCTCACCAATGCTGACTTGGCCATCAGCCAGCAGCAGAGACCAACACTGAGACCCCGATATGGGCTCATGGAGGGCCCAGCCAGCCACCTAGTGGCAGGTTGATTACTCTGGACCCTTCCACAATGGAAGAGGCAGAGATTTGTCCCCAGTGGACTATACATGTATTTGGGATAGGATGTGACTTTTCCTGCTCAAAATGTTTCTGCAAGCATCACTAGGCATGGATTTGTGGAGTGCCTTACTCACTGTCCTGCTATTCCATGCAACACTGCCTCACATCAAAGAAGTCACCTCACATCAAAAGAAGAACAGCAAAGGGCTGATGCCTATGGAATTAACCAGCTGAACCACATACCCCATCACTCAGAAGCAGGTGACCCAGTAGAAAGGTGGAATGGCTGACTGATGACCCAGTTATGGTGCCTATTGGGAGTCACCACTTTGAAGAGATGAGGTTCTGTCTTACAGGCTACAGTGGCTGCTCTGAATCAGAGACTGTCATGTATTGTCCCACAGCCACAATACCAGGGCTTGGGAGTCAGGGTGAGAGCAGCTCCTCTCACTGTTATCACATCTAACACCCCAGTTATGGTCCCAAGTTATATATCAATCAAGGGCTAGTCAGGAGACAGAAGTCAGCAGTTTATTTCCCCCCTTAACGGAGGCACTGGGGATTGAACCCAGGACCTCATGCACATCAAGGACTTGCTCCACCACTGAGTTATACCCCTCACCCCGACACAGCAGGGTTTTTTAAAAATAGAGAACATTTAACATAAAGAACTATTAAGTAGGTAAGAATATAAGTAGTAAGTAAAAGTAAAAAGAAAACTTCAAGTTATCACAAAGGTAGCCACTGCGGGAAGCAGCCACCACCCTAGGGCTGAGAGAATTAAAGTAGTTAGAATGATGAAAACAGAAACTCACAGAAGAGGTCCAGAGCTAACACATGGACCTCAGAGAAGAGGGCGCCGCTCGGCTGGTGTTAGTGTCTCTGAGCTGGGAAGAGGGGCCCTGTGGGTCTGGAACCCACACTTCTGAGGAGGGGACATTGTCCAAAGAGCACTAGGATTTCTAGTACATGGTTGTGGGGAAAGGTGCATGATGAGGATGTTGGAGAAACTGTGAACTGGATTTAGCTGCTGCTACAGGAAAAAACTGTTGCTGTGGGTTGAAGAATTGGGACTGGGGTGCTCCCAGAAACTGGAACCAGATGGAAAGCCCATGAGAAGCCTTACATGAGGGAACAAGACCCCCTTGCCTCCTCTAGCCTGGCAGTCTCCTGCTCTGCTCCCCTGGTGGGAAAGGAGAGGTGCTGCCCCACGTTGCCAAGCAGAAATGGCACAGGGCAGTCACAAGTAGGGCACAGACCACAAGGGGGTACATTTGTCGTTCCTGTTTGGAAGATATTGCTTACTAAACCTGCAGGTGGGTCCATGTTTGTACATACCTCACAAAACCTAACAAATGTTTCATATGTTTCTTAATTTTCTAAATTCATCTTTTTACCAAGACTGAAGTCAAAACCTGTCTTATAATTCTGATTCTGCCCCTGAAAAGTTTTGTGATTGGTGCCTGTCATTTCACAGCTCTGAGCTTCAGTTTCTGTGTCTCTAAAACAAGGAAAACAATCCTTATTCCTCAGGGTTGCTGTGATGACGTGAGAATGAAATCTTAGCATGGTCCTTGGCACATAGTGAAGAAGATATTAAAAAAGATGTGTTCATATTGACTATGAAGCCAAATGTCTCCCTTTAAGTTATTGTCAACCATTTTCAACATTAAGTTCCAAGGGTCCCTGAAAATCCATTGTTCTTTGTTTCCCAAGAGTGGACCACTGGGAGACTCCTGCAGTGTCCCTACCCGCCAACTAGCAGAGCAGAAAGGAGGAAGGCTCTGAGGAGATTCCAGGTGGCACCCAGCTGAAATCCCCAGGAGTAGAGGTGGCATTCCCCTCTCTGGGTGTGTCCTTTCCTTAGGAAAATATCCTCCTGCTCTGCTGAGGACTGATTTAACCTGCTCTTTCTTTTGGACTCACTGCCAATTACTTGATTCTGTAAGGAGGGAGGAAATGGTCATGTTAAACCCTCTGGGCAGAGGCTGGGTTGGTACCGAGACCTGGGCAAGTCTGCCTTGAAGGTGGTATTCGTGCTGGGGTCTCCTCCTCAGGTCTTCCCAGGCCCTCTCCCCAGCCAGTGGGAGAAGATGAGCTGGGCCTTTAAGGTGCCCTCCAGAGAGCCCCCACCCCAGCCAGGACCTTTCTACTTTTGGTGTCCTCAAGACTTGACTCCTCCAGGATCTGGGATTCCCTCTTCCCCTGGGGTGGCCCTCCATCTTGCCCTGACCTCATATGACCTCATAATTTATGACTTTGCAAACTCCGCATGACTGGTTCCTACGTAAAATCCCATTCTAAAGCCTCACTGGGTGTCTCTGGTCCTGACCTGTATAAATCTTGTTCATCCTTGAGGCCACCGCGAACGCTAATCTGGCCAACTGCTCCTACCCCCAACCCCTTCCCTCAGAGATGGTGCCCCTCTCCTAGGTGTCCCCTAAGAACGCGCCTTCTCGGGACTACAGACCACCTGGTCATCCTTTCTTCCAACTCCTAGCGGGGAGTCTGAGTCAAAGACCGAGGCCCGGGATAATAAAACTTAATCAGAGCACTGGAAATCCGGCCGGTCAAGGGAGAGCCTGGGACACAGTCTCTTCCGCTGCAGGGAAGGCTGGGGGCACAGTGACTGTCCGCCAGAAGCCTGCGGCGTCCTGGGGTTTCCTCCCTTCTTGCTGATCAGTTTCAGCCAGGTCCAGGTGGTTTAAATACTGAAGCCCGCCTTCACAGGGCAGAAGGACGCCGTCGACAGAGACAACTGCGGGCGTGGCGGAACCCGCAACTACTGCTCCCCGGAAACCGCAGCAAGAATTAACGCAGTATTTACATACTAATGCTTCTCCGTTCATAAATGTTGTATTTTCATCCATCTACTCCGGAGGCAGCTGAGCACTAACCAGCTTTGTTTTCCAAAGGGCCAAATGTAACCCCTCGGCGGGACATGCGGCATCTTCAGGCCTGCAGCTGCAGCTCGTGGGCCTCCAGAAGTCCACCGGGCTGGGCCGGGTGCGGGGAGGTCCCTGAGCTCAGAGCCGTGCGGGACGGCCCGCACCTCATCGGGGGAAAGAGCCCTAAAACTGAGGACCGGGAGAAGCTGCGGGGACAGGGAGGCTGAGGTCTCGGAAGCAGGACTCCTCGCGGGCGCGTGGCCCGGACAGGGACGGCAGAGGGCGTCCAGGGTCATGGGGGCATCCTTCCTAGGGGTGCGGGCGGGGAGTGTTGTAGGCAAGCGGGGAAACGCGGCAAGAGCTCACCATCCCAAAGCTCCCCGAGAGATGCTGCTGGCGGAAGGGAGTGGTCTCGGAGGGGGCGTGGTGGGATCCCGAGGGGCGTGGTCTGGTGGGGCTGCCACCAGTGACAGGGAGGAACACTTGAGCGCTAAGAGCTGGCCTGATCTTAGGCGGAAAGGGGCTGGAAAGATCAGATTAGCTTTTTAGGAAGGTCCCTCTGGCGCTGGAGGGGTGGGGGGAGAGACCGCAGGGAGCGAGCCCAAGTCACGAGGCGATTTCTGAAAAGTGTGATAAAAGGAAAAGCCCTCATTAGAGCGACAACAGTGGGCAAAGAAGGAAAGGGATGGGCTCGAGAGGGGTGGAGGACAGGCCTCCCGACCTGAGGTCGACGAGGTGTGGGCGACGAGGGGTAGGGAGGAACCTGAACGCTCAGATCTCGAGGCCCCGTCAGTGCCCCGCCCTCCGCCGGCTGCTCCCGAAGGCGGGATGGCAGCCTCAGCCTTTCCCATACCCTATTTCCCGAGACGAGGGCAGCGCTCCTCGGGAATCGGTCCTTGGCCGGCGCTGCTTCGGTCTCTGAGAGCCGCGAGTCGCGCGGGACGTGCAGGAAGGACCCGTTGCGCGGCCATCTGCTGACCAGTCTGGAGCCAGCGTGATTGCCTCGGCTCAGCTGACCACAAAGCCACGAGCTCTTTAACATGCCGTCAGGCCCCACAGGCCCCTTACCTGGCCCGCCCCTGGGACGCTTTGAGGATGCTCAAGGCTGGTGGCAGAAATCCTAGCCAACTCTCCCCATTCCATCTCCCTCCCCTACGTTCGGAATCAGAACTGCTTATTTCAAGCCCAAACGTGTTGATGATAACCAGATCTATCATGAATTGAGCACTCACTGTTTGTGTGTGTTCTTGCTGTGTGCTAAGCATTTATTCATGCGTTCTCTCATAAATTCCCAGAAACTCCTGCCACTTTCGTCATTTTGGCTTTGCCGGCACCACTTGTACTATTATTTACTTATAAAAATTTTTAATCCGTTCAAAATTTAAAGAAGCGCTATCTGAAATCACAGGTTTGATGTACAACGTTTATTTTACTAATTCATATACAATATAGATATCCTTAAAATGTTCACTCATAAGCCACATTAAATCACCTCACTTTCCACCAGTGGTCCGTTTTTCAGATTGGTAAACTGAGCCTCGTGGAGGTTAAGTGTCCTACCCACGGTTATGGCATAGGCCAAACTAGTTCCCTACTTAATGCCTGAAACTGCTGCAAACCAGACACTGGTGACAAAAGGATGCAACCTGGAGGGATCCAAACAGGGTGATTCTCGCAAAGTGGAACCACAGACACACAAATGTATCCAAGACACTAGGTCTGGGCAGAGATGGGAAGGTAGGAATACTCTTGAGTGTCGGTTCTCTCATCTCTGAAATGGAGATAACAGTCTACTTCTTGAGGTCCTTGTGAGAACTAAGTGAGATAAAGCAGAGTGTTTGGCACAGTGCTTGGCTTGGCACCGAGCAAGCCCTCAAATCCTACTGCTGCTATAAAAAGTCAGGTAGGGAGCTCTGAGGCCATGCTTGTCAGTGAGTGGCTCCTCTGCCAGAATATCTAAGATTCCACCAACTCCGCTCCCCCTTAGGCTACCAGTTAGTGGTTTGGTGCATATCTTTCCAGACCCCTCCTATGCATGTACAAAACTCTCCAGAGGCTTCTCTCACTCAGTAAGTGCCCTTATTAGGTCCTATAAAGTTCTACGGTGTCTGGTCCCCATTACATCTCTGATTTCCCTCCTACTCTGCTCACTTTCTCTGTCTCCCTGTGGTTCCTGAACACACCAAGCTTGCTTCCAACCAAACCCCCTTAGGGCCTGGAATACTCTTCTCTCACCTTGGTGTGGTTTGCTCTCTAATTTTCTTTAGATATTTACTCAAAAGACACCTCAGTGATGCCTATCCTGACCTAACTCCCAACACCGACCTCCCTTGTATCACAACACTTCTTACCCGTGTTATTTTTTTCTCTTTAGCACCTACCACTGTCTAATAAATTGTTCACAGTCCTCCCCTGGTATCTGTGTGGTATCTGTGGAGGATTGGTTCCAGGACCTGCCTCCCACACCAAAATTTGGGGATGCTCAAGTCCCACAGTGGGCCCTTGGTACTTGCGGATGTAGAACCCATGGATATCAAGGGCTCACTGTATATTTATTGAAAAAAATCTGCCTATAAGTGACCCACACAGTTCAAGCCTGTGTTGTTCAAGGGGAAAGGTTTGAACTGTGTGGGTCCACTGACGTGCAGATTTTTTTCACTAAATACACCCTACAGAACTACACGATCAGCTGTGATTGATTCCCTAGATGTGAAATCACAGATGTGGAGGGCCAGCTATGGGACTTGAGCATCCGAGATTTTGGTATCCACTGTGGGTACTGGAATCAATCCTTGGAGATATGGAGGGATGACTGTTACTTTACTTCTTTATCCTTATTGCCTATTTCCCTTGCTAGAATGTGGCTCCATGGGACAGGGAAACTTTATTGTTCTGTTCACTTCAGTATTGCTGCAACAGTACTTGGCACATAGAAGGTGCTCCATGAATACTCACTGAATGAATAAAGCAAGGGAGATTGGGTGATTTGCCCAGTCCCACAGCTAGGAGAGTGGCAGTTTAGCTCCAGAGCCTGAACTCTTAATTGTGAAGCTATACTGCAAATAATTATTTCCTTTTAAAAATGTTTTCTCATTGACTAGAACTTGCCAAAGAATGTTTAGGAATAAGTGGTGAAAATAGTACTCATACTGGTTTTGAGAGAATGCCTCTTACCTATGATTTCATCACTAGTTATGTTGTTTACTGATCTGACTGACTTTACCATGATGTGGTGTAACACACTTAATCCGATTTCACTTAGAGACCAATGCTTAATGGCATAAGAACGATTGCTATCCAGAGGAGACCTAATAGGAAATGCATACTACTTAGAAAATGGGAAGTTGGAAACATTTTTCTCTATAACTTTGTAAGGGACATAAATGCCGATTTGCTTTATCAGAATTTTAAATTCTAGTCCAGTGTTTATTGAATATTATCTGCCAAGCTTTGTGTTTTCACATCTACTTTTACTTAATCTTCAAAATAATAAATCAGTTACCATATATTAAGATTATAGAAGTTTAATGTTAAAATCTGAAGAAAAGCAGGAACATTCATTCTAGCATGAATCCAACTGATTTTTATTCAGTTTTACTATGTACCAGCACTCAGGCTATAATGGAAAAAGACAGTGAACCCCTGATCTTGTAGCATATTCTAGTGGAGGTAGAGCTGATAAAAAAGTAACTTCCAATTTTGATAAATCAGGAAATAAAGCCAAGGGATGTGACAAAGGGTATGCGGGCAGAGGGTTTGCCTGTGGTTTAGTAAGCAAGTGGTGGAAAGAGATTGACAAGGCGAGACCACATAGGGCCTCATGAGCCAGTTTAGATGTTACTCCGTGAGCAATGGGAAACCATTAGGTATTTTTAAGTGGGGAAATTATCTGAAATGATTTATGTTTTAAAAGCATTCTCTGAGGGCTGTGTGAAGAGGCCAGAGGGAATGAGTGGATGGATGTAGACTGATTTAAGTTATGGCAACAGTCCAGGTGAGAGATGATAGCAGCTCAGACTAAGATGGCAGAAGGGGTTAAGTGGAAAATTTTGGATGCACTTTTGGAGTAATAGTCAACAAGATTTAATGGAGGTGAGGGAAAGGGAGGAATTAAGGTGATATTTCAAGACTGAGCAGATGGTGAGCAGCATGTTTCAAATGCAGAATTTTCTTGTAATTTCTATATCCCTCATTCCCAATTTTGTCTCCCCTCTCCCCCATGTTTCTACTGTCAAAACTTAACGTCTAGTACCTCCAACAAATTAACTGCTCTTTTATATATAACAGAGCATGGGAATCAGAGAGCAAGACCTTGGATTTAGTCTACCCAGGAACAAATTCCAATCTTCAATTTACTGCATGACCTTGGGCAAGTTTCTTCACTTGTAAAATAGTGTATATAATAGTGTCTACCTCATAGGGTTGTTGAGAATTTAAATTCAAGTTGGAGCACCTTTTACCTTTACATACTCAGCATCTGGCAGATCGAGCTATTCAAATTTGCAGTTTAACTTATTTCCTCTCAGATTCTAGGCTGTCAAGATCAGAAGGGCAAGAGCTTGGGCATTGTTCAAGCACTCACTCACCTGACTATTTACCTAAGGGAAGATTCCCCGCTATTTACCTAAGAGAATGACATTTCCAAATTCCTTCCTAAAAGTTCTTCCAGCATTCCCCGATTTTCCCAAGACCTACTTATCTGAAGTTATTTTTATCTTACCATACAATTTGATAAGGTTTTTCATCTGTAAAGTTGATTTAGACTTTAGGAACATTTTTCTGGGATCATGTATTAATCAGCTATTTTCCTAAGATACTTTATATTCAAAAGCTGGTTACCACCTTGTTGCAATGCTAAAAACTGAACTTAATACCTGAGTGGTGGGTTTAGCTATGGTCCCCACACATCACTTTAGGCCCAACTCCAATTCACTAGACACATTTCCTGGGTAAGTTGTCATGTAGCCAACTCCAAAGCATATTAGGGAAGAATTATCCGTCCATGTTAATGAGCATTAACCTAGGGATCAATGGACGTGGCAGATCACACACATCTAAGTCAAATAACCCTAAGCTGAAAACTATGCACACTGTTTGGACCCTAGTTAACTAATAATCCTCCCAAATTTAATTGCCTCATTATAAGCAGGAATGAGTTACCTACCTTAGAGAAATAATACCTGTCATACATCAACAGACCATGGTATATTGAGACAAGCTCAGTACATTGACCAGACATCTATGCACTTTTGAGTGCTAAGCGAAGCTTTTTTTTTTTTTTTTTTTTTTTTTGTCTTGGTTTAGTCTTTATTTCAGGTATTTGTTAAAATACCACTAGATTATTCCTCAGGGCAAGAGCAAAGATCATCCCCTGCAAAAACTTAGGAACTATGTACAGAATTTTATAGAACAGAGGACACTTTAGCTGAAGCCTGCCTACTGACCAGTGAAGGGTGTTCTGAGTGGACTCAGCAAAGAAAAGGAAATCAGGCAGGGAAGGAAATCAAACTTCATCTGTCATCAGGACAAGTCTTGTGATGGTCACAATTGGAGGCTCTGTTTTTGGAAGGTTCGAGTACAGCACAGGGGTTCCGTGTGTCTTTATGCCTACACCCCTGGCTGAGGTGCCATTAGGTCAATGTCACTCAAATTCCTGGCCAGCCAGACTCCCACAGCAAAGAGCCCCAAATTGAGGATTAAGTTCCTCCGGAAGTCATTCCTATCCGTAGTGAAGCGGTAAACGCCCCGAAGCCAATCTCCCATGTTGTCTGAAATTTCTGGAGCTTCATTTGCCGAGGCCACAGTGTTCACGCCGACACCGCTGGAAGCCATAGCAGAAACTCCGCCTAAGCTATTCTTTATTAAACATACCTTAAGTTCACTAAAACTTCTAGAGCAAAAGACTGATTCTAAGAACCTAAAGGATGCTGTCACGTATTTGTAAATAGTTGGTCCACAACAGATTCTAGCAGGCAACTTTTCCTACCTTAGACACCCATTTTCCCTGATTATTTTTTCAGGATTAGGCCATTTGTCCCTTTTCAAAACTGCAGAATACCAAACAGGTGACATTCAGCAACAACTGGCTCTCAGTAGTTTATAAGGGCAATGAATAGATGCTCCTGCTAATAATCCAAGTAATTCTAGTGCCTGCCTGTAGAAGAATATACAAAGGATCACACTAAAAAGCAGGATCCCAGGTAAACAAATTAAAAACAGGCTGTAAAATTTATCATTGGATTTTATAATGACCTATAATCTAAAAATGAAGTTACTGCTAAAAAGGAGCTTAAGACCAGTGTTTAGTTTGTAAGCCCAAAGTTGTATCTTGACACAAATCTATTCTTAGCTCCAATTTGTTCATCTCACTTCACTTCCAGAGCATCTTCACTCTTATGTTAAACCAGTGTCAGTAGATTTAGGAATGTTGTCTGTGGTTCATCCTTATTTCACATCACCCCATTGCTAAATAAAATGCAGTGCTAAGAATAATTATAGGTACTTAATTTATAACTTTGGGGTTAACACAGTATCTTAAAATAGCCAGCTAATTTTTGAGCTCAAGCCTTACATCTGCAGTTAAATTACCATTTAACATTCAAAGTTTAATAGTGTATATTGTTTCTAAGTGTAGTTTTACTACTGATACAAATTTAACTATTTCTATGTGATTCTGTTGGCCAGCTAGGTTTGAGAACTGTTGGTTCAAAATACACATATCCAAAAAGTTTAAATTCAAAGAGTTTTGGCAAAGACTTACCATCTGCAAATTTTTAAAAATTAGGAAAGCCAGTAGCTTGTTTCCTTCCCATACAATGCTTATACTTCTCTTGAGTCTTATGTTTCAGATATAAAGCGACAAAACACTTGTACTAAAGTTATTCTGAATATGGAAATTTCAAGTGAATTAACTGTACAGGTAAGGTTGATAGTAAAGACCAAAAGCAGGTATAGTTTAATGTATTTTAATAGCAAACTTACAGGAACAGCACAGAAGACAGACAACATTAAAAACATGTACTTGCATGTAGGACAACTCAGTTAGAAAAGTATAGTGAATGGATGGAATCTACTGTATGATAAAAATGCTACAAACACCATTTAGTTGCCATCAATAAGAAATTTACTTATTTTAAAAAAATCCAAATGCTGGCATTGTCCAGAAAAATTTAACAGGTTTATTTATAATTGTTATAAAGTTGAACTGCTGAAACTTGTTCACTGAAACATTTTGACTTGCATTAATGCTTTATGTCCCCGCATTTATATTAAAAATTCACACACAAATGAAAATGGAAAAACTGCCAATACCTGATTTCTGTCCCCTATTTTTCCACTTGCAATCATATACTTAGGTACCTTTTGACCCCATGGAAAAAAAATATCTAACGTTCAGAACTACCAATAACAGGAAGAAGAGATTTTTTTTTTTTTTAAAGAATGAAATGTTTCCCATCATAGTGGATTCTTAAGCGCGTTCTCCACGTATGCGGCGTGCTAGCTGGATGTCTTTTGGCATAATTGTTACACGTTTGGCATGGATAGCACACAGGTTGGTGTCTTCAAAAAGGCCAACCAGATAGGCCTCACTTGCCTCCTACAACAGGGATAAAGGAAAAAAAAATTAATGTTACCATCATCAACGGTTAAAATACATCTGTATCAGTTAGAATGATAAAGTTTTAAAGCACTTTAAAAACCTACTTCAGAAGATGTTGACTATTTTACCAAATCCTTACATTTAAAAATCTGTGAGACAAGGCTAAAGGCAGCTTATAGAAAGTGAAAAACTCAATTCTGTAAACCTTTATCAAATACAAAAGTCAAATTATTTCATTTCTAAGAAAAGTTTAATCTTCTAATGTAATGTTATTTCTAGTAAACTGAAATATGTGAAGTAAAGAAATCCAACTGAAACTCTTAACATTCTCATCCTTACAAAGATATATGGAATCATGCATCCAATCTGAAGTAATACTCTTTCCTACCCCATCAAGTCCTCCTTTTTCTGAATCCTACCCACACTTCATTATGTTTCAACTTTTGCCTTGCCAAATAATCCAATATAGTTGACCACTGGTTTCCATCATACGGTCCTCATCTTCCTCTCCTTTAAAACCTCACAGTTTTACCACTAGAGCACGACAGGGTGCCAGAACACACCAGATTAGTGTCTTAGTTACACACAGTGACCTATTTTTCCCCCATGTTCCTCACTAACTGTATCTTTCTCTATGAACCACAACCTCTGTAATGGCATTTGTTGCCCTCCAGTATTAATACTGACCCTCTCTGGTTTTCCCCATTACACGGTAAGATTTTTTGAAGGTATCTTCTTATCCCTATTTTCGGTCAAAAACTGCTACCTATATGAATCATTCACCAACACTTGGCACGTAAAGAGGAAAAAGGGGAATTTCTACTTACAAATAACTCAAATCATTAGTACATCTTACAATTGTCTGAAATGTTGACGAATCCTTTAGTCTACGTTAAAATATCTGCTTACTTATTTTGAAATGAAGCTACTGTTTTATCAGTCCAAATGTTTTAGTGGATTAGGAGCACTAAATGAAAGATGTTACTGAGCCTCTCTATAAACAAGTTATTTCTCTGTGCATATGTTTAGAAAAAACATGGACTTTTATAGTTGCTATTTTGTCCTAATTTAAAAAATTATTTCCATTTGGAGCCTTTAGATAATGATAAAAACTAAAAGAGAAACACATACTTGAGCAATTCAAGCCCCACAACACTATATAATACACAAGATATACAGATGGGAAGAGCCAGATTTGCTTTTTACAAACATTTTGACTTTGCCATAAAACTTGAGACTCTGCTTTTAAAAGCACAAACACAGTGGGAGGATATAGCTCAGTAGCAGAGCATGTGATCAGCATGCATGAGGTCCTGGGTCCAACCCCCAGTAGTACCTCCATTAAAAAATAAATAAATAAAAATAAGTACACCTAATTATCACCCCCCCAAGCATTAACATAGCGACAATTAATTCAAATGGTTTACATTATTGCATCTTATGAAAAATCATTTTCTTCACATTTAAACTCTCATCCTTTTTAGCCTTTTCTCTCTCTTCCATAAAAATCTGTTGCATCCAAATTTTATCATCCTTACATGTCTTTCTGCAGCATTTGTTATCAAGAGCTGTCTTATTTACCTATCCTTTAAGGCCCAGCTCAAGACTATTCCATGAAGGAGAAAGCAAACACTCTTCTTGATCCTAGTTCTCAGGTGCAGGTAACTGAACTACTAACTCCTTGGCATTCAAAGTGGCCTTGTACACCAGCCATCTTTTAATGCCCTTAAATTACTTAACAAGAAAGCTCATTTTATACTCATAATGCCTTGCCCTCAAGTAGAGATTCCAGAAGTATTTGCTCATTTTTTAATATCTAACCCTATTTGAAACTTGCATCTTTTATATGTAATTAGTCCCCTGTACCTTACCTACTCCAAAGAATACATTAAAAGCCAAACTCCTGGGGTACGGTATAGCTCAGTGGTGGAGTGTGTGCTTAGCATGCACGAAGTCCTGAGTTCAATTCCCAGTAAATGAAGCAAGAAAAAACTCCCCAATAACACCTAATTCTCGTACCCCTACCCCCACAAAAAAAGGAAAAAAAAAAAAAAAAAAAAGAGAGAGAGAGAGAGAGAAAATCCTTAAATATTTAGGGATTCATTCTTGGGATATTCCAGAGATGGGTAAAAAGTTTAGAAACATAGCATACTGTAGACTATTCTTATGGGTTCACAGCACATCAGATACTAGGACTTAAGCTCCTCTAGAAAGAAAACAGTTTAATTTTGTTTCACTCAGCATATCTCAAAATTATGCAAATCTAGAATGCTTCTGCAAAAGACAGCACTATGAGCTGCTATATGGACAAGCCAACAGGTCCTGCAATTCTGAGACCATTTAAGAGTGGAATGATCTATTGGCTCCTGTGGTACTACTCAAATGTGACGTGTGACAGCTGGGGCTCTCACTGCTGTCTTAGAACCTGGCTATCTGTTTTACAGGGTTGTGTCTGGTTAACTCTGGAAGAGTCAATACTCACAGGGAATATGATCATGATCCATATTTTTCTAATTCTAGTATCAACAGGTAACAGCAAAAGAAAAAATGTAACTGGAAGGAAATACTAATTTACAACATTTTGAGTATATTCAACGTCTAACTCTCCTACAATTTCAACCTACCAATGTCCATTTTTAACACAAGGATAGCTTAGTTCAAACTCTCAGTTATTAGGGGCAAAGACTAAATTTTAAGTTAGTTAATTCTTGATATCTACAGCAAATCTAAACTAATTTCTTCACCATCCTCACTGGACACTCCTCCTATTTAGTTGTATTACAAAAGTTGTACACTGTTTAATTCTAAACGCAAAAATAGTGACTTGGAATTCTACTTCAACTGCTCCCTTCCATTGTCCTATTTCCATTAGCAAATTCTACATCTTTGTTATCGTAACAGAAATGAAGTCTATGTATAAAAAAAGCAAACACAAGACAAAAATACTTGTAACAAAGATTACTCTTCCAATAAAGTTAAGAGCTACCTAATGCTACAGAACTATAGGCAGCAGAGATGAACATTTTGCTCAAAACCAATACAACCACACTTACTGGCAACTATAAAATACACACCTTAATAACAGCAACATGAAAGTTTACACAGGAATTTAAAAAAAGACAATAGTCTTTTACCTAGATTGTTTAGTAATCCCCTTACAAGTCTCCATCATTGACACTTAAGCTCAACAATGTTGGACTTTGAAGTATAATGTTGTGTTCTTCAAGCATAGCCCTGCTAACTGTAACTACAAAATTAGCAGCTCTGGATCAATGTTTGAGAATATTAGTAATATCTCTATGTTTAAAACTAGTGGGGAAAATGCGATTAGCAATTGTAATAACAAACAAAATGGGACCTAGAGATAGTTAATGATTAAAACAGAAAATAAAAGTTTTAAGTAACAGCACTGGAAGATTTTAGTAGTTTGAAATTTCAGTAATTTCAATTCATTGACAATTTAATGGATGCCTACTCCTGGAATTCACCAATCAAATAAAGTTCAGACTAACCATAGAAACAGCTCAACCAATTACACTTCAGGGTAGAATCCACCTATCAAATTTTGCTCACACATAAAGGAAAAAGCTTGGCAACAGCAGCCTTGAAAAATCCTCCAATGGAGTGCATGTAGATTCTGGACCCTCCTCCAAAAGAGATTCTGATTCAGGTCTGTGGAGGAACCTAGCAATCTGCATTTTTGATCACCTCTAACCCCACACTCTGATGGAGGTGGCAGTCTTACCATACTTTGGACTACAATGACCTAACAAATGCCAAACATATTAACATAAAAGGTTACTTAAGTGACTGATGTTAATTATACCCACATAATCAAGTATCTTATTTGTGGGCATTTCAAGCTTTAATCTTGGCACAAACCAATATTTAAAATACATAACCACAGCTAAAGCAGTATTTCTCAAAGTTCTGACACACTGGAGCTAAGATTAAATACATTGTTTCCCACTTAAAGGGAAATCCATAATCCCCGTTAGCAAACTACAAGTCTTCAAATTCCTGTATCTCCACAAGCCCAGTATCATCTTTAAGCACATCTTTTTTCCCCGTCATCAATCCAATCCTAACTACCACTCATACCTCTTGTACCTCAATGCACAATTCTTTAATGCTGCCTATTCTCATCCAAGATACTATGTTCTCTCCACTTTGACTGCCTCTTCAGATCCAGGAAGCCATTTATTCCAACTTTCCTTTTATACCAGTCACTGTTTGAAACTAATTACCAATACAGACCTTTAGTCCCATGACCTTGTAATGTTCTGCAGCATCCGTAAGCCAAACCTGAGGGTTTTTGTTCCCCTAAACACTGCAATGTCTAAAATTTTTAAATTACATGTTCTGTGTATGATCTTGAGCAACTCAAAATTTCCGACATCTCAACACTGAAATAAGTATCACCTACCTCACTGGTTTGTGATGATTAAATTGTACCATCTTATGCAAAGATTTAGAACTGCTCTTGGTACAAAGCAGGACTGCCAACTCTTAGAGCCTTTCCCACCCACTATTTTACCTGCAAAGCACCAATAGCCGCACTTTGGAAGCGCAGATCTGTTTTGAAGTCCTGAGCAATTTCCCGCACCAGACGCTGGAAGGGAAGTTTGCGAATCAGAAGTTCAGTGGACTTCTGATAACGTCTAATTTCACGGAGTGCCACGGTACCAGGCCTTTAAAACAAAACACATTAAAGTGGTTACCAAATACATAGAAAAACCTAAGAGAGATGAGCTTTATAGAGATCCACGTTTCAAAAAATAAATCACTCAACTATTCTTCAGCTTCTGTATCAATTTTCACTCATCAATTTATGAGCTGAATATTCAAGTCTATTAAGAATAACACAACAATATCTTTAAAGCAAAAAGCATACTATTAAAGTAGATTCCTGGCAGGGAGTTAAATAAAAGCCCTCTTTATTTTTTTCATCTTTAATAATATATACATATCACTAACTTCTGTTATCATTACAACTTGGGAAGATAATAGGTCATTAACAAAGTCAAAATTGTTCACTCTTCTCAAGGCACCACTCTCCTTCCCACCTGCACCCTCAATTCTTCTGAAAGACTTACCAATACAACCCAATGAGCTTCATTTAAAAACATACTTGTGGTATTTAAGTTTGATTTCCCAGAACACCTTTACTTTGACTACTGCCCATCCCTCATGGTTAAATTGGAATACTCTGGATTGTATGGTGTGTCTTCCATATGGAAGTTTTTTTTAAACTAAGTAATTTACAGCAAGAAATTTACCCCAATTCTGACTTATTTCTTCTATTTTATGAGCTTTTATTTTAGGTTAACTGTAAAATCATTTGCAGAGAGTACCTAAATACGGACAACTTCCGCCCTCTAATGGCAGATGCCCTTAACAACACTGCTCAGGGTAGTTCAAAACTAAACGTGCTAATAGAAGGAAATAAACCAATTCAAGTAAATGAACGACAAGAACTTAACATGCCCTCCAATCTTGATTATTTTACCAAAAGCAAGAGCATCCTGAAAAACGTATTTAAAAACTTACCTATTAAAAAAAAATACATTACTAACTTAACAGCTAAATAAAATGTTACTCTATTCTACTAACGTTATCAGTGATGAAACGCCTCCCTTAGCCTATGGGCAAGATTATGGCTTCAAAAATTAAACATGTTCTCAATAAAACCTAACACTAAGATTATATATATATTTTGGAGTATTAGTAAATCAGTTTCTCTAAAGCAAAAAGTATGTTCACTATACATCTTTTTTATTAGATTATACAAACACTGCTTCAGGAGATAAGACTGTCCCATTTTTTCCTCTTCTTTTTAATACCTGTAACGATGAGGTTTCTTCACCCCTCCAGTAGAGGGCGCACTCTTGCGAGCGGCTTTTGTAGCCAGTTGCTTCCTCGGTGCTTTACCACCGGTCGATTTGCGGGCGGTCTGCTTTGTACGAGCCATGGTATAGAGACCTCCTTACTTACCTACTAGCATCAAAAAAAAAAAAAAAAAAAAAATCACCATACGCAACCACCAAACATACAGTTCACTACCACCGCCCCCCCATCTGGATATTATGGTCAATATTAAAAAAAAAAAAGAAGTCCGTAATGTTATATAATTTGAAAAGGTGCAGATTTTATCTACCACCCAAATAAGACTTCCTGAAACAAACTGTAGTACTAGAAAATTGTTAGCATTAACACCCATCATCTCTCAAAATGCCGAATCTGAGCGATAAATGGCAAAACAAAAAGACCCCTAATAGCCTTCGCTTCAGTTTCTTTAATTAAAGTAGAAACTAGAAATATCTGTAAACATTCGACCGACAAAAGTCAAAAGAATGAAGCCACAAACCACAGAAAGGTCGAATCAAATTACAGCAAAAAAGGTTTTAGCCCCCCCCGCAGCCCCCCCTTATGCCTGGCAGTTGATAGATTTCCTGTAAATATCTGCAAATATTCCTGGTTTTGCATCTCTACAGTTATGTTGACAAAAAGGCGTCTCAAAAAAACAAGAGAAAGCAGCTACCACCAGCGAGCAGTCTACAAAGCACGTCCTCGCGTCCAGTCCTCACAGGCTTCGCAATGAAATAATAAAAAAAAAAAAAAATTCCCCACACCCGGGCTTTAATTAACGCACAAGACCGGCCGACAGGTCCACCCCAGCACCACATAAACTTTTGGTTTCGCCTTCTCCGGCCCCTCGGCAGAGGGTCCCCCCCAGCCTGCCCGCCTCGCTCCCAGCGTCTCGCGCAGGCACAAACTAGCCTCCCAGACCAGAACAAAATGGAAACAATCGCAAAACGTATCCGATTCCCTTCCAAAGAGACAAAACACCAAAACGCTCGAAAATCCCCTGATCCCCTGCCACGTGCCGCCCTCCAAAATGCAAAAGTTTTTTTTGCATTTCAAATGCATCAAGTTTCCGCTTCTCTAAAAAAGGAGAAAAAAATAGTTTCTCTTTAAAAATTTTTCCTCCTTTTTTGAAATGGGGAAGAGAGAAACGGGGGAAAAAATATGGTCGGTGACCAGAGAAGAGAGACAAGATGGTGAAGCCTAGCAACAACTGTGGGGAGGCAGCAAAAAGCGAGTTACCCCACGGTGGGAAGCAGCGGCGATTTTCACCCCTTTCCCGCCCGAAAACTGGGGGCCGGGGCCCAGGGGCGGTAGTTAAGAGGCCCGCGCGGGTCGTGGTGAAGGTCTGGGGTCCCGGGAAGGGGCGGCGGGCGGGATTTCACCGAAGAAAGAGGAGCCAGGGGCGCAGGGAGGAGGGAGAGCAGGCTCGGCGACGCGGCGGTTGCTGCTGTTGGGCTGAGGCGGCGAGAGACGGGGGAGCCGCCGGAGCCGCCGCCGCCTGAGGGGAGAGAGAAACTCGCTCCTCATCTCCATTTCTGGGCCAAAAAGTTTGTGGGCCAAGCCGGAGGGACCCTGGGTCCCCTCCCCGCACCTCCGGGGCCCGGCCCGGGGCTGACGGCAAGCGGGGCTCGGTTCCGGGGAAGCGGGCAGACGGGGAAACTTACCCCCCTTCTCCTTCGGCTGGAGCTCGGCAAGCTAGAGGCGGCGCTGGCGTTGGAGAGCGACGGCGGCGCGGCGGCGGCTGCGAACACAATTGAAAGATGGCTGACACCGAGGCTATCCCCCAACACACGCCGCCCCGCCCCCGCGCCGCGCGCCAACCAATCACACACAATGGAGGGAAGGCTCGGCTCCGCCCCCGCCCCTCGCTCGAGCCCCGCCCCTCCCCCTCCCCCCGCGCGGCAGTTCGCTGGCGCGCGCTCGCCCCTCCCCCGCGCGCCGCCCGCTCCCTCCTCCCGGCCGCCTCGCGCCGTGTGTGTACAAACACAAAAGACACGCCGAAGGGCCGTCGGCTCCTGCCGAGACGCCCGCCCGCCTACCCCCGTTTTAACTCCCGCTCCCCGGCCCCGCACTCCCACCCCGCTGCGTGCACACACGTCATCGAACTCAGGAAGCCCGGGTTTGGGGCGTCCAGGGGGAAGTCGAGGGGAGGGGCAGGCGGGCGGAGGCGCGGCCGGTGAACGCCCGGCCTGCGGGCGTCTCGGGCCGCGGCCGGGAGGGCGAGGGAGGGGTTGCCCAGCTCCCGCGCAGGCCCCGGCGCGCGTCCCCGAGGCTCCCCGGGCGGCGTGGGGGCGGGGAGGAGGACTCGGCCCGCGCGGTCGCTTCACCCCGGTTGAAAACACTGCCCAACAGGAAGCTTGCAAATAGAAACCTTGCGTCCCGCGCCCACTTTCGGATGGGGCTGCTTTAGCAGCTGGCAGAGAGGACGGACCGCCCTCTTCACGCTCTCGCTCCGGGCCAGGTGCAGCCGGCCCGCCCGCCGACAACTTTATTCACTGAAGACACCAGCTTGGGCCGAGGCGGGCCCCGCGGTGCGGGCTGCGGGCGGTCCGCCGGGGGCTCTGCCACCTAGGACGCCCGACCCCTCGCAGGTGGCATCTCCAGGGCGGAGGGGACTGGGCTCGCCTTCTTGGGTCAGGATGCCTGATGCAAGATGGCTGTATTTTGTAAGCCTCTAAAACAATGTATGGAATACAAAGCAAACTGCACCAGAGGCATGACGACCAGTCCTGGCAGCTCGTCCTATTAGCCATTTGGGCCGTTTCAGTATTTGGTAGAATTGCCAAATACAGGATAGTCAAATGTTGTCAGCAGCTTCTGCATAGTTTAGATGCGGCGGAAAACGGCAGAAATAAGGAAGACGTTTGGGGATTATTACGTTTATCCATTTTCCAATTTTCAGTAGCATAAGAAACAGACTTCACTGTTCAAGTTATCCACTTTGTCATTTCATTGGCTTTAGAATATCTGCACCATCCCTAGATGGTATTGGCAACACTCTGCAACTATGTGTGAAGGTTTTCAATAGAAGTGTCATGCAGACATCCCATAGGATAGTGAAGGAGATAAATTTTATAGATGTAGTCTAAAGATCTTATAAAGCATCTTAGTCATAAACATTATCCTGAAACAAATATATGGAAATCAGATATGAGGGAGGGAGTAGATTTGTCCAAGGTCACTTAAGTGAGGAACAAACCCAAGAGAAACAAACAAAAATCCAAGCCTCCTGTTTCATTATTATTTAATGAATGTTAAGTGTCTGTGGTTGCTGCGCAGAACACATGCAATCTGCAAGCCTATCCTAAAAGCACATATGCAAAAAAGCCTAGACGGAGCTGCCAGCTAAGAGTTCCTATAATTCAGGCCAAGAAGAGGAGTTTTTTTGCTTGTTTTTTGTTTTGTTTTGAGGAAACCTAAATATTTGTTGGTTTTTTTCCAGGAGTTTTCCAGGAAGGCTGTTCTACATCAATTAAATTCATCGTATCTTTAAGAAATGTTAAACGACATGGGTAATGTTCTCTTTATATGCTAGATTTTTCCAGAGCTTCTATTTTTTGGCTTTACAAATATTTCTAAGGATGAGAAAGACTATTTTAAGTGAAAGAATTCTGCTCTTGGATTATCTGAACCAACTCAGCTGTCCATCTGTAAAATGGAAGTAACATTTATCTATATGAAGAGAGATCACCAAATTTTTTTCTAGTTGTAGAATTGAGCACATTTAGCACCTGGGTAGGTGTCTGGTTACCTACCTAGTGGCTTCTGGAAGTTCTCTCGCTGAGTGAATATTGAGTGCCAACTATGTGCTAGGCACAATTCTGGTGCTGGAATACAGCAGTGAACAACACAAACCTTCTTGGGGCTTATGATCTCTGGAAGCATTGGCTTGCCCAGGGAAGTAGCACTTGGAAGAAGGGAAGGAAAGAAGTCCCTGGAGTCCTAAGAGTGGCAAAAACTGTAGCTGAGTGGAGAAGAGGACTTTAGAGTCAAGATGAAGGGGGAAGGAAGGCTGTTAGGGCAAAAGGGACTCTAAAGGGGCACCCGGGTCAGTCTTGAGTTGGCTCTACTTCTAGAACTCTTGGGCTAATAATGGCCTCAAAATTTAGAGTTTAAAACACAATGGAGAGGAGGGGAGAAAAAGCTTTTTAGTTAAAACATTTTCCCCTAGAATCGAAAGCTTATGGTCACTAATTCAGACCTGTTTACAAGTAAAAGTTTAAAAAGTAGAATGGAAAGGACTTTAAAAGGACCACTGTTAATATCTGCTGGAGTCCTGTGTCAGTCAAATGCAGAGATTACTGCCACAAGGAGCTGCTGCTTCTGGCCACGCAGGTGCTATCCCCATGCACACTTTATCATGTTGATTTATCTGTCATATTTGTTTACTTGTTTATTATCTAGGAAAGCAGTCTCATCTCTTTCTTTCCACTGCTCTAGCACTGCCACCTCCACTCCACTCCACCCCCAGTGTGGGACCTTTCCCTATTTGTTGAACCTCTTCATTAAGTGATCTCATCCTGTTGCATGGAATTTTCAAACATACACAAAAGTAGCATAGTATAATGTACCTATCAGCTGGCTTCAAAAGTGATATACTCATGACCAGTCTTGTGTTTCGTCTATACTTCTACTCCTTCCACCTACCTCCCCGACTTGAATTATTTCAAAGGAAATCACAGATTTTATATAATTTCATCTATAGATACTTCAATGTGTTTCATAGGAGCCAAACATGTGGTTGATATGCCTATTAAATCTCTTGTCATCTGTGATTCTTTCTGTTTGTATTTTGATGAAAAATATGTCCTGAGGCTTTGGATCCCAGTCCTCTCTCCATAACTGTCCCTCCTTAAGTCTTGCCCAGTAAATGGCATTATGATTTACTTAAATGCTCAAACAAAAAAGCACAGGCATCCTACTTAAGCCTCCCTTTCTTTCACACTTATAATCCTATTGGTCCTACCTCTCAAAAGCTTCTCAGAATGACCTACTCCTTTCCTCCTCTCCTTCTCATCTTTCACCTGGACCCATAGTCACTTCCAACATGACCTTTCTTTGTCCACTCTTGCCTTTCTGTATTCCATCCTCTGCACTACTGTGCAGTGATTAAATTTATAGCATGTAAATCAGATTAAGTCGCACCCTTGCATAAATCTATTCAGAGGCCTCCCGCAGCTACTCTTGGTTAAAGCATTTCATGACCTGCCCTCCCTCATAGAATTGTGCTCCCCCTCCCTAGTGGCCTTCTACTTCAGGCCAGTTACCTTATCTTTCAAGTTATTCCCTGCTGAGGGTCACTACACTTGTGTTTTGCAGCTTGAATGCTCTCCCCACGCTTTTCACAGGGCTGGCTCCTTCATCTTCTAAGGCAACATTTCCCACTTTCCTATGTCTCTTGAAAAAAGATCCTCTTTGTAAGGTACATGGAGGAAAGGTGCAGGGGATTTGGAGCCGTTCATATGGAACTTGATTAAAACTTTCATTATATATTTTTATATTATATAACCACTATAAGAGGAAATTGTTTTAAAGAAGATAATAAATATCAAACTTGTGTAAAACTCCCAAATAAAATGTTTTTAAAGTTTTTAATGAGAAGCGTTGAGCTTATGTCCATGAACATAATTTTTTTATATCAGGTTTTATACTTGAAGTGGCCATATGCCATTTCTGATCAAGATTTCATGATGAAGAGCTCTTCATATTCTTGAGGATCTCATCATTGAAAAACTTCAATATAATTGTTATCAGTCATTTAAAAAAGTATAACAGTTGAAGTTATATATTTAAAATTCTTCCCTTTTTTTCAATGACAAATGTAATCTTGGAATTTCTTGTGAATGGATTTTGAATCCAATTAAATTTTTTAAAGATCAAGTATGTAAAAATGATGATGCAGCTCAAATTTGCAAAAGGCACATGAGTTGCTAAGCAGTCACTCTGCAGCTGCCTTGGTCACCACCAAAGAGATTCTATGCACTAAACGGGAGAGAAGCACCTGGCAGGAGGACAGAAATTCAAATCTGCTCCAGGAGGCTGTTCAGCCTTCTTGTCCCCAACCCTGTTTGGCTGAATTTTGGGCTACACCAACACATCTTGGGCACCCGGCACAGCATTCCTCGGTCTCCTTGCCCATGACAGGCAATACTCCCTGCCCTGCAGGATTAAGCAGGAATTCAGGGGCTGGAGTACTTCCTTGGCTGCCCTCAGCACATCACATGAGCAGCAGGTGGTAGGCACCGCTTATCTGCTCAGCACTGCAGCAACCATGGGACACAGGTGAGATCCATGCTGCTCAGGCTGCCTTCCTGGGAACCCCGGAAGGGGCTGCTCACAGCCAGGAGCCCTGGGCTGTATGGCTGAGAGGAAATATCTATCTCCTGGCACCTCCTTAGCCCAGAGTGAAGACCACTGGATGGCTCTGAGGTCTCGGCTCCAATGTTACCCTTAAGAGAGCCACCCTGAGTCCCTGTCTCCCTTGGCCCCACCCTTCATGTTATACTCAGTCACATTTACTTGCTTATTTCCTTCACAGCAACTCTCACAAGCTGACATTTTGTTGATTTGTTTGCTGATTTGTGGTCTCCTCGACTAGACTAAACTTAGTGGGAGCAAGGACATTGATTCACTGGTCCCCGTCAGGGCAACTTGCATAGTACCCAGCCTATGCCAGACATTTAATAAATATTTGATGGATGAATAAACAAGAAGTGACCATATTTCATAGAGTTTGGTAACCAATTGTAAAATGTATTTTGTTTGCAGGATATTCACATCTGAAAAAATGTACCTCTTAGAGTTAAAAAGCTATAATACCCTTCTCAGTAGTCTCATCGATATAAGGAAGATAAATATCTTTCTCACAAAAATTGTGAGGATGAAATCTGCCCATTTGACCAGGGCTAACTGTCACAATGTTTTATAAGTTTTGAACACTCACAAAATGATTAATGGTGTCTGTTCTTACCATTATACCCCGCTCACCAAGCAACCTTGGGATTGCAGTTGGATTTGTAGCTTGGAGGTGCCCTCCCCAGTATCCAGGAGATCGTCACATCTTTCTGTAAATGAATAAATGAGTGTCCCGGTTCAACATCAGTCTTGGTGGAGTGGGTTAGTGTAGGTCTTCCCTGAAGAAGGAATGCCAAGATGTTAAAGGGTTTCTGAGACAGCAGGGCCCAGAGTCATGCCTGAACCACAGTGAATTCCTACGTGTAGATGGCACCTGGCGAAGCTTCCTGGACATTAGACAGCCTTTGAGATACTCCCCAACACCTTCCTTCCAACTCCAGCATTCTGATATAATAATCTTGACACTTCTTAAGTATTAATAAACAGGTGAGAAAGTTCTATTTCATTAGAAAGAAATAGAATTTTCTCACTTTTGTTGCCTGTCTCAAGGACAAGGACTTGAGTTTTCAGGGAGCCCCAGACTGCCTGGTACCATTTTTTTAATGGTCCAGACAATGATCTTCCCCTTTTTCCTACTATCAAAAAAGAAAGTAAATTTTTTCTTCTGTAACCCCCTTTCTCACTCCTAGCACTTATAAGAATACCACAAATACCAGACAAATTAACTTATCCGTATTAAGAAGTTTTTCTTTTTAATGGACTATTTTTTTCAATTATACTAATTTAAATTATAAAACATATCTTATCAAACCCTAAGTTTAAGACTTTACCTGGAAATGAACATTTCTAAGTCACCTTAGTCTAAAAATCCATGTACCTCCCCTATAGTCTCAGATGGCTTGTCTCTCCCTAGGCTGGAATATGAGAGCTCAGGGCTCCTATGGCTCCCTGATGAGACAGTAAGCTTCCCTAGGACTACTTCCAACACTGACATCCAGCCACAGCAAGACCCATCCTGGACACACTGTCCACAGACTTCTAAGAGGGAGCTCTCCCCTACCCCTGTTCATCCTCAGACTCAGCTCCACTAGGGTTGCCAGATAAAATGCTGCCTGGGACATATTTATACTAAAAAATATTTCATTGTTTATCTGAAATTCAGATTTAACTGGGGATTCTGTATTTTTATTTGGTAAATCTAGCAACCCTTCCCCCTGCTAAGGGGCTGTTTCAACTCTCCATGGCCCCAGCTCCCATTGCTCAGACTTCTCTGAACTTCTTTAGCAGCTGAATCGGAATTCCTTCCATCGGCCTGGAGGGCTGGTGTCCACGTGCATTCCTGCCACATCCATCCTTCCCTTCCTAGAAAGCAGATTAATAGCTTGGTGGTAGAACACATGCTTAGCATGCATGAGGTCTGGGTTCAATCCTCAGTATCTCCATTAAAAATTAAAAAAAAAAAAAGAAGAAGACATAAAACCTAGAATCTATAAAGAAGAGATTTAACTCCGTAAAAATTAAAAAAAAAAAGAAAGAAAAGAGAAGGGAAAAAAGGCCTCTATAGTTAAGGTAAGGAGTTTCTAGGCCTTCTCAGTTCTCTTCTGGGACCTGTAAACCCTCCACAGTCATGGCAAAGCTCCGTAATAGAGCTAAGGTTATTACTCTGTTCTCCCTCCTAAATATCTTGCCAAAAATCTACCCCAGGAAGTGGTCTGGGGTCCTTGTCACAGCTTACCAGTGCCGTGAGGGTTGGCAATGCCACCTGAGTATAATTCTTATTTAGTCCTTCCCCCAGTAGAACCCATGCAATGACAACGGCCATGGCACAGCCAGGAGAAAAGGAGACCAAGTGGGAAAAGAGGGGACTTTGGGGTTGAAGTCCTAGCTCTGCCACTTATTACCAGCCTCTCTGGGTCTTGTTTCCTCATCTGTAAAATGAGTGAAATGATCTTAAAGTGTAATAATAATCCTAGCTTGCCTGGTCACTTTAAGGATTAGAAAGAGTAAGTACAGAGCACCTGACACACAGTAGGGGCTCCAGGAACGGCAGTCATTGTGCCACACCTGTCTTTACGACTTTCAAAAGGTATGATCTGCTATGTATCAGTGCAATTTAAAGTAGCTTTATTAATAGTACCCAAACACATGGGCAAACTAACACTTTCTGAAGCATGAAGGTCTGGGTTAGCTTTAGGGGATTTATTGTGCTTTGGCTTCAGTCCCCTACTAGGTAGATAGTCAGTGTCCCCCAGGACATAGTATGGGCCCAGTACATCTACATAAGGTTTAGGAAGAAGCTGAATTAAGTAATAGCTGCATTATTGGAAGCCCCACAACGGCCCCTACTCTCTGAGGTAGAACAGTAATTGTGGAATCAGAAGGAAGATCTTTCTGTGCTGGATCCAGAGTAGTTAACATCTGCGAGAGATTCTGACTTTGCCCGGGGGAACTTTCTGCCTGTGAGTAGCGTCCTTCCCTGGATATTCTCTCTCCGTCATCAAGGACGCCTCATTGCTACTCAAAATCAATAGAGAAATCCCCTTATTCGGAGAAGGCTCTCCCTGACTTTATATATAACAATTATTTGGGGATGGTATCTTTGTGTTTTCTCCCAGAGTGATCAGCTTTTCCTTGCTTCTGGGTTATCTTGAACACCAAAAGTAGCTTCTTCACCCTTAGCTACCAGGAGTCACTGATGAAAGAGAAATCTGTTGTTATTCCAGTGACAAAATTTCTCTCCCTAGGTCCTTTAAACTTATCAGGAGGCAAAGAAACTCCAGCACATTAAACATGGGTTTTACAGAGATTTTTCAAAGTCTTTCTAAATGCACTATTGCCCTCCACAAATTTTCATTTGTGAGCATAGATGAATCCCTTTGCTTCCTAATCAGCCCAGTGCTTGGAAAATTTAGAGGTCAATATATGTGCCAGGAAATGGGAAAAGAAAATGGGAAAACATTGGTCTAAATAATTCTGGTTAAAAAATAGTAGTTATTTGGACTGAATAGATCTTTTTTTTTTCTTACTTTATTGCAGTCTATGCTTTCCAAATTTTTATTTTTACAGTGAGACTATATTACTTCTATAGTTAGAAAAAACTGAAGTGCAAAAACTGGGAAAAGGCACTCGCGGCTCCTGACAGAGTGACTGGGAATGGCAGACACAGATAAATGGCTCTGCTCTGGAGTTTGCCTCTTACAAATGTGTGGCCAGAATCTGCCCACAGATCTGTGTAGGATGTACTAGCTGCTCACTAGGTGTGAACAAGAGCAATTCAGGTCAGTTCAACAAGCATCTATTGAGTGCCCATTGTGTGTCTGGCACTATACTAGGCACTTGCTACAAAGGCAAAAAGATAGACAGCCCCTGCCCTACTGAGAAAGGGATAATCTCAACATGGTATGGTGCGTTCTCCACGAAAGTCATCTCAGGAGTCCTGTGGGAGCACCAAACAAACCTCAGGGTCAGGGAGCATTTGGGAAGGGGTGACACCTCAATTTTCTTTAGATTAAAAAAATTTTAATATTTAAACTATTTTCTTATTATAAGGAAGAAAATGATTACAGATAACTACTAACAGTTAAGAGTTTGTATTTTCAGATATTTTGACTTCTTTCCAACATGATATTCATATATCAACATGCATAAACATGATATTATTATGCAAATTTTTCTTTTCTTTTCTTTTAAATAAAAAATAGGAATTTGCATTAGCCTTGAAGGATGAGTAGGAATAGATTAAGTAAAGAAGAGGTGAAAGGGTGTTTCAAGAAGAGGGAACAGCATGAGTAAAGTTAGTGAGGCAAGCATTTTTGTAAAACCAGGACATACGTAAGAAGGCAGGAAGTCTCAGGAGAGGAGGCTGGAAAATGACCAGGGACTTGGTCCTAGGTGGCTTTGCCTATCCGGCTAAGACACTTGGGCTGCTGGGGAGGGTAATGAGGGAAGAGACATGATCAGGTTTTCTTGTATGAATATCACATTGGCAGCAGGGTTAGTGGGGAGTTTGAGAGTTAAGACTGGAGGCAGTGGGGGAGGGTATAGCTGAAGGGTAGAGTGTGTGTCTAGCACCCACAAGGTCCTGGGTTTGTACCTCCATTAAAAATAAATGAATAAACCTAATTACCTCCCCCCTAAAAAATAATAAATTTATGTAAAAATAAAAGGCTGGAGGCAAAGAATTTGTGACAAACATGGATAGACTTTGAGGGCATTATGCTAAGTGAAGTAAATCAGACAGAGAAAGTAAATACTGTAGGATCTCACTTATATGTGGAATCAAAAAACAAACAACCCGAAGCACAAAACCAAGCTCATAGATACAGAGAACCGATTGGTTGTTGTCAGAGATGGGGCATGGGGTGTGGAGGGGTGGTGTGGGGGTTGGTGAAATGGGTGAGGGGGTCAAAATTTCCAGTTATAAAATAAATAAGTCATGAGGATATAATGTATAACATGGTGACTGCAGTTAAAAATACTGTATTGCACATTTGAAGGTTGCTAAGAGAGTAAAGCTGAAACATTCTCATCACAAGTAAAAAATTTTCTAACAATGTATGGTGACAGATATAAAGTAGACTTACTGTGGTGGATCAAGTTACAATATGCAGCTGACCATCGAGCTATATGGGTTTGAACTGCATGGGTCCACTTATAATCAGATTTTTTTCAATAATAAATACCACAGTACTACATGACCATAGTTGGCTGAATCCACGTATGTGGAATTGTTGGAATATAGAGGGCTGACTGTAAAGTTATACACTGATCTTCGACTGCCAGAGTACATCACCTGTAACTCCTGAGTCATTCAAGAATCCACTGGATACAAATATTGAATCATTATATTGTATACCTAAAAGTAATCTAATGTTATATGTCAAGTATACCTCAACTTGAAAATTTTACCTCTATTCAACAAGTATAATTGAGCATCTACTAAGTACCAGACACTTTAAAAAAAAGACTGAAGGCAAATACATATTTTTCACACTTAAAGACATAGTCAGTTTCACCTCCCTAATTAACCCAAAAGGAATTTAGCCCTTCAGTAAAAGTAGTTTAATGATTTGATTATACCAAACTCCAAGGGACTAAACATCCCTGCTTATCCTGTGCTTTCATCTGATGGACTCCTTCATCATCATCATAGTAATATAATAATAATAATAATAATAATAATAATAATAATAATAATAATAATAATAATAATAATAATAATAATAGTAGTAGTAGTAGTAGTAGTAGTAGTAGTAGTAAACATAACTAATGTTTATTGAGCATTTATGGCACTGTGCTGAGTACATTGGATATGTTTTCTCAAGTAATAAGTATATATTATTCTGCCCCATTTACAGATGATGAAACAGGCTAAGGAAGGCCAGACTAGCAAGAGGCAGATCTGGGAGTCCATGCCCTGTATCTGCTGCCTACATGATTTGCAAACTTTTATTTGACTACAGTTAGTCACAGTTATCAGAAATTTACCTTGAAAATCTTTAAAATGGCCACATTTCCAAATAGTTTTACCTGCTAAGAATTGGTCAGTTTTTCTAGGATGTCATATAAATATACTAAGACCCGCACAAAAAGTTGCTAAAATCCAGAATAATGCCTAATGTTAAAAGTTGCAGTAATTTTCAGAGAGATTAGTATATAAATACAACAGTCATCTAGTCAGGAGAGTGCATGTCAACCATTTGCCATGTATCATCAGTTAGCATATTAGCCTCATGGAACTTAGTAAATACCTTTCTATCATTTTTACTTCCTCGGGGTATACAGCTACTGCTATTCCATTGCTTCCAGAGAGGGACAGTATCTGAAATTGGGGAGACCCAGCCAAGGAGCCCGAAGTTTGGTCACTGTGCTCCTGGAACATAGTTTTCCAGTGCTGCCAAGTGAGACTGAAGGACCAGCACATTTGATTCAAGCTTATTTAAAAAAAATTTTTTTAATAGAGTTACTGGGGATTGAACCAGGACCTCGTGCATGCTAAGTACACACTCTACCACTGAGCTATAACCCTACTTGCCAGATTCAAGCTTATTAAATGGACAAAACCAATGTGAAGGGCCTGGCTCTTTGTAAGTGCCCTGTAAATGCTATTTTCACCTTCCCTTATCAGTAAATAGCTATTTAGTTGTATCTAGCCACCATTTATTGTTATATTAGAAAATAATAAAGTCTATATTTGCAACTCTGAGTAGAGTTGAAAAGACCATTGTGGGGCAGTAATGCTTTCCAAGGTATTTACATAGAAATCGGACCCATCGTGTGAGGCAGTGCACCTAGAATTGTTTGGAGTTTGGCTTCAGACTCAAATCTGCCAAAAGCCTTTTCTTCTGAAAAAGCTCTCCTAATTGGGATTGCTGCAGGCCATTTATTTACCTGCCATAGTTTTGTTTCCTAGCAGTCCTCAGATAAATCATTGGAAATTGTGGTTTGGAGCATCATTTAAGTGCCCCCGCTCCCCCAAACATTTGGCTTAAAAAACACCCCTGGTCAGCTTACCATCATCAGTATCTGTTTATCACCCATTCTGTACCTGTACTTTCCCTTCTAAGATGGGGAGAGGCATAGCTCAATGAAACTATCATGAGAATCATTTCAAGTTTCATCTCAGCACATTGGTTTGTTGGTAGTGATGACGTGGAACAGACACCCTCAGACATTGCTGATGGTCGTATTGGTAGCACGACTTTTTTGGGAAGCAATTTGCAATATGTATCGAAGAGTCATTAGCATATTCATACTCTGAGCCTGAAATTCAACTTGTACTAAAGAAACTAAATAAAAATTTTAAATATGGAAAATACATTACAATGGTACATGTTGTAGATTTATGAAGACCTGTGAAAATTAAAAACAAATAGAAATATAATTAATATATTTTAGTAATCTCTTGAATGAAATATTGTCCTTTCGTTCTTTTAAAATGTTTATTAGCAATGCTTTGTAAAAAATGTAATGTTGGTTGGAGAATGGATATAAAATTGTGTATTTATTTTGGTAATATGCTGAGAAAATTATATACTTGTATATACCTATACAGCAGGATGGAGGTATTATGGGTGCTGTTTTTCTTCCTAATTTTCCAGAATTTTAATAATATGATTATATTATTTTTATAGTGGAAAGATTTTTAATAAAAAAACTCTTATAAGTACAATTAGAACCATATGACATTATGATGAGAATTTTTAGAACTAAAAACACCAGGACACATGGCCTGACTTATGGTCTGGCAACAAGACATAGGATTTGAAATCGGGAATTATTCCCCCAGACCCAGGACACATACTTACATGTAAACCGGCAATGATGACTGTAAGCCAAAAGTGAATTGGTGACAGGGCTTTATTGGAGGGAACTCCTCTAGGCATTATGTCATCAGGTGAGTCAAGGCCACCCATGGTGCCTTAGTCCCAAGGTAGTGCAAGATGTCAGGGGACAAATAAAACTGATACCCTCCACAGCTAAAACAATGAATCTTTGGGGCAATTGTCTCATCCCAGAAACTCCTCTGTTGGTGGTGTCATCATTCTTCACAAAGGCAAGTTCTAACTAACATAAACACAGGTGCGGAAACATTACGATGTCTTATGCTGCTTTCTCCCTCTCCCCACCACGAATTCGCCTTGCTTGTCCTGGGAGAAGAGCCTTCCTCATAGCGCCAGCATCCAGGCTGGTGCCTGGAGAATACACCAGATGCTCACTGCCATTGTTGTTTTCTGGCTTCTCTCTCTCTTTTTTCCTTTTCTTTCACTTTCTTTTGTTCTTTCTCTTTCTCTGCTATTACATAGATTCCAAATTAAGTTTTAATAAAACGGTATTGTTGCATGTCCTGAAGATTCATTCAGTCATTTGTTCATTTATTAAAGGATTAATTTAAACAGGCAAAATTTATTACATACTGGAAATTAAAGAGCACAGAAAAGCGTCTCTCCCCCTGCCCCTCATTTTATAGGTTAAATCAGAAATTGCCGTGGGAAAGGGGGGGATCTGTATGCTTAGGACCTGATGCTCCCTCTGCATCCGTGTTGATAGGACACAGGTGGGGAAGAGGAGGGATTTAGGAGCTGCCTGCAGAGAGTAGGTCTCAAGGGTGTGCCTGACGAGGGCATTTGGAAGGCTGGTGACTCCTAGTGTGCTGAGATTAGCTGGATATTTACAGGGAGACTCAGAAACGGGAAGGAGAAGAGACTGAGGACAAACATCACACACTAGACAATATTGTTTGTGTCATAAGTGAGGCAACAGTAGCTTTTTTCTTCTTGGATCCACCTCTGGATTTCATCTTTGGGTGGTTCTGCAAATAGAAAAGTAATCATGGCCACCTGCCTAAGAAGCTTTCTAGGAATTTATTGACCAGATTTCTTTGATGCCTGAGATTTGATGCTTACCACAAGTCACTCGGAGCACATTCATAAATAACAGACGTGAAGACAGCATTCACAGGGGCGGTGGATGCTGCTAATCTCTTCTTCCAGAGACTTGCAGTAGTGCAGGCCCACTCTTCACCCACTCAGCACAAATCTTGTTGGCCTGTGCGCTAGTCTGGC
The DNA here is from genome assembly GCF_036321535.1 of Camelus dromedarius. Classification (NCBI taxonomy): domain Eukaryota; kingdom Metazoa; phylum Chordata; class Mammalia; order Artiodactyla; family Camelidae; genus Camelus; species Camelus dromedarius. Next base: position 21,204,425 of record NC_087456.1, read on the forward strand.
CTTGGTGTCTTGTCTTTGAGAGGATTTCTGGAGATTATCAAGGAAGAATGTTCTCCAGCTGAGAAGATGGGAATGCAAGGCGGATGAACCGCAAGTTCTTCTCTGTCAATAGAATTCTCCCCTCTGGGCTCTTCCTTTCTCTCTTCATCTCCTTTCCCCTCCTCTCTTCCGCTCTCCCTTCTCACTCCCTATTCTGGCCAAATGGATTGGGGAGGAGGGGAATGGCCAAGTCTGGGAAATCTATTCTTATTTCTTTTTCTCTCTCTAGCAAGCCTGAGGTTCCTTCATGGAAGTGCATCAGATGCTGAGGTCAATTTAAAAAACCAGCCCAGTCTGGAAGGGATCAGCTGGGTTCAGTGACCATCCCCAGACCCCTCCCATGTCTGGGAACAGAGCAGGAAGTGGAGGGGAGGGCAGGGGCAGAGAGGCCCAGCTGGGTTGGTGGTGCCAAGGGGTTAGGGGTGAGGAAGGTCTTAGCCGTTCCAGAGGTGAATATTCAGAACTCAGCCCCTCTAACTCACTCCAAAAATTTTTAAATGAGTATGTTCATGTATAATTGAAAACTTGTGCTCTATACTGGAAATTGACACAACATTGTAAAATGACTATAGCTCAATAAAAAAAAAAAGTAAAAAAAAATTTTTTTTAATGAAAAAATTTAATCACAAACAGTCCTACATTATAAAACATTTGGAAAATAGAGACTGGATCAAGAAAAGAAAAATTTACCCATATGTCCATCACCCTATTACAATCAGTCTTAGCATTCCAAAAACTTTTAGTTATTAATTCAAGTTGGTCAACATGAAGGTACCCACAAATTCTAAACTTAAAAAAAAAAAAGACTCCATTTTGAGAATAAAATTAAGAAAAATGGCTGAGATTAGCCCTCAGTAGAAATGGCCTAATTCATCACATTGTCTGAGATAAGTTTGCTGAGACATTTTGGCTTTCTCATCTGTAAAATGGTGCTTGAATTCCCTTCCTTTCCGAGTTGTCATGTGATTAAAACAAAATAATTTCCTAAGCACCAGCCCTTCATGTACAATTGGATGGTCCTCAAGCTTCTCCCATCAGAGATCAGGTTCAAATCCCTTTGTTAGATATCCACCCCCAAATTCACATCTTGAAGTCCTAACTCCCAATACGCTGGCATATGACCTTATCTGGAAATAGGGCTGTTGCAAATGAATTAGTTAAAATGAGGTTATACTGGAGTGAGGTGGGTCCCTGATCCAATAGGATTGGTGGCCTTATCAAAGGGGGAAATTGGGAGACAGACACACACAGAAGATGAGGTGAAGAGACACAGGGAAAAGACAGCCATCTACAAGCCAAAGGAGAAAGGCCTGGAATAGATCCTCCCTTCACAGCCCTCAGAAGGACTCAATCCTGTCCACACCTTGATTTCAGGCTCTGGCTCCAGAAACATGAGACATCTTCTTCTTGTAAGAGATACTTTTACTCATTTGTGATTGGTTCCAGAGAGGAACTTCCTGCAGAAGGTGGGCAGGCCAGCGAGAGCTTGGGGAAATTGATTTCCAGGCTGCCAAGGCCCACCTGACACTAAAGAAGGTTGGTGACACCCATGTAAGGCCTGAGAGTTTTGGAACATGTTTTCCCTTCATCTCTGGCACAGACAGATTCTGGTTCAGAATAACCTGTATTACCTTCTCTCTCTTGACCTGGACTTGACTGCCATTCATGAGACAACTAAGATGGGCATAATACCTTCTTGAAATTTTGCTTTATCAGAACTTCCTCAGGCCAGAGGCAAGCCAGCTGTGAATCACTGAAAATCACTGTGAAGAACTCTACAGAGGTTGACAAAGGATGCCCAATGTGGACAGAGCTCCAAAGAAATGGACTGACCTTTCTTTTCCCAAGGCAGGACATTGGGAGATATAGATAGGACATCTTACCCCAGAGTCCTTTGGCCTCTTCGGATGGCTAACTTAACATTACTTGGTTTCTACCAAGGGAATTTTCACTGTGAAGAAGAGGGCAGCTGGGTTAAACATAAGAATATAGTTCGGAGGTGGAAGTACAGAGTCAAACATCTAGGGCTGACAATCCAGGAAACTTAAATATGGACAAGAGGTTAGAAGATATGGAATTACTGTTAATTTTATTAGGTGCAATAATGGTATGGGAATTATGTAAGAGATTGTATTTATTCTCCACAAGGAGAGGGAGAAGGGGAAAAAGACAGAGAGGGAGAGAAGAAAGAAAATATGGCAAAGGTGAGTTGTTGAATCTAGATGTAACTTTTCTGTTTGTTTAAATTTTTCATTAAAATGTTAGGTGTGGGGAAGAATAAAGGGTGAAAAAAATCCAGGGGAGAGACACGAGACGAACCAGGACAGAATCCAGAAGAATGACATAATTTTGAAACAGAGGTGGGAGAAGGCTCTGGAAAAAGACGGAGAACTTGGCAGATTGGAGACAGACCTGAGCAGAAAGTGGCTGGAAAAGCATGGGCCGCCGTTTTCACCCTTTACTCAGTTCCTTTGTGGCCAGAGGATGTTCTGATAAAGCACAAGAAACTTGAACAAAACCATCCCAAATTTCTCTTTTTGCTTTGACAATGCAACATGAGAATGAAAATGCAAACTTACTTTACGGGAATACTAACTGTACAGGGATACAAACTGTAATGAGTTTTCTAAGATGAAAGGATAGCCTGCCTGCCCACGGCTGATGGACTGGGCTGGGTATCTAACCTCAGGCCAGCAGATCCACCAGCTCTACTGTGAATCGGCTGCGAAGATTTTGTTAAAAAAAAAAAAAAAGAGTGGCCGTTAGAGAGAAAATTAAGCAGAAGACACTGGGCAGGAGAGATGAGCAGAGCAGCCACAGAGGAGGAGCTGAAGAAACCAGAAGCCCTAGGAGACCAGAGGAGCCTCCCTTCCTGTCCATCCTGTTCCTCGAGGCTCCTTCCGCTGCGTCCTGTTTCCTGCTCTTGAATCTGAGAACCTGCAGCACCGGCTGTTCCCCACAGCACCTCCTGCCCGCTCAGCCTCTTTGGACTTAGCAAACTCACGTGGGTACCTGTTTCTTGCGACCCAAATCACCTGGCCCGGAGCAGCATCTCATCCTTACTTGTGGCGCTCCCCAGCTGTCCCTTCCCCGGGTTGCCAGAAGCATGGACCCACCCACATATGTCGTAACCCCATCTGTACAGATGGAAACTGTATGATTCACGGCTGTGGTTCTAGCTCCCAGCCCAATCCCTGGTATATGGCAAACACACAAGGACAGTCTTTGAATGAACTAGATGCATCCCCTCCAACCTCAGCTGGGCTCCTTCTCAGCAACTTTTCACGGGCTCCTGCTCAGGTCTGTCTCCTTCCTTGCAGGGGCTGTTCCAATGACTCCAATCACCCATCCCTGCCACCTCTCCTGGCAGTAATAATAGCTGACACGTACTGAGCGCACATTGTGGGCCAGATGCTGTGCTGAGTGCTTTACATGTGTTAATTCCTTTAATCCTCCTAAAACCTAGGAGGCAAATCCTGTTATTAGCATCCCCATTTTACAAATGAGAAAGCTGAGGCATGGAGACTAGGTTCCTTCTCCAACATTACAAAACAGTGATAATGAGGATTTGAACTAGGCAGTCTGGTTCCAGAGTCAACGTCCTTAACCCCTTATTAGTTTTGTGATAATAAAACCCAGCGGTGCTCAGCAGCCTCAATAAAGAGTAGAAAAGACACTTTATTCTTCAGAAAAGAACAAGACTCTTTGTTTGTTTTTGGAAGCATGGTTGTGAAAAGGAGTGATCAGTTTCTAGCTCTAGTGTCCAGCAGAATGCAACCAGTTACTGCCTCCTAGTTCACCAAGAAAATTGAGAGAATAGGATGTGAAGTCCACTGACTCCTGTCTGCAGACATCTCCATTGGACCACCCGCACCCGCCTTCCTCAGGCTCAAAGAACACGGTATCCCCTCTCTTTAGCTGATCTGAGTCCCTCTGGTCTGCTCTGGGGGCTGACCTCATCAGATGATCATCCAGTGTCCTGGCAAAGGAGAGCTGGCCACTGAGCACCACTTGGGCTTAACTAAGAGAAGCTTGTTGAAGAGACCATCCCTGGGGGTGTGGGCAGGGTAGGAACAATTATCCTGGGGCCCTGGGAGAGCTGGCACTGTGAGAAGGGGCTGCCTGAGAAAGTGGGGGCCTTAAATGAGGTGGAGCAGAGTTGTGTTTGAGAAAACAGAACTTGGAACACAGAGCAGGACAGAGGAGGGAGGGTCTTGGATAAACGGAGGAGAGCCACTCAGACATTTGCTACTCTTGTATTATCAGCCTCTCCCTTTTCTATTGGCTTCTTTCCTCAGCTGTATTAAAGAGAAAGTTCCCTCAACACTATTTTCCCCTCTACTGCCACCTCTCCCCTTCCTTTAATGGACAAGCTCCTCTATGGAAGAGTTTATAATACTTGTCTTCATTTTCTTACTACCTGTTAACTCTTTTAAAAACCCCTACTGAGTTTTAGATTCCAAACATATATTACGTTATGCAAAATTTGAACACTACAAAAATATGTAACATAGAAAGATAAGTCTTCATTAATATTAGCCCCCCAACTCCACCCTGCACACACACACACACACACACACACACACACACACACACACACACACACACACACATCAAAAATAACCATCATCAAAAGTTTGGGTGCACCCAATGTTCACAGCAGCACTATTTACAATAACCAAGACATGGAAGGAACCAAAATGCAACCAAATTTTGGAAGTAACCAAGTGTCCATCAACAGATGAATGGATAAAGAAAATGTGGCATATATATATATAATATATATCTATAATGGAATACTACTCAGCCATAAAAAGGATGAAATAATGCCATTTGCAGCAACATGAATGGACCTAAAGATTATCATACTAAGTGAAGTAAATCAGACAGGGAAAGACAAACATCATATGATATCACTTATATGTGGGATCTTAAAAAATGACACAAATGAATTTATTTACAAAACAGAAAAAGACTCACAGACATAGAAAAAAACTTACGGTTACTGGGGGGAATGGGGGGAGAGAAGGATAAATTGGGAGTTTGAGGTTGGCAGATACAAACTACTATGTACAGAATAGATAAACAATAAGGTCCTACTGTATAGCTTAGGGAACTATATTCAATGGCTTGTAGTAACCTGTAATGAAAAAAGATATGAAAAAGAATATATTATGTATATGTATAACTGAATCACTATACCATACACCAGAAACTAATACAACATTGTAAATCAACTGTACTTCAGTAAAAAAAATTTTAAAGGTTTGGTGCATATTTGTCTAAATTTTAGAAAATATATGTATATATGTGTAATCAGAATGGCTAAAATAAAACCTATAACAACACTAAATCCCAATGAGGATGCAGAGAAACCAGATCTTCAGACATTGCTGGTGGGAATGTAAAATGGTACAGCCACTCTGGGAGAGACAATGGCTGTTTCTTCCATTATTAAATATGCACTTACTGTATGATTCAGCAATTGCACTCCTGGGCATCTATCTTAGAGAAAATGACTTATGTTTGCACAAAATCCTGTGCATTAATGTTTATAATAACTTTATGTGTAATTCCCTCAAACTGGAAACAACCCAAATGTCCAGACAGCTGAAAGGTTCAATAAACTGTGGTACATCCATACCACAGAATACTACTTAGTGATAAAAAAGAAGGAAATATTGATACACATAACAACCTGAATGGATCTCCAGAAAATTCTGCTGAGTGAAAAAAGTCAATTTCAAAAGTTTACATAGTATCTGATTCCATTTATATAACATTTTTGAAATGGCAAAATGATAGAGATAGAAAACAGGTTAGCAGTTGCCGAGGGTCAGGTAGATGGTAGGAGGCGGGTATGACTGAAGCCTTAAAGGGATATCACAAGGAATCTGTGTGATGGAGCAGTTCTTTTTTTTTTTTTTTTTTGTAGGGGGAGGTAATTAGGTTTATTCACTTAGTTATTTATTTGAATTAAATTTAATTTTAATGGCGGTACTGGGGATTGTACCCAGGACCTTGTGCATGCTAGGCATGCACTCTACCCTGAGCTGTATCTTCCCCCTCAGAACTGTTCATGACTATGTTGTTCATGAAAGTTGCCTGTGTGATAAATTGCATAGAGCCAAAAAGAGACACAAATGAGAGTGTGTAAAATTGGTGAAATCTGAATAAGGTTGATAGATTGAATCCATGTCCATGTCCTGGTTGCAATATTGTACTATAGTTATATAAAATTTTACTACTGGGGGAATATGGGTGAAGGATCTCTCTGTATTATTTTTTTCAAATAAGGTTTATTGAGCTATAATTCACATCCTATAACATTCACCCCTTTAACATATACAGCTCAGAGGGTTTTAGTACATTCACAGAGCTGTGCAACCAGCACCACTATCTAATTTTAGACCATTTTCATTACCCTCAAAAGAAACCATGTACCTATCAGTAATCAATCCCCATTCCTCCTTCCTCCCTAACCCCTGACAACCACTAATCTACTTTCTATCTCTATAGATTTGCCTATGCTGGATATTTCTTATAAACAGAATCATAAAATATGTGGCCCTTAGATCTGGCTTCTTTTACTTAACATGTCCTCAAGGTTCATCCACATCGTAGCATGTATCAGCACTTCATTTCTTTTTACAGTTGAATAATAGTTCATTGTATGGAGCTGCTTCCACGCTTTGCTTATCCATTCATCAGTTGATGGACATTTGAGTTTTTTCCACTTTTTGGCCATTATGAATAATGCTGCTATGAACATTCTTATGAGTTTTTGTGTGAACACATGTTTTCAGTTCTTTTCAGTACATAACTAGGAGTGGGGTTGTTAAGTCATATGGTAACTCTACCTTTGACTTTTTGAGGGACTGCCAAGCTGTTTTTTAAAGAGCCTGCTCCGTTTTATATTCTCACCAGCCATTTATGAAGTTCTGATTTTGCCATATCCTCACCAACATTTGTTACTGTCTGTCTTTTATTATGACCATCCTGAGTGTGAAGTGGTATCTCATCATGATTCTGTATTATCTGACCATTTTTCTTCCCCCGTCATTCCTCTCTCCCCAGCCCCTACCTCCTCTCCTTTGGTGCCCACAGTCCCATATGCACATAGGCAGCTATTGGAGGACTCAGGACACAGTGTGTCACCTGTGCACACAGAGCTCCCTGACTAGGCTGCCTCTTCGTCACATGCTTGGCCATCCATCACAATGCTCGGCATGCAGCAGTCACTTAAGGAGTGTTTGTTAGATGAATACATGGGCAAAGCTCCCCAGAAAGTAACACCAATCGAGTAGAAATTTAAGGGGCTTCACCTAATGGCAGATGGCCTCATGGAGATAGAATGGAAGGTGCTTTTGAGCAGCAGAAAGAGGGACAGCTGTAAAGGAAGAGACAAGAGAGGAAATGCCTTGGGGCTACCACTTGGGGACTTAGAGCCTTAGAATCTGCTAGAGAGTCTTCCTCCACTGCTGCCCAGGGGTGAAGAAGGAAGGAAGTGAAAAAGTAAGGGAAGATACAGAGAACTCAGTCTATCTCTGCTGTTCCTCCTTTGCTAAACTCAGCATCTAAATTCTAAATTTGGAAGCCCTTTATTTACTGAAAAGATGTTCAGGAACAACAGCCTCAAACACTTGGCACTTCTTTTCTCCTCGGGTGGAATGAGAACCTCTCTGAGCAAAGGCTGGACAATGGCTTTGCTATGTCCACGGGAACTTTTCCCTCTGGGAATAATGCCTCTTCCCAATTATATGGGTATTTTGAGTGTGCTCATTTTGGGAAAAGTTCAAGAGCAATTCATATAAATGCAGTCTTTTGTAATTGTAAATTTATATTTGGGTAAAAGTTCATCTATAACAGGACTGAAAGAGAAAAAAATTATAGGACCCAAAGACAGATAAAACCCCCTGGAAGAAAGGTTAACCTTACCTAAGAAAAAGTTGAGTGAAATTCATTAGTTTCTTTCTACTTATATCTATTTTATAAATGTCTTAGAATGAGCATGTTTTATTTTTGTAAGAGGGAAAAAAAGCAGTACTTTTTTTTCAACTAAGAGAATTGCTAATCAGTGGACTTGGAGTAATGGTTATAAGGAAAGCAGGGGGCCTGAAGCCACCTTCCCCAGATTGATGGTTTATAGGATAAGGGACTGTATTTGTTTTCCATGCTGCATAACAAAGGACCACAAACTTACAGTGGCTTAAAACAACACCTATCTATTATCTAACACTCTGTGGGTTGGAAGTCTGGGTAGGCACAGTATAGACATGACCCTCTGCAAGGCTGTCATCGTGGCATCAGCCAGGCTTCGGTTCCATCTGGAAATTTGGCCAGTGATGGATCTGCTTCCAAGCTCACTCACTGTTGGCAGAATTTAGCTCCCTGCTGCTGTAAGCCTGAGGGCCCAGCTTTTTGCTGACTGGAGGCTGGAGGCCATGCTTATCTCCAAGAAGCTGCTTACAGCTCCTTGTCATATGAGCCTCTTACAAAATGGCAGCTTGCTTCTGCAAAGCCCGTGAGGGAGAAAGAGAGCTAGCAAGAATGGAGTCTTATATAATACAACCTGATCACACACTGACATCCCATCACCACCATATTCTAGTGGTTAGAAGTATCATACTCAGGAAAGGGGACTATACAGGGTATGAGTACCAGGAATTGGGGGTCATGGGGACTACCTTGGAGTCTGTTTGCTCTAGGGAGCTCAAAAATTTTTGTGGGAAACACATCCCCTTGTTGCTGGTACATTCTGGTACATTCCAAAGGCTGTCCTACTGCAGGCATTTGTGATTCTTTACCTGGTAACTTTCCTCCCACACCACAAACAGATGTCCTGGGAGTTAATGTCACTAGGAGCAGGCCTCAGCCAATGACAGGTGGGAAATGGAGCTCCCCCAACTTCCTCACCTCTTGGGTAGGAAAACTCAGAGGTGTGTTCATTACTGTCTCCCAGAGTCCCCAGCAGGACTGAGCCCCAGTTACAGTTGCCACAACACTAACTTGCTTAATAATGTTCCTTGTCTGGGCTTCGTTCTTCCCTGCCTAACTCCACCACTTCCAGTCTTCCTGGGATCACCTCTCAAGTAAACTAGTTGCCCTCAGATCCTGTCTCAGGGTCCCATTCTGGGATAACCCAACCTAAGACACTGGAAGTCAATATTAATGTGAGTGGCAGAGGAAAGAACAGAAACAAAAACAGTTACAGGCTGAATTTAGGATTATCCTTGAAGTCTGTCTTAGTCCATTTGGACTGCTGTAACAAAATACCACAGACAGTGTAGCTTATAAACAACAGAAACTTATTTCTCACAGTTCTGGAGGCTGGAAAAATCCAAGATCATGGCGTCGACAGTTTTGGTGCCTGGTGAAGATCCTCTTCCACGTTGCAGATTGCCGACTTCTTGCTGAGTCCTCACGGGGGGAAGGAGTGAGCTGGCCCTTTGGGGTCTCTTTTATTAGGAAACGAATCCCATTCATGAGGGCTCTCCCTTCATGACCTAATCGCCTATCAAAGGTCCCATGTCCTAATACCATCACCTTGGGCATCAGGTGTTTAACGTGTGAATTTTGGGGGATGGACACAAACATTCAGACCATAGCAGAGTCCAACAAAGGGAACCTGAAATCAGCAAGGACTAAGAATTAGAGAAAGAGCCTAGGGGGCCTGGAGGTGGAAAGGAGGAAACTGAAAAATCAGACACAATCTTCAACAAATATACAAATGTAACCTTGCTGGGAATGGTTATATTTCCTACCTATAGTCATGTAATAGTCTAAGATTCATCGCAGTGTAATAAAGCAGGTTTTTGCACCCTGCGTGGCTGCCTCTGAGTGCAACAATTTGGACACATCACAGAGGAAGGGCACAGAAGAGACAGCCTGCTTGGGTCCTCTGACAATTAAGAAAGTAATAGAAGTGTCCAGTAGTTTTGGGCTGCACCAGCATCCATTGCCATTTCTTGTTAATTGTACCATGATTTTCCTTGAATGTCTTAAAGGTACTTCAAAATTGATGTCTCAAACCAAATCCCTGATTCTCCTTGCTACACTCCTGCTTCTTTCAGTGTTCCGTAGCTCGAGAGGGCGCCCCTGCCCACCGGGTGCGTGAGCTAAACATGCAAGCCTCGTTCTGGTTCCCTTTCTCACAATCTATCACCAAATCCTGCTGTTTTACCTTCTCAGTTTCTGTTGAGTTCATCCATTTCTCTCTGTCCCCACCGCTCCGAATGCCCCAGTGCAGTCCCTGCCATCTCTGGACTTCCAAACTATGTCACTTGCTGACGGCCAATCCCTCTGGGTGAAAGGCCCCTCCTGCAGCCTGGGTTCCCCTCCTTAGAATCCCACTCCAAGATACATATACTCTCACAGTCCTGCAGACCTTAACATTTTAACATTTAATCACAGTTGTAACATCAAATATTTATAAATATATTTTATTATGAAAAAAATGAAACAGAGAAACACAGAGACCACATCAAGCACCTGTGTAGTCATGACCCAGAATTACCAATGCCAACATGTTAACTTTCTGTCATATTTATTTCAAATATTTTCCCTCCCCTTTAAAATAAATCAAGCATAAAACAGATGCATGAACAGTTCCCTTCCCCCTCACTACTGTTCTCTTTCCCTTGTCAGAGGAATGACTCTCAAAGAATTTCATTGTGTTTCTTTCCCATTTATGATTTTATGCTTTTAATGTGTGTTAAAACGAATCATGGTTATGTTTCTTTTGTTTGTTTGTTTGTTCATTTTTATTTTTTATTGATGTGTAGTTGAGTTACAATGTTAGTTTCAGGTGTACAGCAAAGCAATTCAGTTATACATGTACATACATATCTATTTTTTCTTTTCAGATTCTTTTTCATTTTATGTTATTACAAGGAATTGAATATAATCCCCTGTGCTATACAGTAGATCCTTGTTGTTTATCTATTTTATATGTAGTAATGTATATCTGTTGTTCCTTTTGTTTTTTTAAATTATGTTAATGGCACTGTCCTGCTGCTAGAGATCACGTTCCCCTGAGTTGTCACCACAGAATTAATAAGGGGGCCCAAATGCCTGAGGCTTTCTGTGGGATGCTTTTCCCCCCTCCGCCTCCAGTCTGTTACAGAGAGGATAAGGCTAAATAAACTTCAGATTAGTTGCTTCTAGATGCAGAGGGAGGACATAAAAGGGAAACAAACTCCTTTCTGAATGGTAATGCCAGCCAGTCTATCTCCTCCAGGCTGAGAATTATACCTTGCCGTGATGAAGGGTCCCGAGAACGTTGTCAACTCAGCATCTTTGGCCAGGAAGGAAGTTATAGAATCTTAAGAGGTGAGGGATCTTGTGGCTTTATGTTGTCAGCATACTTGTCACCTTTACCTAAACTGATAGGGCCCATGGGCTCCACCATGGTGGAACTTAGAACCTGCCAATACCATGGTGGGATGGACAGCAGTGTTTGTTTATCTATAAAATATATACCTGTGGGGGTTGGAAAATGAGGCAGTGGGAAGATGTGACCTTTGGAGTCAGACAGACCTGGGTTCCCCTCCTGGTTCTGCCTCTTTCTGGCTGTGTGTTGCTTAAGCTTTAGTTTCCTCTTCCATAGCACCAGGAGAAAAGTCCCATTTTATGAAGCAGTAGAGAGAATTCAGTGAAAGCACTGAGTGCTTTGGGACAGGATTGGATTACCCTTTACATGAACTTGGAGAGAGTAAAATTTCCGATTCTGAGCTGTGCCTGGGAAAGGCAGCATGTGATGTGAAGATCAAATTCGGGCGACCACACCAGTCAACAAGGTCAGCCGGCCGCCACCATCATCTCATGGCTGGTAGGGGCTGGCCGCGGAGGGATCTGGCTTTGTTTTGACCCTATGAAGTAGCCACAATGATGGTTCAGTGTCCGGGAGTGGCCTCCTTCAGTCCTCCGCTGTATCACCTTTCTCGGCTCCATCCCAGTCCCATAGGGTGGAATTCACATTTGGAAGGAGAACAGTTTTCATTTTCAGAGGAACATGAATGCTGTGGCCTGGAGGTCACTATACAGCTCTGAAGCTTCTAAGGTAGCCTGTTCAACCCTGTCCTGAGTTAAAAAAGGCTGAAGACGCTGCTATCAAACATCTCAGAATCCTTCTCCCTCTTCACAGCTGAAAGAGCAGTTCTGTCTATGGGTCTTTGGAGCCTGTCGTCTGTCTACGATTTGGCCTTTCATCTTGGGAAGGTCTCAATGGTCAGAGCAGCTGGGTTCTGTAATTCCACCTCTTGCTCCGCCTTTGGCCATGTGTAACTTTAGGCTGGGTAAACATTGCCAGAGGAAGCATACATTATTCAGGGAATGTGAGCTTGTAGGTCTCACGCCCACAGGATGTATCCTGCACTCATCAGACAGGTGTGTTGCAGGTGATGAGTGGGGCATCTTGTTTCAAACTACATGAAGCTAACAATAATCAGAGCAAGATGTCCAAATGATACTTCTGTGGATTATTTTCCATTTAGGAAAACACAAAGAAATTTTGGTGGACAGAGTTCAAGGTGGTAACTTCTCTACCTAACCCATCTTTTTTAAATCCTTTCAAGCTGGTTCCACAAGGTTTTAAATAAGTCACCCAGTTGTGTAGGTGGAGTATTCTCTTCTGGGAACTACTCCCAGTTGTGTGAAATACCATTTGAGATACACTCTTCTGTTACTCTGGTGCCACAGAGAAAGCATCATTAAAATCATGTTAGAAAATAAATAAACAAATCAAATCAAATCAAATCAAATCAAATCAAATCATGTTAGGATTTCAGATGAAAGACAGTTCCCAAGGCCAAGGGCTTCTTTGGGGCTACAATTACACTTCACTATGTGCTGGTCACACATGAATTTTTGTTTGACTTGTAAACCTTAACAGGTTGTTGGTTAGTGATTAAAAAATATGTGAAATCATAAAATATATGATATTTATCTTTCCCTCTTTAGTTATATTATTGCCCTGGAGCTAAGGTAGCAGGTATCAGAAATGTTTAACATATATTATAGTCCATGTCTTGTATTGTGTGCTCATTTTCAGATCCAGGCTTTGGCACAGATTTGAAATACACAGATGCCAATTAGGAAACTAAAATCCAGTCATTACTCAGAGATTAAATATTTCAACACAGTGTCTCAAACTATAATTAAAAGGCAGTGAGCTTCATTATTGGGAGAACAAAAACAGAGAGAGACAGACAACCATTTATGGAATTGTTCATATCTTCAATACAATCTACTCTACATTTTATCAACTTGTTTACAGCATTTCCAACCCTACAAATCAGTCTAAATAAAATGCCTTAAAATGATATATTTGTGAAATGGCCTTGGGAGAGGCAGAGTGGAAGCAGGTAGAAGAGGTGATGAGAACAAGACAGAGGGATAGATTTCTCCCCCAAAAAAAGGTTAAGAAAGAAAATGAAATAATTAAAATCCATTGTCTGTATTGAATTTTAAGTGGTGGTACCACTTAAATTTTGACCCAGATTTACTCTGTATTTTGTTGCATCATCCAACTCAAATTATAGTTGCAAGGGTATCAAGTACATATACAGTATGTGCATATCTTCAACATCTGCTAATTAAATTCACCGCTTTATAAATATCAAGATTTCTGTCATTTTATAAATAATGGGCCATATGTAACAGAATATATATAATCAGAAAAAAATGACTTTTTGAGAGAAATAAACTTAAAAATTCTAGTTCCCATTACCTAAACATTTGATCAATTGTCTTCTTATGATTTCATTTGCCTCTTTTTATCCTGTTATTTTGGCATGGTTTGAACACTTCCTTAATGGTTTTTTTTAAAAAAGTTAAAAGAATTGATATAGGTAAAGTGCCTACAAGCACAAAGTATGCACAGTTATTATACTTCTTACTCTAGAAATTAAGAGAACTAAGAATATTTTGAAGGTGCTGAGAATATTTTACTATATATTTTAATACTCATACAACACAGTTATTTCCAAAGCAGGTCAGGAAACACCACACATTTCAATAACGCTTCATACTTCTGACTATATGGAGAGTGGGGCAAATAGACCTATGGTAGGAAGCTGTATTTAAACCAACTTGAGATTCACCTTGGTTAATTACATTTTCTGACAACTAGTGTGATGTCACAGCATCCAAAATGGAAACTAATTCCATAGGTAATAATATCCAATCCATAGACAATAAGGAACTTCCCTCAAATACTTACAAACATCTATATCTAAAAGAAATATTCATTTTTGGAGCTATGCTTTACAAAGAAAAATGTCTAAAGTATTTTCCTTCTTAGTCAGTACTCCTCTAAATTTTATTGTCGCAGGTAGGTATCAAAATATAGAAAATAGCATTCTACAATAGAATTAAATAGACTCTATTTCAACAATCAGAGAAATTTGATTATAGTCTGGGTGTTAGGAGAAACCAAAGAAGTACTGTTCTTTCTTGTAGGTGTGATATCGACATTACGGTCATGTAAGAACATATATATTTTTAAGAAAGGCCTACCTAAATACGTAGGAGTGAGTTGAAGAAATTTCTAGGGTTAAAAATATAATTTGGAGAAAAAGAAAGAAAGGGATAGTGCAGCAAAATCTTGCCAGTTGTTAAATCTGGGTGATGAAGGTTTATTGTTCTATTCTGTCCACTTTTGTGTAAATTTAAAAATTCAAAAATTTTAAAGTTTTACAAAAAAGACACTCAAATATTTGGTATAACAGTTTATTTTTTTCATAGGCAGAGCATGAATTAGATGGAGAGAGTTCTACTGTATTTGAGATTATCTGTTAAAGGATTTTCTCTAGCTCAGCAGTTCTCAAACTTGAGTAAGCTGATTAAAACTCACATTGCTGGGTCCCACCCTAGAACTTCTGATTCAATAGGTCTTTGCTGGGGCCCAAGAATTTGCATTTCTAACCAAATCCTATTTGGTGCTGATGCTGTTGGTCCATGGACCACACTTTGAGAACCAACACTCTAGCTAAACCAGCTCTTCTAAACCACCCTGCTTCATTTTTTTCTGTAACTAATTCCATTCCTTTTTTATTTCATGTCAAATGTAAGTTTTAACTGTTCACCTGGGCCAGTTCTGATCCTTCTTAACTTATTCTAGAATATACGGAGAGTTAAAATCTTGAGCATTTAGTATCAAGGCTCTTCACTGTTTGACCCCAATCTATTTAGCTTTCCAATCTTACCTTTCACTATTTTCCTGACTCCAGCAGTATCAGGCTACCTAACTTCTAAACAAGTCAGTCATATTCTTACCTCAGTACCTTTGCCCATGCTATCATCCCCTCCTGGAATGCACATTCACATATACCCTCCCACACTGAGTCCAGTCCAAATACCTCTTCCTCCATGAAGCTCTCCTGGGCTACCAGATCTCACCCACTGAAAACCTATCATTTTACACTAATCATATCCTATCTTGTAATAATTTTATATTACTATTCATTATATGCATACATCTTATCTCTTCAATAGACTGTAAACTCTTTGAGAGCAGGGGCTGTGCTTTATACAGAACTTCTTTGTACAGCCCACAGACTTTGCCCAGAACTATCGGTAAGTTCACTTGCCCTACAAATTGGGGAGGAAATACTTGCTTTTTTCTCTAAATTAAGTAATAGGATGGAACCTGAAGTCTACAGATGTAGAAGAAGCATCAGTGAGAGGCAACAGAATTCTAATATCTATTTACCTCCAAGTGCTATGAGAATAATTAATGTTTACACAGACAGGTCTCTGAGATGTTCAGATGAAAGGGGCTTTAAAAGAGTTGGGATGATGATGATGATCCCCGTGACTCTTTCAAAGCCTCTCATACCAAATTTCATAACACCCCTCAGGTTTTCTCAGGCTGGGAAGAGAGTCGAGGTGCCTAAGAGTTGACTTCCCAACAGCGCTCGGGATAGTCAGGGAAAACAAACTTTAAAATAAGGCTGGAGGTGTTGAAAATCCCAACATAACAAGCTCCTGGCTTCCTGAGCGAAACTGAAACCTGAATGCACCTTTTCACCCTCCAGCAGGGATGCTAGACTCTAGAGCTGGTTCTATGTTTTATATCATCTGATATCCTCTTCGGGATTCTCACTCATGGGCTCTCAGGTGTTAGGATTATGCCTGCAGTTACCTGGATTAGAACCTCCATGTTCAAGTTATTGCAACTCAAAGGCATTTTTGGTCTGAATATATATATATATATATATACACACATATATATATATACACACCTGAGTTCTGCTCTTCAGGACGTATTCTCTCTCTCTCTCTCTCTCTCTCTCTCTCTCTCGTAGGTCTCTTGATTACTAATTGAAAATCTGTTTGTGGCTCAAGCTAGAGAATGTTGCATCAACATCTCAGCTCAGGTTTTCTCCTGAGAAACTTCCCTTGGTAATGACTTTCCTCTCTCTTTTTTCTTTGCTTTATTCCTGCATCATTGTTTTGGTTGACTTGGCTTGGTCGTTGGAAATAATTTATTAACCATAAAAAAAGTCTTCTCTGAATCCGTAACTATGACTACCTATGTTAGATGAAAAGAAAAAAGCTTCGATACTTTTACAGGCCAGGCAGACATGGGTACAGTTATAATTAAGCTGTAAATCACAACAAGATACTGTTAGAGCATGCCCCAAATGTGTTGGGAAAAGTTGAATGTCCTTACCTGCCAGCAGGAAAGAAAGAAAGAAAGAAAAAAAAAGAATAGTCCAGTCAGGCTTGACTAGACAGGGCTTATACCTGGTGTGATCATAAAACCACTCCTGGCCTGTATTTCCAGGAATAAAAAATCCAATGTGCAAAGAGCCAGGGTCATATTCCACACCAGATGCTAATTCCTTTCTTAGCAGCAAGATCAGATCAAACCATTTCTTGGCTGGCAAGAGGCAGGTTTGTCTAGACTAATACATGAGATTAGAAGTCTTCAGACTGCTATGCCTTGTATACCAAGACAGTCTGCAATTTAATTAAAACAACAACAAAAATCACATAAAAAGATTCCATTCAAGACCCTAAATTAGAATGTGTTGGTTGTGAGCCTGGATCTACCATCAGTTAACTGAGATCTCAGGGCTCCGTCCTCTGGCCTTGAAGCTTCATTGTTGACATTTGTCTCTGGAGAAGGACATCAATGTGGGTGGCCCTTGAATTCTGACTCAGACTTTAGGAAAACAAACAAACAAACAGTGGAGGAAGCCTGGATTCTCAATCTCTAACTGCCCTTTGAGCCCAATTCAGGATCTGCTTCTATGAAAGAAGGAAGTCTCTCTCCTGGGCGAATATAAATGAATGATAATTTAATGATGCCTCCTTCCCACATTGCTTTTATAGTGAAATGTTTCCTGATGGATACACAACTGGCTTGTGACCTTAGGAACACATATCTCCCAGTAAGTTGCTGACTGTGTGTCCTCATTATAGGATCTGATTGTGGAAGAGAACTTACAGAAATACAGGCAAGCTCCAATTTTTCCAATGGTTTCTTTTAAAATGCTCCAAAGTTAAACAGATCAAAGGACTTGCCACAATGATAGGGCCACAGTGTAACATGTTCTCTAGGTGTGGCTCCCAAGCATCTGGCAGCCACAGCATCACTTGGGAACTTGTTAAAAATGCAGATTCTCAGGCTTCACCCCAGACCCACAGAACCAGAAACCCTAGGGATGAGGCCCAGCAATTTGTTCAGATGGTGCTGAAGTTTGAGGACCACTGTCTATAGGAAAAACATGTATTTATTATAGAGACAGAAAGTTGGGGTAGGGAGGGATGCCTTATTGTCTGTCTTGAGAGCGCTTAATATTTATATAAATAGCCATTTTTCTCTTTTCTTTGCAACTCAATTTCTTCAAGTGAAAAAATTTTAATTACTGTATTTTGCCCTCTTAACCAAGAGAGGGCTCACGATGTAATACAAGAGCATTCTCTTCCTACCTGGCTTTCATCTCATGATGGAGCCCAGACTCTGGTCAGAGAAATGCACTCGTACCAGTACCAGGCCTCTCAGCCCTGGAGGTTGCCAGGAAAGAGCTTTTCCTATATAATTCAGAAGCAGCCGGGGCAGGTTGAGAGGAGAAATCTGCTTGTGTGCTCAAGAGGACCGCCCAGTCAGGAAACACCTGGTAGGGAAGTCCACAAATGGTCCGAGGAGCTGAGGGCCTGGGGCCTTGCAAAGCAAGGACAAACATCCCCAGTAACCTTCCATGGGCTGTTATCAAAATAAATAGTAAGGTAGGGTGTGCCCAAAGGGCTCCGGGTCCAGAGAAAGGCATGGTAATAAGGACCATTCGTGCCAACATGTATTTATTTCTTACATGTGAGTGACATTTTCCTATTTATCTTTCTGCCTTTACAAATTCAGCTGGGACTTCTTGAGGAAAGGGCCATTACTTGGACTTCAGAACCCTGGACTAGGTACCTAGTGAAGTCATTCAACACTGCCTGTGTGTGGAGACAAGTTAACTGCTTATTGAACTTGGGGAGAAAGTATAGTCTAATGGCTAGGGCTGGGAATCAGACTGCCTGGTTTCTGCATTAACTAGCTGTTTGAACTTGGGAGAGTTATTTAACTTCTTTGTGCCCCAGGATTTCTACAGAAAAAGAAAATCAGTAATAATGGTACTGATTTTTTTTTTTAACCCTGCAAAACAACCTAGTGAGACTTAAAAGAGATAGCCCATATAAGTGTCTGGTATGTAGTAAGTATAAATAAAATCAAAGTCCCCAAACCCATCCTGACCCTTCTTGCGTCTGTGTCGTTGGTTCTGCCATTCTGCTCTTTGGAACCTCCCTGTGCCAGCCCTCACCAGCCAGAGATTGCCTGTGTCTCCTCATTCTCCAGAGTGGCCTCAAATGCCACTTCCTCCTCCCAGAACCCCTCTCGATCCCCTGTCCTGTCAACCACACAGTGCTGGGATTTTATATTTTTACGGTATTCATCACATGTTCCCTCAGATTTTATAACATACAAAGGGCCTCAGTTTACTTGCTCTGTTTCATTTCTGTATGCCTCTGAAGTGCCTAGTGAGAGGTGTCCTAGACCGAGCATATTGGTGTTAACGATGTTTTCTGTCACAAGGACTCAAAAACCCAACTCAGGTTGGCTTACAAAGTGAAAGAAATTTATTGCTCATGAAAGTGAAAAAATTCCTGAGGAAATAAATTCAGGCTTCAGGTGTGGTTCTGTCAAGGGCTCAGGCTGTGTGTTCTGGGATTCCTTTGGCTCTGGTTTCTGAGGTGGCATCTGTTCTCAGTATGACCAGTAGTAACAGGCTGGGCTACATACTTCTCAGTTCAAGTCTACTGGGAGATTGCATTTCCCCAAATAGCAAATGAGAGTCTTTAACTTCACTCTGGTCAGGCCAGTTTGCATCAGGTACTCATTCCTTAACTCATTAGGGATAACTGAGGCAAGGGCGTGGGATCACCCTGACCAATCAGAGCCTGCCCTGGAATGGGGGGGGGGTGTCCAACTCCCCCCAAACTCCTGCTGTTTCACTGTGGGGATGGAAGGAGGAAGTGGTAGAGAAAAGATGCTGAGCAGAAAACCTCTTATTACCCACCAGAGTACTCAATCCACGCAGGTTACATAAAAGAGTGTGTGAACAAATAGCAGTATAAGTTTTCATCACACTGGTCTGCTAGTCTTTAAAATATCTTTGTCAGGCAGTTTCTAAGTAGCTTTTTAGCTTATACTGAAGTGCAGCAACAAAAATCACTGGCCTTGGAACATTTAGAACTCAACATACCTTCTCAAAGCCCATATCTCTTTATTTTATTTCATCTTTTTAACCTCAAAATTGGATTAAAGATATCCTTATTATTCAAGCATGTTTCTCTTTTTTTTAGTTATTTTAAATCATGTAACAAGCACTCATAAACCCACCCCCAAGAGACACCTGCCTCCCTCCACCTCAAGGAAACTGTCATCCTGAATCTGTGCTCTCATTTATTTGCTTGTTTTTTTTATATCGTTTTATTTCATCTCTAAGTATTCCTAAAAAGTACATTTTTATCCCAGTCATTTTTTAACTGTATAAAAAGGGTCTCAGGATATATGTAATATTTTTGAATTTATTTTTTTCACTCTGTATATTGCTAAGATTCAACCATATTGTTACGTGTAGCTGTGGTTCATCTACTGTAACTGCTGAATCATATTCCATTGTCAGAATAAAACAGAGTTTTCCATACCTTATTCTTTTGATGGGCATTTGAGTTGTTTTGGGATTTTTGCTACAGTGAACAGGAGGTAGAATATTTGTAAAAGAGGATCAGTAGGGAACAATTTAACCTATACATAACAAAATGTATTGTGAAGATACAGTAATTAAAGCAGTGTGGTACTGGCCTAGGGACAGACAAACTGACCAGTGGAAAAAAAATGGGATGGTGTGAAACTTAGCTGTGTGTCAGAGGTGGCATTTAAGACTAGTGGGGAAAGGAGAGACAATTCAATAAATGGATTTGGATAAAATTATTATCCATATGAAAAAGGATGAAGTTGAATCCCTACCTCAGACTACAAGATCAACACCAAATGGATTAAGATTTTAAATATTAAAAAAAAAACTAGTTAGAAAATACAGGTGAAACTTTTAGATCTTGGAGTTGGAAAAGACTTCTTAACAAAGATACAAAAAGCATTTAACTAAAAAGGGAAAAGCTGATAAATTTGACTATATTTAAAGTAAGAACATTTGTTTGCCTATAGATTGTATGCAAACAATCTCTAGGACTGAAGATTATTCTGCTGCTTTAAATCCTATCCCCATGATAAACCTTTTATAATTTGAGATTATATTTGAATATAAAAATCACAGCTGACTTTTTAGTTTTAAAGAGAACCATTGTTTCCTCCAAATTGTAATAGTCTTACTGGAGCCAAATTACCCTCTTCCCTGGACTTGGCTTACCTTAACCAGGTGCTCCCTCTTGCTTCCTGATTGCTCTCTCACTCCCACTTGGAATATGAAAATCAGAGTCTTTATAGTCTGGAAATAGTGTTGAGAGAGAAAGGTAAAATCTGCTGCATTAAAACAAGCGGGACATTGTTCTCATCCTGAAATAAAAATTTGAAGTTCCTAAAAATAAAGTTTCCAAAGAAGCTAGTGAAAATTAATAAACATTCCTTCCTCAAATATTTGTTGAGCACCAACTGCCAGAAACTATGCCAGAAGCTAGAAGTACATGAATAAATAAGATGCAGTCCCTGTTCTTAAGGAGACCACACTCTGTCCCAGGAAGACAAGGAGATGATAGGGCAACGAGGGCTCTTGGCACTGTGTTAGAATTGTCATAGGGTCCAGTAGGGCACCAGACAAAAGATGGTCAGTCCTACCAGAAAGGGCAGGGAATGTTGAGGAAAGGTAGGCATAGGAGAAGCATGAAAGATGCAATTTAAGGAAAGACATGAAAGTATGAATAATAAGGTAAATATAGAGAAACATTAAGGAGTCAGCATGGCTGAAGCACAGAGTCCAGTGGGGGAGGTTAGATGAGATCAAGATACAGCATTAGGCAGAAGCCAGTGGGTGTGTTAACTTTCG
This sequence comes from Camelus dromedarius, assembly GCF_036321535.1. Classification (NCBI taxonomy): domain Eukaryota; kingdom Metazoa; phylum Chordata; class Mammalia; order Artiodactyla; family Camelidae; genus Camelus; species Camelus dromedarius. The sequence goes on from NC_087456.1 coordinate 21,226,018, forward strand.
CCTAGAAGCCATGGGGTGCCACTGAAGAGTTCTGAACAGGGAGTGACATGGTTAAACTTGGTTTTAGGGAGCTCACTCTGGGGTACGGGTGGAGGGGACTGAGGATGGTGGCAGGGAGCTCACCCAGATCAGAGACCATGAACTGAAGCAAGGCCTTAGTGCTGGGCGACGAAGGGCTGGGAGAGGTGTGGAGGCTTTGGGTGTTGATTCCATTTCAAAGAAAAGTTAATGGTATTTCCAGGAAGCCACTTTTACCCTAAAATCTGTCCTAGATATTGTCAGAATTATAACTCAGCCCCTCTTGTCTCATGGACAGCAAACAACAATTTTGAGGCACAAACAAGGTATATATCTGATATTACAATAATCACAGAAAGGAATGTAACTCAGGGTGACAGGCTCAGGCCTAATGTCTTTATCTATTTCTGCTTCCCATGAATATCATAGGCATTCAGCCCTTCTCATTGGGGTTTTCTATTTACGCAGATCTATGATGCAAACACGCAAGCATTTTCCAGCTTCATGCAGATAATAACAGAATAGCATTATGAATTTATAACACAGACATCGACAGGCTACACATGGAACCCAGATATATAAAAGGAAAGGCAAAGAAAAGGGATCTGGCAAGAAGTACATTGATGATAAAGACACAATAGAAATGAGTTCCTGAGTTGCTTTGCTCGGCACTTAACAGTGATCTTGAGGGTTTCTGGCGGAAAGAAGACACTCAAGATTCACCAAATGTCTTCTTATTTTTTCCTCCATGAGCTTCTTTCTTCTAGACAGTGGTCTCTCTGTGATTCCTCTGGGAGGACACTAGGTCACTCTGGGTAGACAGGGAACCAGCTATCCATTCTGCTTCCTCAGTGTCTCCCACCTGTCCTTTTTTTTGCCATCACTGCCTGCAGGCCTTCATTCCCTCTGACCTTGGCAACAGCCTGATTGTGAGACCTACTAGAAGGTCTTGATGCTGTGGAATTAGTCAGACCCAGGCTGAATTTCTCGTCAGACCCAAGTTGAATTCCTGGGTCTGACACCTAATTGTTGTGTGATCTAAGTCAAGCCACCTCAGCTTTCTGAGCCTGTTTCTATGTTTGTAAAATAGGGATAGCTACCCAAGAAAGGGTGATTATGGTGCTTGTTTTCTCTTCCAATCTCTCCTTGGGTCTATTATCCTAAAATTCAAATCTGAGCATGTCTCTTCTGTTCAAAACCTACTATGGTCTCTCCTTCCTTGCAGACTGAGGACTGGACATCTCAGCCTGCAGTTCAAAGCCCTGACCACCCCTCCAGCCATTCTCTTCTACGGCTTCCACCCTTTTTCCCAGCCTCACCTGCTCTTGCAGTAACTCCAACTTCTTGCACTCCCTGCACCCTGTGCTCTCCTCTTTGTGCCTTTCTTTAAAGTATGTGTGTGTTTACGTAATCAGCCTATCCAAGGCATACCCATTCAAAACCCAAGTTCTTTGCCTTCCTCTTTCTCTTTTCTATATGCCTACAGGATGCAGTTTGTGTGTGTCTGTTAGAGTGCCTATTATAGTACTTACGGTCTGAGACATTTTAAGAATGCTTTTTCATTTATTATGGTTTTAAAGCATCAGGAGAGTAGGCCCCTAACTTTTTAATTTTGGTATCTCTCTGTCCAGTCGCCCCTCTTTCCCCTCCCTTTTCCTATACTTAAGAAGTAAGAGATAAATGGTTGTTACACTGAACTGAACATTTCACTCCCACTGCAGGTCTCTAAATCTCCAGTATGAGCTATGATGATATAGAGGCTCATCGTGTCACAGTCAATTCCTTTGTGTTTATTGACTCTGCACATGGGCATGAAGATGACAAGTACCGTCACTGTGTTCACTTATTACCTTATCCCCCAAGAGGCAGAAAGAAGACTTAGCTCACCAGCACTGATCCTAATAGCTTAGAAAAAATATATATGGAAAGTAGATTTTGATGGGGTATGGAGGAAAAAGTGCATTTGTTTTTATGAATTAAAGCAAACTGAACTCCATAATACCCTGAGGAATCACCTTTGTGGTCAATGTCTCTGGTTTTTTATTTAGAATCCCTATAGACTAATATCCAAACTATATGAAGAACTCATACAACTCAGTAGCAAAATACCCTCAAATAATCAAATTTAAAAATGGACAAAGGACCTGGATAGACATTTTACCAAAGAAGATATACGAATGACCAACAGGGACATGAAAAGGTGCTTAACACCACTAATCATAAGGGAAATGCAAATCACAAGCAGAATGAGATATCACCTCACACCTGTTAGAATTACTATTATCAAAAGGACAAAGGAAAACAAATGCTGGTGAGGACATGGGGAAAAAGGAAACTTTGTGCACTATTGGTGGGAATATAGATTGGTACGGCCACCATGGAAAACAGTACAGAGGTTCCTCAAAAAATTAAAAATAGAACTACTATATGATGTAGCAATTCCATTTCTGGGAATATATCTGAAGGAAATGAAAACACTATGTCAAAGAGGTAACTGCACCACCCATGTTCACAGCAGCATTATTTATAGTAGCCAAAACATGGAAACAACCTAAGCTTCCATGAGCGGATGAATGGATAAAGAAGTTGTGGTATATATACAATGGAATATTATTCAGCCATGAAGAAGAATGAAATCTTGCCATTTGCAACAACATTGATGGAACTTGGGGCATTATGCTAAGTGAAATAAGTCAGACAGAGAAAGACAAATACTGTATCATCTCACTTATATGTGGAATCTAAAAAAAAATTAAAGCTCACAGAAAAAGAGATCAGATTGGTGGTTGCCAGAGGTAAGGGTCAGTTGGGGGAATTAGATGAAGGTGGTCAAATGTTCAATTTCTAGTTATAAGGTAAATAAGTATGAGTGATGCAAGGTACAACATGATGGTTATAGTTAACAAAGCTGTGTGGTATATTTGAAAGTTGCTAAGAGAGTAGATCCTAAGAGTTCTCATCACTCTTAGGGAGAAAACTTTTTTTTTTCCCATATCTGTATGAATTGATGGATGTTAACTAAACTTATTGTGGTAATCATTTCACAATATATTTGAGACAAATCATGCTGTACACTTTAAACTTATATAGTGCTCAATGTCAATTATAGCTCAATAAAACTGGAGGAAAAAAAGAAACCCCAAGGTTAACCATACTTCAGCTTCAGCTTTTTTACAATACTAATCCTAGGGCATGCTAATAGGTGTATCTAGAAAAGAAGTTCCATAGTCAAATAAGTTTGTGAAATATTAGCATAAAGATAACAGAATTTCTCAGGGCTTTGATTATGTTAATAAACTTTGTGCATCCCTAAGAGGGGCATATGGAACAGGAGTGTTCTCAAATTTATTTGTAAATGGAATCCTTTTATAATAGTGCATTGTTGTGAACTAGCAATTCATGGAACACACTTTGGGAAACACTGGTTTAATTTACTATTAATATCATCTGAAGACTATATATGAATTTTTTGCACCTCCTAATAGCAGCACAAAATATGCATTACTCCTCTCTTCTTCTACCAATGTCCAGAGGATTTTGACAGTGTTTACAAGATAAATATGCACTTCATGTCCTTAATGAATCCTTTATATGGCCCAGACACATGGGTTGTAGATTTTCAGTAAATATGCAAAGGAAAGCCCTCTACCAATTTATAGAAAATGAAAGAATTTTTGTATCATTTCCAATCTTATCTTCTTATCCAGAGTGGCACAGATTGTCTGTCTTTCAAAGCTCTCTGTAATTAAAAGGGAAGTTATGTGTTGAAATCAAAGTAACAAGGAGGAAGTTGTTTATTTGTACACAAAGCAGTCTGTCTTACCCTCTATTTGAAATATGTTAGAATACAAACGTTACTTGTAGGGAGAGCCGAAACAGCTGAGAATTTCACTGTCTGGGGCTTTCAGGAAACACGCTGTTTTGGATATCTGAGTTTTCTGGACTGCTGGGACTTAACCTATATTCTCATGAATGTTCAAAATTCTACTTTTTTTGGTGGATTTTTTAAAAAAAATGTGTATTATGCCTTCTTGTTATCTTAACTAGGGTATACTTAGCATAACTGAGCCTTACCTCAATGCTTTCACTCTGCTGTGATGGAGGAATGTCTTTAGGGTCTCTTGTGGGGGATCATGTCGTTTGATCTATTAGGAAGTCCTCCCCAAGTCCTCCCTGGCATTAGTTTTACTTCGTCTTTTTATATCACCCTGGCTGGCAACTATTACTTATTCTTGTCCTCGCACCAGCCTCTTGCAGCCCCCATTTTGCCCTCCATTCTTGTCTCCTCACTTCATAGAATTTACCTCATATTAATTTACTAACTTTTCTTAGGCTGTAAAGCAGAACAGGACACTTCTTAGACTGTTTTCTAAAACAAAAACAGCCTAGGGGTCTATGAGAAAAATACACAGACTTCAGCTGTGTAAGACTTTGGGCTTATTTTATTTCTTATTTTTAAAAAGTGTGTTCTTAGGTAGGTGAGTTAGCTGGAGAGCTGAGTTATTAAAATAAATTTAGTTAATTAATTTAACCTAGAATCCTAATTCAGTTGCCCAATGACCTCTGACATTTTAATTGATAAGGTACAACACCTTTCATTCAAAAAAAATCTCAAAGGATTTCACAGTATGAACTTTGACCATACCCTGTAGTACAAAGGTAAATTCTACCAACAGTTGTAGTGTAGCTCTTCAACCATTCAGAAGCAGAGGCACAAAGCAGTCAGATGACATTATTCTGGATGAGATGAACATTTGAAACCAGTAGACTGAGTAAAGCAGATTGCTCTCCCTAATTAGTGGGTGGGCCTCATCCAATCAGTCGAAGGCCTGAATAGAGCCAAAAGCCTGACCCTCCTATTAGTAAAGGAGAGTTCTTTCTGTCTGGCTGCCCTCAAATTGGAACATCAGCTTTTTTCTGCCTTCAGACTCGAACTGAAACATTGGCTTTTCCTGGGTCTTGAGCCTGTCAACCTTCATATTAAAACTACACCGTCGGCTCTCTTGGGTCTCCAGCTTGCTGACTCACCCTACAGATCTTGTGACTCATCAGCCTCCATAATTGCATGAGGTGTGAACCAATTCCTTATAAGTATCTCTCTCTCTTTCTCTCTGTCTCTGTCTGTCTGTCTGTCTCTCTCTATATTCTATTCACTTTGTTTCTCTGCAGAATCCTGACTAATACAGTGGACATATTCTAGTGTCAACTAATTAAAGGAAAAAATACTCCCAAAGACCTATCACTTCTCCAGCAGGGAAATTTCCCTTTGAAAGGCTTAGGTATGCAGCATTCATAAAGGACTGTGGATTTCTATAGACTAGAGAGAAGTTAAATTTCAATGTTGAAAAAATTCCAGGGCTGAAATACTAAATTTCTGGAAGATAGGTGCTATGCCAGTTTTGTTTTATAGTCCTAGTACGCTGCATAGCATGACAGAAATTTAAAATGTTTAATTTAACATTATTTGATGGTCATGTCAGAATGATGAGACAAAATAAGCCTGTGGAAACTACTGTGGTCAGGATAACGCAGACAAGGTGATGTCTAGGGCAATCAGGAGTGGTAGAATTTATTGATGTAAGTCCACTCTTGGTGAAGATCCTTTCTTCTTGCTAATACTGCAAAGAGGGAGGCTTCTACATTCAGCACTGACTGTGGGTCCGGCTTTTTAATCTCTGCTCTGCACCTCTACCCTACTCTAATCTTCTGCCCTCTCCAGATCCTTCCCAGCATCAGAACTAAACACAAACCTCTTCTACTTCTCAACTCCACCTCATCCTTGACGTGTCCTGTTTTCTTCTGTCCAATAAAGGAAGGAGGGTGGAGCTGTGCCTTCTTTGGCAGCCAAACATCTCGGGTCCTTGCTTTAGGCTCCACCTCCCACACTAACCACCACCCAGTGGGGACTACACAGCTCTTACCCAGAAGCTGTTTTTCCATCCTAGGAGCTGACTTCATTGTTCCTGGGGCTGGAGCCATTTACAAGGCGACACTTGCCAATTTGGGAGTTCATAGCAGTTTTGTGTTTGTGGCAAGGGAAAAGTGAGCCTGTACCACTGTCTTTTGTCATCAGGACGGCATTAAAAACCTCCCTTCCTCTCCTCGAGCACGAACACGGCTGAAAACACAGAAGTGCGACTTGCATGTCACCCATGGATATAGTCTGTGAATTCACTAGTTTAGGAGCGGTGCTGTTATTTATGAAAATTGCCAGGGTGTACAGCTCTGCTTCCTGTTCTTGCAGACCAGCGTGACATTTTGGCTCAGTTGAGCCCCTGTCATGGGTTGCCACAGGCATTGTTTAGTGCTGTCATTTCCTGGCAGTGGACGATTATTCCACATTGCCTCAGGACGCTCTCACAGTGTTCTTGTGGCGGCTGAACCAGTCCTCAAAAAGCAAATGTATAGCTAGAGTCAATCTCTTGGAGAAGGTGGGCAGAAACAAAGCCAGTGTGGTTTATTGGAAAGAACATCAAATACAGTTCTAAGAGTACAGCTATACTCTTGATAGTAGAGGAACTGGCCCCCACCCACTCACCACTTAGTGTCACAACCTTACATGTGTCTTCTTGTCACTTCCCTACCTAATATTGTGAGGTGGGAAAGGTGGCAGCAGCTGTCTGTTTTTCCATAACCACTGACCAGCCTGGCCACATAACACCGTCTACTGGACACCACCACACACTCTCGCCATCCAGCTACTCTGTCTTTCTAGATTTTTTTCCACTGATGCGCACTGTGTTCTTGGCCACAGCCCTAATTTTAGGTATTTCAACTTCCTCATTATTTAAATGTATTTAATAATGATCAATCCAAGTTGAATCTGTATCCTTAGGAGAGAAAGTGTTACATTAGTCAAACCATTTCTTCAGAGGTGTATTGGGAATAATTAGACTTCCTACCTTAGCAATTCATCAAACATCCAGCTAATATTTAATGTCTACATTGTGTATGTCACGGTGCTAGGTGCTTACTGTGAAGATTTCACAACAGATTACATATTGCTCAGGAGATTTTTGTCTTTGAAAAGTTAATAACATAGTTGTTTCATACTTTAAATGACAAATGCCTGTTCAATACTTGGGATTTTTTTTTTAACAATAGGAATTTAAATGCAACAAAGGGACAAAGGGTGAACAATTTCATTCAGACTTCAGCTTTTGGAAGGACTAGACATAATATTGGTGTAAACGATGTGGACTTTCCCTATTAGAAAAATATATACTTGGTGAGTCACCTACTGACCCCAGGGTCACCATGTCACCCTCTGCAAAATACTGCTCTCTAGGCACAGTATCTTTATTATTTTGTGTAATTTTTCTTTATCGCCTGGCATCCCCACGGAGGCCCTTTCTCTCTCATTTTCCCGCCGGTGTAAGAAATAAAGGCAACAGAATCTATAACTTCACAGTCCTTGAAATTCTATTTTTGTTCATATCACCACAGCTAAATGATTTCTGAATTGTTGCTTTCCCTTCAACAGAGTTTCATTTGCCAAGTATCTGAGCAGCGGGAATTCGATTCTGTGGGCCGACATGTGTTTAGCATGCACAGATATCGCCTAAGAACTCTATCTTCACACTCGTAGCTTTTAGATTGTTTAGGATTTTAGAAATACCATAATCTCATCATATTAAATATGAACCGACTCCTTCAGATTCCCAGCGCCCGCAAGTTGGGCTATGCAAATCTGTGCGAGTGTGTTTCCATGGTGCGGAGTAAAAGTTATGGCAGGGATTTTTTGAAGCAGCATTACTATAAGCGTCACTCCTGCCACTGCCTTTCACAAGGGCCCACTTGCTGTGAAATAT